>NW_026606078.1:3600000-4300000 GCF_029834395.1 Sorex fumeus | reverse complement strand
TCTCCCCCTAGGCAGCAAGGTGGCCATCGCCTCAGAGCTTATAGGAAAGCCAGGTATGAGCAGGCGGTGACGGGGCAACTGCAGTCTTGTGGGAAGGGGAGTGGTACCGGCTTGTCCTTCACGCCCTACCGAGGTCACAAGTTGCCCCCACGAGCGGCTCTCCGGCACAGTCATGGCTCCAGAGACAAAAGAACTTAATACAGAGAATTAAAATGAATGGACCATGAGTTAAACTATGGCGCCATGCCTCCCCAGGAGAGAAAGGGTGTTGCTCCCTTCCATCTTTCTCCCCACTAGCAGCAAGGTGGCCGCCTCCTCAGAGCTTATTGGAAAGCCAGGTATGAGCCGGCGGTGATGGGGCAACTGCAGTCTCATGGGAAGGGGGACGGTATCAGCTCGTCCTTCACACCCTACCGAGGTCCTGAGTTACCCCCCACGAGAGGCTCTTTGGCACAGCCATAACACCAGACGCACAGAAACCAATCTTGTAATGATCTGGCTCTTTGCAGAAATCCAAAATTGTGTGGCCGCAATAGTGGCCACGCAACATTATGTGATTCTCATAACCAGCTATAGAAAACAAAGTATTTCACAATGCCTTTTCAGCATTTCTGATTGTTGGGGGGGGGAAATTCTAAACAATAATGGTGCATCTTTTGTCGAAATGATAAATGTGATCAGTGTAGAGAAGAGTTAAGTAGAAATCATTTGCTTCACAGGCATTGGGTAGGGTGGGAGGGGGGTATATTGGGATTCTTGGTGGTGAAAAGTGAGTACTGGTGAAGGGAAAGGTGTTTGATCATTGTATGACTGAGACTTAAACCTGAAAGCTTAGTAACTTTTCCCACAGTGATTCAATAAATAAATATAAGATTTATAAATAACATATATTAAAAATAAATATTTATAAATAAATATTATAGCACTGAATATTATAACAGTTTTCTCAAAAACAAATCAAGCAGATATATTTCATATTTTATATACTTGAATTATCTGAAGTGTCTTGGATTACTAGCTCACTGAAATTAGTATGAATCCACTAGTTTCAAAATGCACCTCATTATGGGATTGCTCAGAATGTTATCCAAAATAGATTTTGTTCCTGGAAGTATTGGAAGAACCTTATTTTTGTACTACATTGCACCACTCATAGCAATACAATGTGATAATGATATAAAAACTTGTATAGTCATAGGTTCCAAGTTACTTTCTTAGATACAGTGAAAAGTCTTATAGGCATAATAATGGATACCCCCCTCTCAAGTCAGATACTCTTTCTATCTATCTATATATCTATCTATCTATCTATCTATCTACCTATCTATCTATCTATCTATCTATCCATCCATCATTAAGGATACTAAGCCCATTGGATATCACACATAAAGATCATTAATGCTGAGATGTTTATTATTATGAAGCTTATTATGACAATACTCCAAATGTTATTTCATGATGCTGGGTGACCCACTCCCATATAAAAGCTGGATTCCTTATCTTCTTGATGATTCGGATCTCTGTGTCACTTCCTTAGGCAGACTTAGAAACAATAATATACTTATTGTATTATATTTGATCATAAAATCTATTTTATTTATTAGACTAGTGGGACACTATTCCCACTGCCCAGCCGTCACCACACTCCAGGACGCTTTCCGGACCCGCGCGACACATCATAAGACACTAAATACCCATCTTCCGGAATTGTCGTACCATATTTGATAGGGTTCAAATATGGTAACACCTACAAGGGTGATTAGAGGTTGCCCCAAAAGCCTCTATCTCTCTCGGAAAGACTGGCAAGCTACCGAGAGTATCCCGCCCACACGGAAGAGCCTGGCAAGCTATCCGTTGTGTATTCAATATGCCAAAACCAGTAACTACAACTGGTCTCATTCACCTGACCCTGAAGGCTTCACCGACATGGCAGCACTGAGAAGGATGAGAAAGGAGAGGCCGACAAAATCTCAAGGCCGACCTAGGCTGCCACAACGAAGGAAGACAAAAATGATCGTCTGTACTTTCAATGCGCGTACACTAGCATCAGATGCATCCATCGAGGACTTGATTGTACAAGCGTGAATGATCAAGCACGACATCATTGGTCTGACCGAGACAAGAAGGCACGAATCTCACCATGCCGTTTTCGACACTGGAGAAGAATTGTTCCTCGGAACATGCGATATAAGAGGTGTTGGAGGCGTCGGTGTTCTTGTCAACACAAACTTGGCCAAGAGCATTGATTCATTCGAATGCCTAACAACCCGAATCGGACGTTTACATTTGAATAGATGTGGCTCACTGCCTGCAGTTTCTATCTTCGTTGTCTACGCACCAACATCTCATTATGATGAAAGAGAAATCGAGAAGTTCTACATGGAGCTAGAGAAGTTCTATAAAGAAGGCCACACCTTCTACAAGATCATTGTGGGTGATTTTAAAGCTAAGATAGGACCGAGAAGATCAGCTGAAGAACTTCACATCGGGACCCATGGCCTAGAATGGAACAAACAAGGTGAGAGACTGTCTGAGTTCATCATGTCAACCAAGACCATTCATGGTAACTCACAGTTCCAGAAGGCAGAATCTAAACGATGGACATGGGAGTCTCCCGGTGGATGATTCCACAATGAAATAGACCACATCATATTCAATCGACGGTTTTGCCTGACTGATGTCGTTGTTGTCCTAAAATTTCGAACGGGATCCGACCACCGTCTCCTTCATGCAAAATTCTACTTCACAGAGCGGGGAGAAAGGGCTGCAAAGTTCAAAAGAGAACTCCTAGAATGACCACCAACTGGGAACTCTTTGGTACTATTGCGGCAACATGGGAAGATGCCATTGTTGACAACATTGACAAGGAATACGATCGACTAGTTCAACACCTCCATGAATGTGCGAGGAACGCCAAGAGAGAGATAGCCACAAAAAACCGCCCATCTTCGAAAACTCTTGAGCTAACTCGCCAGCGTGGTTTGGCGCATGCCTCAGGCAACCGCAAGCTAATGTCCGAGCTCTCAAAGCAGTGCAGAGATGCGATCAAGGAAGACCTCAAAGAGAGAAGAGCAGAAGTACTGGTAGATGCAGCAGAAGCTGGGGAAAGTATTTGCAATGCCCACCTGTCCTTCGCCAACTACAAGACCAAGATGACTGCCCTCCGACATCCTGATGGATCCATCACATCCTCCAGAACGGCAATGGAGAAGATTATCCATGACTTCTACTCAAATCTCTTCGATAGCCATGTCCACTTGCCGACATACCAAATTCCACAGGATGGATATGTTGTTCCGAAATCCGACACGCGATTTCGTCGGTAAAGAAACAAACAGCACCCGGCCCAGACAAGGTCAGACCTGAACACCTGAAGAACCTGCCGTCAGTACTCATCAATACACTGGCTCGGCTCTTCACTCGCTACCTGTCTGAATGCAAGCTTCGGTCCCAATGGAAAACCAGCAGGATCATACTACTGTTCAAGAAGGGAGACATCCATGACATTGGCAATTATCGCCCGATCTGCCTATTGTCTGTCATCTACAAGTTGTTCACTCGAGTCATCCTAAATAGGATTGGCAGAACACTAGATGAAGGACAACCATGCGAGCAAGCCAGGTTCCGCAAAGCATTCAGCACCATCGACCATATCCATACGATAACCAAGCTCATTGAGGTTTCTTGGGAGTTCAAGATGCCGCTCTGCTTAACGTTCATTGATTTAAAGAAGGCCTTTGATTCTGTTGAGACGGAAGCGGTCATTGAAACCCTAGCCAATCAGGGCATTCAAGCCCAATACATCAGGGCTCCGTGAGCTGTATTGCAGATTCACTACCAGGATCTCACCATTCTACAAAGAAGTGATCGTTGATGTCAAGAGAGGGGTGCGGCAGGGTGATACCATTTCACCGAAACTCTTCAGTGCCACCCTCGAGAACATCATGCGACGACTGGAATGGGAAGGAATGGGAGTGAAGATAGATGGTCGGCAACTACACCACCTCCGTTTTGCTGATGACATTGTTTTAATAACACCAAACATCAGCCAAGCGGCACAAATGCTGGCGGACTTTGACCGTGAGTGTGGAAACGTAGGACTACAGCTGAATCTTACGAAGACAATGTTTATGAGAAACAGCCTCGTTCCTGACGCCCCATTCGCTCTCAATGGAACGACCATCTCCGAATGCAACAGCTATGTGTACCTAGGTCGGGAGGTCAACATGACAAATGATCTGGCACCCGAGCTGTGCAGGAGGAAGAGAGTGGCTTGGAACGCCTTCAAGAGCATCAAAGAAATAGCTAAGAGGACGAAGAACCTCTGGCTCCGGGCACATCTCTTCGATTCCACTGTTCTTCCTGCATTAACTTATGCCTCAGAGACCTGGGCCCTACGCAAACAAGATGAGAACGCTATTCAGGTCTTCCAAAGAAGAATAGAAAGAGCTATGCTTGGAATATCACGTTTCACTCAAATGAGAGAAAGAATCCGGAGTTCTGACATCCGTCGACGATCAAGAATCAGGGACGCTGTCTCATTTGCCAAGGTGTCGAAAATCAGATGGGCTGGTCACGTAATGAGATTTAAAGACAACCGCTGGACTAGAGCTGTTACTGACTGGATTCCACGGGATGTCAAAAGACCGCGTGGCCGCCCACCTACCAGATGGTCAGACTTCTTCCTCAAGATCATGAACGATCGGTTTGAGGCCCTTCATGTTCCTGGAGCAAACAGATGCCATTGGGTTACACTAGCACGCGACAGGAACAAATGGAGACGTTACTGGCGCCCGCTCGAGCAAATCGACGACTAACCGGAAGTTAAGTGATTTAAGTGATTTTTATTAGACTAAAACTATTTATTCATCTCTAGTCCTTACTCTAGAAAGGATTCAGTAAATATTTACTAAGTGATCAGATGGTATTTAAAGAAAGAAAAACCCAGTAGTTAACGTCTACAAGAATTGCAAGATTAGAAATAGTTACCCAGTTGATGCTACTACTCACTTCCATTATAAAAATACAAATAATCTATAGACCATACATATTCACCCTACAAAAACAACCAATTTTGAGGATCTAATAACTCAGAGTAGAAATTCTATACAGCAAGAAATAATAGACTGGAACTACCAACGTATTTTGGGCAGGCATAAAGGACATTTTCCTTGAAGCCTTCCCAAAAGGAGCTCTATTTACCAAGAGTTCTGTTTAACAGAAGCACTAAAGATATTACCTATCTGTTGTATCCATGACTACATCTTCCTCTCACTTTTATAAATAAGAGAAGCCCTGAAATCAACTCTGTATATCCTCTGCATGTCCTCTGTATATCAAACATTCAACATGTGCCACCTCTGTTTTTCTCCTGCAGGGTTCTGTAAGGAAGGTAGGAGTAATATAAATAGTATTTTGTACGCATGAAACATCTAACTTCATTCAAGAATAGACATGGTCTTCATTAAGATTATATCTTGCCATTTCCCCTTCCATGCTCAGTTATGTTTCTTTAGAATCCCTGTTCTTGGGACATAGAGGCTTATTCTTCACCACCCAGTGGAACGGAGCAAAAATATGTTGTCTCTTGGTTCTCTCTTGGCAGCCATATACTGAGCTGCTGAACCATCTCCAATGCTATGAGGACACTGCTCATGACACTCTATGAGTCCTGTAAATAAGAAATACTTCCAAATTAGATATATGACTTTGACCTTTTCAAGAGAGCTACACCATTGGTGAAGAGCAATCAAGGTGAAGACAAATATCAAGAATCCAAAGCAAAGTAAATACCATGGTGACCAATGTGGTGGGGAAATAGTCATGTTCATATACACATCATGTTTGTCAGACTTTCAAATCAGAGTTCCTCTCACCAGAACCCAGTGCTTTTCTTCCAACAATGGAAACAAAACAATTTTTTAAATTTGATTTTTGGACCACACCACCATGCTGAGACCACTCTCCGCACACATGAAGGTACCGGCAGAGGGACAAAGCCACGTGGGTTCTGGGGCCGAGATCTCCAAGCCTACTCGGATTGGAGTCGAGCATCCTCCACCCAGATCCTCCAAATTCCAGTAGGCGGGGGTCACACCCACCAACTGGCCCCCTGGCGCCGTGTAATTCCATTAGCGGCCAAGACTCTGAGACTATAAAACCAGCTCCCGGAACCGCGTGGCCGCATTTGCGGCCGCATGACATCTTATTATAACATCTCATTCCTACTTTGACAAACTGGCAGGCTACTGAATATAGCCTGCCCACACGGCAGAGTCTGGCAAACTCCCCGTGGCGTACCCAATATGCCAAATACCAGTAACAATGATGGGTCTCATTCTCTTAAAGAGCCTTGAATATAATCTCAGGGCTAGGATGAAGGAGACTTTACTGGGGCCTGCTCGAGGCAATCGACGAATAACAGGATGATCTGTGATCTGTGATCTGACCACACTCAGTGATGCTCAGTGGTTACTTCTGGCTTTATGGTCAGGAATTACTGAGCTAAAGGTACCACTGAAGGGACCATATGGGATGCACAGGAGAGAATCCAGGCCAGATGCTGTACTATTGTTTCAGTACTTGGCATAAAAATTTTATCTAAGTAACAAAATGCTATTCACCATAGTCACTTGGACAATATTCTCATCTGGTTAAAAAGAACCCTCCTTTCCATCACACCAATGCTGATGCTAGCAATCTATCTGCACCTTGAATTCTCAAATCTCAAATCCTCAGCCTCTCCATAGTCCTAAGGTATACAGTAGTGCCTCTTTCTCTTCCTGTCACCCTAGACTGAGATCTATCACCTAGTCCTGTGGCTGAGGTACTTTCTTATTCTGAAATACCATCTCATGAAGCCTCTAGGACCATGAGGCGAATCTTTGTGTAAAGGCTGGATTCTGCTAATGCATTCTTTCAACCAATCAGACAAAACCTCTTTTTAAAAAAGCTCTAATTTTTCATTCTCTCCAACCAAGCAAATAATATTCTTAAATGAAGCTTGCTATATGTCAATTTTTATGTCCTCTTAATTTCTTTTAGGCACTCAAACTATGCAGATGATTAAAATAATTATTTACTCTGCCTACTAATAGCACGGTAATAGCATGGACTTAATTATTCTGGTTACTTGCCCTCTTTCTTTCACTAAATATTTATTAAAAGGCCCTGATATACCCTGTTCTATTGCATACAGTAAAATGAGCAGTGAAATAAAACAGATACGGATTTTGATGTGTCTTTGGAACCTCCACTGAGGCAAACAGGCCATCTTGTTTCTAAATTATCAGTTTGAGACATCTAGATAAAATTTAAACAAGATATAACAATTCAACTTCTACAAATAACAGAAGAAAATTACTCATTTGGTGGAAGACTCTTCTCTATAGCCTTCAGTCTAGAAACCTTTTGCTTACCAGTCATAGGCTCTTGGAGAGCCTGGCAAGCTACTGAGAGTATCTCGCCTGGCCGGCAAAGTCTGGCAAGCTACCCGTGACGTATTCAATATGCCAAACACAGTAACAAGTCTCACAATGGAGACATTACTGGTGCCCACTCGAGCAAATCGCTAAACAATGGCGGACAGTGACAGTGTCATAGACAGATACTTATGAACCAATTCAAAAGGTTCAAGGGAAGTGACTTAAATCCTGGCTCATCCTTTAGAATACCTTTATACCTTGACACTTGCAGGATGGTGGAAGAAAATCAGCCACTCTAGAACTGATAGAGACTCTGTAGAGGACTTTAAGTCATTCCAAGCCTAATGCGACCACTGCCAGAAACACATGTCCACAAAAAGACATCCTTATGCTAAGCCTTTTTTCCCCCTTCTACTTCTTGCATATCACACACAAGATGAAAATCACAATATATTTTTAATAATTTTAACAATATATAACATTTATGATGTACCTCACGCAGAGATGTTAGTCATTTCCAGTTACCTGATTTGAAACACAGTTATCTTAATGTGATTTTTTTTTACTGGTGCAATTATTGTAAATTTTATATATACAATGGTACATAAGCTGGATCTGAACCTAAGAGGAAAGAATACAGATGACCAGAATATACTCTGGTACCACTTCCCCAAATCATCCTACTTCTTTGACTCAGAAAACTAGAGGTCCTTCATTCAATTTTTTCTCAGCTGAAGCAGTAACTGTTATTTTTTGGAAAATACTATATACACCTTGGAATTATGTCTGGCTTGTGCACCAGGATCATGATTCTTTTTCTTGAACAAATAGCTTTCTGATGTATGAAAGTCTTAATATGTTTACCAGGTTAACAGTAGTGAGGTCAAAAGTAGCTAAATGTAGGTAAAAAAATTGATGCAATAGAAAAGATCTGAAGAGTCTCTGGCTCCCCCCCCCGCCATGGTTTAATGGGGGGTAAAGGGAGAACACCCAGTGGTCAAGGTTTACTCCTGTCTCTGTGCTTATGACTCACTCCTAGCAGCACTAAGGCTAACAAATGTGGTGGCAGGAAGCATACCAGGACAGCTGTGTAACAGACCAGCAGAGACTCTGGAAGATCTTAGGTGGTGGAGGAAGGCTACTATGAGAAAATGCTATTGAACAAAAATCCAAGGAGTGAGCAGGTTGTATAAAATAGGAGTAGGGGCTGAGCACACAGAGGAAGCAATAGTGGCAAATATTTCACATAAATGGCTTACCATTGCCATTAGTTTAGAATAAAGAAGATTTAGCAAGTGGTTCAATTGCTGTAACTTAGATGCAAAATGGACTTGTTTGTTTTCAAAGAGGAGCTAAATTGGTCAGTTAGATTATTTGAAAGACAGTGTGGAGCCACTTTGGACAGATGACAGGTAAATGAGCAGTTTATCATGCAGAGCTAATAAGAGGCACTGTAGCACTGTAGAGCTGTCTTCCTGTTGTTCATCGATTTGCTCAAATGGGCACCAGTAATGTCTCCATTCGTCTCTGTTGTGTGCTAGTGTAGCCCAATGGCATCTGTTTGCTCCAGGAACACGAAGTGAGACTTTGTTGTTACTGTTTTTGGCATATCGAATATGCCTCGAGAGCTTGCCAGGCTCTGCTGTGCGGGTGGGATACTCTCGGTAGCTTGCTGGGCTCTCCAAGAGAGATGGAAGAATCGAACCCGGGTCAGCTGCGTCCAAGACAAACACCCTACCCGCTGTGCTATTGCTCCAGCTCAGTAAGAGGCAGTGGTCTAAAAAGACCTGGAGCCTAGCGCCTGTCTTCACCTACACCATAAGGGGTGTAAGACTCACCCCAGAAGGTTTTATCAACTATAAAATTGCATAATTATCTCATCTTAAATTTTCATTTACTAAAGTCCTTGTGGGCCAGAGCATAGCATAGCAGGTAGGACATTTGCCTTGCATGCGGCTGACCCGGGTTCGATTTCTCTGCCCCTCCCAGAGAGCCCGGCAAGCTGCCTAGAGGATTCTGCCTGCATGGCAAAGCCTGGCAAGCTACCCATGAGGCATTTGATATGCCAAAAACAGTAACAATAAGTCTCACAATGGAGACATTACTGGTGCCCGCTCGAGCAAATCAATGAACAATGGGAGGACAGTGCTACAGTGCTACTGAAAGACCTTGTGGTACTATGCTATGCAATAAAATTTCTAGGGAGAGTACCAGTAGCTTATCAAACCAAAAAAAATGTTGAGTCACTAGATTTTGTCAGTCATCTTCAGTGACTACCCTAAAAATAGTATTTGTTTAGTTATATAAATAAATTTCCTCCCTGTACAAAATACCCAATGATAAATTTAATCTAATGGGGGCTGGAGCGATAGCACAGCGGTAGGGCATTTGTCTTGCACGCAGCCAACATGGCCGACCCGAGTTCGATTCCTCCGCCCCTCTTGGAGAGCCCGGCAAGCTACCGAGAGTATCTCGCCCACACGGCAGAGCCTGGCAAGCTCCCCGTGACGTATTCGATATGCCAAACACAGTAACAACAAAGTCTCCAATGGAGAAGTTACTGGGCCCACTCAAGCACATCGATGATCAATGGGAGGGCCTTTACTTTTTACTTTTATTAAATTTATAACTGTCACACAGTAGGACTTAATTAAAAACTGCCACCCTAACGTAGGATTTAAAGAACATAACAAAGTAGTAACAAAGGTCCAAAGGCAACATAACAGGAGAACTGATCCACACAGCTAAGTTGCAGGTAGGGCTCTTGGGAGAGAGGGGTCTTGGGGTTCCTGGAAGAGGGAGGGGCTACACTGTGATGAGTGCAGTGTTAGAATTTTGTGCATGACAAACCATTATTAGTAGGGTTGTAAACTACAGAACAAACACAAAAACAAACACTGTCCTCCTCATTGATTTGCTCAAGCAGGCCCAGTAATGTCTTCATTTTGAAACTTGTTACTGTGTTTGTCATATTGAATACGTCATGGGTAGCTTGTCAGGCTTTGCTGTGCGGGCGAGATACTCTCAGTAGCATGCCAGGCTCTCTGAGAGGGGTGGAGGAATAGAACCCAGCTTGGCCGAGCTTGCTGTGCACAAGGCAAACGCCCTACAGCTGGGCCATCACACCAGCCCTGTAAACTACAGAATCTTAATAAAATGACATAATAAAATAAAGGCTTCCATACTATTTTACTTTTTTCTCTAAAACTTGAAGTGCCTCCATTAAGGTTATTCAAGCATTCTAAAGTTTATCAAATTGCTTTATCAACCCAGGAAAATGGAAGCTCCCTTAAGTTGAATTGTCTTTGATCAAAATGTTGCATATGACCTAGAGACAGACAGGGTCGCTTTTATTACTCATTTTAGATAAAGGAGACTCAGTAATTTCTCCTGAAATGGAACTGAATTAAAGAAATACAAGAGAGGAGTGACTAAGCTAATACATCAAATTGCTTAATTCATTGAATCTTTATTATAAATTTCTTGGCTCATTTCCAAAGTTTTATATTATATGAAGGCTAAAATCAAAAAAGGTTGGAGAAAAGCGATACAGTGATGACATTTACTTAGAACATTATGATGTATATTATATAATATATAGTAATAATTTGTATATTGAGACTTTTCCCCACTTTAAATAAATCTTTTTGGAATATATATAGTACTGGGTCAGAAAGACTAATTATAATTTGTGCCATTTGAACATTCTATAGTCTATAGAAAAATATAAAATAAAACTATATCAAATGTTATACAATTATCAAAAATTATTCTATTTTCTCAGTAAATTAAAAGTACATAACTAGTACCTAGTAACTAAAGTAAAAATACATAAAGTAAAAGTACATAACTAAATAGCACAGCGGGTAGGGCGTTCGCCTTACACGCGGCCAACATGGCCGACCTGAGTTCGATTCCTCCGCCCCTCTCGGAGAGCCTGGCAAGCTACCGAGAGTATTCCATATGCCAGACACAGTAACAACAAAGTCTCCAATGGAGACGTTACTGGGCCCGCTCGAGCAAATCGACGATCAACGGGAGGGCCTTTACCTTTTACCTTTACCTTTACATAACTAATAATGTAGTACCAAGTTTAGCCTTATGTCCACTGTGTTTTAAATAACTTATCAGAAAAGGTGTCAGTGGGAATTAGAGTTGACCTTTGAACAACATAAGTTTGAACTACAAGGCCTAATAATATGGGAAAATTTTCCCTATCCACAGATTCTGTGTGCACAAATTTAACAACTTTAACGTTGATTGGTCAAATCCTCAGATACAGAATTCATGAATATAAATTACCTGCAGGGACTTGGGCATCACTGAATTTTTGTATATGGAAGTAGTAGAAGGTACTGAAAAAAATTCATTGTAGATACCAAGGGCAACTGTATTACTTGTTTTACAACTTGAAGAGGACATCTTATCCTTAGTATGTGTCACCATGCAGAAATCATCAACAGAGCTGGCCTGAGAATGCCTTCCTTAGAAAGGTCTGCTGACCTATGGTTGGCCCATAGGTAACATCTGAAACTCAGATTTTACACCACCTTCAGATAACCAAGTACCGTTTTCCTTTTGGGAATCTGGAAGCTCGGCGCTTGTGAAGCAAAGGGTTCCTACAGAATAATCACCAAGAAAAATTCGGAATAGTGAATCTCTAATGAGCCTCTCTAATCAATGACAGTTTGCAAATATCCTCTACTGTTTGAACCAGTTCTCCAGCATGTCCTACACAACTCCACTGAGGGAAAATGTCTATTGCTTTGCCAATTTTTAAATCTGTTTATTTATTTTTTGCTTTTGAGTTACATAGACTGTTTGTAATTTTATATTGACTACTTGTCAGACACATTGTTTTCTTTGGGATGGAGGGATACACCTGCTAGTATGCTCAGGAATCACTCCTGGTGATTTTAGGTGGCCATAAGTGGTCATTGAACCCAGGTTTGATGTGTGCAAGGCAAATACCCTACCCACTATACTATTGCTCCAGATGCAGACACGATATTTAAAAATAATTTTCCCACGGAAATATACGAAAACAAAAACAATGAAGTAAACTACCAATGGCAGGGCCTACCCATAAACAAGTTCTCTCTCTCTCTCTCTCTCTCTCTCTCTCTCTCTCTCTCTCTCTCTCTCCCCCCCCCCTCTGGAGGAGGAGGAGGAGGAGGAGGAGGAGGAAGAGGTGGAGGAGGAGGAAGTGTCAGGAATCAAGCACAGTACCACATACCTGCAAGGCATGTTCTGAACCACTGGGCTATATATCTCCAACACCCATACATTTTAATCTCCTTATTTTCTGGTAGGAATTTGGGCATTACTGTTTTCCAAATTTCTCTGAACCCCAAAATTGTCTTATTTTAATTTTATTTTTTATCCTATTTTGTTTTTCCAACATAATTTATGTTACATGTAAGTTATATTTATTACATTAAAATATTTTGCCAGGGCAAGAATGGGAGTACAGTGGGTAGGGCCTTTACTTTGCACACAGCTGACCCAGGTTCAATCCCTGGCATCCCAATATGGTCCCCTGAGCACTGCCAGGAGTAATTCTTGAGTGTAGAGCCAGGAGTAACCCCTGAGCATTGCTGAGTCTGATGCAAAAATATATAAATAAATAAATATTCTATCTGTCTTTGCACTAGAAATTATGTCTTATGAGAATGAATTTTCTGTTTTTTTACTTTGCCACATTTTTGGTGCTTGAGATACTATATGCCATGTAGTAGATGCTCAGTAAATATCTGCTAAATAAAAGAACAAATTATCCCATTTGGTATAGAATTAAGAGTTCTCCATCATTTGGAAAAGCCAATTTATCTTGCCTTCTCATTCTTTTCTCTCATATCTAGCCCCCATACTATGGACTAATTTGGGTACATTTCATTTTTATACTTATGACAGCATTCTTATACTATAGCATCTATGTACTATCTATGTACCATCCTTATGAGGCTAGAGACCTTATGTCTCCCAAGTCTCACTTAGTGCAGTGACTTGTTAAAAAACATTCTTCAGGGGCTGGTGAGATAGTACAGTGAGTAAGATGCTTGTCTTGCATATGACTGACAAAATCCAATCTCTGGGACCACATATGGTTCCCTTAGCCTGCCAGGAATGATACCTGAGCATAGATCCAAGAGTAAGCCCTGAGCACAGATGGGAGTAGTCCAAAATCCCAAAACTACTAACCAAACAAAAACAAAGAAAAGCAAGCTTTCCAACCAGTGAATTACACTATAAGTGTCATGAATCCATAAACCTAGTTCTTAATTTCAGAACTAGAAAAATTAAGCCATTTGTTTGGGGTCATACCTGGTAATGCACATGGCTTCTTCCTGTCTCTGCACTTTGGAATTGCTCCTGATTATGCTCAGGGAACCATAGTGGCCACGTGCAAGGCAAAAACCCTGCCCACTGTAGCTCAGCGCCCCAAGTCACTTGTTTTAGTAGAATTCAAGAAGGAACAGAGAGCTTGTTAGAAGATGTTAGCAACTGTTTTATTTCTAACTTGGTCACTTGATTGGAATTGTCAATGGCAGATCCACTGGAAACTTTAAGCAGGAAACTTAAACTTTAGAAAACTTCCAGGATGTATGTAGAAAATAAGGTAAGAAAAGGGTGCAGGAAGGTCAGTAAAGGGGCCTATTGCAGTAATCTAGGAAAAGGGGAATTTATTTTGCATTATATCCCTTTCTTTTGCTGCCCAAAAGGGAACACCCAACAGGACCAAACGTGGTACAAACTATAGTGCTGTCGCACTGTCCTCCCATTGTTCATCGATTTGCTCGAGTGGCCCAGTTACATCTCCATTGTGAGACTTGTTACTGTGTTTGTCATATCGAATACATTATGGGGAGCTTGTCAGGCTTTGCCATGTGGGCGAGATACTCTCCGTAGCTTGCCGGGCTCTCTGAGAGGGACAGAGGAATCAAATCTGGGCTAACTTGGTCGGTTGCGTGCAAGGCAAACGCCCTACCCACTGTGCTATCGCTCCAGCCCTGGTACAAACTATAAATATAATATTTTCTTATTTTATGTTTTCATGATTTATAGACATAGTAAGGCACACTGACAGAGCATTTATTTACAATTTTAAAATGGTATCTTTGTACTTTCTTTACTAAAGTTATCAGGTCAAGCAGAAGTTCATTTAACTTATAGAAAGATGTTGAAATATAATAAATAGAGCAATGCACCAACTATACTGAAATATTAAGTGGAAGTTTTAGTTGCATATGTTTCCAAATGTATCTATTTAATTAATTTGCTTTACTCAATGATCCTGTTGTATAGACAAATTTTAAATGTACAATTTGACATATACAAGGGTGGGATCTCAGGCTGCCCACAATAACAAGAATACAAGCATCCCACGGATAGACTGAAAAATGAGCTGTTTCCCCTTAATTTCAAATTTTGTTTTCTTTAAAAGTAATTTTAAACACAGATTGAGCTGCTGGAGTGATAGTACAGAGGGAGGATGCTTATTTTTCATGTGACTGGCCTGGGTTCGATCTCCAACATCCCATATGGTACCCCGAACACTGCCAGATATGATTTCTGAGTGAAGAATCAAGAGTATTCCCTTGAGCATCACCAGGTGTTGCTCCCTCAAAATAATAAATACAATCATAGCTAGAAAAAGAGGCCATTCTCTATCTTTAGTAAAGGGAGAACAAAAAGGTTTTGTGAAAATAACTAACATCCTCTACTATAGTATTTGTACAGTACTCTCACATTCAGTAGTTCAAATGATCCTCTAACACTGAGAAGCAGAATTATGATAACAATTATTTTTTCAATATAGAAATGAAAAAACATGAGGAATATTAATTTGATCAAGAAACTCAACCACTGTCTGGCAGAACTTAGAAATCAATTCTTTTTTCTGAAATCATTTTTATGAAGGTATTGAGACTTATAATAAGATTATATTTTTCTTGCATACATCATTCCAACACTACACTTATTACCAGAGTGCCTACTTCCCTTCACCACAATCCCAAGGGTCTCTCTCAGCCACTCTTTCTCCCATGAGAGCTCAGTTCTATGGACAAAATCTCAAGTTCCAATGACTTTGGTCATTTGTTGTTCCTCTCCTATGTTCCTTTATGGCTCATATATGAAAGAGACTTTTAAAAAATTTCATTTTGGAGGTGGTTACACCAACACACATATTGATGAATAAAAAAAGACTACAGAAGTTTCAAAAAATTGTAAATCAATAGTAATTTGATAAAAATTTTTATTTCAAAAACCATATCTTTCTATAAAGATGGGTATATAAATTAAAACATTAACAATGTGAAAAATTCTATGCTGAGGTATTTTAAAACTTGCATGAAATAGATAAATCCTACAAGTGTACAATTGTAATAACAGCGAGAAGATGAGAATTAATTAAAAAATAGTTTTTTGTCCCACCCACATGGCAAAACCTGGCAAGCTCCCCGTGACATATTTGATATGCCAAAAACAGTAATAAGTCTCACAATGGAGATGTTACTGGTGCCCGCTAGAGCATTTTTTTTATTTTAAGAAAAAATCTGAGTGAACAATTCACTAGATTAAGGACAAACATGCAAGCAAGCCGGGTTCCACAAAGGATTCAGCACCATCGACCATCTCCACATGATAACCAAGCTTATTGAGGTTTCTCAGGAGTTTAAGATGCCGCTCTTTCTAATGTTCATTGATTTAAAGAAGGCCTTTGATTTTGTTGAGATGGAAGCGGTTATTGAAGCCCTAGCCAATCAGGGCATTCAAACTCAATACATCAGTATCCTCCATGAGCTGTATTATGGATTCACTACCAGGATCTCACCATTCTACAAAGAAGTAATCATTGATGTCAAGAGAGGGGTTCGGCAGGGTGATACCATTTCACCCAAACTCTTCAGTGCCACCCTCGAGAACATCATGTGATGACTGGAATGGGAAGGAATGGGAGTGAAGATAGATGGTCGGCAACTACACCACCTCCACTTTGCTGATGACATTGTTTTAATAACACCAAACATTAGCCAAGCGGCACAAATGCTGGCCGACTTTGACCATGAGTGTGAAAAGGTCGGACTACCACTGAATCTTACGAAGACAATGTTTATGAGAAACAGCCTCATTCCTGATGTTCCATTCACTCTCAACGGAACAACCATCTCCAAATGCAACAGTTATGTGTACCTAGGTCGAGAAGTCAACATGACAAATGACCTGGCACCTGAGCTGTGCATGAGGAAGAGAGTGGCTTGGAACGCCTTCAAGAGCGTCCAAGAAACAGCTAAGAGGATGAAGAACCTCCGGCTCTAGGCCAATCTCTTTGATTCCACTGTTCTTCCTGCATTAACATACGCCTCAGAAACCTGGGCCCTATGCAAACAGGATGAGAACTCTATTCTGGTCTCCCAAAGAGGAATTGAAAGAGCTATGCTTGGAGTATCACGTTTGACTCAAATGAGAGAAAGAATCTGGAGTTCCAACCTCCATCGATGATCAAGAATCAGGGACGCCATCTCGTTTGCCAAGGCGTCAAAATCAGATGGCCTGGTCACATAATGAGATTTAGAGATGACCGCTGGACTAGAGCTGTTACTGACTGGATTCCATGGGATGCCAAAAGACCGAGTGGCTGCCCACCTACCAGATGGTCAGACTTCTTCGTCAAGATCATGAACGATCGGTTTGAGGCTCTTCATGTTCCTAGAATGAACAGACGCCATTGGACTACACTAGCACACGTCAGGAACAAATGTAGATGTTACTGGCGCCCCCCAGAGCAAATCGATGATTAATAAGAAGTCAAGTTGATGTCAGTGGACCCCACGGGTGGCTCACGCGAGTCGGGAGGAGAGAAAGACGGTCACTCTCTCTCACTCCGCCTCTGCCTCTGCCACCCAAGAGCCCCTGGGTAGGCTAGGACGGGTAAAGTCTGCGGTGAGCACCTGCTCGGCATGGGCCCAAGCCCTGCCAGCCCCACAAGGTGGCCATCAAGCCACACCTGAAGTCCACTTGATCTTCTTGGCACGGGAGTTAATCCCTGCCACCCGATTGCTCAGGGAGCCATGGACTCGAGTTGGGGCGAGAATTCGCTCTTTGCAGGAAAGGAGAGACCAGTCCCAAGGCTTACCCGGGGTTTCTAGGGTTCTTGTCTCGCTCGCAGAAAAGAATTTCAGGAGTAGACGAGCAGTAAAGTAACAGGTTTTATTTGGAGGCTTTTGGAGAGGGAGAGAAAGGGATAAGCAGATAAGCGGGGGGGATGGAGAGTAAGAGAGAGAGAGTAACGCGTCCAGAGGGAACGTGGGCTTCTCCGAGGGTGGAGAGAGCCCCAAGTGGGCTCTCGAGCTGGCTCTTATAGATCCTCTGACTCAGAATGTTCTGGAATCTCCTTGGGGCTGGGTCGCTGGAGTTAACCGGATTGAAAGGGGGGTTTTCGGAAAGGAGGAATTTCATGGGGAGGAGGCCCATATCTTCAGGGTCTGGGGATGGTCTTATCAAGTTTTTATTCTCTGTGTCCACAGGGTCGGTCGGTTCTTCTTCCATGAAACTTTGTTTCATTGCAAAGAGCCTTTCCCTATCTACCTGCCTACATCAAAGTGATCAAGTGATCAAGAAAAAATCTGACTAGTCCTATAAAAGTGTAAAATTGTGGTTTTATCCTCAAAGGGAAATATTGGCTTAAAAAAGCTGTTGCATTATAAATAAAACTTAATATTTGTATTAATTAGTAAGAGATTGTGATAAAAATCCCTAAAGATACAAAGTCACATGAATAAATATAGAGCATTCAATATAAATGAATTAAGAATTCCATATATATTAATTCAGAATTATGAAATCCCTTAGTAAGCTAGGAGCAAATAGACTTAATATGGAATAAACTTAATTCAGTAGAGAGTAAACAAACCCAGTAATGAATACTGTACTCAATGGCAGAGTGCTGAGAAGTTTGTCATTTTAAAGTTTTATTTATTTTGGTGTTGGGGTCACATCTAGTGACCCTCAGGGTTTACTCCTGACTGCCAGTTCAGAGATCACTCCTGGCAGGCTTGGGAGACCATTTGGAATGCCAGGGATCACACCTGGCTTGACTGTGTGCAAGGCAAGAATCCTACCCACTGAACTATTGCTCCAGCCCTGTCATGTCTTTTAAAAAAGCTCCTTTAACACTTTTTGCAAAAAAGGCTATACATCCCCTAAACTGTTGCCAGTCTCTGACACTAGGTATCATTTCTTCACATCTGAATGATAATCTAGCTGGGTAGA
Organism: Sorex fumeus; assembly: GCF_029834395.1. Lineage (NCBI taxonomy): Eukaryota > Metazoa > Chordata > Mammalia > Eulipotyphla > Soricidae > Sorex > Sorex fumeus. The sequence goes on along the minus strand of NW_026606078.1, from coordinate 4,281,302 downwards.
GCATTCTTGGTGAGGTGTTTGTGTTAACTTGTAATAATTTTACTGTATTTCACCTAATTCATCCTACTTTGGACAAACTGGCAGTCTACCGAATGTAACCTGCTCACATGGCAGAGTCTGGCAAACTCCCCGTGGTGTACCCAATATGCCAAATACCAGTAACAATGATGGGTCTCATTCTCCTAACTCTGAAAGAGCCTTGAATATGGCACTTTTAAAAAAATCTCAGGGCTAGGGCGAAGGAGCCGTTACTGGGACCAGCTCGAGACAATCGACGAATAACAGGATGGTTGTGGTCGTGGTTGTATTTCACCATCTTTCTGGCTTGTAGGGTTATGTTATGGGCTTTTCTACATAAGCAAGTTTCAATTTTGATCCTGTCACTTTTAATATTCTGCCTCTGTCTTTGGCTTTTATCACTGTGATCATAATGTGTCTTAGAGTTTGGTTATTTTTATCTATTTTTGCCAGGACACTTCAGGCCTCTTATATCTCAGAGCCTGCACTTCTAAACTCTAGGAAATTAATATCTATAATTACTTTTCCTAGTATTTCTTCATTGAATTTAACTTCCTGTTCTTCAGGGACCTTGATGAGCCTTATATTGTTCCTGTCAAATGCATACCATAGCTCTCTTGAGTGCTGTTATTTTCTTTTCAGACCTTTTCTATCTTTTGTTTTCTAGAGTTTTCCTGCACTTCATCTGAGAAGTTACTTATTTTTTTCCTCAATTGCTGTTATTCTGTTGCCAATACCTTCAATTGAAGTTTCAATTGGTATTTTTTTAATATCACCCACAACATTCTTCATTTATGTCACTGTTGATTGTAATTTTTTCATTTCAGCACTTAGAAATTCTTGTGTTTTCCTGTGCCATTGCTTCTTTATGTCATTCTGAACATGGTATTATTTAAATAATTCTCACAGGGACCTGAGTAATAGTATAGTAAGTAAGGCATTTGCTTTGCACATCGCTGAGCCCTAGCATCCCATTTGGTCCTCTGAGCCTGGGAGTGATTCCTGAGTGCAGAGCCAGGAGTAATCCCTGAGTTCCGATGGGTGTGGCTTCCCAAAAACCAAAAATAATAATAGTAATACTTTTCTAAGAGTCTACAGAGCTGACTGATACTGATAGAGCCCTTCCTGTTATTATTTTTGCTCATTAACTTTGGTGGACTTTTAAAAAAATTTTTTTAAATAAACTAGTTCACAATATTTGATCACATTTAATATTCAAACACCAATCCCACCACCATCACACCTCCCCACCACCATATTTTGTATGTTTCCATTCCGAATCCCAACCCCTGCCCCAAAACAGAACCAAAGTAATATATTTTGTATTGTTTGTTATGAGAAACCACTGAAAATGCTACAAAAATTTTTTTCTTAGAGGAAAATGTGAAAATTGTTGTATTTCACTCAGGAGCCATTAAGTCCTTCTATAAGAGATCACTAATATGTTGTTAAAGGTTAAGCCTTGTGTGCTTATACATATATATCATTAAAAATATTTCCCTCTAAGATTGGTTGCTTCCTACTTTGAACTCCATCAAATATGGTGCAGAACTCTTGGAGTATGGGTAGAATGTGTTGTATGAAGTGTTGAGGCTGCTGGGTTCAGTAATAGGTTCACTTGTGGGTGAGGCTTGGTCCCAGTGTGTTGGGGCTAGACTGATCCATCAGGGTGAGTCCATATCGACTGTACAGTACAAAGAGCAGGAACATAGGAACCCATGAAAATGGTCGAGGTTTCTCGTGTGTCCTGACTGGTTTGGATGAAGCTGAACATCTTTTTCCTTTAAGCTGCCTTCAGCAAAAAGTTTCATAAATTTCAGTATATTAAAAGGGTCAGTTTTTCCTTTTTTCATAGAAGCCCAGCCTGATCTTTGAGATGTAGATTCCTGGCTCTGGCCCAGCCTAGTCTTTGGGATGCAAATTTTCAAATGCTGGCCCAGTTTGTCTTTGGTATGCAAACCCAAGAAAGGTTTCAGTTTTTTTTTTGTATCTTTTTCTTTAGGACAAAACGCATTGACCTCCTGATACAAGGAAACAATACATGCTTTGCCTGCCTCAATGTTCTTTCTGTAACTTCTTTTTATGACATCACTGCATTGAGCCTTTTAGAGAATAAACTGTAGGATGGTAATAAAAAGAGATTTCAGGGCTCTCTACCTTTGTCACAGGTCTGAGAGAACCTGGGTCTTCCATGACATAAATTTTTTTCTCATTCCTTGACTCAGCACCTCTGACTGAATGAATATTTATGCAACACCAGTGTGTGGAGAGCACCCATGAGCATGGTGGCACTTGAATTCTGGAGGTTTTCAGCTGCTACAGGGGAACTGGGTCCCTTGGGGTTGGAAGTGGTTTCATCTGCCCCCCTCTGGGGCGCCCCAAACGAAACAGCCTGGCGCACGGTCCTTCAGCATGGTTATGGCGAGTGTTATATTATGTGGTGGGTTTCTATGTGTCTTCCTCATCATGTTTCCATTTCTACTGTTGTACTAAGGGTAAATCTTTATAGTTATCCTCCTTGGGAGTTTCTGAGAGAGATTAGGCTGGGTGTTCCTCTTTTTCTTCCTTGCCAGGCTTTACTCAGTGATTGGAAGTATAAGTATGAAGGGAGTGAGGGTTGATGAGAACTGTCACACAGACATGTAAGAAACCGCATGGTTCAGTAAGTGTGGAAATAGATCTGCTGAGATGATGGACGTCAGGCACACGGATGCTTGGACCTAGCTAGATGGGAGGGGAATCTGCTTCCTGTTCCCAGAAGGTGATGGCATTTGCGAGATGAAACCAATTTTCATGACATACAAAGCCATAATAATTCCATCACTTTATGCTGTTTGTCTTTAGTGTACCCAGTGCCATATACCCAGTGAGGTACATGGTGCCAGGATTAAAAGAAGAAGCTTGAGATCAGAGATCACTCTTCTGGTATGTGCACCAACTCTACTTCATGGCAATTACTCAGTATCTATAATTTTTCAGTTTTATTTCGCCTTATGTGCAAGTAGGGATAATACATCACTATAAAGATTTTTTTAAAGATTGAGACAGTGCATGGGAAAAGCATGTCTCTGTCTTAAGCAATATAATAATTCAATAAATGATAGTTTAAGAAATAGATGGTACCCACAAATAAAATATAACTCATCTTTAAAATGCAACTTTAAAACCAAAGTAGTCACTAATACAAAACCTAAAGTTGATTCAGAAGTCTATTACGCTCTGCATAAAGTGTTTAAAGAGAATTTCAAGCCCTATTTTCTGATCATCTGAATCTGAATTATAACTAATAGAAGGCCAAAGACTTAAATGTAATAAATAGAGTTGAAATAAAATATAAAATTGCCAATGAATAAAATGTTCCCCAAATCACCATCTAATATATGATTTTCTTTTCCCTTCATGAAAATATTGACATGTTGAGCAAGTGTAGAAAATAGAAAATTGTAGATTTTCCAAGTTGCAAAAATGGTGGTTCCAGCACTAACTGCGTATAATTTTTTTTATTATTTTTTTATGAACATCTTGAGATTCTACACACTTCCCTGGGCCAAAGTATGCTTCCTCAATTATAGTTCAGTCCTCTAGTGTATATGTGACCTTCACCTGAATCTCAGGATGCCTCTAAATGCAATTCTCCCCAGAGAATTTAAGTGACATTTTCTGTCTAAATTGTTCAGATTCTGTAAATGTGAACAATTTAGATCGTTTTACTTGTTATACAATGGACTTAATTTTTAAAAATACTTTATAAGAGATACGATCTTATTTAATGTTATTCCAACTATTTTAGGATGAATTTTAAATAAATGAAAAAGTAAATTTCCATGATTGAAAAAGAAAAAAATTTTAGAAAAGGACTTTACAACCCTGTGGGTAGATACAACAATTTTCACATATTTTCTTTTACTGAAGTATTTTTGATAATCCTTTTAGCCATTTAGTTTCAACAAGCAGTATAAAATAAATTACAATGTGTCTGCTAAGGGGGCAAGCTTAGAGGGTGATTTGGAAAATGGAGACAGTGGTGGAGAGAAGGCCACTTTGGTGAGAGTTTAGTATTTGAACACTGAAACCCAATAATGATTATATTATGAAAAACTTTGTAAGCTACAGGGTTTAAATAAAATGTCTTATTTACAGAAAAAGCTTTAAGGGATGGATATCCTGTGCAAAGTCAGATTTGCTATATTAAAACTCCAACTTATTTACTTCTAAAGCTTTTAAATCTAGAAAAGTTGCTTACCTGTCGTGGTATCCTTATCTTAAAATTGGTGCAACATAGCAGACTGGCTCCTACACAGTTATGGGAATGAAATTACTTAGGATATGTAAAGCAGTAAAACTACCTAGTGTCCTATAAAACTGTCATTAAAAATATCTGCCATCATTATAAGTTTAGTACAAAAATTAAAACATGGAAGTTCTAAATTTGTGATTATTCATATATGAATTATTCATATAATATGAGAATACTCTTTCTTAGCATACATCACAAACTGAAATAATAAATCAAAATCACTAAAACTCAGAGAAACATGAAAATGCAAAAAAACCTGAAAAATAAAAAATGTTGGAACATAATATGCAATGAGTTCCAGTATTTACACAACAAAAAGGTTGAAACCAATACAAATATGTGTAGAAGATTAAAAATTATTTCATGTTATTTTATAAATAAAACATTTTGTATTTTAAAACATATGATTAAGCTCGTCGATTTGCTCGAGCAGGCCCAGTAACGTCTCCATTGGAGACTTTATTGTTACTGTGTCTGGCTGGAGCGATAGCACAGCGGGTAGGGCGTCTGCCTTGCACGTAGCCAACATGGCCGAGCCGAGTTCGATTCCTCCGCCCCTCTTGGAGAGCCCGGCAAGCTACCGAGAGTATTCGATATGCCAGACACAGTAACAACAAAAGTCTCCAATGGAGACGTTACTGGGCCCGCTTGAGCAAATCGATGATCAACGGGAAGGCCTTTACTTTACTTTACTTTACTATGATTAAGCTGAACAATTTTGCCAGAGAAATAATACAGTGGATAAGAAACTTTCCTTGCACACAGCAGATCAGAGTTCTATCCCCATATGATACCTTGAGCACTGCCAGGATGATCCCTGAGCACAGAGCCTGGGATACGGCCTAAGGACTATGAGATGTGACTAACTTCCAACATAAAAATAGGAAAAGCTCTAAAGAAAAACAAACATTTAAGCCATAATAAAGTTTACCTTCTTAGGTAAATTGGGAAGATTTGATAATATGTTAATACACAATATTGTCCACAGAGAAACCTCAAATTGTAACAAAAGATGTACCTTAAATTAATATTTTAGGAAGAAAGTATAAATGGCATTGAAGCAGCATACTCTAAAAAGTAAGAACATATACAGAACATAGTTTTTCCCCATGAATTAATCAATTGGAAGATTTTATTTATTTATTTATTTTTTAAAAAGAGAAATAAATGTGAAGCTCTGTGTTTAACTGACACTAACCAAAAAAGCAAAGCCTATGTGAAAATGAAGACACCCTGGAAAGATAAACAGTGGCTCCACACAGAACAATATTCCATAAATATGCTTCCAGACCCACGCCAGACTGTTTCATTCTGGGCAACCTGGGTGAGTTCCCATCCTGTCCCAAGGGACCCAGTCCCAGCAGTCAAAATCCTCAAGAACTCAACCACCACCATGCTCACGTGCTCACAGCCTCTCTCTACATGCTCTAGCCGAGCTTCATCTATGAGTGAACCTTATTTTGGGACATCTCATACTTTATACCACCAATATACCAAGAGTAGTGCAGCGCATTTAAAGTAGAAGGGTTTAAAGTAGAAGGCAACCAAACTTAGGGGCAAATATATTTTTACAGATATAGGTATAAGCACACAAGTCTCAACTTTTAACAATAGTTACTAATCTCTTATAGAAGGGCTTAATGGCTCCTGGGTGAAATACAACAATCTTCACATACTTTCCTCTAAGAAACCTTTTATGGATCATTTTTAGCAGATCATTCATAATAAGCAATACAAAATAAATTATTTCAGTTCTGCTTTGGGGGCAGGGTTTGGGGTTTGGGATGGAAACATTCAAAATAGGGTGGTAGGAAGGTGTAATGGTGGTGGGTTTGGTGTTTGAATATTAAATGTAATCAAACAGTGTGAGCAACTTTAAAAAATAAAATTAAAAAAAAATAAACAGTAGTTCTCTCAGCAATGAGGTGGCAGGTGCATTTATCCTTTTGCCTTATTTACATTTTCTCTGATAGGCAAAATACTATCTTACATACACAAGATAGAGAGCAAGAGGCAGGAGAGCAAATGGGGAGGGGGGAAAGGAGAAGTGAGAGATATAGAGAGAGACACACAGAGACACAAGCAGACACTAAAACGCGCAGGAGAATCTGATTGCCTAACTAACCTGACTTCCATCTGGTGGATAAATGCTATGCTCTGAATGATCCGGTTTGCTCTCAAGAGTCTCCTTTTGAGCTTTGTTTAGGTGATGTGTATAATGTTCCCCCATCTCAGCTGTTTCTAGGGAAAAGAACTGCAAGGCTTTCCTCTGCTCCACTCCCCCCAGTTTATACATAGTCCAGAATAAACAAAAACTTTGTTTTCACAAGAGAACCTTATTATTATTATTATTTGCTGAGCATCAACAGTCCTTTATACAGAGAGACGTGATCTGTTCTAAATTAGGCTAACTAATAAGTGCCTGGCTCCCGGGAACACAGCCACCTGCCAAATGCTTTCTAGTTTTGGGGTCTATTAAAAGCCATACCCCTCTAGACTCTTCTCCAATCAGGAGAAAGATACTGAGTGGACAACACTGTCAAATTTGTTACAGATTCTGGTTAATAGATAAATCCCTGACATCAATGCTGACAGATGCTGGATCCCTTCTTTCTGCTCTGGGAATTTAGTGTGATATTTAAGGACTACAACAGATGAAGGTCATAGTCCTTAAACCTAGTTCCATCTATAGCTTACTCTTGAGCTTGGCTCTAGTTATTCATACAGACATTGTACATAAATACCATCAGAGAGAATAGATGCTGCTGAGAGAAAGCTGGGGAGGAAGGATGCAAGATCGGAAAGGACAGTTCATGTGTTTAGAGCCAGAAACATGGAGAAACAGAGAATTGCCTTCCTGTGACCTTCAACTTACAGTTCTAGGGTAAATTTGCATCTCAAATAAATCACAAACTTGAAAAGCAGAACCACATAAAACACAAATCTTAAGGAGAAATTAAAAGAGGACCTCTCCAGTGATGCTTAGGGGCCATTGGGTCATTCTCAGTAAAACTCAGCCAGATGATGGCCAGATGATGTGAGTCTGTTGGTTTTGGTGCTCAGTCTGGCAATTTGCTGCTGTTGGGCTTAAAAATGCTGGAGGCCACTTGTGTTACAAATAATGTGTGGTGCTCTGGGAGTCATGTGGTACTGGCCTCAAGAATGCCAAGCATGCTTTCTAGTACTCTGAGTTATCTCTGTACTCTCTAGAAAATATTAATTTAACTTAATTTAATTTTTCAATTTTGGGTAAGACCCAGCAAAGTCCAGTGCTTACTCTTGGCTCTATGTTCAGGGGTCACTCCTGCCACCAGGACCATATGAGGTGTCAGCTATGGAAAGTACCCTACATACTGTGCTATATCTTCTGTTCTGAAATATTATCACTTTGTCAGCTTCATATTAAAATAAGCATATAGAAAACTATAGATTTTAGTGTACATATCGTCGAAATGAGTATAAGGAGTTCCAGGAAAATCCCCTCATACATTTTCTTTATCTGTATTTCTTCTTTCTTTCCAAAGTTAACACGTATTTTTTTTTTGTTCGTGTTTTGGGACATATTAGTGGTCGTAAGGGGTTCCTCCTAGTTCTGTACTCAGTATCCACTTCTGGTGGGCTCAGTGGACCATCTGGGATGCCAGGGATTGAACCCTGTTCAGCCCAGTGCAAGTCAAGCACCTTAGCACTGTATTGTTGCTCCAGCCCCGCACATATCCTAGTTTTTAAAATTAAAATTTACTTATTTTTTTACTTGAGTGGGCCCGGTAACGTCTCCATTGTAACAATTGTTACTGTGTTTGGCATATCAAATACGACACGGGGAGCTTGCCAGGCTTTGCCGTGCGGGCGAGATACTCTTGGTAGCTTGCCGGGCCTTTTTAATTCAATCACAGTGAGATACACAGTTACAAAGTTGTTCATGATTGGGTTTCAGTCTTATCATGTTTCAACACCGAACCTTCACCAGTGTATATTTCCCACCACCAATGTCCCCAGTTTCCCTCCTGCTCCCCCACCCCAGTCTCTATAGCAAGCACTCTCTTTCTGCTTTCTTTATCTCCCTTCCTTCCTTCCTTCCTTCCTTCCTTCCTTCCTTCCTTCCTTCCTTCCTTCTTTCTTTCTTTCTTTTTTCTTTCTCCCTTTTTCTTACTTCTCCTCTTCCTCCTTTTCCTCATCCCCCTGCTGCTGTTGCTGCTGCTGCTGCTCTTTTCTTTCGAACATTATGATTTGCAATACAGATACAGAAAGGGTATTAGATTTATCTCTTTACCTACTTTCAACATACTCATTTCCTATACAAAGTGATCATTTCCAACTATTATTGTTAGACAACCAGAGTGCCTGAGAAGACACAACTGGATAAAGAAACTATGGTACATATATACGATGGAATACTATGCAGTTTTTAGGAAAAACAAAGTCATGAAATTTGAATATAAGTGGAAGGACATGGAGAGTAACATGTCTAATGAAATGAGTCAGAAGAAGAAGAACAAATATAGAATGATTGCATTCATTTGTGGGATATAAAAAATAGTTTGAGACTAAAATCCAAGGTGAGGAAAAACAGGGGTCAAGTAACTAGTCAGTAGTTAGAGGTTTGCCACAAGTGTGTGTGAGGAGAAAAGCAGTTAGGTTAGAGAAGGTGCTTGTATGACATATCCTATTTTTAACACCATCGATTTGTTTTGCCTCTCTTTGAACTATAAAAACATGAAATTGTATCTTTCTTGTACATAAAAATTTCCCCATGTTCCATTTTTCAGCATTTCATTTTCATGTTGTATTATTTTACAATGTATGAAACACAATTTACAGAACGCTTCATTTTACCATACTTCCAAGAGCTTACATTTATTTACAATTTATGTTACAAGTGTTTTTATAGTTTTTAAGAACAAATTGTGGAAACTTTGCATTTTACAAACATAATATTGTCTTTTACCCAAGAGCATTTGCTCACTTTATGTCTCCATCACATTTTGACCAATCTCACCATGTCTGAAGCTTTTGAATGACACACATAAGAATACAAACAATCTGTAAATGTTTGTGTCCTAACCACTCCATCAACTGACCATTTTTCTCTCTTCCTCTTCTTAGGCCTTCCTATTCCTTGAGGCACAACAATGATGGAAACTGGACAAGTAAAATACCCTATAGTTTTTAAAATCAAAAGATAGAAATAAGATTAAGATTAGTGAGACAAGCCAGTTAGAAGCCTATAACACAATAAAGCAAAATGATAGTTTTCTTGCATCAGCTAACCAAATTGTAATTTCAAAGAAAAAGGTCTTGAAGGACATGAAAAAGAGATACTGCAATGAACATATGGATAATGGAAGTGAAAACAGCAGCAATGCTGATAAGAAGAAAGACTGAGTGGTACGAATATAAGATCAAACCAGACACAACATTTCTTTCAGCAAGAACCTAATTTAGAACAGGAACATTACCCTCTTCAACTCTATGAATGCTCAGAGAGATAAAGAAAGATACTTAAAGTTGCCAACATTGGGTTCATGAGATTTATAGAAAGAAGGTACTTCCATAATAACAAAGGTGAAGCAGCAAGTGCTGATGAAGAAACTCTTACCAGTTATCTAGAAGTTCTAGCTAAGAAAACTGATGAATGACGCAGGAATCAATAATAATATTCAGTGTAGAGAGCTGCCTTATATTGGAAGATGTTATTTTGGACTTTCATACTAGAGAGAAGCCAATGACTAAATTCAAAGCTTCAAAGGATAGGATGTGTTTTTTCTTATGGAAATAGTGCCCCTAAACTGAAGTTAGTAATCATAATGTTACTATTACAAAAATAAATAACTCTTAAAAGGTACACTGAACCTATTTTGTCAGTGGTCTATAAGTGGAGCAATAAAGTCTGGGTGACAGAACACATATTTACAAATTGGTTCATTAATATTTTAAGTATACTGCTCAGAAAAAGATTAATTTCAAAATATGACTTCTAATTTACCATGTACCTGGTTGACCCAAAACTGATATAAATGGACAAAAATATGAATGTAGTTTTCATATTGACATCACAATATCCATTTTTGGTCCCTGGACAACAAAGTAATTTTGACCCTTCAGTCTTCTTATTTCTGAAATATTTCCAATGATCCAGCTGTAATGGAAAGAAATTACCATTTTAAATAACATTAAAATATTAGTGATGCATGGAAGGTGAGAAATATATGAATTTTGAAGAAGTTGATTATAACCATGTGGATGGCTTTGAAAGGCTCAAAACTTTAGTAATAGAAGCAACTGTGGTAGAAATAGTAATAGAACTAAAATTAGAAGTGGAGCCTGAGGATGTGACTTAATTGCTACAATCATATGATAAAACTTGAATGGATGGTAAATTAGCTGCTGTAATGGATGAATAAAGAAAATTTAAAATTACTTTAACATGGAATCTGCATCTGGTGAAGATGCTGTGAAATTATTGAAATTACAACAAAAGAATGCAGAAAAATAAATAACCTTAGTTGATGAAGCAGCAACAGGGCCTGGAGGAGAATCACTCCAATCTGAAAAATAAATTCTATTTTAGGTAAAAGTTATCAAACAATATTGCAGTACTGCAGAGAAATCTGTTCATAAAAAGAAGAGTCAATCAATGTGGCAAAAGGATGGCGTTGTATTCGTTTAAGAAATTTCCTCAGGACCAGAGGATAAGTAGTACAATGGTAAAATGCTTGCCTTGCATGAATAAAACTTAGGTTTGACTTTTAGAACCATAAAAATTAAATAAAAAAGGAATTGATTCAGCTACTCAAATCTTTGTTACAGCTACCACCCTAATTCAGCAGCATCAACATCAAGGTACGATTATCCACCAGCAAAAGATTATGTACTCACTAAGAGTGGATTATGCTTCACAGTGAAATTGGTCTAAGTTTATTCAACCTTAATGAAAATGTCAAACACCCTTTTAATGTAGCATTTATATCAACTTACACTATCACCAGCAATGTATTAAAATTTTATTTACTCTGCATTCTTGCTAACATTGACATCGAGAATCTTTTAATGCCACTGTGTGGTGATGTGCACTGATAATCTAGTTAACTGAACTGCTCTAGCAAATTCATGGAACCCAAGGAGACTGACACTGGTACTTCTGATGTATAGCTTTTCGTGAGAAGTAAAGATTACAACCTAGACTTGCAAGGGACAGCCAATCAGGACAGAGACAGTCTTATTGGGTTGGACCCTTACTTAACTTGTCAGAGCTGGCATAGTTTTTATGTAGATATTATAAAAAGATGAGTTAAATACTTGGTGGTGCAGGTGAAGACACTGGAATTATATAATCATTAAACGGTATAAGAGAACTTTAGTATGCATTGTATGAAAATAATAACATTAGATATCTTAATGTGTATATTGTTCATATGTGTGTATGTAATAGTACAGCATTTGGTACTTATCATAAATTGAGTATCATTTTGAAAATTACTAACATTTTCTTGTAATTACTTGGGCAAGTTACTTAACTATTCTGCATCAGTTCCTTATCTGTAAGTTGTTTGAATTTTTACTGTCAATTTGAAATAAGTATATACTATGTTACTTCTTGTTTAGGTAGAAACATTGTAATTTTTTTTTTGTCAGATGTGTCCCACCTCTAGGCACCAGGGATCAGGGAGCAGAAATTATATTCTTTTTTTTTCTTTTTTTATTAGTGAAACACCATGAGGTACAGTTATACGCCTACAAATTTTGTGCTTGGGTTTCAGTTATACAATGATCAAGTGCCCATCCCTCCACCAGTGCCCGTCATCCATCACCACGGGTCCCAGTATCCCCCCCACCCCCCATCCCCCCCGTCCCATCCTGCCTCTGTAGCAGGGTATTCCCCCTTGTTCTCTCTCTCTTCTTTTGGGTACTGTGTTTTGCAAGAGAGGCATTGAGTGGCAATCATGTTTGGTCTATAGACTACTTTTAGCATGCTTCTCCCACCCTGGGAGGGTCCTCACAACACCCTTCATTTGGTGCTCTCTTTTCTATCTGAGCTTCCTTTTCACCTAGAACGTGTGGCTGGCCTTCCATTCAAGGAGCAAAATTCCTGGTACTAATCTCAGCCATTCCTGGGTGTTAGTCTCCCTTTTTGTTGCTTTATGTTCCCCAGATGAATGCAATCTTTCTGTGTCTATTCCGCTCTTTCTGACTCATTTCGCTTAACATGATACTTTCCATGTAGTACCACTTGTATGTAAATTTCATAACTTCATCTTTTCTAACAGCTACATAGTACTCCATTGTGTAAATGTACCAAAGTTTCTTTAACCAGTCACCTGCTCTTGGGCACACAGGTTTTTTCCAGATTCTGGCTATTGTAAAGAGTGCTGCAATGAACAAACAAGTGCAGATGTCACTTCGACTATACATTTTTGCCTCTATGGGATATATTCCCAGGAGTGCTATAGCTGGGTCAAATAGCAGATCAAATTCTAATTTTTTGAGAGTCGTCCATACTGTTTTCCAAAAGGGTTGGACCAGCTGGCATTCCCACCAGCAGTGAAGGAGGGTCCCTTTCTCGCCACATCCGCGCCAGCATTGGTTGCTTTTGTTCTTGTGGATGTGGGCCAGTCTCTGTGGTGTGAAATGATATCTCATTGTGGTTTTGATCTGCATCTCTCTGATGATTAGTGATGTAGAGCATTTTCTCATGTGCCATTTTACCAGTCGAATTTCTTCTTTGCAAAAGTTTCTGTTCATTTCCTCACCCCATTTTTTGATGGGGTTGGGTGATTTCTTCTTGTGGAGTTTAACCAGTACCTTGTATATCCTTGATATCAACCCCTTATCGGATGTGTATTTGGTGAATATCCTTTCCCATTCTGTAGGCTGTCTTTGTATTTTGGTCACTGTTTCTTTTGAGGTGCAGAAGCTTCTTAGTTTAAGATAGTCCCATTTGTCTATCTCTATTTTCACTTGCTCGGCCAGTGGCGTGACATCTTTGAAGATACCATTAGCTTCAATATCATGGAGAGTTTTGCCGACTTTGTCTTCAATAAACATTATGGATTCTGGTCTGATGTTGAGGTCATAAATCCATTTTGATCTTACTTTTGTGCATGGTGTTAGGCAGAGATCTGAGCCCACTTTTTTGCATGTAGCTGTCCAATTTTGCCAGCACAGTTTATTAAAGAGGCTTTCCCTGCTCCATTTCACTTTTCTTGTCCCCTTATCAAAGATTAGATGATTATATGTTTGGGAGGAAATGTCAGTATATTCAACTCTGTTCCATTGGTCTGCAGCTCTGCTTTTGTTCCAGTACCATGCTGTTTTAATTATTACTGCCTTGTAGTAGAGTTTGAAATTAGGGAGGTTGATGCTTCCCATTTTCTTTTTCCCAAGAATTGATTTAGCTATTCGTGGGGGCTTATTGTTCCATATAAATTTCAGGAGTGTTTGCTCCATTTCTTTGAAGAATGTCATGGGTATCCTTATAGGGATTGCATTGACATTGCAAATTTTTAAAATTTTGTAGATGTTTTAATATTTTATACTTTTAAATTTTTATTATACTGCTTAATATTTTTATTTTAGTGACTTTTGTGTATTAATAAATATTATATAGAGATAATAGATTTAAAAATTTTTTTCCAGAGTTCTCTGGTTTTGCATTAGTTCTGATTCACATAGAACAGATGTTGATTTATAGAGAAAGGTACAGGTTAAGGTTCACTCCATATACCATATGACTCCAGTTATTTCATTTTTATTTATTGAAAAGATCTGCCATGGCATATCTATTATGGACACTTTGTGAGAAATCAAGTGGCATTGTAGTTGTTCTGTTTGTTCTGTTCAGAGTACAACTCTGTACTCTGTTCTATTATCTGTCTATCCTAACCCTATTTAATACTTTATTAATCAGTATAATGTAATCATTTTTAGCACACATTATAATTTATTATTTTAGATTCCAATATAGTGAATTCATTCATCCGTTTAACATGTTTATCTATTTTTTTCTCAGCTAGATTCTTTTTTATAAATTTATAATCTGTGATTTAAAAAATCCTTCATTACTTTAATTCCAGAAGCGGAAATACAACTAAAAAGGAATTAATATTCCTTATGAACATTGATGCAATGAACCTCAACAAAACCATAGTGAACCAAATCCAACAATTTATAAAAAAGATCATACACCATGATCTTTGCAAGGAGGTTTCATTGCAAGGAGCCAGGGATTATTTAATACATACAATTAATATAATATTCCATATCAACAAAAGGAATGAAAAATATCCCATGATTTACAAATAAATGCAGAGAGATCTTTTGATGATATTCAATAGCCATTCGTGATAGAAAAAAAATGGATAGATAAAACACACCTTGAGAAAAAACTCAATGCTGGAAAATTAAAGCTTCTCTTGGGATCAAGCAAAATGCAAGAATGCCCACTTTCTCCACTCATATTCAATATAGTTTTGGAAGTTTTTGTTACAGCAATAAGACAGGAACAAATAAGGAATCAGAATTGGAAAAGGAGCAGTTAAACTATCAACTATTTCCATATGACAAGATAATGTGCATAGAAGGTTTTGAAGATGCTACCAATAAAAAACTCTCTTAGAAACAATAAACCAACAGAGTAAGATAGAGGATTACAAAATTATCACACAAAACACTATAACATTTATATATGCAAATAATAAACTAGGAGAAAAAAGGGCCCTTTTCAAAATAGTATCCAAAAACATTAAATACATAGGAATCAATTTAACAAAGGAGGTGAAAAACTTGTAAAATAAAAACTATATCACTATGAAAGAAGGGGACACCAGGAAATGAACAATTATTAATATCCATACATCAGAAGAATCAACACAGTCAAATGATCTTCTCACCCAAAGCATTATACAGATTCAGCACAATGCTCATTAAAATTTCAGCAAAATGCTTCAAGGACTTAGAATAAATTCTATTAAAATTTTATGAAATCACGAACTCCCTGAATAGCCAAAGCATTTCTAAAGGAGTAAGAAAGATGGGACACACTGCATTTCAATACATTTTAATGACTCCAGTTTGTACTATAAAGTTACAGTAATAAAAACTGTGTGGTATTGGAATGATACATACTCAAAGACCAATAGAACAGAATTAAGAGTCCAGAGATAAATCCTCAGATCTATACAGATCTATAGACATTTAATCTATTACAAAAGAACTAATTACACAATGTGGAGCAAAGAAAGTCTGTTCGGAAAGTCACATGTAGTCACATGTAAATAGTCATGTAAAAAAATGAAACTGGAGCCATATCTGACACCATTTATAGAAATTAACTCAAAGTGTATTAAAGAGCTCAGATTGAAACACAATCCACAAAATACATCTAGGAAAATATAGGAAATAGCTCTTCAGAAAACAGATCTCAGGGGGCGGGGGGGTCCATTTGACTCCAGAGGAAAAGACAACAAAAACGCAAATAAAGAAAAATGAATGATTGAGAATACATCAAATTAAAAAGGGCTTAAATGTTCAAAAAATTCAAGTAAAATAAAAAGATACCACTCAAAATGAGAAAATATGTACATAATATGTTAGAAGAAGCACTAATGTTCAAGAGTATAAAGAACTCACAAAACTCAACAGCAAAAGCATCTAATAAGCCCATAAATTAATGGGGAGAGGAGATGAAAAGACCTTTCCCCCAAAGAAGATATATATACGTGTAGTATACATATGAAAAATAATTATTTATTTTAATTATTATTAGGAAAATGAAAGTCAAAATAGCAGTGCAGTCGGCATTTTCACCAACAGTGAAGGAGTGTCCCTTTCTCGCCACATCCGTGCCAGCATCGGTTGCTTTTGTTCTTTTGGATGTGGGCCAGTCTCTGAGGTGTGAGATGGTATCTCACTGTGGTTTTGATCTGCATCTCCCTGATGATTAATGATGTAGAGCACTTTCTCATGTGCTTTTTTGCCATTCGGATTTCTTCTTTGAGAAAGTTTCTGTTCATTTCATTGCTCCATTTTGTTATAGAGTTGGATGTTTTCTTCTTGTGGAGTTCAACCAGTACCTTGTATATCCTTGATATCAAGGATATCCTTGTCAGAAGTGTATTTGGCGAATATCCTTCCCAATTCTGTAGACTGTCTTTGTATTTTGGTCACTGTTTCTTTGGAGGTGCAGAAGTTTCTTAGTTTAAGATGGTCCCATTTATCTATCTCTGTTTTCAATTTGCTCGGCCAGTGGTGTGACATCTTTGAAGATACCATTAGCTTCAACGTCATGGAGGGTTTTGCCAACTTTGTCTTCAATGTACCTTATGGTTTCCAGTCTGATGTTGAGGTCTTTAATCCATTTTGATCTTATTTTTGTATATGGTGTTAGGCAGAGTTCTGAGCCCATTTTTTTGCATGTAGCCATCCAGTTTTGCCAGCACCATTTGTTAAAGAGGCTTTCCTTATTCCACTTCACATTTCTTGTACCTTTATCAAAGGTTAGATGATCAGCCTTTTGGAAAACAGTATGGACCACTCTCAAGAAATTAGAAATTGAGCTCCCATTTGACCCAGCAATACCACTCCTGGGAATATATCCCAGAGAGGCAAAAATGTATAGTCGAAGTGACATCTGCACTTGTTTGTTCATTGCAGCACTCTTTACAATATCCAGAATCTGGAAAAAACCTGAGTGCCCAAGAACAGATGACTGGTTTAAGAAACTTTGGTACATCTACACAATGGAGTACTATGTAGCTGTTAGAAAAGATGAAGTGATGAATTTTACATACAAGTGGTACCACATGGAAAGTATCATGCTAAGCAAAATGAGTCAGAAAGAGAGGGATAGACATAAAAAGATTTCAATCGTCTGGGGGACATAAAGTAACAAAATAGGAGATTAATACCCAAGAATAACTGAGATCAGTATCAGGAGGATTACTCCATGGCGTAGAGGCCAGCCAGACACTCTAGGGGAAAGGGCAGCTCAGATAGAGAAGGAAGCACCAAATAAAGGGTGTTTGGAGGATCCTCCCAGGAGGGGAGATACATGTTGAAAGTAGACTATGAACTGAACATGATTGCCACTCAATGACTCTTTTGCAGACCACAACACGCAAAAGGAGAGAGAGAACAAAAGGGAATACCCTGCCACAGAGGCAGGGTGGGATGGGGCGGGGGATGGGTGTGGGAGGGATACTAGGATCCATGGTGGTGGAAAATGGGCACTGGTGGAGGGATGAGTACTTGATCATTGTATAATCTAAACCCAAGCACAAAAATTTGCAAATCTACAACTGTACCTCATGGTGTCTCATTAATAAAAATATTTTTAAAAAAAGCTGTTTCCAAGAGAAAATTGTATGAAAAAAACTACAGAACCCATACATATGTATATGTCTATATATACAATCATATATATGTGTACATACAATTGGAATATTACTTGAAATATAAGAAAAGCCAAAGTCAGGCAATTTGTTTCCTTGTGAATAGACATAGAAGTAAAGTCAAGTCGCTAGGAGAGGACAGACCAATGATCTCTCTAATATTCAGAATTAAAGAGTCATAGTAAGGAAATAACAAATGCCCAAAGCACAGATCCTGAAAGCAGGTCTACAGAATGAGGTTGGATGTGGACTGGATGAGGGGAAAGAACTGGGACCATGGTAGAGGAGGAAAGTGGACACTCTGGTGGAGGGTGTGGTGTTTGAATGTTGTACACATAAAAGCCTACTAAAGTCTACTAAAAGCCTACCATAAAAGCAACAGTATTGTGACTCATGGTGTTTAAAATAAATAAGTAAACATCCACAGCACATATATAATAGTTCCCACTTTTTAGAGCATCACATAAACTGGTCAGAAGATTGTCATATATTAAGCCATTTTAAAACTACAAAACCCCATGGGGGGATTCTATTAATATCCCCATTCACCCTTGGCTTATAAGGTTGGACTATTTGTCCAGCATCATGCATGCAGAAAATAGATTCACAGGGGTTTAAACCCAGAGCCAAATAACTTTCAAGGTCATTCTTTTAACCACATACTTTATGTATCCTGAAGAAGCAAGTCGTTCTGAATAGGTATAGTAAGGAGTGGTGTGGGTTGTGATGCAAAATGAAGATGGAGAGAGGCTGCTGGCAGATCTGAGAAGGCTGAGAGTGCTGCAGTAACTTTGAATAAATCTGTGAGTGATAAACACGATGCAAAATATTTCTTAAGAGAAATACCTCACCAGATCTATTCTCTAGGAAATAAGTCAATTGTTTTCATGAAAGGTGTAGTGGGGACAAGAATAACAGGTAGCATTTGAGACATATCAATGATCAGATGCAAACTGGATGAATTTTAGCAGCATACTGGATTACGTTGTTGCTTAAACGTCAGTACCTTTTGCTTGATGTGGGCTACGTTTCCTAGCCCCATGGATATCATACACATCTATGGGACTTCATATGTCCCTTGGATGGAGTAATTTTTAGTAAAATGCATTCATGCCATTTGTTTTTAAAACTGGGATATGCCAGGGGTTCCTGAAATAAAAATGATGCAGATGATGTGAAGCTTAAGTGAGAGAGAAATCTATGTCGTTCTCAGCTATGGACACTTGAGGGTGATTTGTCACTGCAGCATAAATGGGTTAATCTTTTATTTTTATTTTATTCTATTTTATTTATTTATTTTTTTGCTTTTTGGGTTACACCCGGCAATGCTCAGGGGTTACTCCTGACTCTGCACTCAGGAATTACTCCTTGCAGTGCTCAGGGGACCATATGGGATGCTGGGAATTGAACCTGGGTTGGCCGCATTCAAGGCAAACGCCCTACCCGCTGTGCTATCACTCCAGCCCCTAAATGGGATAATCTTGATTGATAAAAGCAGTATAATGAAGAAAAAGGACCTCATTGCTATATATTGGAACAATCAATACTCAACACTTTATCCAGCCTGTGAGGTGGGAGTAGGGGAATGGGATACTGTGACATACAGGAGCCATACCAGTTAATTTTTCTATGATTTTCTTCCATTCATTTCAAAAGACCTGACATCTATAACACAATACTCAGGATCTAGTCTGGGGAATTTCCACATTGGATTTCACCAGGGCACACTTATAGACCAAAAGAGAGTTGAGAAAAGATAAATGCATTATTGTCTGCATGTACCAGACCACATGTGTGCACATATTCACTCTCTCATACACTCATCATGGAATTAAAATTCACAATTTCACAATTTGTTTAGCTTCACTGACTTTCAATAATCTCTCATTTTTTACTTTCATTATTTTCCTGCAGGTGTTGCAGAGTAACAACTTATTTCAACCTCTTGGGGTTATGTGATTAAGTTGGGGAAAGAGTTTGATTTCTCAATTTCCCTTCAAAAATTCACCTAGAGGAGCTGGAGAGATAGCACAGCAGGTAGGGTGTTTGCCTTGGACGCGGCCGACCCAGGTTTGATTCCCAGCATCCCATATGGTGCCCTGAGCACCGCCAGGAGTAATTCCTGAGTGCAGAGCCAGGAGTAACCCCTGTGTATCACCAGGTGTGACCCAAAAAGCAAAAAAAAAAAAATTCACCTAGAAACAAAAACTGGGGGGAGGGGGAAAACTAATTGTTAGAAGGCATTAATGCCAATGACCTGAACTCACCAATCAAAAGGCACAGATGGCAGGATGAATCAGAAAACTTAACCCAACTTTCTGCTGCCTAAGAGACATATTTGAAAAATCATGGTAAACACAGACTCAAAAAGTCAGTAACTATAAATTCTGTGTCTTGAATAAAATCTAAACTCTACTGCCTCACCCAAACGTATTTCAGAATTTTCTAGTACCTCTCTGCCTCACAAGATTCTAGCTTACTGAAGCTACAGAGGAAACTATGAATGTGTCTCTATCATTTGTCTCAAGACTTAATTTGTCTATAGAAATTATTATTTGTATATGCATTTTCAGGGTCAAGGAAAGTGGCTGACAGAGTAAATATTCAAAGTTGTTGGTCACCTGGTTAGTCCTAGTGACTCTTGAGAACTCCGGGACCCATATAATACCACATAATTGAACATGGAACCAACTAGCTCCCAACATCAGTTTGAGGTTAACTGGGAGTTATCCCAGAACTCCCCAGCACTTCTGGATGTGATCCCATTTAAAAGAACTATTATAAAGCTGTCCGCAAACCACGGTGTGGCTCATGCAGTAGAATACAATGATGAAGCCCTAGGTATTCACACACTGCATAACCCAAGCACTATGGGCAATAAGTGTACCTCCCAAATACCATTATCATATTTACAACTATAATAAAATTATTCAAGTAGTTAAAATATGACACAACTTAAAGTCATGTATTCTAAAACCATCACTGAAGTAGTAGTGTAGCCATGTATATATATACCAAATTATATAACACTAAAGTAAAGCCATAATTAACCAAAATTAAGAACGATGTTATAAAACAATTTTTTTTGTTGTTACTGTGTCTGGCATATCAAATACTCTCGGTAGCTTGCTGAGCTCTCCGAGAGGGGCAGAGGAATCGAACTCGGGTCGGCCATGTTGGCCACTTGTAAGGCGAACGCCCTACCCGCTGTGCTATCGCTCCAACAAAAGGAGGTATTAATACCCTACTGTCATCTCATTAACCAAACAATAAACAATAGTCATATGTGACAAACTAAAACAAATGGTACTCATATTTACAGAACATTTCACCTTAAATTGTTAAATTCTCCCTGGTGGCACAAAAACACAGCAGAAGTGCACTTCTATGTTCATTGCAGCACCATTCACGATAGCCGGAATCTGGAAACAACTTAAGATCCCAAGAACAGACAAATAGAAAAGAATCTATGGGACATTTACATGATGGAATACTATTGTAGCTGTTAGGAGAAATGAAGCCATGAAATATGTCTATAAATGGATGGACATGAAGAGTATCATGCTGAATGAAATGAGTCAGGAGGAGAGGGACAGATGTAGAATGATTGAAGTCATTTGTGGTATATAATGTATATATGTATACCACATATATTATACATAGAAGGAAACTAATGTTCATAACCAGGGAAAACAGGGCCTAGGAGGACTGGTCAAGTGTTGGAATTAACCACAAATGTGTGTGGAATGGAGGGTAAGTGAGATAGAGAAGAGACCAGTAAGACAATCATAGCTTAGAATGATGATGCTAGACAAGAACTGAGTGTTAAAAAGAAGGTAAAGGGGTATTTTAGTATCAATATTGCAAACCACAATACCCAAAAGAAGATAGATAGATAGATAGATAGATAGATAGATAGATAGATTATAGATAAATAGATGAGAGAGAGAGAGAGAGAGAGAGAGAGAGAGAGAGAAGGAAGGTCCCTGCCATAGAGAGGCGGGCTGGGTGGTGGGGGTGGAAGTGATGGAAAAGAACCTGGGGGCACTGGTACTGGTACATACTGGGAAATGTACACTGGTGGGAGAATGGATGTTGGACTACTGTATGATTGAAATCTAATCATGAACAGCTTTGTAAGGGTCTATCTCACAGTGATTAAAAAAAAAGACTGTAAATTCACTTCTTTCTCAAACACACCCAGAGAATTCTCAGGGGCAGATAATATGCTGGGATAGAAAAACAATTGTTCTGTTTACAAAGATTTAAATAACATGAAGTATTATTCTCAGACTACAATGTATAAAATTAGAAATCAACCAAAAATTGGACAAAACTGAAAAATCTAAAATATGTGGAAAGTAGGTAATGTGTCAATAGCCTTTGGGTCAATGAAAATCAAAGAAGTTAAAAAATACCTATGGAGTTGGAGTGATAGTAAAATGGGTAGAGCTCTCTCTAGACTTGCAAGTGGCCAACCCAAGGTCATTTCCTATCATCTCAAATGGTCTTGGGTAGAGCATAGGGCGTAGGTCGTTTGCCTTGCATGTGGCCGACCCAAGTTCAATTCCTCCATCCCTCTTGGAGAGTCCGGCAAGCTACCGAGAGTATCTTGCCATCAAGGCAGAGCCTGGCAAGCTCCCCATGGAGTATTCGATATGCCAAAAACAGTAACAACAAGTCTCACAATGGAGACATTACTGGTGCTCGCTTGAGCAAATTGATGAACAATGGAAGGACAGTGCTACAGTGCTACAGTGCATATGGTCTCGAGTGTAGATCATCACAGGATATGATACCCCACCCCCTCATAAAAGAAGTTAAAAATATTTAAAAATGAAAATAAAACAGAAGTTATTAGAACATACAGAACGCATCAAAAACAGTAATAAGAGGTTAGCTAATTGCAGTATAGGCTACATCAAGAAATAAGAAAAATCCAGTAAATAATTTAATCTCACACTTAAAATATATGGAAAAAAGAATAAGATACATAGAGAACTCATATAACTCTATAACAACAAAAATAAATAAATAAACTTGATTAAAAAATAAGCCACCCATTAAGACCTCTGGGGTGCTCTCAGAGGAGGGAGGGCTGGCTCCCTTTCAAACAAGACCCCATCAGCTGCTCCCATACTCCAAAGCTGCTGCATGCCTCCAGCCAGACTCCATTACTTTAGGATTTAGCGTCATGGAATCTGCTGGAAACTTCAGGTACACGGGTCCTTGGGGCTGAAAACTCCAGGTCTTTTTAAAGTTGGGATGAGTAACCTCCCTCAAACTCCTTCTACTTCCTTTAAGTCTTGGTAGCCACGCCCTCATTCCATCACTCTTGCCATATAAACTCATCTACTGGACTTGTTCCAGAGAATTAAAAAAATCTCGACAGAGATCATTTAACTGCAAAAATTTCTTGGACACCTGTTCCTGACTGAGGGCTCTGGGGCACTCTCATAGTGGGGCAGGTCAATTCTCACCCATCCAAGCTCCAGAATCCACTTCCACATCCTGAAGTCCACAGCCCAGTTAAAAATTTGACTTTAGCTGACATGACCATTTAAGACTAAATTTTTTGGAGCATGAGACCTTATTTGCACCTGTGTGACATCTCCAATATCTAACATCCCAGTAGTATATGGATGGGATGTAACATAGAAACCAACCAATCTTGACTAACAAAAGCATCAACACGGAAGATTAGCTTGTAACAACAGTTTAGTAAAACTTCAGATGAGAATTTTACATCTCCCTGGTGAGACAAAGCAATTTTCACAAATTTTCATCTACAGAAACATTTTTTGATTAATCCTTTAGCCATTTAGGGACAACAAGCAATATATAAAATAAATTACTGTCACCCTTCTACTGGGGCAGGCTCAAGGGGGATTGGGAAAATAGACTATGGTGCAGGGAAAATGATAGTGGTGGTAGAACTGGTGTTAGAGTACTGAATGCCTGTAACAAATCATGAATCACTTTGTAAACAATAGTTTTTAAATTAAGTGGGGGAGAATTTTTTAAAAAATGAGTCACTTATCTACTTTTTCTCTAGCATTCTTTGACTATTCAGAGAGTTTGTTACCTTGCATATGTTTCTATGTCTCTAATAATATCATAGTTTTTTTTTAATATGGGAACTGCATTGAATCTGAACAATGTTTTGGGTAACACTGTCATTTCATTAAAACTAAAAGTTTCAACATTGCAAAAGATGCAATGACAAAAATAAAAAGACATCTCACAGACGGGGGTAGAATATTTGCCCATCAATCATATGATAAAGGGTTAATATCAAAGATACCTAAAGCACTAATGGAACTTTAAAAGAAAAAACATAAAAACATCCAACTATGTCAAAAAATGGGGGAGAGAGATGAAAGAAATTTCTTCAAAGAAAATATTCAGGTGGCAAAAAGATATGTGAAAAAGTGTTCTGCATCACTAATAATCAGGGAATGCAAACAAAAAAAACATGTACAGAGCCAGAGAGCTAGATAGAACAGCAGGTAGGGCACTGGATTGCACACAGTTGGTCAGGCTTAATCTCCAACACCCCATAAAGTCTTCTGAACCCAGCCAGGAGTGATCCCTGAGCTCTGAGCCAGGAGTAAGCCCTGAGCACTTCTTGGTGTGGCCCAAGTCCAAAATAAATAACAAAAACAACGAGTGCTGGTGTAGATATGGGAGAAAGGGGACCCTTATTCACTGCTGGTTGATATGTTGACTGGTCAAGCTTTTTTGAAAAAAAAAAAGACACCTCAAAAAACTAGGATTTTAGTTTCCATATGATCCAGTAATTACACTTTTTGGCATCTATCCAAGGGTCCAAAAACACTATTTAGAAAAGACATTTGTATTCCTATGTTCATTGTAGCACTATTCACAATAGCCCCAAATTGGAAACAACCCAAGTATCCAAGAATGGAAGACTGCATAAAGATATTGTGGTACATAAATAGAACGGAATACTATTTGATTATAAGAAAAGATGAAATCATGCAATTCAATGCTACATGGATGAATCTGGAAAGTATCATAGTGAATGAAGTTAGTCAGAAAGAGAGGTACAGATACAGAATGATTTC
The DNA here is from genome assembly GCF_029834395.1 of Sorex fumeus. Taxonomy (NCBI): domain Eukaryota; kingdom Metazoa; phylum Chordata; class Mammalia; order Eulipotyphla; family Soricidae; genus Sorex; species Sorex fumeus. The sequence goes on along the minus strand of NW_026606078.1, from coordinate 4,256,511 downwards.
TTTATATGTGGTATAAAAATAAACATTTAATGGGAATAATAAATGCCCAAAGACAATGTGAACTTGTCATTTATAGAAAGCTTACAATGGGGGGTATGGGGGAATACGATTGGGAGACACTGGGACAGTGGTGGAGGAAAACAAATGCTCTGATGGATGGTGTAGTCCTGGAATGAGTTATGCATTAACTACCATTAATTATAAACCAGTGCCTAAAATTAAATTTTAAAACTATTTTAATAAACATGGTCATTATGACAATATTAACTCTTTTAATTATGAGTAGGGAATGTGCTTCAATTTCCTTGTGTCTTTTAAAACTTTATAATTTTCTGTATGTAAGTCTTTCAGCTCTTTTGTTAAGCTGACTTTCTCAGGTACAACGTAGAGTGGGATTTTATTTTTATTTCTCTCAAATTTTATTGTCTCCATATAGAAATTCCACCGATTTCTGTGTCGATTTTTGTAGCCTGCCACATTATTGTATAAGATTATTGTTTCTAGAAAATGCATTTTTGTAGTCTTTTAGGTTTTCTAAGTATAGTATCATATCACCTATGAAGAGTGATAATTTGACTTCTTTATCAATGTGAAAACTTCTAAAAATTAATAATTGAACTTCCATATGATCCAGCTATTCCAGTTCTTGGAATTTACCTCAAACGTCCCCAAACACTTATTTGAAAAGGCATTTGTACTCCTATGTCCATTGCAGTGCTATTTGAAATAGCCAAGATCTGGAAACAACCTGAATGCTGAAGCACAGATAGTTAGATAAAGAAATTGTGATATATACACAAAACATAATACTACTCAGATGTAAGAAAAATATTATGCAGTTTCCCACTATGTGGATAGAACTGGAGAATATCCTGCTAAGTGAAGTCAGCCAGAAGAGATCTAGAACGATCTTTCACATGTACATTATAATGAAACATGGTATAGGAATAGCAAGTGGTCAAACCTGAGAAACCAGCATACAGAACTAAATTTACCAAGGTGGAGGTTGGAAGTGAATTGGGGGGCAGCTCTGAGGTAAGTGTGGAGGGAAGCAGACTAGTGAGAGTATGGTATTGGAATGTTGTATGCATTACATTCTACTATTAATGCACTGTCCTCCCGTTGTTCATCAATTTTGCTTGAGCGGGCACCAGCCTACTATTAATATTATTGTAAATCACAGTGCTATGGGTAAAACTAAAGTTAAATATATGTATATATATTCAATTCTCTCTCAAATCAGTTCAATGAGTAGAATAATAATTTTAGAACACAGTTATCCAAGTGACTAAGGGATTCTGGATTATTCAATGCTTCTTGTCAACATTTCTTTAAGATTGCCACAGAAAGAGAAGAGAGAATGGGAAGTCAAGCACAAGATTTTATAGCCGAACTCCAATTCGGTATATATTATTTACACTAATAGCTTTTCTAGCTCTTAGTCACATGTTTTCACCTTGCTGCAAGAAAGTCTTGGAAATGTAGTCTTTTATGTACCTGAAAAGATTAAATGAATTAGTGACCTGTCATATGCTGACATTTTAATATTAGTTACTTTGATTATAATCTTTGCCAACATATTGTGTATTCTCTTTCTTACTTAAAAATAAATTTATATTATTTTTGCTCCACTAGTTAAAAAATAAAATTAAAATAAGCCAAAGATTTGAAGAGACACTTTTTCAAAAGAAAAGGCTCACAGATAGCCAACAAATATAGGTAAAGATGCTTTGATTATTAGGGAATAAAAATCAAAACCACAGTGAGCTACCATCTGGCATGTGTGAGAATGACTTACATCAAAACGAATAATAACAATAAGTGCTGGTGAGAATGTGCAACAAAAGAGATTTTTGTACACTTTAGTGAGGCAATATGACCATTTTAAAAAACAGTACAGAGCTTCCTCAAAAAGTTGAAGACAGAATTACCAGATGATTCAGCAATGCCATTTCTGGGTATATAGTTGGAGAATATGAAAACACCAATTCAAAATGGTATATCCACTCCATTTTTAATTACAACATTATTTACAATTCTGGGTACAATACCTAAGATATGGAAACAACTCAAGCCCATTAATCTGTAACTAAGTATAAAAATGTGGTCTACATACACAATAAAATACAATTCAGCTATAATAAAAATAAAAATCTGCCATGAGGGGTGGGTAAGAGAGATAGTATAGTGGATAGGACACTTGTCTTGCATGTGGCTTATTCAGTTTCAATCCCCAGAACTCAGTATAGACCTCTAAACCCTTCAGGAATGATCCCTGAGCACAAAGACAGGGCTAAGCACAAGAATGACTAGTTGCCACCACAAAACATAGAAACAAAAAATCTGCCGTTTGTAGCAAACTGGAATAAATTCAAGGGGATTTTGTGAAGTGAAGTAACATGAATCTTAACGAAAAAGACATATATTAAAGGTGGGGGAGGATGAGGTGGTGGTGGGAGGGATACTGGGAACATTGTTGGTGGAAAATGGGCACTGGTGGGGGGATGGGTACTTGATCATTGTATGACTGAAAAGTAAGCACGAAAGTTTGTAAGTCTGTAACTGTACCTCACAGTGATTCATTAAGTAAAAAAAAAGAAAAGAAAAAGACATATATTAAATGTATTGCCTATGTATGCAATATCAGGAAATAAAATTAATGAACAGACAAAACAAAATTAAATTAAGTTAGTTGGGATTGCTAAGAAACCAAAGTTATCAGAAAAGTTGAGGGTATTCTGGGTAAAAGAGACTTAATTGTGATATATACTGTTTTTGTTGTTGCATCGTGTGTGTGTGTGTGTGTGTGTGTGTGTGGTGTGTGTATGTGCGCACGCACGCTTGCAGAGGGAAGGCCACACTTGGCAGTGCTTAGGGGTTCCTCCTGGCTTTACACTTAAGAATTATTCCTGTTGGTGCACGGGGACCATTTGGAATGTGAGGGATCAAACCCAGATTGGCCAATGCAATGCAAATGCCCTACCCTCTGTACTACTGCTCCAGCCTCAGCTAGACATTGTTTATAATATTGCTTGTCCCTTGAAAAGGAAAATCTTTCATCTTCACAATTAATAAACATAGATGACCACAAATTAAAAATAAAATCCATCATTTACCTATTTGCCCCTACAAAAGATCTGTGGACAATTGTGAAGTATCCTGAGTTTCAGTTTCTACTTTTTTTATATAAGCATGCTTGAGCCCAAAGATAGGTAAGGTAAGGTAAAGGCCCTCCTGTTGATCATCAATTTGTTCAAGTGGGTCCAGTAACGTCTCCATTGGAGACTTTGTTGTTACTGTGTTTGGCATATCGAATATGTCACGGGGAGCTTGCCAGGCTCTGCCATGTGGGCGAGATACTCTCAGTAGCTTGCCAGGCTCTCTGAGAGGGGCGGAGGAATCCAACTCCGGTCGGCCATGTTGGCTGCGTGCAAGGCAAACGCCCTACCGCTGTGCTATCGTTCCAGTCCTTGTGCTATCGCTCCAGCCCTGAGCCCAAAGATATGAATTACTAAAATATTGAAAATTAAAATTACTAGAAAATTGCCTGGATATTACACTGACACGTAAAAAACAATTTAAGCCATTTAGTGGAATTCATTAGATTTAGCAAGGTCCAAATTTAGGAGATGTTCCAGGACCCTTGATTATAAGCTACGTTGATGGGAATTTTAAATAAAGAAATTTAAGCAGAGAAATGTAAACGTTCTTATGCAGTTGTTTTAGAGAACATGGATGTGATTCATAGAAACTCTGGGTCCACCCCAACTTTTTTCCCTTTTTGCATAAAGGGAAAGTAATCAGAGACTGTCCTGAACTTTGGGATCTTTCTCTGGAAAAAGAGACAAATGACACACATTAAGCCAACTGTTACTTCTCATTCTTCCGGGTAATTGTAGCACAAATTTTCAGAGAAATTTGGTTGCCTTCTGCAAGAACAGTTTTGTGTGTCCTGGAACTTAAGGGCTTTACTAAACTTGGGAGGCTAAAAAGAAATATATATATATATATATATATATACATACACATATATATATAGTTTTTTATATATTCAAAGGAACTCCTGTTTTTGGATTATTGCAAATGCTAAACAGAAAAAATCTAAAATTATCTAAAATTATTAGTTATATTCTAAGAAGAATATAAATGGCTACAGTTGATGTCACTTTGCTATTTGCACTGATTTCCAAAACTTTAGCCATGAGAACATATTGAGGATTTATATTCATTCCATGGTAATCCTAATTTATATTCTGTAGCAGTAAGAATACACGTTGAAAGGCAGAATGTTGTTGCCTCAATCTTATCCTTAAGAAACATAGAGTGATCACCTATTATACCATATTCTAGGTGCGATCCTCCCTGACCACTGCTGGAAAATTAATGGAAGGACAAAAGGCAGATGATCTCACTCTCATCTGTGGAATATGGAATATAGAGAAACAAGACGGAATGGAAGGTACTAAATTATAAGAAAGCCTTGGTGCTGAAATATGTAAGTAAGGACACAGAGATGAGAATGATGAGGCAAACTGAAGTGACATGGGGATATTGTTCAAAGGTTTTAGATAGTTTGGTTGTGAAAGATGTGAGGTAACTATAGACATTAAAACCGTAAAGATTAATGCTATTTTAAGTATTTAAGACAACCTATACTATATAAATTAGAAAAATTAGTTTGCTAAAAGTTGCTTAATACGGGAGAAGTCCTTAAGACACTAGTTGAGGAATGCTGACACTGCCTGATGGTGTGAAGTTAGAACACTGTATTCCTGAAATAATTAATGGTATTCTAAATCATGACATCTAAGTAAAATGAGGGGAGAGAAGTGGAATCTTTCTTATATAATAGGCAACTAAATATGCTATTTACAGCTTCTTATCTGTTACCTTCTTATTTGTTTGAGTATCAACTTAACAATATTAGCTAGTTCAGTTTTAAGATAGACTAGTGTACAATACTTAATTGCTTTCTCTAGAGTTCATACATGTTCACCGTTCACCTTCTACTAGAGGTGCACAGAAGAACTTAGCTAAAGGTGAAAGGAATGAGCACTTATCTCTAACAATAAATAAAATGCTGACTAGTAAGCAAACTCAATTGTTTCCTTTTGTTCAATATAGTGTAGAGAAAGGACTTACTTCCTTACACCAGACCTTTCATGATGCTGCTGTTAAAAGTGAGGACTGTTTATACAACTCCTGACCAATCATAGCACTGCACTGCACTGCACCATCCTCCCGTTGTTCATTTTGCTCGAGTGGGCTGCAGTAAGGTCTCCATTGTGAGATTTGTTGTTACTGGTTTTGGCATATCAAATACGCCATGGGGACCTTGCCAGGCTCTGCCGTGCGGACGGAATACTCTCGGTAGCTTGCTGGGCTCTCCAAGAGGGAAAGAAGAATCAAACCTGGGTCGGCCATGTGTAAAGCAAACACCCTATTCTCTGTGCTATCGCTCTAGAGCACCTGTGGTTGGTAGAGCGGAGGACTGGAATGGACAGTGGTACAAATTAATAGTTGCATTTACCAAAAGGCATATTGTTCAAAGTCAATTTATTTTTCCATTCCTGATATTTTAATGATGATCAGACAGTTAATGTATTTTATTTTAACGAGTTTTAAAAAATGCTCTACATGAATTGTGAGGGACTGTGGGATTGTAGAAAGGATATATGATTAGTGTTCAATAGTAAAATTGTATGCATTTGTGTCTGATGTATAGTATGTGGTAGGTGATGCTATTGTTCATAAGCATACACTTTCCTTCTGTGAATATCATAACCCTTCCCTGCCATGATTTTTGCAAATTCTGTGAAAAGTGTGTTACCGTGCATCAGCTGTCCTGATGAATTTAGACAAAGGGTTGTTGCAGTAGAAATGCCTGGATATAGCAGCAAGCTCATCCAAGCAGAAAGTTCCAGAAGTGTCATATATACCCGTCAGTTTATGAAGACCACTGTCTTTCAACATTTATAAAATATACTAGTCCATAGCTTAAATTGAAGATCACTGATTCAGACGATTCCTCCAAATTTCCTGCCCACCTTTAAAAAAATCCTAGAGTTTGGGTAGTTATAATAATGCTAGAGCATATGGTATTCATATACAACATTACTTCATCCTGTCAACACCAAGTGTCAACTTAGTGTCCCCCTTAAACTGTCCCTATGTCACTTCTAGTCTGACCTTCTTTTTCCCATTCACTAACTTCAATACACAATGGATAGCTTGTGAGTCTCTGCTGTGCAGACAGAATACTCTTGGTAGCTTGCCAGGCTCTCTGAGAAGGATAGAGGCTTTTGGGGCGGCCTCTAATCGCCCTTGTAGGTGTTACCATGGTTCAAACCATCTTTGAACCCTATCAAATATGGTATGGCAATTATGGAAGATGGGTATTTAGTGTCTTATAATGTGTCCGGAAAGCGTCCTGGAGTGTGGTGGCAGCTGGGTAGTAGAGGTAGTGGAGGTAGTGGAGGTCTGCCAGTGAGGTATTTATCTGGTACTGGTAGGGGTAAGGTGGGTCTTCTGTGCGCAATACAATCCCTGGGTCTCTGGTGGTTGGTGGAAGCAGACAGGGCAGGGTATGGTGGGGTTCCTGATTTTAATCCCTGTGGTTGGTGGGAGCAAGCAGAGAATCTCTGTCCCCGGGTCCATTGAGCCTGGAGTCCAAGGTCTCAGAGTTCCGCTTATCTTGTTCTGTGGGACTTCAGTCGTGCATGAGTCTCAGCCGGAGCATCCGGAATTCGTCCTGGAGCGTGGTGGTGGCTGGGTAGTGGAGGTGATCATCTGTACTTTCAATGCACATACGCTAGCATCAGATGCATCAGATGCACCCATTGAGGACCTGATGGTACAAGCACAAAAGATCAAGCACGACATCATTGGTCTTACGAAGACTACAAGGCACCAATCTCATCATGCCATTTTCGACACTGGAGAAGAATAGTTCCTCTGAACATGTGATAAAAGAGGTGTCGAAGGCGTCGATGTCCTTGTCAACACAAACTTGGCCATTGATTCATTCGAAAGCCTAACAACCCTAATTGGACGTTTACATTTTAATAGATGTGGCTCACTGCTGGCAGTTTCTAACTTCGTTATCTATGCACCAACATCCAATTACAATGAAGGAGAACTTGAGAAGTTCTATATGGAGCTGGAGAAGTTCTATAAAGAAGACCACACCTTCTACAAGATCGTTGTGGTTGATTTTCATGCTAAGATAGGACTGAGAAGATCAGCCGAAGAACTCCACATTGGGACCCATGGCCTAGAATGGAACAAACAGGGTGAGAGACTGTCTGAGTTCATCATATCTACCAAGACCATCCATGGTAACTTAAGGTTCCAGAAGGCCGAATCTAAACGTTGGACATGGGAGTCTCCCAGTGGACAATTCCACAATGAAATAGACCACATCATATTCAATCGACAGTTTTGCCTGACTGATGTTGCTGTTGTCCCAAAATTCCAAATGGGATCGGACCACTGCCTCCTTCGTGCAAAATTCTACTTCACAGAGCGGAGAGAAAGGACTGCAAAGTTTAAGAAGACTACTCCCAGAACGAACACCAACTGGGAGCTCTTTGGCACTATTGCGGCAACATGGGAAGATGCCATTGTTGACAACATTGACAAGGAATACGATCGACTGGTTCAGCACCTCCATGATTGTGCAAGGGATGCCAAGAGAAAGATAGCCAAAAAAAAATGCTTGTCTTCGAAAACTCTTGAGCTTAATCGCCAACGTAGACTGGCGCATGCCTCAGGCAACTGCAAGCGAACATCCGAGCTCACAAAGCAGTGCAGAGATGCGATCATGGAAGACCTCAAAGAGAGAAGAGCAGAAGTGCTGGTAGATGCGGCAGAAGCTGGGAAAAGTATTCATAACGCCTGCCTGTCCTTCTCCAACTACAAGACCAAGATGACTGACCTCCGACGTCCTGATGGATCTATCACATCTTCCAGAAGGGCAATGGAGAAGATTATCCAGGACTTCTACTCAGATTTCTTCGATAGCCATGTCCACCTGCTAACACACCAAATTCCACAAGATGGATATGTCGTTCCCAATGTTCTTCCTTCCGAAATCCAACATGGCATTTTGTCAGTAAAGAAATGAACGGCACCTGGCCAAGACAAGGTCAGACCTGAACACCTGAAGAACCTGCCGTCAGTACTCATCAATATGCTGGCTCGGCTCTTCACATGCTACCTGTCTGAATGCAAGGCTCCGTCCCAATGGAAAACCAGCAGGACTGTTCTACTGTACAAGAAGGGAGACATCCATGACATTGGCAACTATCGCCCGATCTGCCTGTTGTCTGACATCTAGAAGTTGTTCACTTGAGTCGTCCTGAATAGGATTGGCAGAACACTAGATGAAGGACAACCATGCGAGCAAGCCGGGTTCCGCAAAGGATTCAGCACCATCGACCATATCCACACGATAACCAAGCTCATTGTGGTTTCTTGGGAGTTCAAGATACCGCTCTGTCTAACGTTCATTGATTTAAAGAAGGCCTTTGATTCTGTTAGATGGAAGCGGTCATTGAAGCCCTAGCCAATCAGCGCATTCAAACTCAATACATCAGCATCCTTCGTGAGCTGTATTATGGATTCACTACCAGGATCTCACCATTCTACAAAGAAGTAATCATTGATGTCAAGAGAGGGGTTCGGCAGGGTGATGCCATTTCATCGAAACTCTTCAGTGCCACCCTCGAGAACATCATGTGACGACTGGAATGGGAAGGAATGGGAGTGAAATAGATGATCGGCAATTACACCACCTCCGCTTTGCTGATGACATTGTTTTAATAACACCAAACATTAGCCAAGCGGCACAAATGCTGGCCAATTTCGACCATGAGTGTGGAAAGGTCGGACTACAGCTGAATCTTACGAAGACAATGTTTATGTGAAACAGCTTTGTTCCTGATGTTCCATTCGCTCTCAATGGAACGACCATCTCCGAATGCAACAGTTATGTGTACCTAGGTCGAGAAGTCAACATGACAAATGACCTGACATCCGAGCTGTTCAAGAGGAAGAGAGCGGCTTGGAACGCCTTCAATGGCGTTGAAGAAATAGCTAAGAGGATGAAGAACCTCTGGCTCTGGGCACATCTCTTTGATTCCACTGTTCTTCCTGTATTAACATATGCCTCAGAGACCTGGGCCCTATGCAAACAGGATGAGAACGCTATTCAGGTCTCCCAAAGAGGAATTTAAAGAGCTATGCTTGGAGTATCATGTTTCACTCAAATGAGAGAAAGAATCCAGAGTTCCGACCTCCATCAATGATCAAGAATCAGAGACGCTGTCTCGTTTGCCAAGGCATCAAAAATCAGATGGGCTGGTCACGTAATGAGATTTAGAGATTTCCGCTGGACTAGAGCCGTTACGGACTGGATTCCACAGGATGTCAAAAGACCGCGTGGCCGCCCACCTACCAGATGGTCAGACTTCTTCATCAAGATCATGAACGATCCCAAATAACCTCTGATCCCGGAAGTCACGCCCACGGCCCGCCCCCCAGCGCCATCTTTACAGCACACAGCTGTACAGAGAGAAGAAGGACCACATGGAGGGCTGGCCCCACAGCTCCCGGAGAAGAAACCAGGTTCCAAAAAGAGCCGAGATCACCGGGATTTCCCAGATAGGGTGCCGCATCCCCCCTCCCCCAGATGGAACCCTGGTGACCAGAAGCCTCCACAAGCATAGCTCGAGTATGCGGGAACTAGGACTTTTCCTCCAAACCTGTATATACAAAGTGATCAATGGGAAGTAAATCACCCAACGTTTCTCCCTGAAAATCAGAGTTAAGTTTGGAGCACCGCCACAGCCCCAGAAGCACATGGACTTAATGCAGAACCCAGCAGCTTGGAGCAGAAAAGTGAATGGACTATGCGTTATTCCAGGCCATGATGTCTGCCCGGAGAGGAAAGGGTGTTGCCCCTTTCGCCCTCTCCTCTCTGGAAAGAAAGATGGCGGCCACATGGGAGCCTTGTGGACAGCAGGTATGAGCCGGGGGTGCGGGGGCGACAAAAACCTCATGGGAAGGGGGCCGTTTCGGTCCGCCCTTCACGCCCTACCGAGGTCACCAGTTGCCCCCCATGAGCGGCTCCCCAGCACGGCCTCGGCCCCAGAAGTGCAAGGACTTAATGCAGAACCCAGCAGCTTGGAGCAGAAAAGTGAATGGACTATGCGTTAATCCAGGCCATCATGTCTGCCTGGAGGGGAAAGGGTGTTGCTCCCTTCCGCCCTCCTCCCTCTGGAAAGAAAGATGGCAGCCGCATGGAAGCCTTGTGGACAGCAGGTATGAGCCGGGGGTGCGGGGGCGACAAAAACCTCATGGGAAGGGGGCCGTTCTGGTCCGTCCTTCACGCCCTACCGAGGCCGCCAGTTGCCCCCCACAAGCGGCTCTCCAGCACAGCCACGACTCCAGAGCACAGAAACCAATCTCTTATCTGACTTTCAGTAGCAATACTTCCAGGGTTAATTAGCAAAATAGCGGAAATCCAAAACCAACATTTAATTCTTGAACCCAGCTGTAGAAAGCGAATCACTTCACAATGCTTTCTCAGCATGTCTGATTTGGGGGGAGGGGGTAAACTCTAAATAATAGTGGTGCATCTTTTATTGAAACAATGAATCTAATCAAAGCCGATAGAGTGTCAACTAGAATTCATCTGCCTCGCAGGCATTGGGAGGGGTGGGGGGTGGGGTTTTATTGGGGTTCTTCATGGTAAAAAATAAGTATTGTTAAAGGGAAAGGTGTTTGATATTTGCATGACTGAGACCTAAACCTGAAAGCTTTGTAACTTTTCCCACAGTGATTCAATAAATAAATAAATTATTTTTAAAAAAAGATCATGAACGATTGGTTTGAGGCTCTTTATGTTTCTAGAGCGAACAGACGCCATTTGGCTACACTAGCACGTGACTGGGACAAATGGAGACGTTACTGGCGCCCACCCGAGCAAATCGACGATTAACAGGAAGTCAAGTGATCAAGTGATCAACTTCAATATTTTGTAATAGTTTAATAAACTATAAGGACTTGTTAGTTTTTGGCACTACCGTATTTCTGTTTTGTATCTCTATATTCCATAAGTGAATGACACCGAGCATCAAGTGGTACTATTGTTCATCTAGTGTTTTCCTCTACTTTGAGGAAACTGTATAGTTAAATTTCTGAACTACATCTCCCAATTTTTGCTTGTTCATATCTTTGCTCACAGTCCCTACTGCAATCTATAAAGCTGCTTATGTAGATGTCTTGAATTATGGCATTTTTGGAATTGTTAGTTTTTATTTATATCTTCCTTTGTTCTCTGTACCCTGTATGTGCTTTATAGACAAGGCTAGAAGAGAAGCTGTTAAAGGTATACTGGGAGAACAGCAGTACTAATGAGATGCTTATGGTTAGCAATTTGAAAGCAGCCAGGATTTTGGGTCTTCTGGCAATCTGTTCTATAAAGCATACACATACAATATTCCAACACCAATTCCACCACCAGTATCAACTTCTTTCACCAGTGTTCCCATGCTCTCTCTGACCCTGTCCCACCAAAATCACGCACTCCATTTAACCCCCTGCATGCTATCTTGACAGGAACTTTTCATAATTCAGTGTTTGTAGTTTAGATCTTATGTTGCAGTATGCTTTGGATATAGCCACTATCCACATCACTGGTATATCTGAGGCCCTTGGTACCCTGTTCCCCCATTACTTCTCTTTCTCCTCTTTCTTCCACCCTTTCATTCTTTCTTTAACGTTCATTGATTTAAAGAAGGCCTTTGATTCTGTTGAGACGGAAGCAGTCATTGAAGCCCTAGCCAATCAGGGCATTCAAGCCCAATACATCAGGATCCTCCGTGAGCTGTATTGCAGATTCACTACCAGGATCTCACCATTCTACAAAGAAGTGATCGTTGATGTCAAGAGAGGGGTTCGGCAGGGTGATATCATTTCACCGAAACTCTTCAGTGCCACCCTCGAGAACATCATGCGACGACTGGAATGGGAAGGAATGGGAGTGAAGATAGATGGTCGGCAACTATACCACCTCCGCTTTGCTGATGACATTGTTTTAATAACACCAAACATCAGTCAAGCGGCACAAATGCTGGCGGACTTTGACCGTGAGTGTGGAAAGGTCGGACTACAGCTGAATCTTACGAAGACAATGTTTATGAGAAACAGCCTCGTTCCTGATGCCCCCATTCGCTCTCAATGGAACGACCATCTCCGAATGCAACAGCTATGTGTACCTAGGTCGAGAGGTCAACATGACAAATGACCTGGCACCTGAGCTGCGCAGGAGGAAGAGAGCGGCTTGGAACGCCTTCAAGAACGTCGAAGAAATAGCTAAGAGGACGAAGAACATCCGGCTCCGGGCACATCTCTTCGATTCCACTGTTCTTCCTGTATTAACATATGCCTCAGAGACCTGGGCCCTATGCAAACAAGATGAGAACGCTATTCAGGTCTCCCAAAGAAGAATAGAAAGAGCTATGCTTGGAATATCATGTTTCACTCAAATGAGAGAAAGAATCCGGAGTTCTGACATCTGTCAACGATCAAGAATCAGGGACATTGTCTCATTTGCCAAGGTGTCGAAAATCAGATGGGCTGGTCACGTAATGAGATTTAAAGACGACCGCTGGACTAGAGCTGTTACTGACTGGATTCCACGGGATGTCAAAAGACCGCGTGGCCGCCCACCTACCAGATGGTCAGACTTCTTCCTCAAGATCATGAACGATCGGTTTGAGGCCCTTCATGTTCCCGGAGCGAACAGATGCCATTGGGCTACACTAGCACGCGACAGGGACAAATGGAGACGTTACTGGCGCCTGCTTGAGCAAATCGACGACTAACGGGAAGTTAAGTGATTAAGTGATTCATTCTTTCTTATTGGAGAAACCAACCTGAGCTCCAAGAAAATCATAAGCCAGAACAGACAGACAAATTGAATATTCTTTGTAGGAATAGGAAGTTAAGGTAAAAGAAGACCTTTTCCCAATGTCAATTTTACATATTATATAATCACTTTTCTGTCATGACTTTAACTCAGTTTCTAATTCTCCTTTAAAAATCTTTAAAAAACACCTTAATAAACATTATGCCTTACATCCATTCATTCCTAAATAACAGTTGGAAACAAAAGGACTGTGCTTAAAAGGTATCCTTTAGCACCATCTTGTGTCTGCACATTTATCTGATGAAAAAATTCCTCTTTCTGAACCCACAAATACACAAAGAACTACCTTTCTCATTATAAACAAAAATTTAAATGGACATTAAACTCTCTTGGTCTGCAGCTGAGAAAAACCACATTATAATGTACTTAAAAGCACATTAATAAAATCAAATCTTTATCCTCAGCACACATAATACCATTTTCAACAAGTGTACATGATCCAAGGAGTGACCTACTTACAAAAAAGAGCAACCAAATCACTCATAAATGTTTTAACTATCATCAAGCATATTGCAATTATCCGATTAGACCATCAAAAAGACTCTTGTTAATATTTCAGTTTATATAAAAGTATAAATCAGCCACAAGAAATATGTATCCTAGTCACTTATTTTTCTTTGCATTTAAAAAGGCAAAAACAAATTGATAGAAATTCAAGGGCACATGTAAAAAGTGTGCTTTCTTTTCCAAACTTAAGCAAAAGCTCTATTTTCAACAGCAAGATATACACATAAAATTTTACAGTAACAAACTAACAGTATAAATTTGTTAATGGCAGACACATTTATCAATAAATAAACATAGCATTTTAAAATAACAAAATAGCACCGTAGCACTGTCCTCCAGTTGTTCATCGAGGTGCTCAAGCAGGCACCAGTAACATCTCACAACAAATTGTGAGACTTTTTGTTACTGTTTTTGGCATATCAATTACATCACGTGTAGCTTGCCAGTCTTTGCCAGGTGGGTGAGATACTCTCGGTAGCTTGCCGGGCTCTCCAAGAGGAGCTGAGGAATCTATCCCGGATTGGCTGCATGCAAGGCAAATGCCCTACCCTCTATGCTATCACTCTAGCATAAAATTTATCAGTGTTAGACATAAGTATGCTTACAACTCAAGCTGGTTTATAAAGAGAATTGTGTGCATCTGTTCCCAAACACAGAGGAAACAGTTAGCAACACATCTCTGCATAGAGAGGAAAGAGATCTCTATCAGGCTTCAGAAGATCACAAGAATGTTCCAAGTTTGTTGCATGTCATGAACTAAAACATGTGTCTTGAACTAAAATCATGAAATGAAGACTTTATTTCAGGATTTTATATTATCAAACTTACAATTTCTTTAATCCCAAGAATATCCTCTAACACTATCCATACATATAAATACACATTACTTCCCCTTCTATTAAATTTTCTTAAATTTTTTTATGAGCTCACAAATGCCAGCTTTCAGCAAAAATATTTAAATTTTCTAATTCAACCCCTCAAAGAAATTTCCTCAAAAGGCAAACAAAAAGGAAATATTTAAGGGATTGCTCACAGGTTTGTCGGGTTTTCATGGGCTCCATCGTGATTCTTTTGTGTCCTGGGTCTAATGAAAAATGCTTATTTAGATGACTATGACAATTTAATCTGCAGTCAAACAGAGGGGATAAATGTGGGAATCATCAAAAATCCCCAAATATTTTTTAGTTTCTTTCAAAACTTTAAGCATAACAGATGTTTTTTTTTATTTCTAGTGACAGTCATTGAAAGGAAATTTATAAACTTCTTTGGAATATTAGGTAGATTTCTCAAATATAATACAAGATAGATATTCTCTGAGTCGTTTGACAATCGGGTAGAAGATCAGTTCTGTTATATGATTTTTTATGAGGGCAAAGGGAAGCAGGGTGGTCTGTATTGGTTTTAACAATAAGATAAATTATGGTATGTATAAAATCTTGTTTCCAAGGAGAGCCAGCAAGAATGAGAGAAAGCCTGCAATGGTGTAGAGAGACTTGGCTGCATTAGCTCATACTGTTCCCCTTCAAAACAAGGATGAGCTTCTTCCATGCATTTGTGTCTCCCCTCCCCATCTCGTCTCCCTCCATGTCCCATGATGCAAATTCTATGGGGCACAGACAAAGTCAGTCTTCCCCCAAAGTCTTACTCTCTCCTCAAGGTCCCTTTACATGATTCCTCTAATTTTACAAAAGAGTATTTTTCTGACTGCTGTCATTAGGACTCGACCCACAGAGACCCAATTTCTCCTAATCCAGGTCAGAGGCCCGGTGGGTGTGGCATCTGGAGCCTCGAGTTTATCTCCCCCTCCGTATCCCATGGAATCATAAATTAGCCTCTTATGTGGAAATTTCACTTGGAAAGCCTGACCATCAAAAACACATTAGATCAATTAGTCACTAGTCCCTACCTCAATTAATATTACACCAAAAACACAATAGTAACAGTGAGTATGAAAGTTCAAACCTCACAGGTTACAATGGTAAAGCAACGTAGTAACCTAGCAGGCTTAGTGAGTGAAGAAGGTAGCCTAGATAATCAAACCAGTATCAGAGTGAAGAAGCTAGCCCACATGACCCAACCAGTAATAGTGAGCTATATATATAAAACCTTTCAGACAAGGAATTTAAAAGGGAGCTATTAAGGATGCATAGGGAGCTAAAACAAATAATGGAATGCACTGCCAATAACATACAAGAGGATTTGAGAGCAGAAATGAGGAAAATTCAAATTAAAATGCAACAAAAATGACCGAACTGAAAAACGTGGTAGGTGAAATGAAAAACTCAATGGAAGGCCTCAGCAGCAGAGGAACAGTGAGCTCTAAGATGAGGTGCAGAGAATTTCCAGACAATAGCAGAAAATGGAAAAGAGCCTCAAAATAAACCAACAAATATCAAGAGAAAACCGGGATGAAGCCAAGAAGAATAACATAAGAATCATTGGAATCCTAGGGGGATAAGAGGAAAATCCTGATGAAGAAAGAACTGTCAAAGACATAATTGCTGAGACATTCCAAGAGCTGAAGAGCACATGCAAGCAGATTGAGAAGGCCCGAAGGGTACTAGCTAAAAAAATAATCCAAATAGAAATACTTCAAGACACATCCTTATCAGAATGAGGAAAACCATAGACAGAGACAAAATTCTGAAGGCAGCAAGATCAATGAAAGAAATTGCTTATAAAGGAACAACCTTAAGATTTACAGCCGGCTTATCTGATGAAACCCTAAGGGCCTAAAGAAAATAGTGGGACATATTGAAAAAACTCAATGAAATAAATGCCTCAACAAGAATACTTTACTCAGCTAGACATTCATTCATATTTGAAAGAATGACACACAGCTTCACAGACAAACAACAACTCAGAAACTTCATAGACTCAAAACCAAGGTTACAAGGAAAACTAAATGGTTACATTAAGACAAGCAAGAGATTCAGATACACCAAACTTCAGCAGAAAGATGGAACAATAACACATAATATAATCTCTCCCAATGTCAGTGGTCTAAATGCACAAATTAGAAGACACAGAGTAGCAGGATGAATCAGAAAATTGAACCCAACATTCTCTTGCCTGAAAGAAATACATTTGAACAATCAGAGCAAACAAAGACTCAGAAATCAAAGGGGAAAACAATCCTACAGGCAAACAACTCTCTCAAAAAAGCTGGGGTGGCCATACTGGTATCAGACCACATTGACTTCAGACTGAAGAAGGTCACAAAAGAGAGTGAAGGTTGGTTGTTAGTGATTGAGAGATGTGTTGTATATCAGGAAGAACTCAAACTCTTAAATGTATATGAACCTAATGAAAGGCCAGAAAAATACTTAAAACAACTACTCATCAACTTGGATGAAGATATTAATAGCAACACAATACTAGTGGGAGATTTCAACACCTCTTTATCACCTCTCAATAGATCAACCAGACTCAAGCTCAGCAAGGACATACTCTATCTGAGGGAATAAATGAAAGAGAGGGGTTTCATATATATATATATATATATATATATATATATATATATATATGACACTTCATTCCCCAAAAGCTGAATACATATTTTTTCAAGTGTGCATGGGACATTCTCCAAGATAGACAACATGCTGGACCACAAAACATATCTCCATAAAATTAAGAAGATAGAGATTGTATCAATGATCTTTTCAGACCATGACACACTGAAAATAGAAGTGAATCATACCCACGAACAGAAAATCAAATCAAACACCTGAAAATTAAATAACTCACTACTGAACAAACAGTGGCTTAGAAACAAAAATCAAAGAGAAAATCAAAAGATTCCTGGAAACAAACAAGAGTGAAGACATGAGTTATCAGAACTTATGGGACACAGCAAAAGCTGTGTTAAGAGACAAGTTTATAGCTCTGAAAGGAAGGAAGAATGAGCCCATATAGGTAGCCCAATCTTACAGTTTAAGATCTTGGAAAATGACCAACAAAAGGAGCCAAACCCAAGCATTAGGAAGGGAATAATAAAACATAAAGCAGAAATTAATGAGATGGAAGCTCAAAAAACAATCTGAAAGATCAATAAACCAAGAACTGCTTATTTGAGAAAATAAACAAAAGTGATAAACTTCCAATAAGACTTGCAGCAAGAAAACCCTAATAAACAGAATCAGAAATGAAACAGGGGGCATCACAGCAGAAACTACAGAAACTCAAAGGATCATCAGAAATTACTTTGAGAAACTTTATGTCACAAAACAAGAAAACCTTGAGGAAACGTATAAAGTCCTGGATTCCTATAGCCTCTCAAGGCTGAACTGAGAACTTGGGGGTACCTGAACAGACCTATCACCATCAAGGAAATAGAAATAGAAATGGTAATAAAAAGTCTCCCCCCAAATGAAAGTCCTTTACCAGATGGATTCACTAGTAAATTCTTCCAAATCCCAGGATTTACTTCCAATCCCAGATTTTCTAGGAAATTGAAGAATCAGAAACACTTCCAAATAGTTTCTATGAGGCAAATAGCCTGATAGCAAAAGCAGATAGACATACCACAAAGAAAAAGAATTACAGCCAATATCCCTGAGGAATACAGATGCAAAGATCCTCAACAAAATCCTAGCAAACAGAATCTGATGACTCATCAAAAAGATCATACATCATGAACAAGTACAATTGATTCATCCCAGGGATGCAGGAATGGTTTAACATTAGCAAGTCAATCAGCATAATACAGCATATCAATTAAAAGAAAAGATAAAAACCATATAATCATATCAATAGATGCAGAGAAAGCACTTGACAAGATCTAGCACCCATTAATGATAGAAACTCAACAAAATGGGAATTAAAAGAACTTTTCCTCAGTATAGCACAGTGGGTAGGGCGTTTGCCTTATACGCGGCCAACATGGCCAACCCGAGTTCGATTCCTCCGCCCCTCCCGGAGAGCCCGGCAAGCTACCGAGAGTATTCGATATACCAGACACAGTAACAACAAAGTCTCCAATGGAGACATTACTGGGCCCGCTCGAGCAAATCGACGATCAACGGGAGGGCCTTTACTTACTTACTTACTTTCCTCAGTATAGTCAAAGTCGTCTACCACAAGCCCACAGAAAGTATTATTCTCAATAGGGAGAAACTAAAAGCCTTCCCTCTAAGATCAGGGATAAGACACTCACTTTTGCCACTTCTATTCAATATAGTAGTAGTAGGTCTTGCCATAGCAGTTAGGCAAGAAAAAGATATCAAGGGCATCCAGATAGGAAAGGAAGTGGTCAAACTATCACTCTTTGCAGATGACAGGATACTATACTTAGAAAATACTTAAGACTATACAAAAAAAAAACTAGAAACAATAGTTTGTATAGTAAAGTGGCAGGCTACAAAATCAACACCCCAAAGTTCATGGCTTTCCTATATACAAATAATGAAAGAGAAGAGATATTAAAAAAAATCCTATTCACAATAGTGCCTCAGAAAATCAAGTACCTCGAAATCAGCTTAACTAAAGAGGTGTGAAGAACCTATGCAAAGAAAATTACAAAACACTACTTCAAGAAATAAAAGAGGACACTAGGAAATGAAGACACACCTCCTACTCATGGATCAGGAGGATTAAAACTATCACAATGGCAATACTCCCCAAAGCATTAGTACAGATTCAATGTGGTTTCTCTAAGGATACCTATGACATTCTTCCAAGAAATAAACAAAATACTCCTGAAATTCATATGAACAACAAACCCCTATGAATAGCTTAAGCAATCCTTGGGAAAAAGAAGATGGGTGGGATCACCTTCCCCAACTTAAAACTGCATTGCAAAGCAGTAGTAATTAAGAGAGCATGATATTGCAATAGAAACAGACCTGCAGACCAATGGAACAGAGTTGAATATTCTGTCAAAGACTATCAAATAAATGATTACTTAATCTTTGATAAAGAAGCAAAAAATATGAAGTGGAGCAATGAAAATCTCGTGCTAGGAAAATTGAGGAGCTACTTGCAAAAAAAAATGAACTCTGATCTCTGTCTAAAGCCAGACACAAAAATCAGATCAAAGTGGATTAAAGACCTCAATAACAGACCTTAGTCCTTAAGGTACATGAAGAAAAATGTAGGCAGAACCTTCTATGAGATTGAAGCTAAAGGCATCTTTAAGGATGAAACACCACTGACCAAGCAAGTGGAAACAAAGATAAGCAAATGGGACTACATTAAATTAAGAAGTTTTTGCACCTAAAAAGAAACGGTGGCTAAAATACAGAAAGAGTCCACTGAATGGGAAAAATTATTTACCCAATACCATCAGGTAAGGGGTTAATATTCATGATATACAAGACAGTGGTAGAACTTGACAAGAAAAAAACCTCCAACCCCATCAAAAAATGGGGAGAAGAAATGAAAAGAAACTCACAAAGAAGAAATTCAAATGGTCAAAAGGCACATTAAAATGCTCTACATCACTAATCATCAGGGAGATGCAAATCAAAACAACAATGAGATATCATTTTACACCACAGACTTGCACACATCAAAAGTACAAGAACAACCTGTGCTGGTGTGGATGTGGGGATAAACGGATTCTCTTTCCGTGTTGGTGAGACTGCTGACTGGTAGAGCCTTTCTGGAAAACAGTATGGATATTCCTCAAAAAACTAGAAATTGAGCTTCCATATGACCCAGCAATACTACTTCTGGGAATATCTCCTAGTGATGCAAGAAAGCACAGTAGAAATGACATCTGCACCTATACGTTCATTGCAGCACTGTACACTATAGCCAAAATCTGGAAACAACCCAAGTGCCCAAGAAAAGATGACTTGATAAATATACACAATGGAATACTATGCAGATATGCAGCTGCTAAAAAAGATGAAGAAATGAAATTTACTTATAAGTGGATGGACAAGGAGAATACATGCTAAGTGATATGAGTCAGAAAGAGAGGGACAGATATAGAATTACTGCATTCATTTGTGGAATAGAAAGTAACATAATATGAGACTAACATCCAAGGATGGTAGAGAAAAGGGCCAGGGATATTGCTCCATGTTTGGAAGCCTGCCTCATGAGCTGGGGGAGAAGGCAGCTGGGATAGAGAAGGGATAACTAAGTCAATTATGGTTGGAGGCATTGCTTGGGGATAGGATATGTGTGCTGAAAGTAGATAAAGGAACAAACATAATGACCTTTAAGTATCTGTATTGCAAACAATAATGACTAACAAACAATAATGACTAAAAGTAGAGAGATAGTAAGAAAGAAATTGTCTGCCACAGAGGAGTGGAATGGGGTGGGAATGAAGGGAGGGATAATGGGGACAATGGTGCTGGAAAATAACCATTGGTGGACAGATGGGTGTTCAATCATTGTATGAATTAAACTCAATCACGAAAGATTGTAACTGTATCCTCACGGTGATTCAATAAAAATTTTTTAAAAAGGAAAAAAAAAGAGTGTTTTTCTTTGCTTCAACTAAGTCTAAGCTCTCTGTTTCTTACTCTGAGTCCCCAGTCGCTGGAGGGATAGGGACTTCAGTGCCCTGCGGAGCCAGCAGAGGGAGCATTGATCTCACACTGTCACCGTTGGAATTAAAGCTCACCAGAAAAGCACTTTCATGTTATGCAAAACCTCTTTCATCAACAACGGTTTTGTTTATTTGTTTGTTTTTGGACCACATCCAGTGGTATTTGGGACCTATTCCTGGCTCTTTGTGCAGTGGACCATATGCAGTGCTGGGAATTGAACTAGGTTGGCCTTGTGAAAGGCAAAGATCTTAACTCCAGTATTATCTCTCTGGCCCAGCAACAAAAATTTTAAAATACATATTAACATGAAGCAGGAGTTAAATTAAAAAAGTTAACCTCAATATCTGGGCTGGAGCAATATTGCAGTGTGTAGGGTGTTTGCCTTGCATGCGGCCGACCTGGGTTTGATCTCCAGTATCCCATAAGGTCTCCTGAGTGCCGCTAAGAGCAATTCCTGAGTGCAGAGCCAGGAGTAATCCCTGAACATCTCCCGGTGTGGCCCCCAAACTAAATGAAACAAAACAAAAAATGTTAACCTCAATACACAAAAAGAATAGCAGGTTTGCGTCTTCTGATTATAAGAGAAATATATCTTATTTTCTACTTTAAACATTGCTATTTTGTAAGCATACTACCCAGAGATAACGATTAATATAATTGAATTAATATGGATTTTACACATAATTTTGTAAAATATATTTGTTCAAATTGGTTTAAAAGGGATTACACATTTCTATTACATAAATATGGACTAGGAGAAGAAGCAAAGGGCAGTTAGGATAGAGAAGGGACCTGTGACAATGTATGACAATGGTAATTAGAAATGGTTACTCTGGAGAAGAACTGAGTGTTGAAACTAGGTAAAGGAAGATACATGAAAACCTTTCAGTATCTCTATTTCAAACCATAATGCACAAAAGGAGAAAAATACAGAGAGAGAAGGAGACAGAGAGAGAAAGAGAGAGAAAGTGCCTGCCATAGAGGCAGGTGGGGGTGGGTCAGGAGTGATACTCGGTGCATTGGTGGTGGGAAACGTACAGTGGTGAAGGGTTGAGTGTTGGAACATCACATGACTGAAATCCAAACATAAACAACTTTTTATCTCACTGTGATTCAATAAAAATATTTTAATTAGAAAAATATATGAACTAGCAGGTCAGATGATCAGATAGCAATGGATTTTTTTTAAGTCATAAAAATCAAATATAATGTAAAAAGTAGTTTCTATTTACTGTCCTCATCTCCAAATTGGGGACATAAGGTCAAATTCTAAGACCAGACCCATCAAGACCTATCCAGGGAGCATTCATTCATAAAACTAAATAGAGAGAATATATGACTTAATCCTAAGAAGTAATCCATTTTTCAAATCTGTACACAAAATCTACCTTCTTGACAAGGTCCAAAAAAGACCGTTATTAACATGAAAATTTACAAATCTAATCTTCTTGAAAATAAAAGAAACCTAAAAAATCAGTTTTGTAGAAGCAATCTGGAGCACTCCATTTTAGAGACTATAAAACCCCAAACCCCCAATTACTCTCCACTCTGGGTAGAAAACTTCTCCCCTTTAGATACACTCTATTCTGTGTATCACCAACCTGGGGTGATACTTCTTTTACATTACAGGGGTTTCTCCTCTTTGCCCCCCTCGTCTCTCTCTTCTTTCACATTTCCTGCATAAAAATGCTACACCTCATTATCTTCTAAACATATTTTCTATGAGATTAGAAAATGAACCTAGGACCCTGAGTGGAGTTCAGAATGTTTACATCATGTGGAAGCTCTTGCATACATTTCAGTGCAGATCTGGTCTTTTAGGTTTCATAGCATGGTTTCACTCTATACTGCAACTGCCTCCTCCTACTCTGTGATTCCCCATTCACTCATCATCAACAAATAAATCTTAAAGAACTTAACCAGGAGACAGAGAGATAGCACAGCAGTTTGCCAAGAATGGCCTCCTCACTTTTGTATTCTGTGGCCATAACTATGCTGGCATACAGTTAGCCCTACTAAATGTTAGAATGAAAAAATTAAAAACACAGATAAATAAAGAAATTAGGAGTTATGTACAGAAGTCTGTAACTGTAAAAGAGAAAATATTGATGAGAAAAAAAAGACATTATCAGCAGGGAGTGGTTTTTTTTTCATAAACCCATAGGCAATTTGAGAATTTTTTTGATACTGGTTTGACTCACTCTTATGACAAGTAGAAGACTGCTCACAGTAGTTTCTCTTCTGCAAAGAAAACCAATTTGGTGTGTGAAGCTGCTGATTCTACTGCAGCCAAAGCAGAACGATTTTCTCTCTCAAGACTTCTCCCTTCATGAGACATTTTCCATAAACATTCAAACCCTCTTGAGCAGAGGTTTTATCATATAGGACTGGTCACATGTTACCCAAAATAAAGCCCATAAATTATTAGAGTTGCTGAGTCCATATAGTAATTGCCATAGCAATCGCGAATGGGAGATTTATACCTTGACGCTAACAGAGATTTAAAGAAATTTAAAAAAATTAATTAACCATTACAAAAACCAACCAGCACCTCACTAAGTTCCCTTCCTCATTAAAAGCAACTTATTTGGGGGATGGGGGTGGGTGGGAAGAGAAATATGTGGTTTTATTGGAAATGAACAATGATTATAGAGATTGAGAATAATAGACTTTGCAGCAGTTTACTTCAACAAATAATAGAATTTTTAAATTTTTTCCTTAAAGAACTATTACTCATCAGACCCATCATTCATATCTGCAGGCAAATAAAAAGAAATAGAGATTGATGACTGTAAATACCTCTTTATTATTTTATTTTTGCCTTTGTTTTGGGGCCTTCCCTGGCAGTATTTAGGGCTTTCTCTTTTCACTGCACTCAGAGATCCTTCCTGACAGTCTTAGGGACCACATGGTAGGCTATATGGAGGTCAATAATTATTGAGTGGATCCATGATGTCATCAAAGACAAATATTATTTTTTAATCTTATGCTTAGTGCCAAAGAGTTCCCAGTTGGTGGTCGTTCGGGGAGTTCTCTTTTTGAACTTTGCAGCCCTTTCTCCCCTCTCTGTGAAGTAGAATTTTGCACAAAGGAGACGATGGTCCAATCCCGTTCGAAATTTTGGGACAACAGCGACATTGGTCAGGCAAAACCGTCAATTGAATATGATGTGGTCTATTTCGTTGTGGAATCGTCCACCAGGAGACTTCCATGTCCAACGTTTAGATTCTGCCTTCTGGAACGCTGAGTTACCATGGATGGTCTTGGTCGACATGATGAACTCAGACAGTCTCTCACCCTGTTCGTTCCATTCTAGGCCATGGGTCCCGATGTGAAGTTCTTCAGCTGATCTTCTTCACTCGCTACCTGTCTGAATGCAAGGTTCCGTCCCAATGGAAAACCAGCAGGACCGTACTACTATTCAAGAAGGGAGACATTCATGACATTGGCAACTATCGCCCGATCTGCCTATTGTCTGTCATCTACAAGTTGTTCACTCGAGTCATCCTAAGTAGGATTGGCAGAACACTAGATGAAGGACAACCATGCAGCAAGCCGGTTCCGCAAAGGATTCAGCACCATCGACCATATCCACACAATAACCAAGCTCATTGAGGTTTCTCGGGAGTTCAAGATGCCGCTCTGTTTAACGTTCATTGATTTAAAGAAGGCCTTTGATTCTGTTGAGACAAAAGCGTTCATTGAAGCCCTAGCCAATCAGGGCATTCAAGCCCAATACATCAAGATCCTCCGTGAGCTGTATTGCAGATTCACTACCAGGATCTCACCATTCTACAAAGAAGTGATCATTGATGTCAAGAGAGGGGTTCGGCAGGGTGATACTATTTCACTGAAACTCTTCAGTGCCACCCTCAAGAACATCATGCGACGACTGGAATGGGAAGGAATGGGAGTGAAGATAGATGGTCGGCAATTACACCACCTCTGCTTTGCTGATGACATTGTTTTAATGACACCAAACATCAGCCAAGCGGCACAAATGCTGGCCGACTTTGACCGTGAGTGTGGAAAGGTAGGACTACAGCTGAATCTTACGAAGACAATGTTTATGAGAAACAGCCTCGTTCCTGATGCCCCATTTGCTCTCAACGGAACGACCATCTCCGAATGCAACAGCTATGTCTACCTAGGTCGAGAAGTCAACATGACAAATGACCTGGCACCCGAGCTGCGCAGGAGGAAGAGAGCGGCTTGGAATGCCTTCAAGAACGTCAAAGAAATAGCTAAGAGGACGAAGAACCTCCGGCTTCGGGCACATCTCTTTGATTCTACTGTTCTTCCTGCATTAACTTATGCCTCAGAGACCTGGGCCCTACGCAAACAGGATGAGAACGCTATTCAGGTCTCCCAAAGAAGAATAGAAAGAGCTATGCTTAGAATATCACGTTTCACTCAAATGAGAGAAAAAGTCCGGAGTTCTGACATCCGTCGACGATCAAGAATCAGGGACGCTGTCTCATTTGCCAAGGTGTCGAAAATCAGATGGGCTGGTCACGTAATGAGATTTAAAGACGACCGCTGGACTAGAGCTGTTACTGACTGGATTCCACGGAATGTCAAAAGACCGCGTGGCCGCCCACCTATCAGATGGTCAGACTTCTTCGTCAAGATCATGTACGATCGGTTTGAGGGTCTTCATGTTCCCAGAGCGAACATATGCCATTGGGCTACACTAGCACGCGGCAGGGACAAATGGAGACGTTACTGGCGCCTGCTCGAGCAAATCGACGACTAACGGGAAGTTAAGTGATTAAGTGAATCTTATGCTTGACTGTCATCAGTTTCTAATCGACTTTCCCCCTAACGGAAGTTTAAGGATTTTAACAACGTTATATACCAAGTCTTCAAAATTTTGCTCTTATAGGAGAAAGGTAAGAGGTGGGTGATCTGTGTGGAAGCCTGTCCCCTTTCTTATAATTTCTAAGTTGAAGTTCAAACTTCAGTACAATAAATTTGAACAAACTTTCAAGGAGATGAAGTTAAATCAGGCCAAATGGGTGAAGAACTTCACATCGGGACCTATGGCCTAGAATGGAACGAACAGGGTGAGAGACTGTCTGAGTTCATCATGTTGACCAAGACCATCCATGGTAACTCACAGTTCCAGAAGGCCAGATCTAAAGGTTGGACATGGGAGTCTCCTGGTGGATGATTCCACAATGAAATAGACCACATTATATTCAATCGAGGGTTTTGCCTGACCAATGTCGCTGTGGTCCCAAAATTCCAAACGGGATCAGACCACCGTCTCCTTTGTGCAAAATTCTACTTCACAGAGCAGGGAGAAAGGGCTGCAAAGTTTAAGAAGAGAACTCCCAGAACGACCACCAACTGCGAGCTCTTTGGCACTATTGTGGCAACACGAGAAGATGCCGTCATTAAAAACATTTAAGAGGAATATGATTGACTGGTTCAGCACCTCCAAGATTGTGCGAGGAACGCCAAGAGAGAGATAACCACACACAGAAAAAAGCCTATCTTTGAAAACTCTTGCGCTTATTCACCAATGCGGATTGGTGCATGCCTCAGGCAACCGCAAGTGAAGGTCTGAGCTCACAAAGCTGTGCAGAGAAGCCATCAAGGAAGACCTTAAAGAGAGAAGAGCAGCAGTGCTGGTAGATATGGCAGAAGCTGGGAAAAACATTTGTAATATCTGCCTGTCCTTCTCCAACTGCAAGACCAAGATGACTGCCTCCGACATCCTGATGGATCTATCACATCTTCCGGAAGGGCAATGGAGATTGTTCATGACTTCTACTCAGATCTCTTTGATAGCCACATAGACCTGCCCACATACCAAATTCTGCAGGATGGATATGATGTTCCCAACGTTCTCCCTTCTGAAATCTGACATGCCATCTCATCAGTAAAGAAACAAGAGCACCTGGCCCAGACAAGGTCAGATCTGAACACCTGAAGAACTTGATGAGTACCATCAGTACTCATCAATATACTGGTTTGGCTCTTCACACACTACCTGTCTGAATGCAAGGTTCCGTCCCAATGGAAAACCAGCAGGACTGTACTACTGTACAAGAAGGGAGACATCCACGACATTGGCAACTATCACCTGATCTGTCTATTGTCTGTCATCTACAAGCTGTTCACTCGAGTCATCCTGAATAGGATTGGCAGAACACTAGATGAAGGACAACTATGCAAGCAAGCCAGGTTCTGCAAAGGATTCAACATGAACGACCATATCCACAAGGTAACCAAGCTCATTGAGGTTTCTCAGGAGTTCAAGATGCCACTCTCTCTAACATTCATTGATTTTAAAAAAAAAAGGCCTTTGATTCTGTTGAGACAGAAGTGGTCATCGAAGCCCTAGCCAATCAGGGCTTTCAAACTTCATACATCAGCATCCTCCATGATCTGTATTATGGATTCACTACCAGGATCTCACCATTCTACAAAGAAGTGATCATCGATGTCAAGAGAGGGGTTCTGCAGGGTGATACTATTTCACAGAAACTCTTCAGTGCCACCCTTGAGAATGGAATTTGATGACTGGAATGGGAAGGAATGGGAGTGAAGATAGATGGTCGGCAACTACACCACCTCTGCTTTGCTGATGAAATCGTTCTAATAACACCAAACATTAGCCAAGCGGCACAAATGCTGACCGACTTGGACTGTGAGTGTGGATAGGTCGGATTACAACTGAATCTCACAAAGACAATGTTCATGAGAACAGTCTTGTTCCTGACATTCCATTCGCTCTCAATGGAACAAGGATCTCCGAATGCAAAAGTTATGTGTACCTAGGTTGAGAAGTCAACAAGACGAATGACCTGGCACCTGAGTTGCTTGGAACACCTTCAAGAGCATCGAAGAAATAGCTAAAAGGATTAAGAACCTCCAGCTCCAAGCACATCTCTTTGATTTCACTGTTCTTCCTGCATTAATATACACGTCACACACGTCACAGACCAGGGCCCTACTAAAACAGGATGAGAACGCTATTCGGGTCTCTCAAAGAGGAATCCAGAGGCTATGCTTGGAGTATCACATTTCACTCAAATGAGAGAAAGAATCCGGAGTTCTGACCTCTGTCAACGCTCAAGAATCAGGGACACTGGCTTGTTTGCCAAGGCGTCGAAAATCGGATGGTCTGGACACATAATGAGATTTAGAGACAACCGCTGGACTAGAGCCATTACCGAGTGGATTCCACGGGATATCAAAATATTGTGTGGCCGCTCACCTATGAGATGGTCAGACTTCTTCGTAAAGACCCTGAATGATTGGTTTGAAGCTTTTTGTGTTCCTAGAACAAGCAGATGCCGTTGGGCTACTCTAGCACGTGACAGGGACAAATGGAGACATTACAGGCACCCACTCGAGCAAATTGATGAGTAATGGGATAAAAAGTGATCAAGTGAAGTTACATGTTTTAAATATTTTTTTAAAAAGTGTGTATTATTTATTGAAATTTTAAGCCTTATCCCTATAAATGGGTAGGATGACTTGAAAAGTTTAGAAAGGGACCAGAAGGAACAGAAAAAGCCCCTCCTTCCAACCTACCTAAGGTCTTAGATGTCTTGAAGGAAATAAGTACTGGAAGGTATGAATATTCCAACAGCACATTCCACAAAAATAGCCAAATCTATCTTAAAATGTGTATGGAGTTACCAAAGACCCCAATAACGAGTAAATCAAAGAAAGAATGAGGCTGGAGGTATCATAGGTCCTGATTTCAAAATATATATAAAGCTATAAAAATCAAAACAGTTTGGTTTGGACTAAAGAAAAGGAGTATTTAACAGGTCAGAGGTCCTGGAAAGAGGTACAGAGTTGCTGTGTGAATGTGATTGGGAAGGGATAAGATAAGATGGAGAGATTTCACAGCCACTTCTATTCACAATTTCTCATCTGTTGCCATACTCATGGTATTGGTTCTGCTGCTAGTACTCTTCCTTTACAAATCCATACATATGTCATACAGCTTTGAGCATCTTCTCTAGCCATACCCTCTCCCTCTTGACAGTGATTACAGCCAAGAGTCTCTGTTGGGAAAAATGCGCTTTATGAGCCTTGAGACCACAATCTCCAAATCTCTTATTTACCTGGAGGAAGGGCTAAACGGAAAATGGGGAGAGAGTGTGGCTGGAATAACATGGCCAAATCAATTAATTTTAAGCACAACAAAATCTATGGAAAGTAATTCTGTTCAAAATTATAAAAAAAAAAACAAAAATATTTGAGAATAAGTTTAACCAAGAAAGTGAAAGATCCCGCTGTACTTAAAAGACCTTGATGAGGAGAATTGAAAAGAAAAACAAAAGTAAAGATTGACTTATGCTCATAGACTGGAAAAAATAATATTGTCACAATATCTCATATTATTAAAATCAGAGGATAGATTCAGTTAAATTCCTATGATTATTCTAACAGCTCCTGAGAAACCTCAATGAGCTTCGTTAACATGTGGATAGGGTCGATTGTGTTGAATCCCTTGCAGATCCCGGCTTGCTCACATGGTTGTCCTTCATCTAGTGTTCTGCCAATCCTATTCAGGATGACTCGAGTGAACAGCTTGTAGACGACAGACAACAGGCAGATCAGGAGATAGTTGCCAATGTCATGGATGTCTCCCTTCTTGTACAGTAATGCAGTCCTGCTGGTTTTCCATTGGGATGGAAACTTGCATTCAGACAGTAGCATGTGTATTGATGAGTCAGTGTATTGATGAGTACTGATGGCAGGTTCTTCAGGTGTTCGGGACTGATCTTGTCTGGACCGGGTGCTGTTCGTTTCTTTACTGACAAAATGGCGTGTCATATTTCAGAAGGGAGAACATTGGGGATGACATATCCATCCTGCAGAATTTGGTATGTGGGCAGGTGGACGTGGATGCTGAAGAGATCCAAGTAGAAGTCATGGATAAAATTTTCCATTGCCCTTCTGGAAGATGTGATAGATCCATCAGGACGTCAGAGGGCAGTCATCTTAGTTTTGTAGTTGGCGAAGGACAGATGGGCATTGCAAATGCTTTTCCCAGCTTCTGCTGCATCTGCAAGCACTGCTGCTCTTCTCTCTTTGAGGTCTTCCTTGATGGCTTCTTTGCACTACTTTGTGAGCTTGGATGTTAGCTTGCGGTTGCCTGAGGCTTGTACTAAGCCACAATAGCAAATGAGCTCGAGAGTTTTAGAAGACACGCATCTTTTTTGTGGCTACCTCTCAGCATTCCTCGCACAATCATGGAATACTAAACCAGTTGATCATATTCTTCGTCATTGTTGTCAATAATTTCATCTTCCCATGTTGCTGCAATAGTGCCAAAGAGCTCCCAGTTGGTGGTCATTCCGAGATTTCTCTTCTTAAACTTTCCAGCCCTTTCTTCCTGCTCCATGAAGTAGAATTTTGCATAAATAAGATGGTGGTCCGATTCCATTTGGAATTTTGGGACAATAGCGACATCGGTCAGGCAAAACTGTTGATTAAATATGATGTGGTTAATTTCATTGTGGAACCATCCACCAGGAGACTTCCATGTTCAACGTTTAGATTTGGCCTTCTGGAACTGTGAGTTACCATGGATTGTCTTGGTCGACATGATGAACTCAGGCAGTCTATCACCCTGTTCATTCCATTCTAGGTCATGGGTCCCAATGTGGAGTTCTTTGGCTGATCTCCGCAGTTCTATCTTGGCATGAAAATCACCGACAATGATCTTGTAGAAGGTGTGGTCTTCTTTATAGAACTTCTCCAGCTCCACGTAGAACTTCTGAATTTCTCCTTCATCATAATTGAATGTTGGTGTGTAGACAAAGAAGATAGAATCTGCTGGCAGTGAGCCACATCTATTCAAGTGTAATCATCTGATTCAGGTTGTTAGGCATTCAAATGAATCAATGCTCATGGCCAAGTTCTTGTTGACAAGGACACCAACACCGACACCTCTTTTGTCGCATGTTCTGAGGAAGATTTCTTCTCCAGTGTTGAAAATGGCATGATGTGGTTGATGCCTTCTCGTCTCAGTCTGACCAAGATGTCATACTTGATCTTTTGAGCTTGCACCATCCTGGATGGATGCATCCAATGCCAGCATACATGCATTGATAGTACAGACAGTCATTTTTGTTCCTTATTCGTTTTGGCAGCCAGGTACAGCCTTGAGATTTTATCAGCCTCTTCTTCCTCATCCTTCTCAATGCTGCAATATTGGTTGCTCTTTCAGGGTCAGGGGAATGAGACCCATTGTATTTACTGGTTTTGGCATATGGAATATGCCACAGATAGCTTGCCAGGCTCTACTGTGCGGGCGGAATACTCTCAGTAGCTTGACAGGCTTTCTGAGAGGTATAGAGGCTTTTAGGGTGGCCTTTAATTGCCCTTGCAGGTGTTCCCATGGTTCAAATCATATTTGAACCCCATCAAATATGTGCAGTAATCTTGGAAGATGAGTATTAAGTGTCTTATAATGTGTCCAGAAAGTGGCCTAGAGCATGGCAGTGACTGGGTAGTGGAGGTAGTGGAGGTAGTGGAGGTCTGCCGATGAGGTATTTATCTGAGGTATTTATGAGGTAGGGTTGGGCTTTTATGCTTTTGGTTTTATTGCAAATTCGTTTTAGCCACTGCTGATAATATTATGGTGATTCCTAAATTACTAAAAATAGAAATATCATATAACTAGTAATTCCAGTTCTGGATATATATTTAAAGTAAGTGACAGATTATTGAGTAAATAGGTGTTTGTAGCAGTATTATTTATAATAACCAAGCTATGAAAGAAATCTAAGTATTATGTGTGGCTTGAAAAGTAACTAAATAATATATTGTGCCAGTTATATTTATAAATCACAGAAAGAGTTTGATTAGCTCTCTGTCAGTCTGATTCCATATTATTTAATTGTTTTTAACTTAGCACAGGTGCATCCGACAATTTAAAAATACAGAAATACTCTTTTTTTTCTCATCTAAATAGGAATTAACCCCAACCAAAAGTCAGCCCAAGAGTTGGGACTTATTAAAAAACATGGAAAAACATATGCCCTTTGCAATAACTACTGTCTAAATGGAAGGGGATTTAATACGATATCCCACTATCAAATAGTGGAATTTTTAGATGTTTAGTGTCTCCTGGATAAAATCAGCTCCATCTATGTCATTCAACGATTAGACCGACAGAGAGCAAATCATCCAGCAATCAGACTGAAAAAGAGCAAATCAAACTCTTTCTTTGAACTCAGTGGAGTCTTGAAATGTTTCTTTAAGAAAATATGTAATTGAAAACTAAGTTATAGAATTATAGGTCCGTTAACTTTGAACATGTCTTTACAGCTGGCCAGTAAAAGCAGAAACTTTCTTTTACAGCATACTCATAAAAGTACAAAAGAGAAAGAACAAAAGATTATGCCATGAAGATTATTTTGTTTCCTCAAATACTCTGTTTTCCTTGGGTCAGGGAGGCTTTGTTTTTTTTTTGGGGGGGGGGGGGGGAGTCACACGCAGCCATGCTCAAGGGTTACTCCTGGCTTTGCACTCAAGAATTTCTCCTTGTGGTTCTTGGGGAACCATATGGGATGTTAGGGATAGAACCCGGGTCCACCACGTGCAAGGCAAATGCCCTACCTGCTGTACTATCATTCCGGCCCCTCAGGGAAGCTTCAGGGTTTATCACTATATCACTGTCATCCCATTGTTGTTCGATTTACTCCAGCGGGCATCAGCAATGCCTCCATTCGCCCCAGTCCTGAGATTTTAGCAACCTCTCCTATTTGTCTTTTCCAATGTATTGTGGAAGCTCTTTCAGGGTCAGGGGAATGAGACCCATTATTATTACTGTTTTTGGAATATTGAATACGCCATGGCTAGCTTGCCAGGTTCAGAGTTTAATAGTTTAAAAAATATTTTTATCTCGAGACTGGAGCAATCAGGTAGTGTGCTTGCCTAGCACACAGCTGAGTCAGGTTCATATTCCATGTAGTCTCCCAAGCCTTCCTGGAGTGAATCACGGAGTAAGCCTTGAGCACGCAGTGTGAACCATACACCTCCAAATAAAAGGTTTTTTTTTTTTAAAGATCTAATCTATCTGATTTCTCTTCCAGACCAAGAACTCTCTGAAATTCAATAAACCATTGCATGGGCCCCATTAAAACTAAAGTAGAATGAAGCAGGCCCCTGCCCTTTGCCAGCAAGAAGCAGTTATAGAAGATGGAGCTTCACATCTATACCTCTTAATTTTTACTACTTTTGTGGTAAATATACATTTCATTATTTATGCTATAGATTTTAAGCTTTTACTATACCTTACAGGCTGGAGAGATAGCACAGCGGGTAGGGCATTTGCTGTGCATGCGGCTGATCCAAGTTCGATTCCCTGCCCCTTTCGGAGAGCTCAGCAAGCTACCAAGAGTATCTTGCCCACAACGGCAAAGCCTGGCAAGCTACCCGTGACCATGACATATTCGATATGCCAAAAATAGTAACAACAAGTCTCACAATTTGTTGTGAGACGTTACTGATGCCCACTCAAGCAAATCGGTGAACAACGGGAGGACAGTGCTACAGTGCTATTGCACCTTATAAGAATGAAGATGCTGAACATTTCTTGGTACCTTTTCTGGGAAGAATTTTTTTTGAAGGGGTTGGGGCACATTCAGTGGTCCACAGCAGACATGGAAAGTATCATGCTGAGTGAAAACAGTCAGAGGGAGAGGGACAAACATAGAATGCATTCATTTGCAGAATATTTATTTTAAAGACGTGAGATCGCTTGGGATGGGAGATGTGTGCTGAAAGTAGACAAAGGACCAAACATGATGACCTCTTATCTGTACTGGAAACCATAATACCCACAAGTAGAGAGAGAGTATAAAGGAAATTGTCTTCCACAGAGGCAGGGGGAGGGGTGGGATGGGTGAGGTGAGGGATACTGGGGACATTGGTGGTGGAAAATGTATACTGGTGGAGGGATGGGTGTTCAATCATTGTATGACTGAAACTCAATCACTAAAGTTTTGTAACTGTAGTTCACAGTGATTCAATACAAAAATAATAAATAAAAATAAATAAATAAAACAAAATCTGTTAAACAGAATGTTGTTCATTCCCCCCACCCCCCAAAAAATCAACCCCATATTATGTGAATAATACCCAAATACAGTAGAAACAAGGGCAAGGAACACTGGTCCATGGTAGGAAGCTTGCCACAAAGTGGAGGGAGTGTGCGGTTAGAAGAGGCACTATAACAACAAAAATGGTCACGCTATACAAAAACTGAATGCTGAGAGAAGGAAAAGTGATATGTATGATGTACTTTCAGTAACAGTATTCCAAACCACAGTGCCTAAAAGGAAAATAAAAGAGAGAGAGAGAAATGAAAGAGAGACAGAGACAGAGAGTGAGAGAGATATGTCTACCGTAGAGGCAGATTTTGGGCTTTAGGAGCCTGGGGAGAGGGTCGTGTGGGAGGGAAACTGAGGACATTGGTGGCAGGAAATGTGCACCGGAGATGGTATGGATGCTGGACTACTGTATGACTGAAATTCAATCATGAACAACTTTGTACCTGTATCATTCTTATGATTAAAAAAAGAAGGTGGTACTGGAGTTCAAGTTTGTCATTCCTTCCCTCTTTAGATAATGGTCTGTTTTCTGCAAGTGTTCCTACTTTTCTATTGTTCTCTCAGAGGCCATTCTTGCCTGTTCTCAAACATGGAAGCATACACAGGAAACCAGCTACAAAACGTGGGAAGGTGTGCTTTTGATATATGTTGCAATAAAGTTGCACGCAGATCACTTGAGAAACATAGGGGTTATAGTCTTAAGTCTCATGGATGGAGATGCTAATCAAGTCCAGAATGCCCTAATAAGAAAATGAATGTCTTTAATGTCCTCTTGGAATTTTATATGCCTTCATTCTTGCAGTCACCAAACTCCCAATTTATTAATCTGTTTGCTGTGAGAGGCATCAATGAGTTTCTTTGGCAGTAAGCTGCACATCTGAGTAAGTAGCGGTCACTGACCATCTTTTCCTATACTTTATGAGAAGATTCTCACACCACTTGTTTCATCTAGCATTAAAACTAAATTGCCATGGGAACTGAGACACATCTCGCGGAAACAAAGCTGAATGGCTCCGGGCATTCTCTCCTCATACAAATAGGTACCGCCCGCCTGGCACCCAGGGTCAGGGACCGTTTCTCGGCATGCACAGCTAGCTTGATCCCCTAGAACAGCTGGTGTTCCCCTGTATCTGCGCGGGATGGGAACTGAGACACATCTCGTGGAAACAAAACTGAACGGCTCCAGGCATTCTCTCCTTATTCAAACAGATACTGCCTGGCGCCCAGCGCCAGGGACCCTTTCCAGAGCTGCAGTCGCTGATGCAGCCATGAACTATTCTCCCACTACATATCCCATAGGAACCATAACAAACCACCCTCTTATGGTTCTCTAGATTAGCTCAACCACTAGAAACATATTAGCCAAAAACTCATTAAGCCTATCTCAATTCATTCTGCGTATTAAGCAGAACAGTAACAGTGAATGTGAAGGTCTACACCACACTGGTCACAATGGTAAAGAAACGCAAAAGCCCACCAAACTTTCTTATTGAAGAGACTAGCCCAGAAGACACCAACAGTACTGTAGTGTTAGACAACTTCCCTGACAAGGAATTCAGAAGGGAGCTACTTAGGATGATAGGGAGCTAAAAGAAACAATGGAAAGCAATGCCAATAAAAGACAAGAGAACTTGAAGGTAGAAATGAGGAAAATGCAAACGGAAATGTCAGACTTGAAAAATCTGGTAGGCGAATTGAAAAATTCGGTGGAAGGCCTCAGCAGCAGAGTAACAGCTGCTGAGAACAGAATCAGTGAGCTCAAAGGTGAAGTTCAGAGACTCTCCAGAAAAGAGCAGAAAATGGAAAAGAGACTCACAATTCTGGAACAGATGGCAAGAGAAGATGGTGATGAAGCCAAGAGGAATAACATAAGAATTATTGGAGTCCCAGAGGGACAGGAAGAAAGCCCTGATGAAGAAGAAACTGTCAAAGACATCATTGCTACAACGTTTGCAGAGCTGAAGAAAACTTGTGACCACATTCAGGAGGCCTGAAGGGTACCAGATAGAAGAAATCCGAATAAAAATACCCCAAGACACATCCTGATCAAAATGAACAAAACCTTGGATAGAGACAAAATTCTGAAAGCAGCAAGATCAAAGAAAGAAATTTCCTACAAAGGAGCATCCTTAAAATTCACAGCTGATTTGTCTGATGAAAGCCTCACAGCCCGAAAATAGTGGTGGAATATAGTGAAAATACTCAATGAAATAAATGCCTCACCAAAAATACTTTACCCAGTGAGACTTTCATTCATAATAGAAGGAACAACACACAGTTTAACAGACAAACAATAGCTCAGGAACTTCATAGACTTAAAACTATAGTTACAAGAACAACTAAATGGGCTACTTTAAGTCCAGACAGGCCCCTCAGATACACCAAATTTAAACAGAAAAATGGGACAAAACCCCATAACAATAATCTCTCTCAATGTCAATGGGCTAAATGCACCAATTAAAAGACACAGAGTGGCAGGATGGATTATAAAATTGAACCCAACATTCTGCTGCCTGAAAGAAACACATTTCAATAGCCAAAGCAAACATAGACTCAGAGTCAAAGGCTGGAAAACAATCCTACAGGCAAACAGCTCCCATAAAAAAGCTGGGGTAACCATCCTAATATCAGACCACATCGATTTCAGAGTGAAGAAGGTCTAAGACACACTGAAGGCCATTTCTTATTGATCAAAGGATCTGTACAACAGGAAGAACTTACAATACTAAATGTATATGCACCCAATGACGGACCAGCAAAGTACTTAAAACAACTACTCATAGATTTGGAAAAAGACATCAATAGCAACACAATACTAGTGGGAGATCTCAACACCGCTTTATCACGTCTTGATAAATCAACCAGACTCAAGCTTAGCAAGGACATACTCCATCTGAGGGAAACAATGGAAGAAAGGGACTTAGTAGATATATACAGGACACTTCATCCTCAAAAAGCTGAATACACATTCTTCTCAAGCGTACTTGGAACATTTTCCAAGATAGACCACATGCTGAGCCAGAAAACATACCTCCATAAAATTAAGAAGATAGAGATTGTATCAACAATCTTCTCAGATCATAATGTGCTGAAATAAGAAGTAAATCACACACAAAAACAGAAAACTAAATCAAACACCTGGAAATTAAACAGTGCACTATTGAACAACGAGTGGCTTAGACAGGAAATGAAAGAGGAAATCAAAAGATTCCTAGAAACGAATGAAAATGAGGACACGAGTTACCAAAACTTATGGGACACAGCAAAAGCTGTGCTAAGAGGAAAGTTTATAGCTCTACAACATTCCTCAGGAAGGAGGAGCGAGCCCACATAAATAACCTAACCTCACAGCTTAAGACCTTGGAGAAGGACCAACAAAAGGAGCACAACCCGAACAGGAGAAAGGAAATAATAAAACTCAGAGCAGAGATTAACGGGATGGAAACCCAAAAAACAATCCAAAAGATCAATGAAACCAAGAGCTGGTTCTTCGAGAAAATTAACAAGTTTGATAAGCCTCTAGCAAAACTCACAAAGAAAGGGACAGAGAAAACCCTAATAAACCGAATCCGAAATGAAAAGGGGGTCATTACAACAGAAACTACAGAAATTCAAAAGATCCTCAGGGAGTACTTTGAGAAGCTTTAAGCCACGGAACATGAAAACCTCGAGGAAATGGATAAATTCCTAGACTCCTACAGACTCCCAAGGCTGAACCAAGAAGACCTGGAATACCTGAACAGACCAATCACCATCAAGGAAATTGAAATGGTAAAGAAAGTCTCCCAAGCACAAAAGTCCTGGCCCAGATGGATTCACTAGTGAATTCTTCCAAATCTTTAAAGAGGACTTACTCCAAATCCTCTTTAAGCTTTTCCACGAAATTGAAATATCAAAAACACTTCCGAACAGTTTATACGAAGCAAATATTACCCTGATACCAAAAGCAGACAGAGATACCACAAAAAGAGAATTACAGGCCGATATCCCTGAAGAACACAGATGCAAAGATCCTCAACAAATAGAATCCAACTACTCATGAAAAAGATCATACACCATGACCAAGTAGAATTCATCCCAGGGATGCAAGGATGGTTTAACATTCGGAAATCAATCAACATAATCCATCATATCAACAAAAGAAAAGGTAAAAAACATATGATCATATCAATAGATGCAGAGAAAGCACTTGACAAGATCCAGAACCCCTTTATGATGAAAACCCTAGCCAAAATGGGTATAGGAGGGACTTTCCTCAATATAGTTAAAGCCATCTACCACAAGCCTACAGCAAGCATCGTCCTCAATGGGGAAAAACTGAGAGCCTTCCCTCTAAGATTAGGGATGAGACAAGAATGCCCACTCTCTCTCTTAATATCTTTTCTTAGGCAAGAAAAAGATATTAAGGGCATCTAGGTAGGAAAGGAAGAAATCAAGCTCCCACTATTTGCAGATGATATGACAGTATACTTAGAGAACCCTATATCCTCCACCAAGAAACTCCTAGAAATAATAGACCTGTATAGTAAAATTGCAGGCTATAAAATCAATACCCAAAAGTCCATGGCTTTCCTATACGCAAACAGTGAAAGAGAAGAAAGTGACATAAAAAAAAACAATCCCGTTCACAATTGTGCCCCCAAAAACCAAGTACCTAGGAATCAGCTTAACTAAGGAAGTAAAGGACCTGTACAAAGAAAACTACAAAATGCTACTTCAGGAAATAAAAGAGGACATGAGAAGATGGAAAGACATCCCCTGCTCATGGGTCAGGAGAGTTAACACTGTCAAAATGGCAATACTCTCCAAAGCATTGTATAAATTCAATGCAATCTCTATAAGGATACCCATGACATTCTTCAAAGAAATGGAGCAAACACTCCTGAAATTCATATGAAACAATAAGCCCCCACGAATAGCTAAAGCAATTCTTGGGAAAAAGAAAATGGGAGGAAACAACCTTCCTAACTTCAAACTCTACTACAAAGCAGTAATAATTAAAACAGCATGGTATTGGAACAAAGGCAGAGCTGCAAACCAGTGCAACAGGGTTGAATACACTGACATCTCCCCTAAATCATATGATCATCTAATCTTTGATAAAGGTGCATGAAATGTGAAGTGGAGTAAGGAAAGCCTCTTTAACAAAGTGTGCCGGCAGAAATGGACGGCTACATGCAAAAAAGTGGGCTCAGAACTCTGCCTAACACCATGTATAAAAGTAAGATCAAAATGGATTAAAGACCTCAATATCAGACTGGAAACCATAAGGTACATTGAAGACAAAGTTGGCAAAACCCTCCATGACTTTGAAGCTAATGGTATCTTCAAAGATGTCATGCCACTGACCGAGCAAGTGAAAACAGAGATAAAAGGGACTATCTTAAACTAAGAAGCTTCTTCACCTCAAAAAAAAAACAGTGACCAAAATACAAAGACAGTCTACAGAATGGGAAACGATATTCACCAAATACACATCTGACAAGGGGTTGATATCAAGGATATATAAAGTAACGTTTGAACTTTACAAGAAGAAAACATCCAACCCCATCAAAAATGGGGCAATGAAATGAACGGAAACTTTCTCAAAGAAGAAATCTGAATGGCAAAAAAGCACATGAGAAAATGCTCTACATCATTAATCATCAGGGAGATGCACATCAAAACCACAATGAGATACCATCTCACACCTCAGAGAATGGCCCACATTCAAAAGAACAAAAGCAACCAATGTTGGAGCGGATGTGGTGAGAAAGGGACACTTCTTCACTGTTGGTGGGAATGCTGACTGGTTTCTCCCTTTTGGAAAACAGTATGGACGATTCTCAAAAAATTAGAAATTGAGCTCCCATTTGACCCAGCAAGACCACTCCTAGGAATATATCCCAGATAGGCAAAAAATGTATAGTAGAAGTGACATCTGCACTTTTTTGTTCATTGCAGCACTCTTTACAATAGCCAGAATCTGGAAAAAACCTGAGTGCCCAAGAACAGATGACTGGTTAAAGAAACTTTGGTACATCTACACAATGGAGTACTATGTAGCTGTTAGAAAAGATGACGTCATGAAATTTTCATACAAGTGGTACAACATGGAAAGCATCATGCTAAGTGAAATAATTCAGAAAGATAGGGATAGACATAAAAAGATCACATTCATCTGAGGGACATAAAGTAACAAAATAGGAGATTATTATTCAAGAATAGCTGAGATCAGTATCAGGAGGATTACTCCATGACTTAGAGGCCAGCCGGGCATTCTAGGGGAAAGGGCAGCTCAGATAGAGAAGAGAGCACCAAATAAAGGGTGTTTGGAGGATCCTCCCAGGAGGGGAGATTCATGTTGAAAGTAGACTATGGACCGAACATGTTTGCCACTCAATGCCTCTTTTGCAGACCACAACACCCAAAAGGAGAGAGAAAACAAAAAGGAATGCCCTGCCACAGAGGCAGGGTGGGTTGGGGGGATGGGGGTGGGAGGGATACTGGGATCCATGGTGGTGGAAAATGGGCACTGGTGGAGGGATGGGTATTTGATCATTGTATAATCGAAATCCAAGCACAAAAATTTGTAAGTCTACAACTGTACCTGATGGCATTTCACTAATACAAATATAAAAAAAAACCTGAATTGCTTTGGGGAAAAAAGTGATGATGCAAATGTGTACTTTGTAATTACTTTAATGTATCTAAATAATTTTTTTCTACAATGGGATATCAAAACTTTTTTTGACATTGGACTTTTCATAAAAACCTTTGCATCCTTAGATGACAGACCAAATATATTCTGTAAACATTAGCAGGCACAGATCAGAACCAGCAGTTTCTGTAACAAAAGAAAACAAGGTAACAAGATCTACCTGCTTATTACTGGGCGCACCCATGGGAAAACTCTTCCTTTGAACCTTGGCATATGCTCCTGGATTCCACAAGTTCCACAGAAATAATTCTGTTAAGAGATGTATGTAACCTTTTTTATTTTCCTCCAAGATAAGTCTTATGCAACAATTATGCTTATATTGCATCACCTCACCCCTTTCCACACACACACACACACACACACACACACACACACACACACTCCAAGAATTGCTTTAAATATTGAATGACAGATCTCCTTTCATCCAATCTGGTGATTCATTTGCATCACACTAGCAAAATTTTGTCGTATTTGTACATTTTTATCTCAGTTAGGTCCATATGTCAGTTGTCACATTAACACTTTTTGTGACATACTAATCAATACAGATTTAACTATATATATATATGAAAAAAATTTTTATGTTTTTCTTAAGATTCTTTTCCTTGGATCATTTTGCAGATATCCTTTTCTTCTTCTTTTTAAAAAATTGAGTCACCATGAGATACACAGTTACAAAGCTTTTCATGGTTGAATTTCAGTCATACAATGTTCCAACACCCATGCCAACACCAAATATGTTCTGTAAAAATTAGCGGGCACAGATCAGAACTAGCAATTTCTGTTACCACCACCCTTGACCCCAGTTTCCCTCCAACCGTCAATCCCACCCTCAGCCTACCTCTATTGCAGGAACTTTTCTTCTCTCTCCCTCTCTACCCTTTTGGGCATTATGGTTTGCAACATAGATACTCAGATGTTATCATATTTGTTACTTTACCTACTTTCAACACACAGTTCTTATCCAGAGTGATCATTTTCAACCATTATTGCTATAGTGGTTCCTCATCTATCACAACTGCTTTTTCCTTCATCATCTGGAGAAGACTTACAACTGTGGGCAAACACTTCTGGCCTGTGTTTCTACTGTCCTTAGGAATTAGTCTCATACTATGGTTTCTTAAATCCCACCAATGAATGCAATCATTATATTTGTCCCTTTC
Source organism: Sorex fumeus (assembly GCF_029834395.1). Lineage (NCBI taxonomy): Eukaryota > Metazoa > Chordata > Mammalia > Eulipotyphla > Soricidae > Sorex > Sorex fumeus. Next base: position 4,214,548 of record NW_026606078.1, on the reverse strand, counting down.
CTGAATCATTTCACTCAGCATGATACTCTCCAGGTACATCCGTTTACAAGCGAATTTCATGATTTCATTTTTCTAACAACTGCATAGTATTCAATTACATATATGTACCACAAATTTTCTTTATCCAATCATCTGTTCTTGGGCACTCAGATTGTTCCCAGTTTCTGGCTATTGTGAATAATGCTTCAATGAACATATAAGTGCAGATGGTGTTTCTGCTGTGTGTTTTTGCGCGAAAAGAACATATTCCCAGAAGTGCTGGGTGATGAGGAAGTTCAATTTCTAGTTTTGTGAGGAATGCCCATATTGTTTTCCAAAAAGGCTGGAGCAGTCTGCATTCCCACCAACAATGAATGAGAATCCCTTTCTCTCTGCATCTGCACCAGCACTGGTTGTTCTTGTTCTTTTTGATGTGTACCAGTCTCTTATGTGAGATGATATCTCATTGTTGTTTTTAATTGCATCTTTCTGATTATTAGCAATGTGAAGCATTTTTATGTGAATTTTGGTCATTTGTATTTCTTCTTTGAGGAAGTTTCTGATCATGTCTTCTCCCCATTTGTTGATGAGGTTGGAGGCTTTTCTTATAAAGTTTTACTAGTGCCTTACATATCTTGGATATTAAGTTCTGATGGGTATTGAGTAAATAATTTTTCCCATTTCGTAGGTTGTCTCTATATCTTGATCACTGTTTCTTTTGTGGTGCAGAAGGTTCTTATCTTAATATAATCTCATTTGTATATCTTTATTTCCTCTGGCTTGGTCTTTAATGATGCCTTTAGCTTAAATGTCATGGAAGATTCTGTCTACATTTTTCTCCCTGTACCTTATGGATTCAGGTCTGATACTGAGGTCTTTAATTCATTTTTATCTGACTTTTGTGCCTAGCATTAGAGAAAGAGAGAGGGAGAGAGGGGAGAGAGAGGGGGAGAAAGAGGGAGAGAGAGAAGGAGAGAGAGAGCGAGATCTGAATATTTTTTTTGCCTGTACCTGTCCAGCTTTCTCAGCACCACTTGTTGAAGAGGTTTTCCTTACTCCACTTCACATCTGTTGCTCTTTTATCAAAAATTAAGTGGTCATAGTCTCCTGTCCCTGTGCCTTGCTGTCCTCATTGGGGCCCTTTGGAGGTGGGAGGGTTGAGTTTCTCTCCCCACCCTGCCCCGAGCAGAGCCCCAGCAGCTGAGGACCTCCAGAGCCAGCCACGGCCATGCTGAGACCACTCTCCACACGTCTGGATGGGCCTCATGCATGAAAGAATTAGCAGAGGAACCCAGGCATGCAGGTCCCGGGGCTGATGTCTCCAAGCCTACTCAGATTGGGACTGGGCCTCCTCCAACCAGACCCCCATCTTCCAGTAGGTAGTCCTCACACCCACCAGCTGCCGCCAGCGCCAGGTTGGTCCCATCAACAGCCAAGATGCAGAGACTATAAAACCCAGTATCCGGAAGCGTGTGCCTGCATTCGCAGCCTCGCGGCATCTTATTATCTTATTTTTCCTTTGGAGAACCTGGCAGGCTACCAAAAGTATCCTGCCCGCATGGCAGAGTCTGGCAAACTTCCCTTGCTGTACTCAATATGCCAAATACCAGTAACAATGATGGCTCTCATTCTCCTGATCCTGAAAGAGCATTGAAATGGCTCTTTTAAAATCTCAGGGCTAGGAAGAAGGAGAAGTTACTGGTGGCTGCTCGAGGAAATCGATGAACAACAGGATGATCGTGATTGTGAAGTGGTCATATATTTGAGGGTCTGTGTCAGGATGTTCAATTCTATTTCATTGATCTGCCATCTGTCTTTCTTCCAAAACTATGCTGTTTTAATTACTATGGCCTTGTAATACAGTTTGAAATTGGGGAAGGTGATGCCACCCATCTTTTCCCCAAGGATTGCTTTAGGTATTTGTGGGGGTTTATTTTTCCATATGAATTTCAGGAGTGTTTTATCTATTTCTTTGAAAATTGTCAAGGGCATCCTTATAGGGACTGCATTGAGTCTGTATAATACTTTGGAGAGTATTGCCACTTTGCTAATCCATGGTCAGAGAATGTGTCTCCATTACCTCGTGTCCGCTTTTATTTATCAAAGTAGTGTTTTGTAGTTTTCTTTGTACAGGTCCTTCACTACTTTATTTAAGCTGATTCCAAGATACTTGTTTTTCTGAGGCACAGTTGTGAAAGGATTGTCTTTTAATATCATTTTTCTTCTCTTTCATTTGTACATAGGGAAGCCATGGACTTTGGGATATTGATTTTTGTAACCTGCCACTTTACTATACAAACCTATTGTTTCTATGAGCTTTTTAATAGAGTATTCAGGGTTTTATAAATATAGTATCATGTCATCTGCAAATAGTGATAGATTGACTTTTGTTTCCTATCTGGCTGCTTTTCATATCTTTTAATGAAATCAGATGTTTTAACTGAAGGCATCATGGTCACATTGTTGATGTGGACTCTAGTAGAAGCTAATTTTTAATAGGATATTACCATGTGAAAGCCTAACTTTTTATATTTTACACAATTTAATTGCCCAAATACTTGAATTTTTGAACACTATATTATTTTCCAGTCCTGTCTGCAGACAGAATCGCTCTTTAGTGTCTTGCTAACTACATCCCAAGAGTAATCAGCTTACTACCAACATTCTGTTCTTAAACTTTTTACCTAAAGTTTCAGACAGATGAGGGACATTATCTTTCTTCAAAATCATTTCAGGCAACAATATTTAACTGCTGCATAAAATAGGTTTACATCTTTTCAGACTCTGATAATGTTTCTTCTGACTATTTTCCAGAACTGAAACCAAAATTATACATATGTACCACCAATGATTGGGAAAATGCAAATAATTTGTCCAATGTCAGTGACTAACAATAGAAAGTTTTATTTTAGATTATGTTGTGTGTTTGTGATGGCTGAGCTGTGACTTAACTCCATGTGACTTTATTCTAGGACATATCATAATGGAATTTCTTTATTTGAAATGCTGACAATGTCATGACAAAGAGAAGAGAGAACAGGGTGGGATAGAGCAAGTTTTAATGCTTCTGTTGAAAAGTAGCATACATCACTTCATCTTATAATTCATGGCCAGGGCAAGTCCATGATCAAGATGATGTCAATGTGTGAGGCAATATACTCCTTTCCCAATGCAGACCATATGTATTTTGAACCAATCATGCAGGATGTTTCTCTTAACCAAGAAGAGGGAATAGCTATTTGGGAGTAGAAGCAGAATTTGTTCTGGATAGGAAGGTCTTGACTATAGAAGGAACTGAACACAGTATTTCAGCTTGGACTTGGATAATGGTAGCACTGTCCTCCCATTGTTTATCGATTTGCTTCAGTGAGCCCAGTAATGTCTTCATTGTGGGACTTGTTACTGTGTTTGGCATATCGAATACATCATGAGTAGCTTGCTAGACTTTGCCGTGCGGGCAAGATTCTCTCAGTAACTTGCCTGGCTCTCTGAGAGAGGTGGAGGAATCGAACCCGGCTTGGCTGAGCCAGCCGTGTGCAAGGCAAACACCCTACCACTGTGCTATCACTCCAGGCCTGGATAATGGTAAGAAGTATTATTGAAATTTCCCAAAGTGTGAAGTCTGCTTCTGTAGTGTTGGACATGCCATGTTTTTTCTGTCTACATGTGGCCATGAGCCAAGCTGATGATATTTGTGAGTCACTTTCACATATGCCCAATCACTCAGAAGTAGTGTCCTTGAGAAATTTTCTTAGCACATTCCTGAAGATGAGGCTACCTCACCCTTTCCCACTCTAAGACCCCTGACCTCAAAGGGTGGCTTTGAGGACCAGATATATTGTGATTGGAGGCAGATGCTTAGATGTAATGTCTTCTCCTATGGATAATAATGAAAGAAAATTACCAAGTCAACATTAGGGAAGTATTGGGAAAGGGCAAGGGTGGGAAATAATTGAGGCAGACAATTGCATATCCTCCTATTAGGCACCTTTCCCAGACAGGCTGGCTGAGCATTAACAGTGCAATCTAACACACTGACCAGGAGGCTGCCTTCCAAGTTTTGCCCATAAATTTTACATTAATTATTTTTCCTTTTCTGTCACTGTTTGCTATTTTATAGAGCTTAATCCTACATGTGTATTTTGTGGCTTTCCCTCTCCCCCGCCCCCTGCCCCAAAGCATCTGAATTCTGTAGAGTGACATATAACTTAGCACAATGTTGATTTGGTAGACAGATAGTGCTTGAGTCAGTGAATTTCCCCATGTTATGTCCTTTTCACTTTTCTTCCCTCATTTGTTTGGCATCACTTCAGTTACAAGTAGATAAATGAGCTGATTTGGCCATCTGTGTGTGTTTCCTGCCAAATACTTTTTCAGAAGTTCAGACTTTAGCTGCAATGGTTTGGCATCTTTGTGTGAAAAGTGTGGAAAGCTGACAGATGCTTGGGAAGCTGGACTTTCTGCTTGTTTTGTGGGGTCTGCAACTGCAGAAAGAATGAAAGGGGATACGGTGAGAGGGAGGTTGCCATGTCATGACTTGCAAGGCATTTGGGCTTGCCAATACTTTCCACCCATTTTGACTTCTCCTCCAGGGCATGTCAAAACTTTCAGTCATTCTTCTTCTACCTACTGTAGGAGGAAATAATTCATGATTCACTGACTAAGCACGCATGGTACTGAAAGTTTGGATCTTGCACAAGACTAGGCTCTTCTGGAAAATATCCTCTATCTCTATTCTTATGCAGATTGTCCAGGATACATTTCATAACTTTGCTTTCTTTGAAAAAAAGAAATCAGGAGTCAAAAACAGACAGCCGTAACCATCAAATATTCTCTGAAATCTAATCCAGATATGGTCCAAGATACTGCTCTCAAGTTTTCCAAGTATGATACAGGTCTGGCTTTAGAACTCAAGCTTTTATCAGACAAAGCTTTTCTTTTTTAAAGAGTTCTATGAAATTGAAGATATGAGGTTCCTCTTTCTCTCCCATTTGGCACAACAGACTGTGTCTCTTTGGTTGAAAGCAGAGAAGGAGATGCTTTCTGTTGAGCAGAAATTCTACCAGCATAGTCTCTAGGCTATTTGAACCTGAGGCAGAAAGTGCATTTGGGCCATTTTATGTTTTTTCTTGTCCCTGTCACAACAATAGTTAAATGGCTTCCCCAGAGTTAATCATTTCTTCAAGAGGAAAGAATCTATGTTGTAGCTGAGCTTTTTAAAGCTATTATTTGACTAGTGGGCCTTTCAATATTTTTTTTTGCCCCAATGATATGGAAAAAGAACCTGCTCCAAATTGTTTGTGAATTTTTAAGATAAAATTTTCATTTTCACCCATTATGTCTGAAAATTATGTCTTAAAATCCTAGAGTAGCATTGCATGGATATTCCTAGACACAACCAACATTTATCAAGTACTGACTATGTACCAATAAATACACATAAATACACTAAGCACATATATATGCTCACAACCATGTGTACTCACAGTAACTTGACTAAGAAACGAACATGTTTGTGTTTGCTAACTTTACCAATAAGCTTAAATTTTTAGTAGAAAGTGTATAGATATAATAGGTGAAATAGCATCATAACAGAGACGTAAACCAGTGGATGTTCTATTACATTCCAGTTCTCCAATAAGTTGTGGCAAAGAACATGATTCTTTTTCCTTTTTTAAATGCAACTAACAGCATTTAAAATAATACACTGAGTAAAAATTGGAGGTTCTATGCACAGATAAACTCATAGTATATGAAGGAATGCAAATGCAAATATTCCTTGTTTCTTCATTCAGTGGCTTCAGAGAATTAGAGAATGAGGATCATACCATAGGATACTTAATCTGCTTTTGTGGCTCACTGATACCTTTTTGAGAGATCTAATCATAATGAAAGGTATTTCCAGCAGAGTTAAAGGCATGGGCGGAGACCATCTGGTAGAAAGAAGCATGTGTTCCAGGAACTGGAAGAGGAACCAAGTGTTGATGAGATGAGTAGGGATGAGAGAGGAGGCTGGTGAAGTAGCACACCACTACAGATTTGCTGCAGAGAAAATTTTGATAAATTGCAAAAGATCTGAACAACAAAGTAGCATAGTTGTGTTCCTTCCCTGTCTAGATGTCCTTTCTGCTGAAGTAACATATTCTGTTGTAAGAAGCACATACATAAGCCAATCCTCTATAAAGTGACAACTTTTGACTTCATGAGGAAACTCTGCTTGAGTTCACTGACTTGAATCTATATAGTATCTTTCTTTTCATTCTTCCTTTGTGTCTCCCTTCCATGAAGTAAAAATTGCATGTGTTTGTCCATACTTTTAATTTATTTCCACAGTTAAATCACCAAGTTGGTCCAGGACTGTTAGTTAAAAATAACATATAGATATTGAGAGGATAATAGAACATATAAATATTAGTAATCATGATAACCCTTTTTGGAGAAATTATAGCAGAGTTTGAGGATGCTAGAAAGAGAACTCAAATATCTGAGAAAGATTAGTTCTTTCTGCAAATAATCCTTAGTCTTTATTTTGTTGTTTAGAAAGGCAAGGGTGCAATGATAATAAGAGTGATATTCAATTGTTTTAATTTTGTTCCTGTGTATTAGAATACTACAATAGATAATTAATAATTAATATATACTCGATTAAAAACTAAGGTTCACACACCTATTTACAAGAATATTTAGATTATTAACATTCTACAATAGGAAGCAAAGGTTAAATTTTAAAATCAAATTTTGTTGGTTTACCATTATTTTTAGAATACCAGAGGATAGATTTACATATTTATAGGCGTTTAAGACTCACCGCATCTATTACTAAAGTTCTAGTTTCATCACATTATTAAAATGACCTACATAACTCATTCGCCCAGCCCAGTCATATTTTTCAGAGTGTAAGAGATATTTTTGTGGTAATTTTCTACTTCGCTTATTTTGGTCATTTATCTTCTTTTTTTAAAAGTGTTTTGCCAATGTTTTATTCTATGTATTTTATGGTTTTGAGTCTAATATCCAAACTTTATTTATTTATTTATTTATTATTAGTGAAACACCATGAGGTACAGTTGTAGATTTACAAATATTTGTGCTTGGGTTTCGGTTATACCATGATCAAATACCCATCCCTCCACCAGTGCCCATTTTCCACCACCATGGATAATATCCCTCCCCCTCATCCCCCCAATCCCAGCCTGCCTCTGTGGCAGGGCATTCCCTTTTGTTCCTCTCTCCTTTTGGGTGTTGTGGTCTGAAAAAGAGGCATTGAGTGGCAAACATGTTCAGTCCATAGTCTACTTTCAACATGCATCTCCCCTCCTGGGAGGATCCTCCAAACACCCTTTAATTGGTGCTCCCTTCTCTATCTGAACTGCCCTTTCCCCTAGAATGCCCGGCTGACCTCTAAGCTATGGAGTAATCCTCCTGGTGTTGATCTCAGCTATTCTTGGGTATTAATCTCATATTTTGTTATTTTATATCCCCCAGATGAATGTAATCTTTCTATGTCTATCCTTCTCTTTCTGACTCATTTCGCTTAGCATGATACTTTTCATATTGTACCACTTGTATGTAAATTTCATGACTTCATCTTTTCTAATAGCGACATAGTACTCCATAGTGTAGATGTACCAAAGTTTCTTTAACCAGTCATCTGTTCTTGGGCACTCAGGTTTCTTCCAGTTTCTGGCTATTGTAAAGAGTGCTGAAATGAACAAACAAGTGCAGATGTCACTTCGACTATACATTTTTGCCTCTCTGGGATATATTCCTAGGAGTGGTATTGCTGGGTCAAATGGGAGCTCAATTTCTAATTTTTTGAAAAAGGTCCATACTGTTTTCCAAAAGGGCTGAACTAGTCGGCATTCCCACCAGCAGTGAAGGAGTGTCCCTTTCTCGCTACATCCGCACCAGCATCAGTTGCTTTTGTTCTTTTGAATGTGGGCCAGTCTCTGAGGTGTGGGTCATTTATCTTCTACATATGAATGAAACCACTCAATAAATTTACTATTTTTAGCCCAACCCCTTCAAATTCTACCCATATTATTATGAAAAATATGACCTTATAATTTTTAATAAATGAATAGTATTTCACTAAGTATATGTACTACAAGTTATTTACTGGTCACTGGAGTAAATTTACTTTGATTCCTTGTTTGGGTTATTGTGAATAAAGAAAGAAATAGCACATCAAAATGCAACTTGCTTAACTGTCAATAGAATTTTTTTTTAAATTTTATTGAATCACCGTGAGATAGGTACAAGCTTTTATGTTTGGGTTACAATCACACAATGATCAAACACCCATGCCTCCACCAGTGCACATACCCTACCACCAATATTCCCTGTATACCCCACCTTACCCACCCTCCCCCTGCAGACAATATTCCCCATAATCTCTCTACTTTTGGGCATTATGGTTTGCAATACAGACCCTGAGAGGTTATCATGTTTGGTCCTTTATCTAGTTTTTGCACACATCTCCCATCCCAACCAATTCCTCTACCATCATTTTCTTAGTGATCCCTTCTCTATTCCAGCTTGTCAATAGAATTTTAAGATACTCTTTATACTGTGAACTAGAAACACTTCTAATTCTTGAGATGATAAAGTTTTATCATTTCAAATGTGCAAAATAAATTTCTATTTTTCATTCTTCAATATTACTTGATTCTTTCATGAATAATTAATGAAAAGTATTTGTTCCTTTAGTTATCCAAAAGTTATTAAATATTATCTTTTTATCATGCACTATGCAAGTACCTCTTACCTGAAGAGACACTGTGAAGGAAAGAGTTTCGAGAAACAATGCCATTCTGTGTTCTCATTGCATTGTGTCTTTAGTTGAGATGCAAATAGTAAATGTTGAGAAAACGTCTTTCAAAATTGAATGACGTCTTGTTTAGGCATCTTAAAGTGTGTCTCAAAAAGAGAATAATGACAAATATTACATATGCTATTTGTTGCTTTTTTGAAACCACTGGTATGGTTGATTCAGTTTTATCTGCTAAAAATTAAGTCAAACTTATTTATTGTGTATAAAATGATATATCAAATAATTATATGATTTCTAGCATCAATGAAACTAGTATTTTTCTCCTGACCTGAAAAGTGTTAAAGGATTATGACAATCACAATGATTTGTCTCCATTTCTAGTACTGTTTCTTCTGCACTTCTGCATATTGATCTGCTCCATCACTACCAACACCATACTACCACAGTCAATTCTACCTATAATATCTTTAGCATCATCATTAATACCACATCATATCCACTTAGTAAATTCCTTTTATGTATTGTCACTGTACCTTTATCTCTTACAAATATGCAAGATAATCATTTCTGCATAATTTTCATTTTCTATTGAACTATAAATCATAGTTAGACACATCTTTGCCCTGTGAAACATTTTGGGCTCCTCTTTCCCTTCATTTTTCAAATTCCAGCAGCAGTTCTACCTCCTCTTAATTTCTGGGCATTGATTTGTTTCAGGTCCTGAAACTTATTGCCAAGATTTTGGATGTAATTTGTAATAGTTATATGCAGTATTAACCAAAGGGAAAGGTTTTTACTCATGTCTCAGCTCTGACACTATGCTCTCTCAATTGTTTCATTTTTATAGCCCAAATTCTTTCTCTGTGAAATGGAGTCAGTAATATCTGTAGCTTTCTATTGTTAGGGTTATATCAGATAATATTTTATGTAAATTAATTAGGACAAGGTAGATACTGAATTGATAGAAGTCTTTTCTATCACGGTAATATTAGATTACTGAAGTAGCTTTGTTTTGGGGCTTCCTGCCTCAACTGTGATTTATAACTTTCAACATCTACCCAACCACTGTAAGAACATCTTTTGAAAAGCATAGTACCAATTCATTTGACATCTTAGTATAAAATACTTTCAATTACTTAGATCTCTTGCTTCCCACCACTGTCTCTGGGGTCCTTTGTTAGAGTTATGCTGAACAATTTGTAGTTACTCAAACACCCCACAAATACACATGTTCATGTGCTGGTTCTTGTGGGATTTAAACAGTGTTGTGCTAAAAGAGAAGCTGTTTCGCTGTTGTTTTCTGATTCCCTAAGATTCAAAGGAGTTCAGACAAGATGTTCAGATTCTAAGAGTCATGAAGAGCATATTGAGAAGGATAAAAAAGTATCTACATAGCACATGGAGCATAAAAAAATGTTAGAGGGGAAAATAAAGGGACATAATTTTTTGTTTTGTTTTGTTCTAGGGCCACACCCAACTGTACTCAGGGTTCATTCAGAACTGTTTGCTCAGGGATCACTCTTGGTGGGTTCATGGGACCTCATGGGGTAATGGGGATCGAACCTTGGTCTGCTGTGGGTAAAGTAAGTGCCCTGCTCTCTGTACTATCTCTCTGGTCCCTATAAGTTCTGTTTTATTTGGAGGGGGGGTCATACCCGGCGATGCACAGGGATTACTCCTGGCTCATGCAATCAAGAATTACTCCTGGCAGTGCTTGGGGGATATGGGATACTGGGAATGAACCTGGGTGGTATAAAATGTGCACTGGTGAAGGGATAGGTGTTTTATCATTGTATGACCGAGACTTAAACCTGAAAACTTTGTAACTTCTCATGGTGATACAATAAAAAAGCACCCTCTTCCTTTCCACCACCCAAGCTGAGCTGGTCTCTTCTCCCCACCCAGGTCTGTTTTCCCGCCGCTTCTCGAACCCAGGACTTGGATATCACCGTGCAAGCCCCCAGGCTTCCCCCGGACACTGGGAGACAAAGCCGATCTGAGCCTCTTTGCCTCTCTCCGCTGCCCAAGTTGAGCTGGTCTCTTCTCCCCACCCAGTCTTTACTCCCCAAACCAGGTATCCGTGGGGGTGTGGCCACTTTAGAAGTGGGCGTGCCTTTTAAAAAGTGGGAGTGGCCTAATTTTGGGCGGGACAACGCTCACGCAGCCACAAGTAGTTTACTCAAACCAAGAAATCTAAGCCCAACACCTACACACCAACATGAAGAAACAACACAAATCTCCGCCACAGGGAGATGATGAGGAAACAAGTCCAGAAACCTCAGTAGGTGCTAGCCGCCATAGGGACCTCTCTGACAAAGAATTCAGATATGAAGTCATGAAGATGTTCAATCAACTCAGTGAAACAGTCAGATATCCAGTAAATTGAAAGAGGACATGAAAGAAACAATCGATTGCACAAATGACAAAATACAACAAGAAATGAGAGCGGAAATTGGAAAGTTTCTCACAGAAATGGCACGGAGAAGAGATTTCATAGATGAAATAAAACTTCAGTCTGTGCCCTCAAAAATAGAATGACCACAACTGAGGAAAGAATCAGTGACCTGGAAGACCAGCTGCACCAAGCCAACACGCAACAAGAAACAGTGGCAAAGGACCTCAAAATAGCTCTACAGAGAATCAGAGTCCTAGGAGACGATTACAAAAGAAATAACATTAGAATCATTGGACTAGCAGAAGCGCAGGGAAACAATCACAATGAAAAAACCATGGTTAAACAAATCATCCCTGAGAAATTCCCAGAGATCCACAATACAGCCATTCAGATTCAAGAAGTCCAAAGGGTGCCAACTAAAAGAGACCCGAACGAAAACACTCCAAGACATATTATAGTTAGAATGATCGATGCTGCCGATAGAGACACAATACTGCAAGCAGCAAGGGCAAAAAAGGAAATCACATACAAAGGAGCAGCCCTTAGATTCACAGCAGACCTATCAGAGGAAACCCTTCAAGCCCGAAGGCAGTGGCAAGATATAGTGAAAAAAACTCAATGAAATGAATGCTTCACCAAGAATACTGTATCCGGCTACACTCTCACGCAAAATTGAAGAATGGTACACTATTTTCTAGATAAACAGCAGCTCAGGAACTTCATAGACTCAAAACCAAACCTAAAACAAGGGCTAAAGGGGCTACTATAAGACAAGACAAACCCTACAACCACAGCACACCCTTACAGAAAGATGACACAAAACCCCATAACCATACTCTCTCTCAATGTCAATGGTCTAAATTCACCATTAAAGAGACACAGAGTGGCAAAATGGATACAGAGACAGAACCCAACATTCTGCTGCCTACAAGAAACTCATCTCAATACTCAGAGCAAACACAGACTTAAAGTCAAAGGATGGAAAACAATCCTGCAAGCAAACAGCTCCTGCAAAAAAGCTGGGGTGGCCATACTAGTATCCGACAACATTAATTTCACCTTGAAAAAGATTAGAAGGGACAGTAAAGGCTATTTTCTCTTCATCAAGGGGTACATATAACAGGAAGAAATCACACTCTTAAATGTATACGCACCTAATGAGGGAACAGTTAATATTGAAAACAACTGCTAACAGATTTTAAGGAGGACATTGGTAGCAACACAATAGTACTTGGAGACTTCAACATCACCTTATCACCTCTGGACAGATCAAGAAGAACAAAACCCAGCAAGGAATCATTGGCTTTGAAATAAGAAATAGAAAAGAAAGGACTTATAGACCTATACAGGGATTTACACCCCAAAAAGAAAGAATACACATTCTTCTCCAGTGCACACAGAACATTTTCGAAAATAGGCCATGTGTTAGGACACAAAACATACCTCAACAGAATCAGGAAGATAGAAATAGTATCAGCCATCTTTTCAGACCATGATGAACTGAGGATAGAAGTGAATCACACACAGACACGGAGAACAAAATCAGATACCTGGAAATTAAACAACACAATGCTGAACAACGAGTGGGTCAGGAACGAAGTCAAGGACGAAATCAAAAGATACCTGGAAACAAATGAGAATGAAGACACGAGCTACCAGAATCTATGCAATACAGCGAAAGCCATATTAAGGGGAAAATTTATAGCTCTGTAAGCATATCTTAGGTCTGTACAAACAATGCACATAAACAACTTGACCTCACAACTCAGACCTTAGAAAAGGATCAACAGAAAGAGCCTAAATCAGGCAGAAGGAAAGAGATCATAAAACTTAGAGTAGAAATCAATGACATGAAAACCAAAGAAACAATCCGAAAGATCAATGAAACCAAAAGGTGGTTTTTTCGAGAAAATAAACAAGATAGATTAACCACTAGCAACACTCACAAAGAAACAGAGAGAGAGAGAGAGAGAGAGAGAGAGAGAGAGAAGCCTAATAAACCGAATCAGAAATGAGAAGAGGGATATCAAAACAGAAACAAAAGAAATCCAAAAGATCATCAGAGACTACTTTGAAAGTCTGTATGCCACAAAACAAGAGAACCTAGAAGAAATGGACAAATTCCTGGACCCCTATAATCTTCCAAAGCTGAATCAAGAAGATCTGGAGTAAATGAATAGACCTATTAACATCAACAAAATTGAAACTATAATCAAAAGTGTTCCCAAAAACAAAGCCCAGGTCCAGATGGATTCACTAGCAAATTTTCCAAACATTTAAAGAGGACCTACTGCCAGTCCTTCTCAAGCTTTTCCAGGAAATTGAAAAAAAAAAACGGAAACTCTTCCAAACAGTTTCTATGAAGCCCATATCTCTCTAATACCAAAAGGAAACAAAGACACCACAAAAAAAGAAAACTACCGACCTATATACCTGATGAACATGGATGCGAAGATTCTCAACAAAATACTAGCAAATAGAATTCAACAACTCATCAAAAAGATCATAAACCATGACCAAGCAGGATTCATCCCGGGGATGCAAGGCTGGTTTAACACTCGGAAATCAATCAACATAATCCACCATGTCAACAAAAGAAAAGATAAAAATCATATGATCATATCAATAGATGCAGAGAAAGCATTTGACAAGATCCAGCACCCATTTATGATGAAAACCCTAGCCAAAATGGGGATAGAGGGGACTTTCCTCAATATAGTTAAAGCCATCTACCACAAGCCTACAGCAAAGCATCGTCCTCAATGGCGAAAAATTGAGAGCCTTCCCTCTGAGATCAGGGACGAGACAAGGATGTCCATTCTGTCCACTGCTGTTCAATATAGTACTGGAAATACTTGCAATAGCGATTAGACAAGAAAAAGTTATTAAGGGCATCCAGGTAGGAAAGGAAGAAATCAAGCTCTCACTATTCGCAGATGACACAATACTATACTTAGAGAATCCTAAAACCTCTACCAAGAAACTTCTAGAAACAATAGGCTTGTATAGTAAAGTTGCAGGCTATAAAATCAATACTTAAAAGTTCATGGCTTTCCTATATGCAAATAGTGAAAGAGAAGAAAGTGACATGAAGAAAACAATCCCGTTTACAATTGTGCCCCAGAAAATCAAGTACCTAGGAATCAGCTTAACTAAGGAAGTAAAGGACCTGTACAAAGAAAACTACAAAACGCTACTTCAGGAAATAAAAGAGGATACAAGGAAATGGAAAGATATCCCCTGCTCATGGGTCGGGAGAATTAACATTGTCAAAATGGCAATACTTCCCAATGCACTGTATAAATTCAACGCAATCCCTATTAGGATACCCATAACGTTCTTCAAAGAAGTGGAGTAAATACTCCTGAAATTTATACGGAACAATATTCCCCCACGAATAGCTAAAGCAATTCTTGGGAAAAAGGAAATGGGAGGAATAAACCTCCCTAACTTCAAACTCTACTACGAGGCAGTAATAATTAAAACTGCATGGTACTGGAACAAAGGCAGAGCTGTAGACCAATGGAACAGGGTTCAATATACTGACATCTCCCCCCAAGCATATGAGCATCTAATCCTCTATAAGGGGCGCAACAAAAGTGAAGTGGAGCAGGGAAATCCTCTTTAACAAATTGTGCTGGCATCACTGGACGGCTACATGCAAAAAAGTGGGCTCAGGTCTCTGCCTAACTCCATGTACAAAAGTAAGATCTAAGTGGATTAAAGACCTCAACATCAGACAGGAATCCATAAGGTACATTGAGGAAAAAGTTGGCAAAACCCTCCATGACATAGAAGCTAATGGTATCTTCAAACATATCATGCCACTGGCCAAGCAAGTGGAAACAGAGATAGACAAATGGGACTATCTTAAACTAAAAAGCTTCTGCACCTCAAAAGAAACAGTGACCAAAATACAAAGACAGTCTGCAGAATGGGAAAGGATATTCGCCAAATATACATCCAATAAGGGGTTAATGTCAAGGATATACAAAGAACTGGTTGAACGCCACAAAAACAAAACATTCAACCCCATTCAAAAAATAGGGAGATGAAATGAATAGAAACTTTCACAAAGAAGAAATCCGAATGGCTAAAACACACATGAGAAAATGTTCCACATCATTAATCATCAGGGAGATGCAGATCAAAACCACAATGAAATATCATTTCACACCACAGAGACTGGCACATTTCCAAAATAACAAAAGCAACCGATGCTGGCGCGGATGTGGCGAGAAAGGGACACTCCCTCACTGTTGGTGGGAATGCCCACTGGTTCCTCCCTTTTGGAAAACAGTATGGATGACTTTCAAAAAATTAGAAATTGAGCTCCCATTTGATCCAGCAACACCACTCCTGAGAATATATCCCAGAGAGGCAAAAAAGTATAGTCAAAGTGACATCTGCACTTGTTTGTTCATTGCAGCACTCTTTACAATAGCTAGAATCTGGAAAAAACCTGAGTGCCTGAGAACAGATGACTGGTTAAAGAAACTTGGGTACATTTACGCAATGGAGTACTATGTAGCTGTTAGAAAAGACGAAGTCACGAAATTTACATACAAGTGGTACTGCATGGAAAGTATCACATTAAGTGAAATGACTCAGAAAGAAAGGGATAGACATAGAAAGATTGCACTCATCTGGGGAACATAAAGTAACAAAATAGGAGACTAACACTCAAGAATGGCTGAGATTAGTACCAGGAATTTTACTCCATGGCTAGGAGGCCAACCACACATACTAGGGGAAAAGGGAGCTCAGATAGAGAAGGGAACACCAAATAAAGGTGTTGGAAGGATCCTCCCAGGATGGGAGAAGCATGCTGAAAGTAGACTATAGACTAAACATGATTGTGACCCATTACCTCTTTTGCAAACCACAACACCCAATAAGAGAGAGAGAGAGAACAAAAGGGAATGCCCTGCCATAGAGGCAGGGTGGGATGTGGGGGATGGGGGGTTGGAGGGCTACTGGAATCCGTGGTGGTGGGAAATGGGTACTGGTGAAGGCATGGGTATATGATCATTGTATAATTGAAACCCAAGCACAAAAATGTGTAGGTCTGCAACTGTACCTCATGATGCTTCAGTATAAAAAAATATAAAAAAATTTTAAAAAACTCAGGAAAAAAAAAGCGCCACTCCTTTATCTATGAGTTACTAAGACTCCAGTGGAGATCTGACACTGCAATTCATAAATCTAGCATATATTTTTACACATATACTTTTTGATATACACATGCCTATGATAAATTTTAACTGATAAATTGTAAGATAATAACAATAAGTTAAAACTATAACAATGTGCTGTAATAGTGTAAAGTCCATGTACATTCTTCTTTCTTTTTCCTTTCTTCCCTTCGTATTTCTCTTTTTCCCTCATTCCCTTATGCCTATTCCCATCTCTCAAACATTTTTCTGTGATATTTTCATATAGTAATTGAGTACAGGTAACTGAAACTATAGAGAGTAAGACAACAGATAAAGGGTAACTACTCTATTAATCCTTACGTCCTTATGAATAGAATTCTTTCTTATTTAAGCAAAATATGTCAATCCAGTTTACTACCAGAGTTTGTAGTGAGTACACTTGCACTGATGGGTAATTTGAGTCAACTTGCCTTGCTTCTTGACCTAAGAGTCCAGTTCATTAATTTCACCCCATTTCCCTTCTTATGCCTCTTAACTCCTCCTTAACCATCTTGGCCAACAGAGTTTATTGTATACATGTTCTTGGCTATATCATCAACTTCTATACACTCTATTATTCCATGATCCTAGCTAGGCAAAATAAATTCTGGTTAAATCCAACTCATCACACACAGCCATGATGAATGGCTGACTTTAAATAATGATCATTAACCCCAGTAGGTCCTTGGTATCCAGCAATCTTTCAACAGCTTCCTAGACCTATGTGGCTTTCTTACTTGTTCTAAAGGGATAATTTCAGGTACTGACGGGATACCTTCTCAGATAAAAGACTTCAACCCATAAAGTTCCTGACTGAGGATAAAGGTAGAACAGCCGTGTAGTGAGAGACAAGATGTACAGTAACAAACTATAGATCATAAGTCACAAAACCAAGGACTATTGATGGTAAGGAGTCATGATTTCTTCCCTGCATACTATGTGAATTAATGGAGACATAAATCTGCATAGCTGTATATACATACATGAACATAAATTAGGTATTGGTCTTTCCTACCATTAAAGCCACTTATTCCTGCCCTGCGGAGATAAAAATCTCTTTCCATAATTGCTACTAGTGTTAATTGTGCTTTATCACTTTCCCTATGCTTCATCAATTTCCCTTACTCTCTAATTTGCTCTACTCCTGTTGCCAGACAAATTCAGAAACTGCTGAGATACCAAGGGGGTTGGAAATTAGAGACCCTCAGATTGAAGGCTCAGGGTGAGTTTTCAGTTCCATTAAAGGTTAGATAGTTTTATCCCAGAAAATAGAACACAAATTGCATGCTGTTTCTATGGAAACACTTAACTAACACAATCAGACGGCAATGGAAATTGCCTATAGTATCCAATATGGCTTCCTTGATAAATGTGCCTCACTCGGAGAACTGCATCTTAAGATGGCTTCAGAAATTGCCACAGGACATCGTGCTCTTGCTATCTGAAGCCCAGCTTCAAAAAATTCACCGACGAAGAATAAAGTGAGAGGATTTAAAAGGCATTTCAACTTTTTACCAGTTCTATTTAGTTTTCAAAACCAAATATCATTTACTTGGCCTCCAACCAGAATTGGAGGCAGACTCTTTCATCTGTCTTCAAAATAGTAGCTTCCTGAAACTCCTCTCTAAATTGAAGTCAGGGACGGAAACAGACAGAATCACATTCTGAGCAATGACTCCATCTCCACAGATGAGCTCTCACTGCAAGGAATTAGAATAAAGAACTTTGGTTCAGCCAAACCTCCCCAAGTTCTGGCCTGACACCTGAGTGCACAGTGACTGCAGGCCATGTGTGTAGGGAGCTTGCTTGCTGACTGCCTGGGTGGTCTGCTGCTTAGACAGAACTGGTAAAGAGCAAGCACTGGCCTTGGCCAACATGTTTGCATCTGGCAAAAACATCCTGCAGCTGCAGACTCCCCCTTCCTAAAAGGTTTCAGTTTTTCTCATGATTCCCAGACCATTTGATTATCCTCTCAGCATGTGTACAAAGGAAACAGAAACATGTAGTGTAGTTTGTCTTTGTTCCTGTAATGTGAAAGTTTAAGGTTTTTTTTTTAAATTCTCAACTGGACTAATTATCTTTTGATTGGGGAAGGGGGTATAGAACTGGATCTGGGAGAATATTCTTCCCATCTTAGCCTCAGAGAAGTCAAGCAGCTTGAGAACTTCTCCCAGTGCACTGACACCCACTCCCCCCACCAGCCCCTATTTCAGGCACAGATCCCATGAAGAAATTGATAATTCAAGGTGTTTGCTGCATATCTGTGGGGACTTTGAAGTGTTATGGGGGAAACTAGAGACAGGGGAAATGATCAATATCACAGAATGTCTAATAAGTTGAGAATACTGAAAAAAAAAGCCCAGTCTAAGGGTGGTACAAGTAGATGGTAGATGATAACATGAGAACAGATTTAGAGATCACTACTAATATTTCATGCTTTTTTGCAGTATATTATCTCATCAGAATGGGGTTGGAATAACTCATAGAGGTTTATCTTAAGCTCAAAACTGGTTAAGGTAAAGTCTTTTTCTGTCAAATGTTCTAACAAGGGGATGGTATTAGGAGACAAGTTATGCATAAATGCAATAAAAATGTCCCTAATGTTCATCAGGATAAATAAGTGAAACCATAAATGGATGAGAACAGCCCCACTTAAAGCTGAGATGTGGGGGGACTGCCAACTGGAGAGCAGAGATGCTTCTACAGTGAATGATGTTTACTTTTATTTGCTTTGCATTTCAGAGAAGACAGGTAAATAGCCTAGGTATCAAATGCATTTTCAAAATGCCAGGCTGAGCCCAACATCAACAAAATCTCTTTAGGTGTTGATGAATAGCAAGAAGAGGCTAGAGAGATAGCTAAAAGAGCCGAGTACATTTTTCCCCCCTAGGGAGCACACCTGGTGGTTCTCAGGACTTACTCCTGACTCTGTGTTGAGGCATTACTCCTGGCAGTGTTCAGAGGACCATACTGGGTGAGGGGATAGAACCCGGGTCAGTTACATAAAGTCAAGCACCCTGCTTGCTGTACTGTTTCTCTGGCCCAAGTGCATATTTTGTGTGAGGAAGATCCATGCGGCTTATCCCGGGGACCAAATGGTCTCCAGAACACTGTGGAGAGTGAACTCTGGGAAAAAACTGGGAGCATCTTCTGAGCTTACTGGGTGTGGCCACTGGGCCTCAACCCTCACCTCTTCCCCAAAATAAAGTAATCAGCAGAAAACCTGCAGGGACAAAAGATTTCCTCAACTTTACAATAATCTGGTTAAGAGAGTTCTAGGGGGTATGTATGGAAAGAAGGGAAGACCCCAAGAATAATAGTCACTTCCCTCAGTATGTTACTTTACAACTTTTACGAAATCATGCTGATGTTTCTATACAAGCGTTTACAGATAAAACAAGCACAATTCAGCAGACAGAAGGAAAATCTGATCATTTAAAAGAGTATCTTTCGAACTGAAATATCACAGTGAGGGTTTCTCACTGCATGTTTTCTATGTGCTCACAGAGAGGAATTGAGATATTTTTGCATCAAACTTGCTACTTTCAAATTTCTGGAAATAGAATTTTAATCATAATTATTTTTTATTTAATGTACACACATATAATAGATTTTATATATGTGATTAACTTGTAATCCAGAATAAACTTGCACACTTTCAATAAAGTGAATTTTTTTGCAACAAGAATGCTGAGACAATTTATTAGAGAAACTGAATAACCTGATGGAAAAAAAAGAGTTTAGACCCTCTACATCCATAGCAAGGTTACAATTACAAATGTAGACAGATCAAAATGCAGGTACTAAATCTACAGAGTCCCTAGAACAATACATTAGGAAAATCTTCTTGACTTATTAGACAATGATTTCTCACATCCAAACCATGAAAAACAAAAGAAAATGAATTGAACTACACTAAGTTAAACCAAATCAAAGATATCATCAAAAACGTGAAAAGAAAACCTATGTGTGATAGAAAATATCTGTAGAACTTACATATGGAATATATAAAATATATTTATAGCAAAAAAAACCAGATAATTTAAAAAAATGAGTTGATTAACAGTTTCTTTAAAAGCTATGCCGATGAATAATAAACATATTAAAAGATGCTAATATTGTTGGTCTTTAGGAAAATACAAATAAAACCATGAGGAAATATCACTTCAAAATTACATGGATGGCTTTCTTGACCTTCTGTTTGCTGCTCTGCAACTCCAGGTGAGACTTGCTTTTGGTTGACATCACTAAGCCTATTCCTGAATGGAATGAAGAGCCTCTCCCTTCCAGCTAGGTCCCAGCAGTCTCTACACCTGGACTGCATCATATTAAGGGCCCAAACCACAGTTCCTTCCTGACCTCTCCTGCCTCTCCTCCATTTCAGGTGAAGAGAGACAGAGATGAAAGAGAACAATATACAGTCTAAACTCTCAGCATCTTCTGGAGGCCTAACTACAGAGATTCACGTCAACATAGCAAGAATATGAGAAAAACAATGAGGAAAACACTTAAAAACATACCATATTCAATTAGTGAAAAAAAAGTCATAAAAGACACAAACACCAACCTGCTAAGTAAATTGACTCTGACAATGACTTTGGTGCCACA
This sequence comes from Sorex fumeus, assembly GCF_029834395.1. Lineage (NCBI taxonomy): Eukaryota > Metazoa > Chordata > Mammalia > Eulipotyphla > Soricidae > Sorex > Sorex fumeus. Next base: position 4,193,598 of record NW_026606078.1, on the reverse strand, counting down.
ATCATGAGGATGTTTAACAAACTCAAAGAAACTATGGCACAGGGAGTTAGTCAAGCACAAGAAAACATGAGTTGAAATGAGAAAACTACTATAATCAGAAATAACATAAATGAAGAGCAAGGCAGGTGATATGAACCACTACCAGAAGCTATCAACAGAAGTTCTGGATAGCAGAATAACAGCAGCTGAGAATAGTATTAAGGAACTCTAAGATGAGATGGAAACAACAGTATGTTGAAAATAGTCTGAAAATAAATGAACAGTATACCAGAGAATTATGAATGAGTTCAAGAAAAACAATGTAAGAATTACCAGAGTCCATGAAAGACAGCAAGGCCAATGTGATGAAGAAAGAATAGTTAAAGAAATCATTGGGGACACTGGTCCTGGGAAATGTACTTTGGTGGAGGAATAGGTATTGGAACACTGTATGATTGAAACCTAATCATAAACAGCTTTGTAAGGGTCTACCCCATAGTGACTCAATAAAAAATAATAAATAAAATAGAAATATAAAAAAAAGAAATCTTGGAAAGAATTTCCCAGAAGAATATAGGTACCAAGTTTCAAGAATATAGGCACCAAGATTCTGAAGGGTACCAGTAAAAGCAGATTAAACTGGGAAAACTCCAAGACACATTATATTCAAAATGACAAAGGCCAGAAATAGAGACAGAATATTGCAAGCATCAAGATCAAAAAAGAAAATTACATACAAAGAAAATCCCATAAAATTCACAGCAGATTTTTCAAATGAGACTCTTCAAGCTAGAAGAATATGGAGGGATATAAGAATTCAATATGAACACCTCTCCAAGATTCCTTTTTTCAGCTAGAGTATCATTCATATTTGAAAGAATGATATAGAGTTTCATGAATAGGCAACAGCTTAGGGAATACGTGGTCTTGAAACCAGTCTTGCAAAAAGCATTAAAAGAGCTTGTTTAAAGGGCAGGAGAAACTTGTCAACATGTGATTTTGTGTATGGCACTTACAAATGATGCATATGGTTGTCTGCTTCTAGATTAAGAACTCTCTGTCCAATTCTGCCCTCCCGTTGTTCATCGATTTGCTCAAGTGGGCCGAGTAACGTCTCCATTGGAGACTTTTGTTGTTACTGTGTTTGGCATATTGAATACGTCACGGGGAGCTTGCCAAGCTCTGCTGTGTGGGCAAGATACTCTCGGTAGCTTGCCGGGCTCTCTGAGAGGGGCGGAGGAATCGAACTCGGATTGGCCATGTTGTCTGCGTGCAAGGCAAATGCCCTAACGCTGTGCTATGTTTAGTCTTAACTTGCTAGGGGATTTTATATGTTTTCAATAACGCATTAATGTCTCATTTACATTGATTGTTTTATGTCTGATAAGTTTCTTTTATACAGAGTTTAATTTATTTATATAGGTTAAAAATCACATAACAAGACCACATGCTGAGCCACAAAACATGCCTCCATAAAATTAAGAAGATAGAGATTGTATCAACAATCTTCTCAGACCATAATGCGCTGAAATTAGAAGTAAATCACACACAAAAACAGAAAACTAAATCAAACACCTGGAAATTAAACAGTGCACTATTGAACAACGAGTGGATTAGACAGGAAATCAAAGAGGAAATCAAAAGATTCCTAGAAACGAATGAAAATGAGAACACGAGTTACCAAAACTTATGGGACACAGCAAAGGCTGTGTTAAGAGGAAAGTTTATAGCTCTACAAGCATTCCTCAGGAAGGAGCAGCGAACACACATAAGTAACCTAACCTCACAGCTTAAGAGCTTGGAGAAGGACCAAAAAAAGGAGCACAACCCGAACAGGAGAAAGGAAATAATAAAACTCAGAGCAGAGATTAATGAGATGGAAACCCAAAAGACAATCCGAAAGATCAATGTAACCAAAAGCTGGTTCTTTGAGAAAATTAACAAGATCGATAAGCCGCTAGCAAAACTCACAAAGAAAGGGAGAGAGAAAACCCTAATAAACCGAATCAGAAATGAAAAGGGGGTCATTACAACAGAAACCACAGAAATTCAGAGGATCCTCAGGGAGTACTTTGAGAAGCTTTATGCCACGGAACATCAAAACCTCGAGGAAATGGATAAATTCCTAGACTCCTACAGACTCCCAAGGCTGAACCAAGAAGACCTGGAATACCTGAACAGACCTATCACCATCAAGGAAATTGAACTGGTAATAAAAAGTCTCCCCAAGCACAAAAGTCCTGGCCCGGATGGATTCACTAGTGAATTCTTCCAAATCTTTAAAGAGGACTTACTCCCAATGCTCTTTAAGCTTTTCCACGAAATTGAAATATCAAAAACACTTCCGAACAGTTTCTACGAAGCGAATATCACACTGATACCAAAAGCAGACAGAGATACCACAAAGAAAGAGAATTACAGGCCGATATCCCTGATGAACACAGATGCAAAGATCCTCAACAAACTACTAGCAAATAGAATCCAACTACTCATCAAAAAGATCATACACCATGACCAAGTAGGATTCATCCCAGGGATGCAAGGATGGTTTAACATTCGAAAATCAATCAACATAATCCATCATATCAACAAAAGAAAAGATAAAAAGCATATGATTATATCAATAGATGCAGAGAAAGCATTTGACAAGATCCAGCACCCCTTTATGATGAAAACCCTAGCCAAAATGGGTATAGAGGGGACCTTCCTCAACATAATTAAAGCCATCTACCACAAGCCTACAGCAAGCATCATCCTCAATGGGGAAAAACTGAGAGCCTTCCCTCTAAGATCAGGGACGAGACAGGGATGCCCACTCTCTCCACTTCTGTTCAATATAGTACTGGAAGTACTTGCAATAGCGATTAGGCAAGAAAAAGATATTAAGGGCATTCAGGTAGGAAAGGAAGAAATCAAGCTCTCACTATTCGCAGATGATATGATACTCTTCTTAGAGAACCCAATAACCTCCACCAAAAAACTCCTAGAAACAATAGACTCGTATGGTAAAGTTGCAGGTTATAAAATCAATACCCAAAAGTCCATGGCTTTCCTATACGCAAACAGTGCGATAGAAGAAAGCAACATGAAAAAAACAATCCCGTTCACAATTGTGCCCCAGAAAATCAAGTACCTAGGAATCAGCTTAACTAAGGAAGTAAAGGACCTGTACAAAGAAAACTACAAAACACTACTTCAGGAAATAAAAGAGGACATGAGGAAATGGAAAGATATCCCCCGCTCATGGGTCGGGAGACTTAACATTGTCAAAATGGCAATACTACCGAAAGCATTGTATAAATTCAATGCAATCCCTATAAGGATACCCATGACATTCTTCAAAGAAATGGAGCAAACACTCCTGAAATTTATATGGAACAATAAGCCCCCACGAATAGCTAAAGCAATTCTTGGGAAAAAGAAAATGGGGGGAATCAACCTCCCTAACTTCAAACTGTACTACAAAGCAGTAATAATTAAAACAGCATGGTACTGGAACAAAGGCAGAACTGCAGACCAATGGAACAGGGTTGAATACACTGACATCTCCCCTCAATCATATGATCATCTAATCTTTGATAAAGGTGCAAGTAATGTGAAGTGGAGTAAGGAAAGCCTCTTTAATAAATTATGTTGGCATCATTGGACGGCTACATGCAAAAAAATAGGCTCAGAACTCTGCCTAACACCATGTACAAAAGTAAGATCAAAATGGATTAAAGACCTCAACATCAGACCAGAAACCATAAGGTACATTGAAAATAAAGTTGGCAAAACCCTCCATGATATTGAAGCTAATGGTATCTTCAAAGATGCCACGCCACTGGCCAAGCAAGTGAAAACAGAGATAGATAAATGGGACTATCTTAAACTAAGAAGCTTCTGCACCTCCAAAGAAACAGTGACCAAAATACAAAGACAGTCTACAGAATGGGAAAGGATATTCGCCGAATACACATCTGACAAGGGGTTGATATCCAGGATCTACAAAATACTGGTTAAACTCCACAAGAAGAAAACATCCAATCCCATCCAAAAATGGGGCAATGAAATGAACAGAAACTTTCTCAAAGAAGAAATCCGAATGGCAAAAAAGCACATGAGAAAATGCTCTACATCATTAATCATCAGAGAGATGCAGATCAGAACCACAATGAGATACCATCTCACACCTCAGAGACTGGCCCACATTCAAAAGAACAAGAGCAACCAATGCTGGCGTGGATGTGGCGAGAAAGGGACACTCCTTCACTGTTGGTGGGAATGTCCACTGGTTCAGCCCTTCTGGACAACAGTATGGACGATTCTCAAAAAATTAGAAATTGAGCTCCCATTTGACCCAGCAATACCACTCCTGGGAATATATCCCAGAGAAGCAAAAATGTATAGTCGAAGTGACATCTGCACTTGTTTGTTCATTGCAGCACTCTTTACAATAGCCAGAAACTGGAAGAAACCTGAATGCCCAAGAACAGATGACTGGTTAAAGAAACTTTGGTACATCTACACAATGGAGTACTATGTAGCTGTTAGAAAAGATGAAGTCATGAACTTTACATACAAGTGGTACAATATGGAAAGTATCATGCTAAGCGAAATGAGTCAGAAAGAGAGGGATAGACATAGAAAGATTGCATTCATCTGGGGGATATAAAGTAACAAAGTATGAGATTAATACCCAAGAATAGCTGAGATCAGCACCAGGAGGATTACTCCATAACTTAGAGGCCAGCCGGGTATCCTAGAGGAAAGGGCAGTTCAGATAGAGAAGGAGCACCAAATAAAGGATGTTTGGAGGATCCTCCCAGGAGGGGAGATGCATGTCGAAAGTAGACTATGGAATGAACATGTTTGCCACTCAATGCCTCTTTTGCAGACCACAACACCCAAATGGAGAGAGAGAACACAGGGGATTGTCCTGCCACAGAGGCAGGGGGGGATGGGGGGATGGGGGTGGGAGGGATATTATCCATGGTGGTGAAAAACGGGCACTGGTGGAGGGATGGGTATCTGATCATTGTATAATTGAAACCCAAGCACAAAAAAAATTGTAAATCTACAACTGTAAAAAAATAAATAAATAAAAATAAAAATAAAAAAAATCACATAACAACCAATCAAAAATTTTTGAACGGGCACCAGTAACGTCTCCATTGTGAGACTTGTTACTGCTTTTGGCATATCGAATACGTCATAGGGAGCTTTAGGCTCTTCCATGCAGGCGAGATACTCTTGGTAGCTTGCCGGGCTCTCTGAGAGGGATGGAGGAATTGAACCCAGGTTGGCCGTGTGCAAGGCAAATGCCCTACCTGCTGTGCTATCACTCCAGCCCCAAATTAATAACAATAGTTATTTATGAGAAGGAGTGGAGAGACCTGATTGGTGGAAATGGATGGAAGGGGTATATGCTTCCACCTACCTTTGCCTTCTCTTTATTGTTATCATTGTTTTGCTGTGGTGCAGGAGTGCATATACTTGGTTGCAGTATCCAGGGAGTCACACACTTGTGGGGCTGAAGGTCACAAAGCGATATGCTAAAGATGAGACTCAGGCCTCAGACATGCAGGACAGGCATTCTACCACTGAGTCATTCTCTGAGTCTGGCATTTTCTTTCTATGCCATGTATGTTTCTGCTGGAGGAAACTTCAATGATGAAAAGTTATTTACATATTACTTATTAACTGAAAAGCACAAAGGCTAATGTGAAGACATGATTACACATAGAACTTTTTGTTATCTGAACACTCTGGGCTACATCTGGAATCCTTTGGAAAAAAATTAGTTTTTGCCCTTGTGCTGTGTGTTTTTACTCATAGGAAGACAAAGGTTTAAATACCTTTGCTGAAGCACTCAGGCCATGTGGACCGAGTACATGACCATTTGATCTTAATAAAACATGCAGTGTACCCAGAAACAGTGAGGTTGGGAGAATGGACACCTATTCTCCCGAAGTGTGGGAGAAGTGCCACCCAACCTGGTTAAGGCACACACAGAGCAAAGAAGTAGCACACTCATGAGGGACTCTGATCATTAAATGACAAACTGTCAGGTCACAGCTTCATATGTATAATTAGTGCCTGCTTTATGTATAGATTCATCTCATATCATTTTTATGATAACCTTTCTACATACTTAAAAATATGTAGGATTTACAAAGGAAGATATTCTTTCAAAAGTCCTCCCAGTTTCCAAAGCTGGAGCATGTGACTTAACTGAGGCCTACCATTTTAACTTTGCATACTTTCACAGTCAGTAGATGAGCAACTCTCCTCTCCTTTCCTTTATTTAGTTTTTCTACACCACAGCTTCCCACTCACTGCTCATGCAGTGCCAGAGATGCCAAGATGTCAATCGCTGAGCAGTCAGAGGCCCAGGCCACCCTCTGTGGCAGCAATTGACTTCTATTTTTGTGTGGATACTGTGTCTGCATACTCTCTCATTTTCAACATCTTCTCTGCAGTGTAAAATGCTGGGATTTTACTCATACCAAATTCTTGATCACCTGACGTGAATGTAGTGAAGGAACCTTCTGCAGTGCTGCTTAGTTCTCATGCATCAGTGCACTGCTCTCTGCAGTGATGGGTGATGGATGCGATGCCAATTCAGAGCCCTCATCCTCTCTCCCATTTGCACCCAAAACCTGCAGTCTGAATTCTTGACTGTTCATGTGGTTATTCCTGCTTCTTGCACATGGGCACATGCTGTCACCTATCAGGAATCCCTAACTTCTCTTTCTATTTCCAGGAAAGCTTTTCTAACTATCTCTTTCCCTGTGAACTCTGCTGTTTCTCAATCCTATAGTCATGTTTGTTTCTAAATCAGCCAAACTCAGATATCTTTAAGATCAGATGACTTTAGGGTTTGAGAAGGAAACCTAAAGAAAAAAAATTCAGAAAAATGGGGAAGTGTGTACCATTTATGAGATTTTCAAATTTTTATTTTGGTAAAATAATGTGCTGATAATCAAAACATGGCCTAAAGGTCACTACTTTACCTTGGGCATGAATAATGACTTGAAGTCTCAGATCTATAACATTACTAATGGGACTCATTAAGTTATTTCTGAACTTAATTGATCCAAGTACATGATTCGTGCTCGATTCTTTATTAAGCACCACAAATATTAAATATAAAAAGCAACAAATTCTTGTCAAAAATAATAGCACTGTACTGTAGCACTGTCCTCCCATTGTTCATCGCTTTGCTCGAGCGGACCCTGTAATGTCTCCATTGTGAGTCTTATTACTGTGTTTGGCATATCGAATACATCACGGGTAGCTTGGCACGTTTTGCCGTGTGGGCGAGATACTCTTGGTAGCTTGCTGGGCTCTCCGGGAGGGGTGGGGGAATCAAACCTGGCTCTGCCTGGCCGGCTGCGCACAAGGCAAACACCCTACTGCTGTGCTATTGCTCCAGCCCCTGTGCTAGGATGCCTGAATGGTCTAAGGTACCAGACTCAAGTTCCTAAAAATAATAAATTGAAAAAAATTATTATTTGCTTCCTATGAGCAGATGAATTATAACAATAAAAATTTTAAAACTTAGAACAAATTGAGCCATGAATTTGTTCAAAGATATTTGAGACTCTTTACATACTAGGGACCATTATGTATTATAGAAATACATATCAATGTGAAGATTCTTGTATTCATGGAACTCACTTTCTACTATGGATAAAATATACACACAAAGAAACAAGTATAATAAACCTTTAAAAATCAGGGATAAGGATTTTTAACTGCTACTTTAAACTTTAACTCCTTTATCTATATTTGATATAGAGAAAATATAAAATATATATTTTGTACCTATAAACATATTTGGCTAGAGCAATAGCACAGCGGGTAGGGTGTTTGCTTTGCATGCGGCCAACCTGGGTTCGATTCCTCCATCCCTCTTGGAGAGCCTGGCAAGCTACCGAGAGTATCTGCCTACATGGCAAATCCTGGCAAGCTACCCATGACATATTCGATATGCCAAAAATATTAACAATAAGTCTCACAATGAAGATGTTACTGGTGCCTACTCAAGCAAACTTCCTACAGTATTGATCAGAAATTATAATAAACTGAGGCACCATTAAGAGAAGCATGAACCCCCTCATAAAAGAGATGCTACAGGACAATATAAATGTTATAATAAAATATTATATTTTGAGAAAATATATATTCCTCAATTATAATATAATGTTTTCTTCAATATATAAAAGTTTTTGATTCAGGTCTGATGTTGAGGATTTTAATCCATGGGCTGAAGCGATAGCACAGAGGGTAGGGCGTTCACCTTACAAGCGGCCAACATGGCCGACCCGAGTTCGATTCCTCTGCCCCTCTTGGAGAGCCCGGCAAGCTACCGAGAGTGTTGGATATGCCAGACACAGTAACAACAAAGTCTCCAATGGAGACGTTACTGGGCCCGCTCGAGCAAAAATAAATAGATAAACAAATAAAAGTAACATTGCATGAAAATGATTCATAACATAATGACTGATTGCTAAAATTTGGGGAGGAGGGCACCTGAACTCAAGAGAAAGTCATTATTGGAAGTCAATGAGTCAATAAAGTCTGGGCACAAAATGGTCAAAAAGCAAATTATGCCTCAAAGTTGGTTAACATAATAGGTCCAAAATCAGGTCAAATCAGTAATATTCTTTGCTAATTAAGACCAGAGGAAAATAGGGATGAAAAACAACTGTTGTTAAGGGAATCTTTATCTTCATATCTTCCCAGTCAATAATCCCAATTAGACCTTGAAAACAAAGGCAATTATTGAAGACTTAAGTAAATAAAATAGTTCTTAGCACAGGCAACTTCTAATTATCATCAATAGATGGAAAAATATCCATAACTGCTTCTTATTCTGCATATAGATATAATATTTTTTTCCTTTTGGGTCACACCTGGCAATGCACAGTGGTTACTCCTGGCTCATGCACTCAGGAATTGCTCCCGGCACTGCTCAGGGAACCATATGGGATGCTGGGAATAGAACTGGGGTTGGCCGTGTGCAAGTCAAACTCCCTACCCTCTGAGCTATAGCTCCAGCCCCTAGATATAGTTTTTGAATGTGGAGAGAAGCTGGAAATCTTGTACTTAGCCTGAGCAAACCTTTATTGTAAGTACAGAATTAGGACTCTCCTGCAAGAAACAGAAGAGGATACTGATGTTCAGTACTCTGTCCTATGGCTATCCTATTAAATCCTCTTGCTTCTTCCATATACACATAGAATTATATAATGTGCACTTCTTATGTGGCCTTTGTGTTTCTAAGGTTTATTTAGTTACTCCAAACTGAAGATGCTAAGTCATATCCAATCAAGACCAAGAATCACCAGTCCTAGTCAGCAAATATACTGTTCCTGAGATGTATTTCCATCTAACTTGTTCCCTCTAGACACAGAATCTAGTTGCAATTCCATAGAATATAACACTGAGACACCATGACTTCACTGGTGTTGAGACTCTTATTAAGTCTGAAAACTGGGGTTCCATTTAGCCATTAGGAGTTTCCCTCATTTCTTTTCCAATTTTTATAATTTTCTGCCATAAATAGATCACTGTCACTGTCACTGTCCTCCCGTTGTTTATTGATTTGCTCCAGCAGGCCCAGAAACGTCTCCATTGTGAGTCTTGTTGTTACTGTGTTTGGCATAATGAATATGTCACAGGTAGCTTGCCAGGCTTTGCTGTGAGGGCTAGATACTCTCGGTAGCTTGCCAGGCTCTCTGAGAGGGGTGGAGGAATCGAATCTGGCTCCACTGGGCTGGCTGTGTGCAAGGCAAATGCCCATTTGCCCTACAAGGCAAATGCTCCAGCCCATAAATGGATATTTTTGGAAAAATTTCTTTAAAAATACAAAGATCTTTTAAATAAGGAAAACTCTTATTTAGAGAAATTTACTTAGAGAAATATTAGGGGAGAGAAAGAGAAAGATATGTGTTCATGAGAGAACACAAGTTTCACTAGAGGGGAAAATGGAGAGTTCACATTTTAAGTTGAGATGGAGAAAATCACCAAGGTGAAGAATGCCTAAAAATATACAAATCTTAAAGCCATGTATTTAGGCTGCAAAATACACTATTTTTTACTGTGTACAATGGGATTTTGGAATAGGTCAAATATTAAAAAATTAAGAATCTTTTCTCCACATTTACTTAGCATCTTGCATTCAATTGAATGGCATCCTACAGCAGGTCCAACCACACAGGTACATGTAATATCCATAAGACAAAGTTATTTGTAAGCCACCCACTTTCCCCTTCACCTGCATCTCTTGGAGAGTGATGTAGTTGGGGGTTATGTCTCAATAATAACTGCAACCAACAATGGGAAAAATGACTCATGTGTGTGGTAGTCACTTATTCAAAAATGCTATTTGTACTAAAAAGCTACTTCACCACCTACTTCATAATGCTTCTCCCACTCAAAATGTAAATCACAGCAAGCTCAAAGTAGGCAGCTATTCTCATGATAGGAATGTAGTTCTTCTGGAATATAACTGCATAAAGGATAAATTTCTAGGAATAAATACAAAGCTTACTTAGTCCTTCATAAGAAATGATCAGGAATCTGGTGGTGGGCCTGCCTTCCAAGACCTCTGGAAGGAAGACAATGAGATCATAAAAGACATGTGGGCAGAATAGAGAACATGTCATTTCTCAACTTCTGTGTGTTTAATTTTGTATTAGAGACAGGGTAGATTACATGTGGGTGTAGGAAAATAAAATGGTCCAACAGAAGGCATGCTGGGGCAAGTGCTAACAAGCATTATCACAATCTCAAAACCTAACCAAGGACATGAAAAAGTGAGAAGTAGAACAGGTGATAGGAAATCACCAAGAAGTGAGCCTGAACCAGAAAATAATCCAACTGGGAACTTCACCCTGACCATGACTCACCATGACACTATGATACTATACTAGAAAGGCATACTCTGTGATACCACACCAAATTCCTTCTTTGTAAAACTTGTGAGGCTCATAGACTACCAAAACGTAGTTGTCAGGGATCAGAGAGATAGTATAGAGTGTATGACACTTGCCATACATGTGATCAACCAGGTTTGATCTCTGGAACCCCATATGGTTCCCCAGTACCACCAGGAGTGATCCCTGCCTGAGCACAGAGCAAGGCGTAAGTCCTGAGCACTGCTTGATGTGTCCCAAAAGAAAAACAAATAAATGAAAAACTTAGTTGTCAAGTTAAATGTTCACAGAGGACAACAGATTTCTCCCAAACCAATGTTGTAATTAGTTATTGTCATAACTTTGTTTTTCTTTATAGAATAAAAAACAGAGAAGGAAGACAGAAAAAAACAAAAATGCCTTATTTTTTTTCTCCATTCACCTAAATAAGCCATTTGAGTTATTTAAAATATCCTTGGCTTCCAAAAGTTGTTTGACTGTCAGATTCATGAGACAAATGACGAGTAAGAGGGACTTCTGAGCATCTCCCGGGGGTATAATCTCTATGCAAACTAAAATATCACTGGAAAAAAATCTTTTTTTTTTTTTTACAAAAGGATATCAGTTACTTTGGTTTCCATACATAACACTTACCGAAATGACAAGACAAAAATATATCTTGCTTTTGTTTGATTAGGAATTTAAACAAAACAAAAGTAAAGCCACACAATGAGCGCTCCCTCGTCATGCTATTGCCTGGTGGTTGAGAAATTCTATAATGCAGACAGTTAGTTTTAGTGCTAGGCAATCAGTGAATTGAATCTAAGAATTTTTTTTTTCTAAAAGCATGATATGGTACTGTAGAGCATTCTAGCACAGCGGGTAGGGCGTTTGCCTTGGCATGCAGCTGGCCCAGGTTAGATTCCTCTGTCTCTCTCGGAAAGCCTGGCAAGCTACTGAGAGTATCCCACCCTCAAGGCAGAGCCTGACAAGCTCCCCGTCGCATATTTGTATGCCCAAAACAGTAACAACAAGTTTCACAATGGAGATGTTACTGGTGCCCGCTCGAGCAAAATGATGAACAACGGGAGGACAGTGCTACAGTGCTACAGTGCTATATACAACCGCTTACTATGGTTTCCCAAATTTGTTTGTTAATAAAATATCAGAAGAAACTAAGGCGAGAAAAAGAACTAAATAAAAGTAGACTACAATTTGACAGATTTTTATATGGACATTACTGCTGGCAAGTATGAATCAGTTTTGTACAGCGATATAAAAATCGACTCCTGCACGTACTCACAAAACACAAAAAGTACTGCTTTTCAGGCATTTCAAGTTACCAACTATATAAAATCTCCGGAGCAGCCAAGGGGAGGCCCCGGCAGCTCTCCCCCTCACCACCCGGGCTGGGGGGAGGGTGTCTCGGGCTGCTCACCCAGCCAGGGTGGCCCAGGCCATGGGCAGATGGAGGAGGAAATGAGGGCTGGTTGATTGATCAGTTGCCATTTATTCCATTCTCCCCAAGTACCTGTTCCAGTTTCTCTGAGCCCCCCCTTTCTAGTCTCACACTGCCCCTCATTCCTGTCTCTGCCTATCTCTCCCACTCATCTCTCTGCACTCCATCTCACAGTCTGGGCTCTCTCTTTTCATGTGCCTGCTCCTGTATTCTTCTACATCCTTCTCCCTCTGTGCCCCTTGCTAGTTTCTCTGGGTTCCACCCTGCTGCCCTGTTCTCTCTTGTCTCTCCCCAACTCAAGCACTCTTCCTTCCTAGCCTCTCATTCCTTGATCCCAGCTCTCTGGATTCTGCCTCACCTCCACTTGTTTCTCCACATCTTGCTCTCTGGGCACACACTACACACAGCTGATACCAAAATCAGCATAAGAAAACCCTTCCTGACTACCAGGCTCAAGGGCAGAAACACCACCTAAGGGTATTCCAAAGCCATGCCTGACTGCCTATGGGCAAAATACCTCAAGGTGTTTTTCTCCTTTCCTCAGTCCAGTAACTCAATCAACATCATAATGCTAGTTATTTTTGTATGGACACAGTAAGAGATACATTGAGGCTTATAGGGCAGCTCTCCTGGGAATGTCTTGCTACAGACTCAGGCTATAGTGTTCAGGCCTAATTAATTATTTCTAACTCTAGCAGGGTTCGAATCTAGTCATTACTTTTTGGATCATGATAGTATTTGTCCATGACCAAGCTCTTAACTTACAGTTAAGCATTAGGCACTTTGGCCAGGCCCATCTCTATACCAGGGTAACACATAGCTCACTGCTTGCCCTGGGTCCATCCAGTCCCTCATAGGGACCCCACTTTTGGAGGTGCTGGGAAGTACGAGTAGCTGAGGCTTAGGTGAGAGAATAGATGCCCAGGAGGAAAATATCATTTAAAGTCAAATGACTCCCACATTACAAAAGCATAATATTTACTACTGTCTTCCTGTGCCCATACAAAAAGGACATTGTTCTGAATAAACTATGCAAAGGACTTGAGAAGAGAAAAATAATATTTACAAGTCAAAAGAGCACAAAGAAAGAATTTACAAATAAACGCAGAGAAATGGGAGCACTGTGATGTGAGCAATCAATAGACCTAAACTATCTGAGGCTATGCATGAAGGACAAAGCAATATTATCCTACAATAAACCACCCAAAGGACCTAGACTTCCATGGTACAGAATCTTTGATGCTTTACTCTCTTCACTAGTGGGTCAGAGCTTGGACAAGAATCTCAGTTGAAAGCATCCAATTCAGAGACTGGAGAAATAGTACAGGAGGAAAGTCACCTGTCTTGCATGTAGTTGCAGTAACGAGGACCCTGGTGTGAATCCCTGGTACCACATGTAGCGTCCTAAACACAGCAAGAGATCACTTCTGAGTACAGAGCCATGAATAACAAATAGTGCCAGACTTGACCCCAAACTGCTGCCCCCAAATGCACTGAGAAAAGCTAGTGTACTGGAAATTAAAATCTGAAGCCAAAGACCTGCAGCCTGAGTTGGTTATAATGCAGTTACAGTGGAAGGATATTCATCCTTCACTCCAACCAGCTCAGTACCCTCTTGTCCTCTTCTAACCCTCTCCCAAGTCTGAAGAGAGGCATGGGAACCAGTATCAACAGCTTGGAGCCAGGTTGTACAAGTTAGAACATCATCTCATTTTCCCACAAACAGTGTTTCATAAAAATTCCATTTTTTTCTAGCCGTATTAGAATTTTCATTTATCTGGAAATTAATGCTTTTACAAATTGCCTGGGGAGCAAACATTTCTGCCTGTAATATGGTTTCTATGGTATACATGTGTTGTGAATTCCAACCAACCATAGTCCTTTGGCCTGCAAACTATTAGTAAACTAGTCTCAGCTTGTAATATTTTGGCAGAGATATGGTTCTTACAGGATTTAAGGACTTCTCAGAGGGGATTTATCAGAACACAAATTTAGCTGCCAGGTTCTGGATTTCTTAGTAAGAGACAAGATGTTAAAGAAAAGGGATCATTTAAAAGGCTATATTAAATGTGTGAACATAGGCATAGGAAATTAAGACACTGACAGTTAAACTAATGATGATGATTGAAAAGTTGTAGGAGTAGGAAGAACATAGAGAAGAACAGACAAATGTTTTTTTCTCTTTTCTTCTTCTTTTTTTAATTGAATCACTGTGAGCTACAGTTACAAAACTTTCATGTTTGAGTTTCAGTCATACAATGATCAAACACCCATCCCTCTACCACTGTGCATTTTCCACCAACAATGTTCCCAGTATCCCTCCCCCCACATCCCATCCCTCTCCCTGCCTCCATGGCAGACAATTTCCTTCTTACTGTCTCTCTATTTATGAGTATTATGGTTTGCAATACAGATAATGAGAGATCATGTTCGTACCTTTATCTACTTTCAGCACACATCCCCCATTCTGAGCTTTCCCTCCAACCATCATTGACTTAATGATTCCTTCTCTATCCCAGCTCCCTTCTCTCCCAGCTTGTGAGGAAGGCTTCCAACTATGGAGCAATCTTCCTGGCCCTTTCTCCATCATGCTCGTGGCTGCTGTCCACATGGTTGCACAGAACCTTACCCACGAATGAATCCGCAGCAAACCCAGGTATGCGGTACTTTGTGACTGAAAACACCAGGTTCAATAGAAATGGGAATGGGTGACTTCTGACCATCTCCCTCTGTTTCTACCAACTTGGCAGTCATGCCCATAAGCCACCTCTCACCGGCACCAGATAATTTCATCATCGGCCGTGATTCAGAGTCTCATTGTCCTTTTCTCCTGGGAAGGAGCACAAGACAACACATGCCATAACTGTGCTGCAACCCTGAACTAGGCTGTTTCACTCGGGGTGCCCCCAGAAGGGGGCTGGTGCGACCCCTCCCACCCCAAGGGACCCAGCCCTGATAGCCAAAACCTTCAGAATTCAACCACTGCCTTGCTCACACTGCTCTCCATACTCTTGGGCCGTGCCTCACCCGTGAGTGAACATATTCCTGGGCTGCGTGGCTGCAACATCTTCTACCTCACACCATCCATACTCCAAGAGTTCCACACCACATTTGATGGGGTTTGAAGTAGGAGGCAACCAATATTAGAGGGAAATATTTCTTTTACAGATACACACACACACACATATAAGCAAACAAAGGTCAACCTTTAACAACATGTTGCTGATCTCTTACAGAAGGGCTCAGTGACCCCTGGTGAAATAAAACAGTCTTCACACTGTTTCCTCTAAGGAAACTTTTTGGAGCATTTTCTGCAGTTTTTCATAACAAATAATATAAAATAAATTATTTTGATTCCTGTTTGGGGCTCGGGTTGGGGTTCAGGATGGAAACATCTTAAATATGGTGGTGGAAAGGTGTAATGGTGGTGGAACTGATGTTCAAACATTAAATATAATCAAATATTGTGAGCTCCTTTATAAAATTTTTAAAATTTTAAAAATAAAATAAAATACAGCATCTAATAAAAAAAATTTCCTGACCCTTGTCTCTACTCAGACAAATATTTTTCTGAAGGAATTTATGTTCATTTGTAGTTATTTATTTAGAAAAAATTCAAATAAGTAAATCAAATATTTAAAGTCATACAATTAAATGGCTTGTAGTACATTCACAACATTGAGTAACTATCACTAGGTTGATCTTTGACTATTTACCTTGTTTTCTAAAGGAATCTGTCATAGCTGCAAATAATCTCTTTTAGTTATATTTTCTCCTATTTCCTAGTAATCACTAATCTACTTTATATGTGTGGGATTTCCCTTCTCTATGTATTTCACATAAAAATAAAACAACATACAACTTTTTTTTGTGCCTGATGTTTTTCACTTAGAACAATATTTTCAGGTTTCATTATTCACATTGTAGCATTTATCAGTATTTGATTCTTTTTAATGACTTTGCAACATTCTTTTGTATGGGCATAACAGACTTTGTTTTCATTCATTGGTCAACAGCGATTAGGATATTTTTCCTTTTTAATTATGAATAATTCTGTCATGAACATATGGGTACAGGAGGTTTTATGTGAACAGATGTTTTCATTTCTTGAGTGTGTGTGCACATATATAGACATGTAAATATGCATTTATATGCATATGATAGAGATCTCCATTACTTAGGAAATTCTAGATTGCTTTTCACAGTTACTACCCAATTTTACTTTTATCTGTTCTGATAGATTAAGTATTCAATTTTTCTACATCATCACCACAATTGTTACTTCTGCTATCATTAAAAGATTTTACTCTAATCATCTTAAGTCAGTATGAATAAATATCTCAGTGTGATTTTGATTACTATCTTCCAAATAATAAATGATGTTAAGCATCATTTCATGTGATTATTTGAAATCCAAGTATTTTCTCTGGAAAAAGTTCTCTTCAAATTCTTGGCCTATTTTTAAATTGAATAGTTTGTCTTTTAATATTGCATTTTTAATTTATTCATGCATTCTGTTTACTAGACTTATTGGATACATGAGTTACATGTTTTTATTCTTTCAATTATGTTTTCACTTTCTAAGTAGTATCTTTTAACACACAAAGATTCTTAAAAGGTAAAAGGTAAAGGCCCTCCCGTTGATCGTCGATTTGCTCGAGCGGGCCCAGTAACGTCTCCATTGGAGACTTTGTTGTTACTGTGTCTGGCATATTGAATACTCTCGGTAGCTTGCTGGGCTCTCCGAGAGGGGCGGAGGAATTGAACTCGGGTCGGCCATGTTGGCCGCTTGTAAGGCGAACGCCCTACCCGCTGTGCTATCGCTCCTTTATTTAAATCCGAGTCAGTTATATTTCTTTAATTGCTTGTGTTTTCCTTCTCATAATTAATCAACTACCTAATAAAGATTTGCTCGAGCGGGCCCAGTAAAGTCTCCATTGGAGACTTTGTTGTTACTGTGTCTGGCACATCGAATACTCTCGGTAGCTTGCCGGGCTCTCCGAGAGGGGCGGAGGAATCGAACTCGGGTCGGCCATGTTGGCTGCGTGCAAGGCAAACGCCCTACCCACTGTGCTATCGCTCCAGCCCGCATAAAGATTATTAGAATTACCTCTATGTCTCCTTAAAATAGTTTTGTAGTTTTAACTCCCATATTTTGAATTAATTATTATATATTATGTCATATATAAGAACTCACGGCTGCATCTCCCAGAAGGGAGCATAAAATGATGCCCCCATAGCAATGCCACCAGACTCTGTGACAGGCTATTTTCACTCGGGGTGCCGCAGAGGGGGCGGGTGACAGCCCTCCTGGCCCCAAGGGACCCAGTCCCAGCAGCCAACCTCCACTACCCAACCGCTGCCACATTCCAGGCCATGTTCCACATCCTCGGCTGAGCCTCACATATGAGTGAACATATTTCTGAACTGTGACACATCATATGACACTGCCTACCCATTTTCCATAATTACCACATCATATTTGATGAGGGTCAGACAGTAGGCAACAAATCATAGAGAGAAACACACATATATTTATATATAAATATATATAAATTTATATTTATATATATTTTAGAGAGTATCCTGCTTGCATGGCAGAGCCTGACAAGCTGCCCGTGGCATATTCTATATGCCAAAAACAGTAACAATAACAGGCTTCATTCCCCTGACCCTGAAAGAGCCTCCAATATGTTGGGAAAGACAATAAGGAGAGACTGCTAAAATCTCAGGTTTGGGATGAATGGAGACATTACTGGTGCCTGCTCGAGTAAATCGATGAACAACGGGATGACAGTGATATAGTGATACAGTGATATGATGTCGTAGAAGTTTTAAACTTAATTATTTTGCATGTGGATAATCATTTTTCCCAGCACTGTTTTAAAAAGATATCTTTTTGATTTGAATTGTCTTTATTTGCTTATTGAAAAGAAGTGAATCGTTCATAAATTTGAATTTTCTTCTGGATTTTCAATTAGATTTCCTAGATCCTATGCCTTCCCTTATGACAGCACCACACTGCTTGATTAATCTTTCTTTAAAATATGTTATGAAACTTTGTAGTGTGAATCTTTCAACTATGTACCTTTTTCAAGACTAAATCTTACACGTCAGAGATGTTCTGATTGCCATTATTATTCAACATAGTACTGGAAACTCTAGTCATTGTAATTAGACAAGAAAGAGGAATTAAAATAATCTAAATTGGTAAAGAAGAAATTAAGTTACTGTTGTTTTCAGATAGCATGATAGCGTACATAAGAAACCCAAAAGACTTCATACAAAACATATAACTATGTATAGTAAATGATAAATCTTCAGGAAGTTATAAACATGTACAGTAAATTAGCAGACTTCAAAATCAAGGCACAGAAATCTGTTGCATTCTTTTATGTAAACAATGATTCAGAAGAAAATTAAATAAAAAATGATCTATTAATGAACATGGGCTGGAGCGATAGCACAGCGGGTAGGGTGTTTGCCTTGTACATGGCCCATCTGGATTCGATTCCTCAGGCCCTCTGAGAGTCCGACAAGCTACCGAGAGTATCCCGCTTGCACGTCAAACCCTGGCAAGCTCCTCGTGACATATTTGATGTGCCAAAAACAGTAACAACAAGTCTCACAATGAAGACATTACTGGTGCCCACCCGAGAAAATCGATGAACAACGGGAGGACAATGAAGTGTTACAGTGCTATTAATGAACATGTCAACAAAATCCTCAAGTATTTAAAAATCAGTCTAACAAAAGACATTATAGGATAGACCTATTTAGTGAAAGTTATAGTTTTCTTCTGAAATAAATGAAAGGATACACCATGAAAAGGTAGAACATATTGGTGAGGCCAATACAATTAAAATAGCCATATTATTCAAAGTACTTTCCAGATGCAACATTATCTTCATCAAAATTACCATGGTGTTCTCGAATAACATAGAACACAGATTTCTAAAATTTGAGTCAAACTATAAAATTCCCAGAAAAACACTGCAATTCTTAGAAGATCACTGTCACTGTCACTGTCTTCTCGTTGTTCATCGATTTGCTGGAACTGGCCCAGTAATGTCTTCATTGTGAGACTTGTTGTTAATGTGTTTGGCATATCGAATACTTCACGGGTAGCTTGCCGGGCTTTGCTGTGCAGGCCAGATACTCCGAGAGGGGCGGAGACTTAGAAGATACCTAGAACTTAATCTTTACTACAAAACTATGCTGATCAAGACTGCACAGTACTACAATAAAAACAGAGTCTCAGATCAATGAAATAGAATTGAGAGCTCAGAGATTCCTCAAGTGTATGAGCAGTTAATTTATAACAGAACAGCTAAATATATCACTTGATCACTTGACTTCCTGTTAATCATCGATTTGCTCGAGCAGGCGCCAGTAACGTCTCCATTTTTCCCTGTCGCGTGCGGCTAAATATATAAATGAAGCAAATAAATTCTATTCAAAGAAAAAGAAAAAAATAACAACAATGGGGAAAATTGGTTAGTGCGCGCACACACACACATACACACATAAATGTACACAAAAGTCAATTCAAAATGGATTAAAGACCTTGATATCAGACCTGCCTTCATAAAATACTTTGAGGAAAACAGTAAGGATCTTCTAAAATCTTAACTCTCAGAAGGTTCTTAATGAGACAACATCATTGGCAAAGAAAAAAAAAGCAGAAGTAAATAGAATTATAGCAAACTAAAAGCCATGGTACTTAGCAAAAGAAATGAATCCCCCAAATAAAACAATTTGCTATTTATTGGGAGAAAGTAGTTAACGCACCACAGGTTTCAGCTAAGATCCTAAACATATAAAAAAAAAACACTAGTAAAACTCAACAACAATAACAACAAATCTCAGTCCCATTAAAATGGGGAGAGATGAGCAGATACTTCCTGAAAGAAGATATAAATAGGTTTACATATTTATCATAACTGATTGTGAAGGCTGGAGCGATAGCACAGCGGGTAGGGAATTTGCCTTGCATGTGTCTGACCCGGGTTCAATTCCTCCATCCCTCGGAGAGCCCGGCAAGTTACTGAGAGTATCTCGCCCACATGGCAGAGCCTGGCAAGCTCCCCATGGTGTATTTGGTATGCCAATGGACACAATGGACATGTTACTGGTGCCTGCTCAAGCAAATTGATGAACAATGTGAGGACAGTGCTATAGTGCTACAGATTATGAGGGAAATGCAAATCAAATTAATAATCATGGATGACCTTAAAAATGGTCTATGTCAAAAAGACTGCAAACAATTTGTTCTGACAGGAATTCGGTGATATAGGAACCAATTTATTGTCAGGTTATTGAGTGGTTCAATATCTCTGGAAAATGACTTGGAGACTTCTCAAAACATCAAGTTGGACTGGAGATAGTATAGCAGGTAGAACAATTGCCTTGCACATTGCCAACCTGGGTTAGATCCTTGGGATCCCATATGGTACCCTGTGTACCTCAGGAGTAATCCCTGAGTTCAGAGCCAGGAATAACCACAGAGTATGTGACCCAACAACAAACAAACAATAAAAAAACAAAAAACACCACCAGTTCTAAGAATAGAACTTTCATATGACTGGATTCAATTGAGCTGGCTTCTGTCAGTGCCCATTTAAAGGCTTACTGAAGTGGAAATGTGATCCCACTACTGGGAATCTACCTCAAGATCAACAACAACAACAAAAGATAAATTCAAAATTATTTATATGCACTATATTTATCATAGCACTATTTACAATGGTCAAGATCTGGAAACAACCCAAGCTTGTTTATATCTAACAAGAAAGTTGTAGATAAAGAAATTTTGTTATATGTACACAATGGATACTATTTAGCAATGAGAAAAAATAAAATTTTGCAGTGTGCTGCAATTTATATGAAATTGGATGGTGTCAAAATAAGTGAAGTGAATCAGAAAATAAAAAACAAGTTCCAGATGATTTTACTCATATATGAACATAAAGAAACAAAGGGATTGCACAATCCTCAGCAAAAACAAATCCTGAGACAGGAACAACAATAGAAGTGGGAACTGAATGAATACAGTGAAGAAAGGGAATATGGGATAGTGGTGGAAGAAGGATCTTGAAACACTGGTGGAAGAACTGGTGTGGTAGCTCTGGAACTATAAAATAATTACTTAAGTACTATTGTAAACTATGATATGTCTTTATTTTTTTAAGGACTATGTTATTTATACAGATCTCTTGCATTTCCATGTTAATTTTATGATCAACTGTGATATTTCATTAACCTGAAAAAAAAAGGTAATTGGTATTTAACAGCTTTTATACAGTTTTATTTATTTAGATTTCAAACATTTAAAAAAATTAGGCACTATGCTTTATAATTGTGTCCATAACATAGTTTCAGATATACAATATTTCAATGCCAATCCTGTCAGAAATGTCAAATGTTTTCTAACAGTGTCCCCATATTCCCACCCACTCCCTAGTCTATCCTCTTACTGGGCACATTTTTTAGATTAACTATTGCAGTGTAGGTCCCATGCTTTAATATTGATTGTTCTGTGGTTTACATACATAGAAACACACATTATAGATACATAGATAGATAGATAGATAGATAGATAATAGATCTTTATCTATATACAGTTAACTTGAACTTTTTAAAATTCCTCTGTGTAGAACATCGCACAAGAAGGGCAAGAAGCACTTGAATAAGAATGAAAATATTATCTTTCTGACCTCAGAGGATGACATCCTTTAGTGGGTCTGATTTTCCTTATGTAACCTAACCACCTAACCTTTTGTAACAGATAATTTCTAAGCTCTAAATCTTAAATTTCTAAGCTTTAAATCTTAAATTCCAAGATTCTAAAGAATATATAAATAAATTAGATATCGAAAAATGCAAGTGCCCATCGTGAGAGAGGATGTAAAATAAGAAACCATTTTAATCTCAGATTGAGAAAAATTGTCTGTAAAGTCTTCTAAACATTCACTCCTGGGAAAGTAGAAAAAATACCCAGAAAATATAGGTCAGTGAAGCCTAAGGATACTGTTTTAGAATCCGGATGGATAAATGAAGACTGGGAAATATCTAGTTAAAATATCAACAGAAAAGGTGGCCTTGGTGAGAATATTTGTGTCTCTGAAAGATTAAAACTCAGAGTCAGGGGCTAAAGAAACTGTTAAATAGGTAAAATACTTGCCTTGCTAGGGTCAACTTGGTTTGGATTCCAGATATGATCCCTTGAGCACAGCCAAGAGGGAATCCCTGAACACCAGTAGGAGTAAGGCTTGAGTACCACTGGTGTGTATCCCAAAACAAAACAAAACAAAATCAGATTCAACAGAACTGAGGAATGAGTAGGAGCTAAAGAAATGGAAGTAGAAAGCATGAATAACTATTTTTGAGAACCTTGGGAAAATGGTGGAATTTGAGAGGGTTAAGTATAAAAATAGATAAGCTTTTGTCTTTATTTTTAGTATCAGACACCTGAGGCCTATTTATTTTTTATTTCCATTTTTATCATTGAAAATTTATTTATTAATTGACTCACAATGAGATATACAGTTACAGAGTTGTCCATGATTTTTTTTCAGTCTTGAATGTTCCAACATCCATCCCTTCCCCACTGTACATTTCCCACCACCAATGTTCCCAGTTTCCTCCTAAGCCCCCTTGGCAGGCACTTTTCTTCACTCTCTCTCTCTCTCTCTCTCTCTCTCTCTCTCTCTCTCTATCTCTGTCTCTCTCTTTATTTGGGGGAATTATGGTTTGCAATACAGATACTGAAAGGTTATCAAGTATATCCCTTTATCTACTTTCAACAGTCAGTTCCTGTCCAGAGTGATCCAAATAGTAGTTGGAAATTATCACTTTGGACCTGTGGCCTATTTAAATGCTAATGAAAGGTGCCCAAAGGGAAAAGGCTAATGACTTTCAGTAGAGAGAGGAAGAAGACCTTGACCTGTGTTGAAAGATGGAAGACTTTAAGTCACATGAGAAGGGATTGGCTTGCACTATCCGCTTCTTTGCAGTAGTGGAGAAAGAAGGACATACAGAGAAGTTTGTAGATCTATTGCTAGAAAACTAAAGCAAGTCCACTTTGAAAAGTTTTATTTTATCAGAGTAGAAACAGGAAAATCACCTGCTGGGAAAGGAAAAGGTAGGAGCAGTAAGTCTCTGAAAAAAATGTGACAAAGAAGCTAAGAGCTAGCACACAGCTGGCTAGGAGAACTTGGAGAAGTTCTTGGAGAAGGGACAGATACAATGTGTCTGAGAGGACCTGATGACCACAAGCCCATAATGACCAATTCATCCAGTTGTGAGGTTTCTGGGAGCTGTAACCAACAGCCTGGTGTGGACTTTGTGAAACCACCACTGGATATCTAAACCCTGATCTGTGGGAAGTCAACCCACAAGTCAACTTCATTTTTCCTATTCATATTTATCAAGAATTTGATAATCCACCACAGCTCTGAGATTCTACCACAGTCAGATTGTCTTTCTCCCAGGGTAATGTATTTCCCAGGAAGATAAATCCTGTACCATCAATTTTTATCCAGGAAACATGTTTTAGAGGCTATTAATAATTTTATCTGTGTTTTAGAACAATTCTAGTGATAACTTAATACATTTTTATAGGAAACACATATAAAGGAAGTAACACTGTAATTCTGTCTACAGTTCATTACATGCAACAGCATAAAACAACTTAGACTAAATATTTCCATATAGATTTACATATATTTGACTTGAACATAATCTTTTAACTTGATTTTAGAAATATCAGTTATAACATCACGATCACGATCATGATCATCCTGTTGTTCGTTGATTGCCTTGAGCAGACACCAGTAACGTCTCCTTCGTCCTAGCCCTGAGATTCTAAAAGTGCCACATTCAAGGCTTTTTCAGGGTAAGGAGAATGAGACCTATCATTGTTAATGGTATTTGGCATATTGGGTATGCCACGGGGAGTTTGCCAGACTCTGCCATGTGGACAGGTTACATTTGGTAGCCTGCCAGGTTGTCCAAAGCAAGAATGAGATAATAAGATGTCACGCGGCCACGAATATAACATCAGTTATATTCATATCATTTACAATCTAGAATGTCTTCTGTGGTTTTGTTTTTCTTTTCTTTATTTGAATGGGTATTCATTTTTAATAATATTAAATTTGTTTTTCTTTTGGGATATTTGCTGTTAACTGAACATACTACAAGAATTTTCAGAGCTCTCTTGGTGGAGATATTAAATTGTATTAATTGAAAAATATTAGTAAACTGACTAATTTCTTTGACTTTATTCTCACTTGATCTTTCTCTGTATAATAGGGAACATATTAGATCATTCTACATTTTCTTCTGAATTTTGAGACATAAGTATTTGACAATATAGAATTCATCTTTTGGCCTCAAAATTTCCTGTTGAACCAATTATTCATCCTCCCTAGAAAATACATTTAAAATTTAGGTAGATATAAGTCACACATGATACCTACAATTCCATCACCATTGAATTTTGATGCTTTGGTAAGCATCAAAGCAAACCATTTATTATAGAAGCTATAATTATTGAATTATTGAAACTATTGAATTATTAAAACTATTACCTTTCCATTATGCTTTGAACATTCTCCAGTCTCTACCCACTACTTAGAAATATTTTTAAGGTACTTTTTCCTTCTAGAGAACATGGATAGCCAAGACTTTCTAACACTTAATACTTTGTGAGGAATGAGGTGCTCCTATACACTTTATTTGGAAATGTCTGAAGATGCATATTATAAACTTGGATTAAAAGCACACTCCCATACAAACATTCTCTTATTTTTATGTGTTCTAAAGTTATGACTAAGGAACAAGTTCCTTTTGAGAATCATGGTTCTTAACAACTGCTATAATAAAGTGAGGGGCTTTATAACTGAGCTAACTTATTTTCATCTGATTCATTTCTCTATTTTCTTCCTGAGGCATTTCTTTACCTATATTCCACTTTCAGTTTATTTGTTTGCCTAAATATGTGGCTTTGCTGTTTTACCATGGAGTACAGGTTTCTCTCAATTATATCAAAATGAACTTCTTAATCTCTCTCTTCATGCAGTTTTGATATTTTAAATAATCTCTCATTTGTGCATGCCACTTTAAAAATATTTCATTGTCTTCTCTTCCTGATTTCCACAACTTTTTCATGACTACATTTCCATTTGACTTTTCTTTTCTTTTTAAGTCTCTGCACCTCTACAATATACCCAGAGGTGGTGAGAGATGTTCTGATGCATTTCCTGGACTCTGAGGTGGGTACCAGTTACTTTCCCTAATACATAAATCTCTAGTGTTCACTTGAAGTATCTAGGCTCCAACCTTAGCTCCTAGACTGAGTAACTAAAACGTCTTGTCTCTACTCCCTACATTGATTGGGTAAATGGGCATGGCATACAATGTTGCTTTCTCACATATTATACTTTCTCCTTTTCTCTAAAAAGGACTTCTTTTTTTATCTGAGAAATTATGAACCTCAATTATTAAATTCTACCCTGGCATTGGATAGATAACTCAGTAGGCTGGAGCACAAGCCTGGCATGTTCTTGGACCAAGTTCAAACCCCAGTACCACATGCCCTCTCAAGCACTGCTGGAGATAGCCTTGAAGGCCCCCAGCATCACCTGGATGGAAGATTTTAGGGCTGTATGAATTGTTTAACATGGTTGGCAAAATGTCTTTGGAAGTGGGCCCTAGTTCCCTTGCGCATAGCTGCAGAAGCTTCCCCATAACTATTAATTGAGTTCCACCCCTTTACAAACTTCCCATGGAACTCCAGTGACTACATTCATCCACTTCATCACCTTTCATCTTTATACATATGCACTATGTGCGAACCTGCAATGGTTTAACTGTCATTAAAACACTATAATCACTTGTATTTAAAATATATACATTAAATTGCTGTGTCACCTCTATTACATGACAATCTCCTTTAGGACAGTTGCCTTCTCTGTCATTGCTTTTGAATATGCCCAGAGTCCAATCATTGTTAACTAGAGGTGAAGTTAAAAGTAAAAGTCTTGACATAGTGCATAGATATAGACTCAGAAGAGAGAACAGGGAGCAGAAGAAAAAATTAGATTAGTTGTCAGACTATAAACATCTGGCACTAACTAGACATGTCACATTGTAATACTTTAAATATTTTTTAAAAAGCTGATAGAGGAAGTGAAACTTGTAGATAGAAGTATGACCACTAATACCTGTGTAGAGTAGGTAATTGTTTTTACCAGACCATAAGAAGGAAATTTCTTAAAATGCAGTATTAAAAGTATCAGTAGGAAGACAGAAGAAAGCTAGATACAGAGTTTTGATAAGAAAGAATTAAATATGATTTACAGGCATCCCAATTTAACATAGAATCAAATCAAATCCTGTATCATGTGATCATACTTAACACTGCTGACTGCAGTGTTAAAACAATAATTTTTTATCATGCTTAAACCTGAAGATGATAAGAAATTCAAACAGTTAATTTTTTCAATGAGATTTTTTTCCCTGTGGGTTATACAGGAAGCAAATTATGAAAGGAACAAACTAGTAGCACCCTGATTTTTCTCTCTTTCCGGGATTTTCATTGTCATTACTTTTACAACCTAAAGTAAGTGGTATGCAAGCTATATTTACAAATTAAGATAAAGCAGTGCAAATGTATTCAGTTCAGAGAATTTCAGAATAATTTTCCGTTCTCCTTAAGAGAAGCAAGGTAGAGGTATTATGATAGATTGGATGAGTCATACATTTCTGGTTTCAAGCAATTCTGACCTCCTCTCTTCTTATCTTTACTACTGTGTTTTCTCATTCATTTATGTCAGGACTTAAGAAGAATCGAAGACATATTTTTCCACTTAGCATTTTCATTATGCTAGAAAAACTAAAAATATACAAAACGAGCAGGTAAGAAAATGTAAGAAAATGACATTCATCATTCCGCCCATGCCACCCACCATCAGGGTCTCTCCTAATTCCCAACGTCCACTCTCAGTTGCCTACTATATTTTTTTTTCACTTAGAGCAACCAAAGTCACTCCTATGAAATTTAATTTCATGACTTTCTTTTAATCGAAGCCATATAGACTTTTCTCAAATGTTTCTGCCAAGTCAAAAGTCCCTTTTCAAGCCCACGGGCTAGTCCCTTGTTTTCACAAGCCTGAGTCCTTCCTCTCTCTTTGGATTCAGCTGCCTTGTTTTCCTGCTGTTTCTCAAACAATCCAATCACAGACTTATATCAAGGTATTGTGTTGGTCCTCACTTCTCCTCAGAAAACTTTGCTTTCCTGATGCACAGCATCCTATGAGAGAATGGTAATTTCTCCCCACTCCCAGCCACACTTTCCTTTCCACTTAACCTGCCTTTATTTTTCTCCATAGTATTAATACCCAATATCACAAAGCACATTAGCTTAGAACATCTCCCTCCACTAAGGAAAGAGGAACTTTGTGGTATTTGATACATTATCTTCATCAGTGTTTGATGCTGCTCAGAAATATCAGGTAAATGAATCAATGGTTAACAAAATCAGCAAAAAAATAATTGTCACTAATAGAATTTCTTTGCATCTAAAGAACAAAACAGAAGAAAGCACATGACTAGGACAAGTTCTTTTAATTAAGTGTGATCCTGCATTGGAGATAAACAACTGCAAACTCAGAACATAGCTATTTACACAAAACATTGAAGTATTCAATAAACTAACACTATTAAGATTTTCTCATTAGTCTTCAGTCCCTGGGGTTAGTCATAGCACATAAAACAGTCAAAATGCCTTCCAGGTTCATATTTGTGGAATTGATTTCAAGTCACTTACTAAATCTGACAGGAAGCAAATTATGAAAGGAACAAACTAGTAGCACCCTGATTTTTCTCTCTTTCCGGGATTTTCATTGTCATTACTTTTACAACCTAAAGTACAATTCTACAAACAATTACTTCTACTTAGGACCATTGTCATAATTTCTTTCATTCACAACATCAGCTTCTATATTCTGATTAGCTTCTTAATTTTTTCTTCCCTGGGTTATTTGAACAGAAATAAAACTTCATTGATAAGGGATAGTAGAGTCTTTGAATTCCTGTTACTTAAATAACAAGTCTACAATTTTAGGAAAAGAAACCGTGGTCCACAGCTATTAATGACATTTTAATGAGAACTATCGGTAGGAGTTAACATTTGAGAGGAAATCAAGTTCAGAAATTCTATTGATGTTATCAAATGTATTTGATTCAGAAGCTGTAAATCATTTACAACATCCTGAAGCTGTAAATCCTTTTTCTCTTGAAACTTTTTTTTAGCTATTCAGTAAAAAGACAGTTGTGGATCTGATGTTGCTCAATATATAATAATATGCTGAAAATTATTTATTGCAGTTGTAATGATAGGAGTTATGGTCACTATCATTTTTATTTATCTTATGAATGCTATTCTCTTCCCAGCGTTAAGGGGAGCGGCAAATATTTAGAAACACATGGATTTGAAAATTTCAGATAGAATCTTTTTTTATCTAAAGAAAAGAAGTCAGTGAGACTGTACACCCTTAGCTCTTTGCCATATATAATGGTCACTACAAAGCATGGCAAGAAAATGGTTTCTATTCTCATAAAGCCCTTTTGGAAATCACTTAATCACTTAACTTCCCGTTAGTCGTCGATTTGCTCGAGCGGGCGCCAGTAACGTCTCCATTTGTCCCTGTCGCATGCTAGTGTAGCCCAATGGCATCTCTTCGCTCCGGGAACATGGAGGGCCTCAAACCGATCGTTCATGACCTTGACAAAGAAGTCTGACCATCTGGTAGGTGGGCGGCCACGCGGTCTCTTGACATCCCGTGGAATCCAATCAGTAACAGCTCTAGTCCAACGGTCGTCTTTAAATCTCATTACGTGACCAGCCCATCTGATTTTCGACACCTTGGCAAATGAGACAGCGTCCCTGATCCTTGATCGTCGACGGATGTCAGAACTCCGGATTCGTTCTCTCATTTGAGTGAAACGTGATATTCCAAGCATAGCTCTTTCTATTCTTCTTTGGGAGACCTGAATGGCGTTCTCATCTTGTTTGCGTAGGGCCCAGGTCTCTGAGGCATATGTTAATGCAGGAAGAACAGTGGAATCAAAGAGATGTGCCCGGAGCCGGAGGTTCTTCGTCCTCTTAGCTATTTCTTCGACGTTCTTGAAGGCGTTCCAAGCCGCTCTCTTCCTCCTGCGCAGCTCGGGTGCCAGGTCATTTGTCATGTTGACCTCTCGACCTAGGTACACATAGCTGTTGCATTCGGAGATGGTCGTTCCATTGAGAGCGAATGGGGCGTCAGGAACAAGGCTATTTCTCATAAACATTGTCTTCGTAAGATTCAGCTGTTCTACATGGAGCTAGAGAAATTCTATAAAGAAGACCACACCTTCTACAAGATCATTGTGGGTGATTTTAATGCCAAGATAGGACCGAGAAGATCAGCTGAAGAACTTCACATCGGAACCCATGGCCTAGAATGGAACGAACAGGGTGAGAGACTGTCTGAGTTCATCATGTCGACCAAGACCATTCATGGTAACTCACAGTTCCAGAAGGCAGAATCTAAACGATGGACATGGGAGTCTCCCGGTGGACGACTCCACAACGAAATAGACCACATCATATTCAATCGACGGTTTTGCCTGACTGATGTCGCTGTTGTCCCAAAATTTCGAACGGGATCGGACCACCGTCTCCTTCGTGCAAAATTCTACTTCACAGAGCGGGGAGAAAGGGCTGCAAAGTTCAAAAAGAGAACTCCCAGAACGACCACCAACTGGGAACTCTTTGGTACTATTGCGGCAACATGGGAAGATGCCATTGTTGACAACATTGACGAGGAATACTTTTGGAAATAAACTTCCTAAAATAATTCTAAAATAAGTTACATAAAAATAGTTTAGATTTTTTAATCTTACATAGTATCTCAATCCTGTACCCCAGTACCTGACATGTACAGTCTTAGGGCTTCTTTGTTGAATGAGTAAAGAGAACATTTGATGAACATCTGGCACCTACTAAGTGCCCATTTATTGTTGTTCTATGGATGAATGTCTGGACTCTGCCATGTTGTCAGTGCTGTTTCCACTGACTTATTCACTAGGCAGAGGCATGACAACTCATCTAAAAATCAGTCCTCAAGATATAATCCATCACCATATAAATAATAAGACAGACCTTTCAGTAGGGTCATAAGAAGGCAATGACCTGGGTAGAAAATTAAAAAAGAACTCATGATCTCTCTAGCATTCTTTCCTCTTCTTCCCAAATGGAGGTGATGTAAGCTTCCAGTTTTCTCAGTACTTGAAGCTCCTTACAGAAACCCTATATGTAAACATTACTATTTAGTATAACAGTTTAGAGCAAACATTAAGCTAGAGGAAACTTGTAGTAACAACAGGAATTTTTGTACTGGAGGAACATTATAATGACTCTTCTTAGGTGGCCATCATGTGAATTTGCTACAATGAACTGATTGGTTATGCAATAACATAAAAATATGTTAATTTCAACATTAAAAACTGCAGAAAATAAATAAGATTCACACCTATGGAAAAAAGAAAAAAGATATAAACCTTAGATAAGGCCCTCATTAGGTAAAAATACATATGGAAAGTACAATGTTTATTAAAAAGAAAATGAGGACACACTCAAAGTTCTGCTATGTTTGTCTATGGGAGATAGAAATATTATGAATATGTCTAACCATATTTTCTTAATTAGAAATTAGACAATGTAATATGATACCAAGATACATTTAGAGTAATAAGATTTATTATTTTTTCTTATTTGGACTATATGAACTGTAGGTATGGATATACATAACTCCATACTTAGAGGAAATGAATAATGTCAAAGGCTACTGGAAAAATGAAAGTGTGAAAGGCATATCTTCTACTTAGTTGTGCTACACTTTCATGCCAATTGGGAAGTTGGAGCAGCAGGCCTTATTAGTACCCATCTACTTCAACTACCAAGGGATGATTTGTATGTTGGAAGGTTAGGATATCTTGTAAAATTCATAAAAACTCATGTTACACAACAGGATGTTGGTATCTAACACAGATCCACGATCAATGACAGAGTTAATCAAAGCAAAAAAGAGAGGTCTTGCATACAGTCAGAGTATGTGTTATTTTATCTCTTCTCTGACTCTACACTCTGGAACATTTTAAATTTTTGTTTTATTTTGCTTTGGAACTATACCTGGTGGTGCTCAGGGCTTACTTTTATTATTTTTTAATTTTTATTTTATTGAATCATTGTAAGATATTATTAAAAACTTTCATGTGTGAGTTACAATCACACAATGATCAAACACCCATCCTTCTACCTCACGTTCCCCATCACCAATATTCCCAGTATATCCCCCCTTTCCCACCCTCTATGACAGACAATGTTCCGAATATTCTCTCTACTTTTGGGCATTATGTTTTGCAATACAATACATGTTTATGAATAAATGAAAGAAGACATATATACAAATCACTCACTGAATATTTTTTAATTGATAAAATTGCATTATCTGATATTTACTATTGCAGGTAAAACCAATCTATTTTGATCATGTCTGAGAAATGTGAGAAATGTTTGCTTTAAAAATTGTGACATTTGAATTTTTGCTTGTTTTAGGGTCACATATATTGGTGCTCCATGGCTGCCCCTGGCTCTGTAATTATGTTGGGAGTGTCCCTTCTGGCTGCACTCAGGGGACCTTGCAGTACCAAGGATTGAACCTGGGACTCCTGCATACAAAGCATGCATTCATCCCATTTAGCTGTCTCAACCCCATTTAATTAATGTTTGGTTAAGCTTCCAGGAGAGAATGCTAAGGTTATACAATAATATTCATTGGTAATTTTTTTTTTTTTTGCAGATGGCAATGAGACAGTTCCATCAAGCTCTGGAGCAATAGAAAATACTTTTCTAATCTTATACTGGGGCTGAAAGGCATGAGGAAGCAAGATGAATAACAATAGAAGATGAAGAATACTAGAATCTTAAACTAGTCATCAGAAACCTTTATTTACAAGGTTCCTCTAAGAGGGTTTTAAGAGACCATTTGTTTAGTCCAACCTATTCTCAGGTTCCAGTTAAAGGTGCAGAATGGGGGATAGATAAAAGGACATTGGGGAGCATTGATATAATTCCAAGTCAAGAGTCATTTCTATATTCGATATTTGACTCTGCTCTTTGTCTGGGAGTGTGGGGGAGCTGGAAGTTACTGACATCTCTGCAAGAATAGAATCATCCTGTCTATCTTGAACTAAATGTTCTCTGTGTTCTGGAGCATTTTGAGTAGTTCAACATAGTCTGTCACAGCTAGGTTTTGAGATGTCATGCTCACTTTTGCTTGGGAATACCATTATAATTCGTTTATTTCGTTCTAGTTGATACTGCTTAGATGGGGATAGCTAATGCTGCTCCCTCTTCAGGGTCTTTGAATTTGAAGACAAAGGCTTCAACTTGAACTATGTTCAGCTACTCTAGAAAATCCGATTAACTGAGAAAGCCAGTCTGGCTGTGTTGCCAGAGGGGAAATGGAAGAAGGCTAGAAAGAAGCTGAGCATTGGAATCCTTCAATGACTTTGTAGATCAGATTACTGGATCTTCCAGGTGCTTGAAGCACTTTATTCATACTTCTTTTATAGCTCTTATTTCTGTTTCTATTTCAGGGACTGCTATTATGGCCTCTATTATAACCGGAGGCAAATTCAGCTGTTAAATTTAAGTCTCATTACAGACCATAAATTTGAATAGGAGCAAGGTAAACATTCTTCTCTTTGTGTCCTTCATAGCACTTCTGGCAGTCTCTGGTCCATGACTGTGAAAATTTTCTTATTACAAGCTCATCTGTCTCCATTCTAATCTCATAATAAGTTGTTAATTATCTTTAAGATGTTTATATATACCTAGGACAGCCTTAAGGGTTTTTTTTTGTTGTTGTTCTTTTTTTTTGGCAAATTCTATTTATTTTATTTTATTTATTTTTAAAACTTTTTTATTGAATCACTGTGAGATAGACCCTTACAAAGCTGTTGATGATTGGATTTCAGTCATACAATATTCCAACACCCATCCTCCACCAGTGTACATTTCCCAGCACCAGTGTTCCGAAGTTCCCAGTTCCCTCCCATCACCCACCAGCCCCCAACTCCTGCCCACCTCTGTGGAAGGATGGCAGGTGCTTCCTTCTCTCTCTCTCTCTCTCTCTCTCTCT
The DNA here is from genome assembly GCF_029834395.1 of Sorex fumeus. NCBI lineage: Eukaryota > Metazoa > Chordata > Mammalia > Eulipotyphla > Soricidae > Sorex > Sorex fumeus. The sequence continues at coordinate 4,160,005 of NW_026606078.1, read as the reverse complement.
CTCTCTCTCTCTCTCTCCTTTTAGGCATAGTGGTTTGCAATATTGATACTGAAAGGTTATCAAGAATATCCCGTTACCTACTTTTAACCCTCAGATATTGTCCAGCATGACCATTCCCAGCTATTATTGTCATACTAGTTTCTTTTCTATCTTACTCACCCTCAGTCCCATACACACTTGTGGGTAGTTATAACCATTGACCTTCATCCGAGCCCTTGTTAGTGCATGGCCATGACCTGTCATCCTGGCCATTGATAAACAGGGGCTAAAAGTCTTCTAATATATATATACATTTATTTTTGGTATAAATATATATATATATTTATACCAAAAATAAATGCAGTCATTCTACATCTGCCCCTCTCCTTCTGACTGATTTCACTCAGCATGATGCTCTCCATGTCCATCCATTTATAGGCAAATTTCATGACTTTATTTTTTCCTAACAGCTGCTTTATGTAGATGTGCCATAGCTTCTTTATTCATCTCTCTGTTCTTGGGCATTCAGATTATAGCTATGGTAAATAGTTCTGCAATGAACATAGGAGTGCAGATGGTTTTCTGTAGTGTGTTTTGGGTTCCCAGGGTATGTTACCAGAAGTGGTATTGTTGTGGGTCAAATGGGAGCTCAATTTCTAGTTTCTTGAGAAACATCCATATTGTTTTCCAAAAAGGCTGGACTAGTCAGCATTCCCACCACCCTTTTTTCCTACATCCACACCAATACTGGTAGCTTTTGTAATTTTAGATGTGTGCAAGTCTCTGTGGTGTGAGACGACATCTCATTGTTGTTTTGATCTGCATCTCACTGATGATTACTGATGAAGAGAAGTTTTTCATGTGCATTTTGGTCATTAAAATTTCTTCTATGAGAAAGTTTCTGTTTCCTTTATCTCCCAATTTTATTATGGAATTGGATGTTTTTTTCTTGTAGATTTCAATCAGTGCTTTGTATATCTTATATATTAACCCCCTATTAGAATGGTATTGGGTGAATATACTTTCCTTTTGAGGTGCAGAAGTTTCTTGGTTTAAGATAGTCCCCCCGCTCTTTTTTAATCTTTGCTTCTACTTGCTTGGTCAGTGGCATTTCATCATTGAAAATACCTTTAGCTTCAATATCTGTGAAATTTTGCCAACCTTTTCTTCAATGTTCCTTATGGATTCTAGTCTGATACTGGGGTCTTTAACCCATTTTGATCTGACTTTTGTGCATGGTGTTAGGTAGAGGTCTGAGTCCATAGTTTTGCACGTAGTGTCCAGTTTTGCCAGCACCACGTGTTAAAGAGGCTTTCCTTGCTACACTTCATATTTCTTGCTCCCTTATGAAAGATTAGATGATCATATATTTGAGGGTGTGTGTAGATATTCAATTAAGACCTATTCCATTGGTCTGCAGATCTATCTTTATTCCAATACCATGCTGTTTGCTGTTTTAATTATTACCACTTTGTAGTATACAGTTTGAAGTTGGGGAAAATGATGCTTCCAACTTTTTTCCCAAGAATTGCTTTAGATATTCATGGGGGGCGGGGTTATTGTTCCATATGGATTTCAAGAGTGTTTTGTTTATTTCTTTGAATAATGTCATGGGTATCCTTATAGGGATCACACTGAATCTGTATAATGCTTTGGGGAGTATTGCCATTTTGACAATGTTAGTTCTCCCAATCCCCATGAGCAGGGGATGTGTTTCCATTACCTCATGTCCTCTTTTGTTTTTCGAAGTAGAGTTTTGTAGTCTTCTTTGTATAGGTCATTTATCTTATTAGTTAGGTTGATTCCGAGGTACTTGATTTTCTAAGGCATGATTGTGAATGGAATTGTTTTTTTCATATCACTTTCTTCTCTCTCATTATTTGTATATAGGGTAGCAATGGACTTTTGGATATTGATTTTACATCCTGTAACTCTACTAAAAATTTTTGTATAGTACAATATTGTTTCTAGGAGCTTTTTGGTAGAGGCTTTAGGATTCTCTAAATATAGTATCATGTCATCTGCAAATAGTGAGAACTGGATTTCTTCTTTTCCTAACTGGATGCCCTTAATATCTTTTTCTTACCTAATTACTATGGCAAGTACTTTCAGTACTATATTGAATAGAAGTCATGAGAGTGGGCATCCTTGTCTTATCCCTGATATTTGAGGGAAGGCTTTGAGATTTTCCCTGTTGAGAATAATGCTTACTGTGTGCTTGTGGTAGATGACTTTAACTATATTGAGGAAAGTTCATTCAGTTTCCATTTTGTCGAGAGTTTTCATTAAAATTGGATGCTGGATCTGTCGAGTGCTTTCTATGCATCTATTGATATTATCATATGATTTTATCTTCTTTTATTGATATGATGCATTAAGTTTATTTACTTATGAATCTTATACCATTTTTGCTTCCCTGGGACGAATCCCACTTGGTCATGGTGTATAATCTTTTATAATGAGTTGTTGGTTTCTATTTGCTAATATTTTCTTGATGATCTTCTCATCAGTGTTCACCAGGGATATCGGCCTGTAATTTTCTTTTTTTGTGGTGTCTCTACCTGCTTTTGATATTAAGGTCATATGAGCCTCAGAGAAACTGTTTGCGATTGTTTCTGTTTCTTCAATTTCCTGGAAAAGTGTAAAAAGAGTTGGCAATAGGTCTTTAAATGTTTGAAACAATCCACTAATGAATCCATTTGAACTTGGGCTTTTGTTTTTGGGAAGACTTTTGATTATTGTTTCAATTTCCTTGATAGTCATAGGTCTATTCAGGTATTCCAAATCCTCTTGATTCAGCCTTGGGAGGTTATAAGAGTCCAGGAATTTATCCATTTCTTCTAGGTTCTCTTGTTTCATGGCATACAGACTTTCAAAGTAATCTCTGACAATCCTTTGAATTTTTTTGGTTTCTATTGTGATGCCCCCTTTTCATTTCTGATTCAGTTTATTAGGGTTCTCTCTCTTTGTGAGTCTTGCTAGTGGTTTATTGATCTTGTTTATTTTAAGAACCATATCTTGGTTTCATTGATCTTTTTGATTATTTTTGGGAATCCAGCTTGTTTATTTCTGCTCTAAGTTTTATTATTTCTTTCCTCCTTTTGTTGGTCATTTTCTACTATCTTAAGCTGTGAAGTCAATTTATTTATGTGGGCTCTTTCTTCCTTCCTAAGAAATGTTTGTAGAGCTATAAGTTTTTCCCTTAACACTACTTTAGCTCTGTCCCACAAATTCTGGTAGCTCATATCTTCATTCTCATTTGTTTATAGGAATTTTTTGATTTCTTCCTTGATTTCCTCTCTAACTCACTGGTTATTTTAATTTCCAAGTCTTTGATTTGATTCTGTTTCTGTGTGTGATTAACTTCTAACTTCAATGCATCATGGTCTTAAAAGATAGTTGATACAATTTGTATCTTCCTGATTCTATTGAGGTAAGTTTTGTGACCTAGCATATGGTCTATCTTGGAAAATGTTCCCTGTGCACTGGAAAAGAATGTCTATTTGGTTTTTGGGAGATGTAAAGTCCTGTATACATGTATTAGTCCTCTCTCTCTTCCATTTCTTCCTTCAGAGCCAGTTGATCTATCAGGAACTGATAAGGTGGTGTTGAAGTCTGTGACTACTATTATGTTGCTGCCAATGTCCTCCTTGAAGTCTATTAGCAATAGTTTTAAGTATTTTGCTGGCCACTGATTGGGTGCATATATGTTTAAGAGTGTGATTTCTTCCTGATATATACACACACACACACACACATATATATATATTCCTTGATTATTAAAAAATGGCTTTTGCTGTCCCTTTTAATCTTTTTCAGCCTGAAACATGTTCTGGGTACTAGTTTGGCTACCCCGGCTTTTTTGAGGTAATTGTTTGCTTGAAGGATTGTTTTCCATCCTTTGATTTTGAGTCTGTGTTTGCTCTGATATATGTATCTTGTAGGAGGTAGAATGTTGGATTGCTATTTATTTATTTATTTGTTTATTTATTTTGCTTTTTGGGTCACACCTGGCAATGCACAGGGGTTACTCCTGGCTCTGCACTCAGTAATTACCCCTGACAGTGCTCAGGGGACCATATGGGATACTGGGAATTGAACCCAGGTTGGTCTCGTGCAAGGCAAACACCGTACCCATTGTGCAATCTCTCCAGTCCCGGAATAAGTTTTTTAATTGGTGCATTTAGACTATTGACATAGAGAGAGATTACTGTTGAAGGTTTTGTGCCATCTTTCTCTAGAGGTTTGTTTCACTTGTGGGTTTGTCTTGTCTTACAGTAGGCTCTTCGGTCCTTCTTTTAAGGTTGTTTTTAAGTCTTTGAAGTTTCTGAGCTGTTGTTTATCCTTGAAATAGTCTATCATTCCTTCAAGTCTGAGTGAGATCTAGCCAGATAAACTATTCTTGGGGAGATGTTCATTTTGTTAATTTTTTTTTCACTATATCCCACTATTATCTTCGGGCTCAGATGGTTTTATCTGATAAGTTGCTGTAAGTCTAAGTCATACCCCTTTCTCTGTGATTTCCTTCTTTGACCTTGCTGCTTGCAGTATTGTGTCTCTATCTGTGGTATTCGTTGTTCTGTTGCGTGCTAATGTAGCCCAATGGTGTCTGCTCATTCCAGGAACACGAAAAGCCTCAAATCGTTCATTCAGGGTCTTGACGAAGAAGTCTTGACCATCTCATAGGTGGGGGGCCACACAATCTTTTGACATACTGTGGAATCCAGTAGGTAATGACTCTAGTGCAGTGGTCATCTCCAAATAGCATTATGTGTCCAGCCCATCTGATTTTCTTTTTCTTTTTTTTTTTTTGGGTCACACCCAGAGATGCACAGGAGTTACTCCTGGTTCATGAACTCAGGAATTATTCCTGGTGGTGCTCAGGGGACCATATGGGATGCTGGGAATCGAACCTGGGTTGGCCACGTGCAAGGCAAACACCCTACTCTCTGTGCTATTGCTCCAGGCCTAGCCCATCTGATTTTCAACCTCTTGGCAAACGAGATAGCATTTCTGATTCTCCATTGTCAACGGAGATCAGAACACCGGATTCCTTCTCTCACCTGAGTGAAACATGATACTTCAAGCATAGCTCTTTCATTTCCTCTTTAAGAGACCCGAATAGCATTCTCATCCTGTTTTCGTAGGGCCCAGGTATCTGAACCATATGTTAACGCAGAAAGAATGGTGGGCATATGATTGAGGAGAGGTGTCAGTGTATTCAACCTTGTTCCATTGGTCTGCAGTTCTGCCTTTGTTCCAGTACCATGCTGTTTTAATTATTACTGCTTTGTAGTACAGTTTGAAGTTCGGGAGGTTGATTCCTCCCATTTTCTTTTTCCCAAGAATTGCTTTAGCTATTCGTGGGGGCTTATTGTTCCATATAAATTTCAAGAGTGTTTGCTCCATTTCTTTGAAGAATGTCATGTCAATGTCAATGTAATCCTTATAGGGATTGCATTGAATTTATACAATGCTTTCGGTAGTATTGCCATTTTGACAATGTTAAGTCTCCCGACCCATGAGCAGGGGATATCTTTCCATTTCCTCATGTCCTCTTTTATTTCCTGAAGTAGCGTTTTGTAGTTTTCTTTGTACAGGTCCTTTACTTCCTTAGTTAAGCTGATTCCTAGGTACTTGATTTTCTGGGGCACAATTGTGAATGGGATTGTTTTTTTCATGTTGCTTTCTTCTCTCTCACTGTTTGTGTATAGGAAAGCCATGGACTTTTGGGTATTGATTTTATAACCTGCAACTTTACTATACGAGTCTATTGTTTCTAGGAGTTTTTTGGTGGAAGTTATTGGGTTCTCTAAGTAGAGTATCATATCATCTGCGAATAGTGAGAGCTTGATTTCTTCCTTTCCTACCTGAATGCCCTTAATATCTTTTTCCTGCCTAATCGCTATTGCAAGTACTTCCAGTACTATATTGAACAGCAGTGGAGAGAGTGGGCATCCCTGTCTCGTCCCTGATCTTAGAGGGAAGGCTCTCTTTTTCCCCATTGAGGATAATGCTTGCTGTAGGCTTGTGGTAGATGGCTTTAATTATGTTGAGGATCTTTGATAAAGGTGCAAGTAATGTGAAGTGGAGTAAGGAAAGCCTCTTTAATAAATTGTGTTGGCATCACTGGACGGCTACATGCAAAAAAATAGGCTCAGAACTCTGCCTAACACCATGTACAAAAGTAAGATCAAAATGGATTAAAGACCTCAACATCAGACCAGAAACCATAAGGTACATTGAAGATAAAGTTGGCAAAACCCTCCATGACATTGAAGCTAATGGTATCTTCAAAGATGCCACGCCACTGGCTGAGCAAGTGAAAACAGAGATAGATAAATGGGACTATCTTAAACTAAGAAGCTTCTGCACCTCCAAAGAAACAGTGACCAAAATACAAAGACAGTCTACAGAATGGGAAAGGATATTCACCGAATACACATCTGACAAGGGGTTGATATCCAGGATATACAGAATACTGGTTAAACTCCACAAGAAGAAAACATCCAACCCCATCCAAAAATGGGGCAATGAAATGAACAGAAACTTTCTCAAAGAAGAAATCCGAATGGCAAAAAAGCACATGAGAAAATGCTCTACATCATTAATCATCAGGGAGATGCAGATCAAAACCACAATGAGATACCATCTCACACCTCAGAGACTGGCCCACATTCAAAAGAACAAAAGCGACCGATGCTGGCGTGGATGTGGCGAGAAAGGGACACTCCTTCACTGTTGGTGGGAATGTCCACTGGTTCAGCCCTTCTGGAAAACAGTATGGACGATTCTCAAAAAATTAGAAATTGAGCTCCCATTTGACCCAGCAATACCACTCCTGGGAATATATCCCAGAGAGGCAAAAATGTATAGTCGAAGTGACATCTGCACTTGTTTGTTCATTGCAGCACTCTTTACAATAGCCAGAAACTGGAAGAAACCTGAATGCCCAAGAACAGATGACTGGTTAAAGAAACTTTGGTACATCTACACAATGGAGTACTATGTAGCTCTTAGAAAAGATGAAGTCATGAACTTTACATACAAGTGGTACAATATGGAAAGTATCATGCTAAGCGAAATGAGTCAGAAAGAGAGGGATAGACATAGAAAGATTGCATTCATCTGGGGGATATAAAGTAACAAAGTATGAGATTAATACCCAAGAATAGCTGAGATCAGCACCAGGAGGATTACTCCATAACTTAGAGGCCAGCCAGGTATCCTAGAGGAAAGGGCAGTTCAGATAGAGAAGGGAGCACCAAATAAAGTATGTTTGGAGGATCCTCCCAGGAGGGGAGATGCATGTCGAAAGTAGACTATGGACTGAACATGTTTGCCACTCAATGCCTCTTTTGCAGACCACAACACCCAAAAGGAGAGAGAGAACACAGGGGATTGCCCTGCCACAGAGACAGGGGGGATGGGGGGATGGGGGTGGGAGGGATATTATCCATGGTGGTGGAAAATGGGCACTGGTGGAGGGATGGGTATCTGATCATTGTATAATTGAAACCAAAGCACAAAAAATTGTAAATCTACAACTTTAAAAAAATAAAATAAAATAAAGGGGAAAAAAAAAGAAAGAATGGTGGGGTTGAAGAGATGTGCCTAGAGCTGGAAGTTCTTCATCCTCTTAGCTATTTCTCTGACACTCTTCTTTCATATCCTCCTGTAATTTACTGGATGTCCATTCCACCATCACTTTGAGCTCATTGAACATTCTCAACATCTTATCTCTAAATTCTCAACATCTCAACTTTAAATTCTTTATTGGAGAGATTTTATGTATGGGTATTTCCTGTTGAGGCTTCTGAACTCTTCATCCACTCCTCATGGTAGGGATCTGCACTATTTCCTCATATTGCTGTAGTAGTATGAAGGTGAATCCCCCCAGTTCACTATCAGTGTCCTCTTCTCACAGAAAGGTAGTATTTTGAATGAGCTCAGTCAATGGTGGTCTCCTTTTTCCCCTTCAAGAATACTAATTTCCTCTTTGGTGCTCCTATGTGACTTATGTGGGACCTCTATTGCAGTCTCAGGGGATGTGTTCTTTAACATTAGGCTTGTTCGGATTCTTGTGTTCATCATTATTTTTGTGATTTTTAGTACTATTTTGCTTGAGTACTATTTTGATTGGAATAGGCTAGTAGACTATTGACCTAATGTGTTTGGGATAGCCAGGCTGTCCTTGTAAGAATTAGGTAAGAGAGGTTGAAAAATGAGTCCAAAGCACTATTGAAGGGGAAAATAACTGTGGTTACCTGAGAGGCTGTGGCTGGAAGTTCTACTTCCAGCACACTTCTATAGCTGCAGAAGTCCCCTCTGGCCTAGGTGCTCATGTGGACGCCTTAGCCCAGGAGGAGTTTTGCAATTCACTGTGGCTGCTTGCTCATCACGTTGCCTTACAGGCCACTAGCCTTAAGGTTTTTAAAATGTGAGCAAATGACATTTTATTCCCAAATCCACAACTTGGGAATAAACAGAGCCTATTTCTGACAGTTAAATTGGTATTTCCATTTGGTACCAATTTCATTTTCAAATTGGTACTTTATTTGCAGATAAATGGCATGGGTCATCAGCACCAATTATCTATTGAAATTTGGAGCAAGCAACAAAAATGAGTGTGGTGTGTGGTGTTTTAAATTTACAGCCATTTCATTTGCTAATTATTCTACAGATTGGGCTAGAGTCAACTGGGCTGTTCTTCCACCAGGATTACCTGGGATTGTGCATGTGGCTGCAGTCATCCAGCAAGTCAGCAGGACTAAATGGTCTAAGGTAGTGTTTTCCCCAGAGTTTGTCATGCTGTCTGGGGGTGCGGCGGGGGGGGGGGGGCGGAGATCCAAGGGGTGGAGATTACTGATCGGTATTTAAACAAAATTCAGGTAAGATTTTTATTGGGCTCATCAGCAACAATTGGGGGATTGTTTGTATTTGTTTATTTAAAGTCAGTGTATTTCTAGGAGGGCACTGAGTGATTTATTTTTTCCTTGAAAGGAAACAGTAGGCCAAATAAGTTTAGAAACCTCTGATCTAAATTGTCCCCACTAAGAATTGTTACAGTTGACTATGACTTACTGGATAAATCTCTTGCTCCTTAAGATTTCTCCTTAGAGATGGAGAGATAGTACAGGGATTAAGAGACTAGCTTTGCATTCCTTTGAGCCTGGTTCTGCATATGCTGCCTTGAGCACATTCAAGGTTCACTTTGAAGATTAGAACCAGGAATAGCCTCTGAGAATTACTAAGTGTTCCTCCCCTTTAAAAAAAATCTCATTTTTTCTAATTTTTCTTAAGGATAATTCAGTTTTTTCACACAAATGTCTCAAGGCACTGACAGAGTTAAAATAGCATGGTTTCATGGTTTGGTTTCTGAAATTCAGGCACAATGCCATTGAGTCATAGCACTCCAGAAAGTCATTTGATCAACTCTGAAATCAGTATGGGAATGTCATGGAGGGAATGTAAATGACCAAGTTATAAACTGCTTCATTTGGAGACTACTGACCTTTTATTTAGATAAAATTCAGATAATATTTTTATTGGGCTTCTCAGTTCATGATATATTATTCTAACAAATTAGAGCTGTTAATAGGCATTGTTGATAAATATGGGTATGCCAAGAGTAGAAATGATAGCCAGCTGTAGGTTTTAGAGCAAAACGTAAATGAATGGGATGATTGTAAAAACCTAAATTGAAACTTAAAAAGCCTGTGGTTGTTGTCAGTTGTTGTTTGTAGTATGCAGATAAAGAAATCACAACTGCTTCAAAAATATCTTTATACTGTTATTGAAGCAGGATGGAACAAATTATTATAGTGATGAATTTGGAAATCACTTATAAGAAAGCAGAATACAACTCCACATATTTTTAAAGATTTTTAAGTATTTTTTAAACTAAAGATTCTTTAAAGGGCAAGGTATATACAACATAATAATAAACTTGTATGGACTTCTGCATTCCTTAACGTTCTACATAATGAAATACAGTAAAATAAATGTCAACACAATGTGTGTGTGTGTGTTGTGTGTGTGTTGTCTGAGGTTGGCTCCCATTCCTTGCCTCCGTGCAGTTCCTAGGTAAAAAAAGTGAGGTAGGGGAAAATGAGATATGAGCTAAGCTTTATGTCTTTGGTGGGAGGAAATGAAGAAGGTTGATAACAGAGACACTTTGATTTCCATGGTGGGTAGGACCTGGAATAGCTCTCCACATTCCTAGTGTCCTACCACTGCTAGTTTGAAGGATCTTTGAAAACAGAATCTCTGGAGAGTCCTGGTATTGCTGCTACTATATTGCAACATTTGCAGGAGTATAGTGGGACCAAGAAAGAGGGAAGAAGGCAAGGTGGCTGGGGAAGGAGAAAGTCCCTTAGTAGTAAGATGGTAATGGCAGCAGAGGAGAGACATCACCTAGTGTCATCTGCTACAATGATAAAGGGCTTGATGAAGTAGAGACAAAACCATGGCTCTAGCAACTAACATTATATCTCTTTATAAGCTTTACCAAAGAGAATTGTGGAAGTCCCTGTTCCTTGGAAATATTTATAGTTAAATATCTTGATTTTGTGGGAAAATATAGATTTTTTTGTTTATTCAGATTATTCCCAGATTATTCCGAATGATAGACTAAAAATACCATTGGGTGGTACATATTAAAAACCCAGAGAGAACAGAACTGACTCTAGGTTTAGAGACCCCTCTATCTCCAACCACATGCTTTCTCTCTGGGATAACTGGCCCCGGTCGACACATGACGTCACAATAACATGCCCTGACATTTTATACAACTTAAATGTTTGAAACTCAGTACAGCATGCCTTTATTGTACTCATATATTGTTTCAATTTTTGTTCATTGAATTTTCTTAAACTGAAGCAAACATCTCACATTTAAACTCTGTCTTCTAGAAAAACAGCTAATTTTAGAATTGAAAGGTTATGTGTAAATTGTGCTGCCAAGAAACTATTGTTAAGCCAAAACAAGAAATGCTTTATTTTCAAGAGTAGTAATACAGTTTTTAAATCTTTCTGTTAGTACTCATACGAAAACAAAGTACAAAGTTTATTTTTAACAATACTCATATATTAGAATATATGTCTTATTCTAAAAACAACAATGAAAAGATATGTCTAAATTTTTCCATTTGCCAGTCTTGAAGTTTTCTAGATCTAAAAATGTAAATGTCAAACTAGCACTAATTCTTCTAAAAGATAAGCACATTTTATCAGATCTCACATCCCTTCTCACATTCTCCCTTTCCACACCCACGTCTGTGAGTACTTTTATATAATAAACCCGCTCAAAGACATATACCAACTGTGCCGAAATTTTTCCTCTCATCATAGGTCCTATCTGTGTTTTGTTATCCTCAGGTTACTTGAGGCAACTATTTTTTTACTGTCTCCTTTTAAGTTATCTCAAGCAAAACTAAGGCTTTAGTACTTTGAAGCTAAGTCTGATATCTACTCTGACCAACTTTGAGTATCTGCTTTCTAATCTGAAAGAATACCTCCTTATCATGGTTATGATGGGAGAAGAATATTATGATTACTAAGTCAAACATGATTTACCCTGGTATTGATTTGGACAAGGCTTCCTAATTCATGAAGTCAAATGATTTTCCTATTCTAATTTTATTTAGCAGAACACATTAAAATATTATTGAAGTAATTGCATAAAGTAAATTCAATTAGAAACCGAAAAACTATTGTATACAAAGATAACACATGGGTAAGTATGTCAAGGTGACTTACTCATCTCTGGGAGAAAGAATGTTATGTGTTGTGTTATATATCACAACCGGTTAGGAGGGAGATCTAGGAATTACAATTTTGGAACAGAATTGTTATGACAACACTGAATCATGAAACATAGCTGTAAAAGAACTTAGGTGAACTTTCTATATATAGCCCTGTTAAGTAAGTGGTAATTAAAACAAGCTGCATTTTCCATTAATATTAAATTATCCTCTGACCAAAGGTCTTCTTACACTAATATTTGAATATCCAAAACCCAAAAATCAAATTTCAGGTCAAAAGTCACACCTGGGGGACAGCAGCAGCGACGGCCGTGGGAGGGTCCCAGAGGTGCTTGGTCTTCTGCCTGTGAGTGCGGGATGCGGTGCGACGAGATGGATGGGGTGCCATGAGGCCCGGGCCGGCCCAGAAGCCACTGGGAAGGCACTGGGAAGCAAGTGTGCGAGGGGACGCAGGGACGTCCAGCCACGTGCTGGCCGTGACAGCGGGCGTGAGATCAGTTCAGCTGCTGGTACTTGAACCTGGGACTTGGATCTCTCCCTGCAAGCCACCCAGGCGTCCACCTCGCACATGCCTGGAGAAAAGCAGCTCTGAGCATCTGCCTTTCCCTCTTTGCCCCTCAGGTTGCACTGATCTCCCAAACCCAGGTTCCCTGGGGAGTGTGACCTCTTCAGAAGTGGGCGTGGCTTCTGTAGAAGTGGGCGTGCCCTATTTTTCAGCAGGCCAATGCTCACACGACTGCAGATAGTTTAGCCATACTAAGGAACCTAGTCCCCAACCTACACTGCAATATGAAGAAACAAGGCAAATCCCCACCACATGGGGAGGACAACAAAAAGAATCCAGAAGACTCTGTCAATACTGCTCACCTAAGGAACCTCTCTGACAATTCAGATAGGAAGTCATGAAGATGTTCAATCAGCTCAATGAAATAGTCAGACAGATATCCAGTAACATGACAGAAAAAAAAAATAGACAAATTATGCCAAGAAACGAGAGCAGAAATGTCACTAATAAAAGATTCCATAGATGAAATGAAAAATTCAGTCTGTGCCCTCAACAGTAGAATGACCGCAGCTGAAGAGAGAATCAGTGAGCTGGAAGATCAGGTGCACCAAGCCAACAGGCAACAACAAACAGTGGCTCATAGAAAAGATAAACAGAAGGAGCCCAAATCAGGCAGAAGGAAAGAGAGCATAAAACTTAGAGCAGAAATCAACGACATGGAAACCAAAGAAACAATCCAAAAGATCAATGAAACCAAGAACTGGTTCTTAAAGAAAATAAATAATATAGATAAACCACTATCAACACTCAAAAAGAAACAGAGAGAGAGAACCCTAATAAATCAAATCAGAAATAAGAATGGGGACATCACAGCAGAAACCAAAGAAATTTAAAAGATCATCAGAGACTACTTTGAAAGTCTGTATGCCACGAAACAAGAGAACCAAGACGATATCGATGAATTCCTGAATTCCTATAATCTCCCAAAGCTAATCAAGAAGATCTAGAGTACCTGAATAGACCTATTTACATAAAGGAAATTGAAACTGTAATCAAAAGTCTTCCCATAAACAAAAGCCCAGGACAGATGAATTCACTAGCAAATTTTTCCAAATATTTAAAGAGGACATCTGCTAGTTCTTGTCAAGCTTTTCCAGGAAATTGAAGAAACAGAAACTCTCCCAAACTGTTTCTATGAAGCCCATATCTCTCTAATACCAAAAGGAAACAAAGATACTACCACCACCACCACAACAAAAAAAAAACTACAGGCCGATATCCCTGATGAACGTGGATGTGAAGATTCTCAATAAAAATACTAGCAAATTGTATTCAATAACTCATCAAAAAGATCATACACCATGATCAAGTAGGATTCATCCTGGGGATGGTTCAACATTCAGAAATCAATCAACATAATCCATCATATCAATAAAAGAAAAGATAAAAAATCTTATGATCATATCAATAGATGCAGAGAAAGCATTTGACAAGATCCAGCACCCGTTTATGATGAAAACCCTCGCCAAAATTGGAATAGAGGGGCTTTCCTCAATATAATTAAAGCCATCTACCACAAGCCTACAGCAAACATCATCCTCAATGGGGAAAAACTGAGAGCCTTCTTCCTAAGATCAGGGACGAGACAAGGATGCCCACTATCTCCACTGCCTTTCAATATAGTACTGGAAGTACTTGCAAAAGCAGTTAGACAAGAAAAAGTTATTAAGGGCATCCAGGTAGGAAAGGAAGAAATCAAGCTCTCACTATTCGCAGATGAGATGATACTATACTTAGAGAACCCTAAAACCTCTACCAAGAAACTCCTACAAACAATAGGCTTTATATAGTAAAGTTGCGGGCTATAAAATCAATACCCAAAAGTCCATGGCTTTCCTATATGCAAATAGTGAAAGAGAAGAAAGTGACATGAAGAAAACAATCCCGTTTGCAATTGTGCCCCAGAAAATCAAGTAACTAGAAATCAGCTTAACTAAGGAAGTAAAGACTTGTACAAAGAAAACTACAAAACGCTACTTCAGAAAATAAAAGAGGACATGAGGAAATGGAAAGATATCTCCTGCTCATGGATTGGGAGAATTAACATTGTCAAAATGGCAATACTTCCCAAAGCACTGTATAAATTCAACGCAATCCCTATTAGGATACCCATGACATTCTTCAAAGAAATGGAGCAAACACTCCTGAAATTTATATGGAACAATAAGCCCCCACGAATAGCTAAAGCAATTCTGGGAAAAAGAAAATGGGAGGAATCAATATCCCTAACTTCAAACTCTACTACAAAGCAGTAATAATTAAAACAGCATGGTACTGGAACAAAGGCAGAGCTGTAGACCAATGGAACAGAATTGAATATACTGACATTTTCCCCCAAGCATACGAGCATCTAATCATTGATAAGGGGGCAAAAAAAGTGAAGTGCAGCAGGGAAAGCCTCTTTAACAAATTATGCTGGCAAAATTGGACGGCTACATGCAAAAAAGTGGGCTCAGATCTTTACCTAACTCCATGTACAAAAGTAAGATCAAAGTGGATTAACGACCTCAACATCAGACAGGAATCCATAAGGTACATTGAGGAAAAAGTTGGCAAAACCCTCCATGACATAGAAGCTAATGGTATCTTCAAACATGTCATGCCACTGGCCAAGCAAGTGGAAACAGAGATAGACAAATGGGACTATCTTAAATTAAGAAGCTTCTGCAACTCAAAAGGAACAGTGACCAAAATACAAAGACTGTTTACAGAATGGGAATGGATATTCACCAAATACACATCTGACAAGGGGTTAATATCAAGGATATACAAAGTACTGGTTGAACTCCACAAAAAGAAAACATCTAACCCCATGAAAAAATGGAGAGATGAAATGAATAGAAACTTTCACAATGAAGAAATCCAAATTGCTAAAAGGCACATGAGAAAATGCTCCACATCATTAATCATCAGGGAGATGCAGATCAAAACCACAATGAGATATCACTTCACACCACAGAGACTGGCCCATATCCAAAAGAACAAAAACAACTGGTGCTGGCGTGGATGTGGCGAGAAAGTGGGACACTCCTTCACTGCTGGTGGGAATGCCAACTGGTTCAGCCCTTTTGGAAAACAGTATGGACGATTCTCAATAAATTAGAAATTGAGCTCCCATTTGACCCAGCAATACCACTCCTGGGAATATATCCCAGAGAGGCAAAAAGGTATAGTCGAAGTGACATCTGCACTTGTTTGTTCATTGCAGCACTCTTTACAATAGCCAGAATCTGGAAAAAACCTGAGTGCCCAAGAAGAAATGACTGGTTAAAGAAACTTTGGTACATTTACGCAATGGAGTACTATGTAGCTGTTAGAAAAGACGAAGTCATGAAATTTACATACAAGTGGTACTACATGGAAAGTATCATGTTAAGCAAAATGACTCAGAAAGAAAGGGATAGACATAGAAAGATTGCATTCATCTGGGGAACATAAAGTAACAAAATAGGAAACTATCACCCAAGAATGGCCGAGATTAGTATCAGGAATTTTACTCCATGGCTTGGAGGCCAACCACACATGCTAGGGGAAAAGGAAGCTCAGATAGAGAAGGGAACTCCAAATAAAGGTGTTGGGAGGATCCTCCCAGGATGGGAGAAGCATGCTGAAAGTAGACTATAGACTAAACATGATTGTGACCCATTGCCTTTTTTGCAAAACACAACACCCAAAAGGAGAGAGAGAACAAAAGGGAATGCCCTGCCACAGAGGCAGGGTGGTATGTGGGGGATGGGCGGTGGGAGGGATACTGGGATCCGTGCTGGTGGGAAACGGGCACTGTTGAGGCATGGGTATTTGATCATTGTATAATTGAAACCCAAGCACAAAAATTTGTAAGTCTACAACTGTACCTCATGATGTCTCACTAATAATAAACAAATAAATAAATAAAAAATTCTGTATAATCCTTCAAAAGTTAATCCTTTTAGCTTAAATTTTTCTACTCCCCTCTCCCTTTTCTTCCAGTAATCAATAATCTGGTCTTGCAGCCTACGAGTTTCTTTTTTTTTAATTTAATTTATTTATCTGATTGGTTTCTTCATGTGCCATTTTTGAGTGACATTATAGATTGTCTTTTGCTATCTTACATCACTAAACATAATACCCTTTAGATGCACTCGTACTGTAATAAATGGTAAGATTTTCTCTTGCTTTTTATTACTGAGATTTCCATCCAATGGACACTGGGTTATTTCTATCTTTTGGTCCTGTGAATTGATCCAGGAGATGCATATATCTCTTTTTTTGTAGGAATATAGCTATTTATTCAGCCACTGATTAGCTGATTGAATTGGCCATGAACTCCACCTTAATTTTTTTATTTATTCTTTTTCTTTTTATATTTATTTATTGAATAACTGTGGGAAAAGTTACTAAGCTTTAGGTTTAAGTCTCGGTCATACAATGACAAGAACCCCCCTCCAACCCCTCCAAATGCCCGTGAGGCAGATGATTTCTACTTTACTCTTCTCTACATTGATTACATTCATTATTTCGACAAAAGATGCACCATTATTATTTAGAATTTCCTCCCAAACAATTAGAATTGCTGAAAAGTCATTGTGAAATATTTTGTTTTCTATAGCTGGCTATGAGAATCATATAATGTCACGCAGCCATGATTTTGGATTTCCGCAAAGAGCCAGATAATTACGAGATTGGTTTCTGTGTGTTTGGTGTTATGGCCGTGCTGGAGAGCCAATCATGGGGGGTAACTCATGACCTCGGTAGGGCATGAAGGACATGCCGGTACTGCTCCCCTTCCCATGAGACTGCAGTTGCCCCGTCACCACCAGCTTGTACCTGGCTTTTCTATAAGCTCTGAGGTGGTATCCACCTTGCTGCGGGGGGGGGGGGGGGTGAAGGCGGAAGAGAGCAACACCCTTTCCCTCCTGGGGAGGCATGGCACTGTAGTTTAACACATGGTACATTCACTTTTCTGCCGCAAGCTTCCGGGCTCTGGATTAAGTCCTTTTGCCTCTGGAGCCATGGCTGTGCTAGAGAGCCGCTTGTGGGGGGCAACTCGTGACCTCAGCAGGGCGTGAATGAGAGGCGGTACCACGCCCCTTCCCATGACACTGCAGTTACCCCGTCACCGCCGGCTCATACCTGGCTTTCCAATAAGCTCTGAGCCAGCAGCCACCTTGTATTCAGTCCAGATGCATTTCTACCCAAAGCCGCTTGGTTTCAAGATTTGTTTCTGAGTCTCCAGTATCATGGCCATTAATCAGCTTGATCAGGAGCCAGAGAGGCTGTTTGTAGTTCGTGACTCAGGGTCTCATTGGGATGGGGAGAAAGAGTTGGCTCCACACCCATGTGTCTCATCACTGCAGGCCCAAACCTGACTGTACAGTGGCCTCTGGAGGATGGTGGTCACCAGGCTACCAGGGGTAACAGGCCATGGCAGGAAACCTATTCCCACCTGGAGTGGCCCAGCGCCAGTAACCTACTGCAGGAACAGGACGCATTTCTGCCAAAAGCCTTTGAATTCCGAGATTCATTTCTGAGACTCTGGGATCATGGCCATTAAGCAGTTCGATCAGGAACCAGAGAGTCCATGCCTCCAATTATATAGCTGAGCCGGAGGTGGTTTGTGGGTGTGTCTCCCAAATACCTAACTTTTGGCCGTTTACTTTCTTGGTAAACTTTGCCCCAGGTTTTTTGGGTCTGGCCAAAGGCACAGCAGCAATTTGGTGGTATCTGAAAGTCTGACGTTAACATCAGGCTGCTGATGCACTCGCCTCACAGGTACAGATTGGCCTGCTGGCGGCACCATGCCCCGTCATATATCTCTTTTATTTTTTTATTTTTTTTTTCTGAAAGAGAAAACTTTATTATTTTTTTTTATAATTTATTTATTTATTGAATCACTGTGGGAAAAGTTACAGAGCTTTCGGGTTTAGGTCTCAGTCATGTAGATACCAAACACATTTCCCTTTACCAATACTCATTTTTAACCCCGAACCCCAATAGACCCCCACCTCCCACCCCTCCCAATTCTTGTGAGGCAGATGAGTTCTAGTTAATACTCTATCTACTTTGACTAGATGGATTATTTCGATAGAAGATGCACAATTATTGTTTAGAGTTTACGACCCACCCCCCACAATCAGACATGCTGAAACAGCGTTGTGAAATGATTTGCTTTCTACAACTTGGTTTAAGAATAAAATGATGTGGTTTTGAATTTCTGCTATTTTACTTATTGACCCTGGAAGAATTTCTATTAAAAGTTAGCTAGTTAAGAGATTGGTTTCTGTGCCCTGGAGTCGTGGCCGTGCCGGAGAGCCGCTCGTGGGGGGCAGCTGGCGACCTCGGTGGGGCGTGGGGGACGGCCCACAAAGCCCCCCTTCCCATGAGGTCCCTGCCGCTCCCGCCAGCCCCGGCTCAAACCTGCTTTCCACAAGGCTCCCGTGCGGCCGCCATCTTTCTTTCCAGAGACCATATATCTCTTTTAATTATAACTTTTTGTAATCTTCAGATAAATATCTATAAGTGGTATGACTTGACTATATATAATTTCTGTTTTTAATTTTTTAGGAATTGCATAATATTTTCCATAATAAATTCATCAATTCTTATTCCCCAGATGTGACTTTTTTTATTAGTGAAACATCATGAGGTACAATTATAAACTTACAAATTTTTGTGCTTGGGTTTTAGTTATGCAATGATCAAGCAAGTACCCATCCCTCCACCAGTGCCCATTTTCCACCACCACAGGTCCCAGTATCCCTCTCACCCCTCACCCCCCCATTCTCCCCCGCCTCTGTGGCAGGGAATTCCCTTTTGTTCTCTCTATCTCCTTTTGGGTTCTGTGGTTTGCAAGAGAGGCATTGAGGATGAAGCTTGCTGTAGGCTTGTGGTAGATGGCTTTAACTATATTGAGGAAGTCCCTCTCTCCACATTTTGGCTAGCGTTTTTATCATGAACGGGTGCTGGATCTTATCAAATGCTTTCTCTACATCTATTGATATGATCATATGATTTTTATCTTTTCTTTTGTTGATATGATGGATTATGTTGATTGATTTCTGAGTGTTAAACCAGACTTGCATCCCCAGGATGAATCCTACTTGGTCATGGTGTATGATCTTTTTGATGAGTAGTTGAATTCTATTTGCTAGTATTTTGTTGAGAATCTTCGCATCTGTGTTCATCAGGGATATCAGCCTGTAGTTTTCTTTTCTCGTGGTGTCTTTGTGAAACAGAATTTTTAGTGGTGAATGTAACAACTTATGATGATGCACACCTGAAGATAAAATGGTGTAAAACAATATTACTTCAATAAACAAATATTTTATAATGATTTTAATTATCTAATATTTCAAATACAATTTTGTTTGTTCATAAATTAATTATTATAAATTTTATAAACAGTTTTATGGCATAAAAACTTTTAAAATGCCTAATACAATTTTATGTATAAAATTAATTTTATTATAAATTTAATAAATATTTTAAAATTATAAGATATTTTTAAAACATAAAGTGGGCTAGGTCAATACTTCAAAGGGCCATAGCTCCAGAGAGATAAGTCAGGGGTCAGGCACCTACCTTACATTATGCTGATTCAGCTTGAACCCCCAGTACCACATATGATCTCCTGAGCACTGTAAGGGTCACTCTTGAACACCATCAGGAACAGCCCCCAAATACCATTGATGTGACTCAAAAATTAAAAAGGGGACTAGAGTCCATACTTTACATATGGGAGCCCCAGGTTTTGTTCCTGGCACCATATGGTCCTCTGAGGTCTACTGGGTGTGGCCTCAAAGTGATGCACACACACAAATAAGTGCAGCTAATTATAGCAAAAAATGCATGATGCTAAAACCTTAACAACACTAAAAATCAGCTGCTTATAACAGGTATATGTAGGATTCTTTATCCAGTAGCAACAAAACAGAAATATATAGAAGTTGGGAGTGGGGGGTGGTGGAATACTCCTAAATGATGAATTAAAAGGAAAGTTAGCTGACTGAAGAGACAGTTCAATTTGTAGAGGGAAGGGGCAAGAGGTTAGTCCAAGGTATCACATACCCCCAAATCCCCAGGACCAGCCAGATGTGGCCCTAAGGATTCCAGAGCATGAGCAGTCTAAGCATAGAATCAACAGATTGGGCTGAACCTGTCCTGGAGGAGTGGCTTGCCCTATACCTCTAGCATTGCTGGTGAAGCCCCTATTCCAAATTAAATAATGAATTAATAAGAAGAAAATCATAAATGACTGTGAGATGAGTGAAACTGAAAACATAGCTTACAAAAACATTTAGGATGTAGCCAAAGCTTAGAGGAAAGTTTAAACTTATAACTGCCTATTTTAGAATAAAGCATCACTGTCACTGTCACTGTTCTCCCCTTGTTCATCGATTTTGCTCGAGCAGGCCCAATAACGTCTCCATTTTGAGACTTCTTGTTACTGTGTTTGACATTTCGAATATGTCACGGGTAGCTTGCCAGGCTTTGCCGTGGGGGCGAGATACTCTCAGTAGCTCGCCGGGCTCTCTGAGAGGGGCAGAGGAATTGAACCCTGCTCAGCTGGGCCGGTGGCTTGCTTGGCAAATGCCCTACTGCTGTGCTACCACTGTGCTATCGCTCCAGTGAATAAATCATAACAAATAAATAATCTAACCTCCAAGTAACCTATATTTTTTTTGGGGGGGTCACACCTGGCGATGTACAGGGATTACTCCTGGCTCATGCACTCAGGAATTACCCCTGGCAATGCTTGGGGGACCATATGGGACACTTGGAACTGAACCCGGGTCAACCGTATGCAAGGCAAATGCCCTACCTGCTGTGATATTGCTCCAGCCCCACCAATTCTTCTTTTTTTTTTATTGGTGAAACACCATGAAGAACAGTTGTAGATCCACAAATTTTTGTGCTTGGGTCTCGACTATACAATGACCAAACACCCATCCCTCCACCAGTGCCCATTTCCACCACCATGGATAATATCCTTCCCACCCCCAATCCCCCATCACACCCTATCTCTGTGGCAGGGCATTCCCATTTGTTCTCTCTATTCTTTTGGGTGTTGTGGTCTGCAAAAGAGGTTTTGAGTGGCAAACATGTTCAGTCCATAGTCTACTTTCAACATGCCTCTCCCCTCCTGGGAGGATCCTCCAGACATCCTTTATTTGGTGCTCTCCTCTCTATCTGAGCTGTCCTTTCCCATAGAACACCCGGCTGGCCTCTAAGCTATGGAGTAATCCTCCTGGTGCTGATCTCAGCTAATCGTGGGTATTAATCTCATATTTTGTTACTTTATATAACCCAGATGAATGCTATCTTTCTATGTCTATCCCTCTCTTTCTGACTCATTTCGCATAGCATGATACTTTCCATGTTGTACCACTTGTATGTAAATTTCACGACTTCATCTTTTCTAACAGCTACGTAGTACTTCATTGTGTAGATGTACCAAAGTTTCTTTAACCAGTCATCTGTTCTTGGGCACTCAGGTTTCTTCCAGTTTCTGGCTATTGTAAAGAGTGCTGCAATGAACAAAAAAGTGCAGATGTCACTTCGACTATACATTTTTGCCTCTCTGGGATATATTCCCAGGAGTGATATTGCTGGATCAAATGGGAGCTCAATTTCTAATTTTTTGAGAATTGTCCATACTGTTTTCCAAAAGGGCTGAACCAGTCGGCATTCCCACCAACAGTGAAGAAGTGTCCCTTTCTCGCCACATCCACGCCAGCATCGGTTGCTTTTGTTCATTTGGATGTGGGTCAGTCTCTGAGGTGTGAGATGGTATCTCAATGTGGTTTTGATCTGCATCTCCCTGATGATTAATGATGTAGAGCATTTTCTCATGTGCTTTTTTGCCATTCGGATTTCTTCTTTGAGAAAGTTTCTGTTCATTTCATTGCCCCATTTTTGATGGGGTTGGATGTTTTCTTCTTGTGGAGTTTAACCAGTACTTTGTATATCCTTGATATCAACCCCTTGTCAGATATGTATCTTTGAAAATACAATTAGCTTCAATGTCATGGAGGGTTTTGCCAACTTTGTCTTCAATGTACCTTATGGTTTCTGGTCTGATGTTGAGGTCTTTAATCTATTTTGATCTTACTTTTGTACACGATGTTAGGCAGAGTTCTGAGCCCATTTTTTTGCATGCAGCCATACAGTGATGCCAGCACAATTTGTTAAAGAGGCTTTCCTTACTCCACTTCACAATTGTTGCACCTTTATCAAAGATTAGATGACCATATGAGTGAGGGGAGATGTCAGTGTATTCAACCCTGTTCCATTGGTCTGCAGTTCTGCCTTTGTTCCAGTACCATGCTGTTTTAATTATTACTGCTTTGTAGTACAGTTTGAAATTACGGAGGTTGATTCCTCCCATTTTCTTTTTCCCAAGAATTGCTTTAGCTATTCGTGGGGGCTTATTGTTCCATATAAATTTCAGGAGTGTTTGCTCCATTTCTTTGAAGAATGTCATGGGTATCCTTATAGGGATTGCATTGAATTTATACAATGCTATCGGTAATGTTGCCATTTTGACAATGTTAAGTCTCCTGACCCATGAGCAGGGGATATCTTTCCATTTTCTCATGTCCTCTTTTATTTCCTGAAGTAGAGTTTTGTAGTTTTCTTTGTACAGGTCCTTTACTTCCTTAGTTAAGCTGATTCGTAGGTACTTGATTTTCTGGGGCACAATTGTGACTGGGATTGTTTTTTTATGTCGTTTTCTTCTCTCTCACTGTTTGCGTATAGGAAAGCCATGGGCTTTGGGGTATTGATTTTATAGCCTGCAACTTTACTATTCAAGTCTATAGTTTCTAGGAGTTTTTTGGTGGAGGTTATTGGGTTCTCTAAGTAAAGTATCATATCATCTGCGAATAGTGAGAGCTTGATTTCTTCCTTTCCTACCTGAATGCCCTTAATATATTTTTCTTGCCTAATCGCTATTGCAAGTACTTCCAGTACTATATTGAACAGCAGTGGAGATAGTGGGCATCCTTGTCTCATCCCTGATCTTAGAGGGAAGGCTCTCAATTTTTCCCCATTGAGGATGATGCTTGCTGTAGGCTTGTGGTAGATGGCTTTAATTATGTTGAGGAAAGTCCCCTCTATACCCATTTTGGCTAGGGTTTTCATCATAAAGGGGTGCTGGATCTTGTCAAATGCTTTCTCTGCATCTACTGATATGATCATATGCTTTTTATCTTTTCTATTGTTGATATGATGGATTATGTTGATTGATTTCCGAATGTTAAACCATCCTTGCATCCCTGGGATGAATCCTACTTGGTCATGGTGTATGATCTTTTTGATGAGTAGTTGGATTCTCTTTGCTAGTAGTTTGTTGAGGATCTTTGCATCTGTGTTCATCAGGGATATCAGTCTGTAATTCTCTTTCTTTGTGGTATCTCTGTCTGCTTTTGTTATCAGTGTGATATTTGTTTCGTAGAAACTGTTCGGAAGTGTTTTTGATATTTCAATTTCGTGGAAAAGCTTAAAGAGGATTGGGAGTAAGTCCTCTTTAAAGATTTGGAAGAATTCACTAGTGAACCCATCCGGGCCAGGACTTTTGTGCTTGGGAGGAAATGGGGAGACCATTTCAATTTCCTTGATGGTGATTGGTCTGTTCAGGTATTCCAGGTCTTCTTGGTTCTGCCTTGGGAGTCTGTAGGAGTCTAGGAATTTATCCATTTCCTCAAGGTTTTGATGTTCTGTGGCATAAAGCTTCTCAAAGTACTCCCTGAGGATCTTTTGAATTTCTGTAGTTTCTGTTGTAATGACCCCCTTTTCATTTCTGACTCGGGTTATTAGAGTTTTCTCTCTCCCTTTCTTTGTGAGATTTGCTAGAGGCTTATCAATCTTGTTAATTTTCTCGAAGAACCAGCTCTTGGTTTCATTGATCTTTTGGATTGTTTTTTTGGCTTTCCATCTCGTTATTCTCTGCTCTGAGTTTTATTATTTCCTTTCTCCTCTTCGGGTTGTGCTCCTTTTGTTGGACCTTCTCCAAGCTCTTAAGCTGTGAGGTTAGGTTACTTATGTGTGCTCGCTCCTCCTTCCTGAGGAATGCTTGTAGAGCTATAAACTTTCCTATTAGCACAGCTTTTGATGTGTCCCATAAATTTTGGTAACTCGTGTTCTCATTTTCATTCGTTTCTAGGAATCTTTTGATTTCCTCTTTGATTTCCTTTCTAAGCCACTCGTTGTTCAATAGCGCACTGTTTAATTTCCAGGAGTTTGATTTAGTTTTTTGTTTTTGTGTGTGATTTATTTCTAATTTCAGCGCATTGTGGTCTGAGAAGATTGTTGATACAATCTCTATCTTCTTAATTTTATGGTGGTATGTTTTGTGGCTCAACATGTGGTCTATCTTGGAGAATGTTCCATGTACGCTTGAGAAGAATGTGTATTCAGCTTTTTGTGGATGAAGTGTCATGTATATATCTACTAAGTCCCTTTCTTCCATTGTTTCCCTCAGGTGAAGTATGTCCTTGTTAAAGTTGAGTCTGGTTGATCTATCAAGAGGTGACAAAGCAGTGTTGAAGTCTCCCACTAGTATTGTGTTGCTATTGATGTCTTTTTCCAAATCTATGAGTAGTTGTTTTAAGTACTTTGCTGGTCTCTCATTAGGTGCATATACATTTATTATTGTAAGTTCTTCCTGTTGTACAGATCCTTTGATCAATAACAAATGGCCTTCACTGTCTCTTATGAACTTCTTCACTCTGAAATTGATGTGGTCTGATATTAGGATGGCTACCGCAGGTTTTTTATGGGAGCTGTTTGCCTGTAGGATTGTTTTCCAGCCTTTGACTCTGAGTCTGTGTTTGCTTTGATTATTGAGATGTGTTTCTTGCAGGAAGCAGAATATTGGGTTCAATTTTCTAATCCATCCTGCCACTCTGTGTCTTTTAATTAGTGCATTTAGCCCATTGACATTGAGAGAGATTATTGTTATGGGATTTTGTCCCATTGTTCTGTTGAAATTTGCTGTATTTGAGAGGCCTGTCTTGCCTTAAAGTAGCCCATTTAGTTGTTGTTGTAACCATGGTTTTGATTCTATGAAGTTTCTGAGCTGTTGTTTGTCTGTGAAACTGTGTGTTGTTCCTTCTATTATGAATGAGAGTCTCGCTGGGTAAAGTATTTTTGGAGAGACATTTATTTCATTGAGTTTTTTTCACTATGTCCCACCACTGTTTTCAGGCCATGAGGGTTTCATCCGAACAATCAGCTGTGAATTTCAAGGATGCTCCTTTGTAAGAGATTTCTTTCTTCGATCTTGCTGCTTTCAGAATTTTGTTTCTAGCTAAGGTTTTGGTCATTTTGATCAGGATGTGTCTTGGGGTATTTTTATTTGGTTTTCTTCTAGTTGGTACCCGTCGGGCCTCCTGAATGTGGTCACACGTTTTCTTCAGCTCTGGAAACGTTGTAGCAATGATGTCTTTGACAGTTTCTTCTTCATCAGGGTTTTCTTCCTGTCCCTCTGGGACTCCTATAATCCTTATGTTACCCCTCTTGGCATCATCACGATCTTCTCTTGCCATCTGTTCCCGAATTGTGAGTCTTTTTTCCATTTTCTGCTCTTTTCTGGAGAGTCTCTGAGCTTCATCTTCGAGCTCACTGATTCTGTTCTCAGCAGCTGATACTCTGCTGCTGAGGCCTTCCACTGAGTTTTTCAATTCGCCTACCAGGTTTTTCAGGTCTGACATTTCTGATTGCATTTTCCTCATTTCTGCCTTCAAATCCTCTTGTCTTTTATTGGCATTGCTTTCCACTGTTTCTTTGAGTTCCCTAAGCATCCTAAGTAGCTCCCTTCTGAATTCCTTGTCAGAGAGGTTGTCTAAAAACACTACAGTACTGTTGGTGTCTTCTGGACTAGCCTCTTCAATAGGAAAGTTCGGTGGGCTTTTGCGTTGCTTTACCATTGTGATCAGTGTGGTTTAGTCCTTCACGTTCACTGTTACTATTCTGGTTGAATGAGGAGAGAGTGCCCGAAGCTGTTCAGCTGTGTTGCCCTCAGATGGGCCTCAGTTCCCGTCCAGTGCAGATCATACTGTTCCCTCTGGAGAGGAGGGGCTGATGAGCCGATGGGCGGTCCCACGGTGCTGGACGGGCCACGGGGGGGGGGGGGGGGGTCTCCGCGCTAGGGATCAGCGGGAAGAGGCGCGTGGCTGCAGGGGAGGAGCGGCTGTTCTTAAGGTGAAATTTATTGATACAAAGAATAGAAAAGCAAAGAAATGAAAATTATGTTACCCAAAAAGATATTTCTTTGAAGAAATAAAAACATTATGTTTTCAGGAAAATACAAATAAAAAGTATGATGAGATACTACTTCATACCTATTTGAATACTTCAAATCTGAAACTTTGACAATACCTAAGGTCAGAAAGAATAAAGGAGCAACAGGGTTTCTCATTCATTGTTAGTGCGAATAAAAAGGACCCAGCTACATTCTTTCAGGCCGACCAAAACATTCTATGTATTCCTGTAAAAATAAAAATATGGGTCATTTTAAGGAGAGAGAGAACACAGGGGATTGCCCTGCCACAGAGACAGGGGGGATGGGGGGATGGGGGTGGGAGGGATATTATCCATGGTGGTGGAAAATGGGCATTGGTGGAGGGATGGGTATCTGATCATTGTATAATTGAAACCAAAGCACAAAAAATTGTAAATCTACAACTTTAAAAAAAATAATAAAATACAATAAAGGGGAAAAAAATATGGGTCATTTTATATTTTCATAGATCCATAAATAGTGTAATACTAAAATTTAATGCTAGTGAAAACTCTGATTTCTATGATTGTGACTGATCAACATAGGTTTATCATTGCAAAAAAGACACCACTTTCATGAGAAGTGTTCATAAAGGGAAGGTTAAGCATGTGTTGTGAAAAGGGCATAAGGCAATTTCTACATCTTCTGGTTAATCTAGTTAAGAAACTAAAATTTCTCTAAAATAAATAAGTTTTTAACTTCCTGGAACAATAAATGAGTTCAGCAAGTCTGCAGGAAATACAATTTGTATATAAAATTAATATTTTTAAATTTGCAATAGAAATCTGAATGTAAAATCGATACAACTCCATCTATGAAAACACAAATTAGAATAAAATACTTAGAATAAATGTAACATTCAAATGTAAAGTTACACGCTAAAGACTACAAAATCTTGTTAAAAGAAATTTAAAAAAATCAAAATGGAATAAAAAACATGTTCCTGATCAAAACTTTTTAAACCATTGCTAAATAACAGTAGTCCCCAAAGTCATTTATTTACTCAGTTCAATTCCCATTAATAATCCTTCTGAATTTTTTTTAGAAAAACTGACAGGCTGAACTAAAATTTATAGGGAATCTAAGGGACCCAAGTGCTATAAATAATCTCCAAAAAAAAAAAAACCCAAATAGGAGTTAGGGGCTAGAGTGATAGTACAGTGCGTAGGGTGTTTGCCTTTGCCCAATCCGGGTTTGATTCCCAGCATGCCATATGGTCCCCTGAGTACTGCCAGGAGTAACTCCTGAGTGCAGAGCCAGGAGTAACCCCTGTGCATTGCTGGATATGATCCAAAAAGAAAATAAAATAGGAGAAAATATGCTGCCCGATTTCAAAGGTTACTTCAAAGAAACAGTAATCAAACAGTTGAGTACAGTACAAGACTGGCTGTATCACTCAAGAGAGCAGAATTCAGAATCCAGACATCAACACAGATATTTTTGTCTATCTGGTTTTTAACAAGTGTGCCAAAATGACCTGGTTGAAGAAGAATAATACTTTCAACAAAAGGTGTTGGGGCAACTGGATGTCCTCATGAAAAAGGAATAAAGTTAAATACGTATGGCACAATAAAATATGGATGCAAAAACAATCAAAACCTAAATGTAAGAGCTAGTATTATAAAATTTAGAAGAAGGAAATATGGCAGCAACACAGCTGAACGGCTTCGGGCACTCTCTCCTCATTCAACCAGAATAGTAACAGTGAACGTGAAGGACTAAACCACACTGATCACAATGGTAAAGCAATGCAAAAGCCCACCGAACTTTCCTATTGAAGAGGCTAGTCCAGAAGACACCAACAGTACTGTAGTGTTTTTAGACAACCTCTCTGACAAGGAATTCAGAAGGGAGCTACTTAGGATGCTTAGGGAACTCAAAGAAACAGTGGAAAGCAATGCCAATAAAAGACAAGAGGATTTGAAGGCAGAAATGAGGAAAATGCAATCAGAAATGTCAGACCTGAAAAACCTGGTAGGCGAATTGAAAAACTCAGTGGAAGGCCTCAGCAGCAGAGTAACGGCTGCTGAGAACAGAATCAGTGAGCATGAAGATGAAACAATGAAATACAATTTTATTTCCATAAAATTGGTGAGGAAATAGTACTCAATATTGTAGAATAGCCACAATTTACATTCATCCAGTGGGCATGCTCATTTGCTTAGTCATTTTGGTGAGCAATTTGGTAAAATCTGGAAAAATCAAATTTATGTATTTATTTTGCAGACAATTTACCATTGAGCTCCTTTACTACAAGACATTAGAAGACAAATATTAGAATATATAATGAAATTTTTCCCGGTAACAGGAAAAACTAAAAATAATAATCCATGAACAATTTGTTATGACTATAATAGCTAAATTAATTTGTTTTATAAGTTCATGAATATATAAAAGATTGAGAAAATAGAGAAACATCTATGCAGAATAATAAATACATAGTTTGAAAAGAAGGAAAAGAATTTATGTGACTTTTAAATATATTTATCTACAGCTCAGATAGAGAAGGGAGCACCAAATAAAGGGTGCTGGGAAGATCCGCCCAGGATTGGAGATGCATGCTGAAAGTAGACGATAGATAGAACATGATTGCCACCCAATACCTCTTTTGCAAACCACAGCACCCAAAAGGAGAGAGAGAACAAAAGGAAGCGTCCTGCCACAGAGGTAGGGTTTGATGAGGGGATGGAGGGGTGGGAGGAATACTGGGATTGGTGGGGGTGGAGAATGGGCACTGGTGGAGGAATGGGTACTTGATCATTGTATAACTGAAACCCAAGCACAAAAATTTGTAAGTCTACAACTGTACCTCATGGTGTTTCACTAATAAAAATAAATAAATGAAATTAAAAATTTAAAAAAATAAATATATTTATCTACTGATGCAAGATGTTATTTGTTCTCAAAGGGTCATTTAGACATTTTCAAAGATTCTTAAAAGCTATACCTATTTTTATAACAATATAAAGAATTTTTGTTTGTTTGGATTTGAGGATCACACTTGGTGGTGAATGCTCAGGTCTTACTCCCTGGCTCCGCACTCAGGAATTACTCCTGGTGGTGCTCCTATAGGATACAGGAAATCAAACCCATTGTAAGGCAAACACCCTACCCACTGTATATTGCTTTGGCCCAGAATTTTTAAAAATTTTATTCTATCATTAATGTACAAGAGTTTTCCAGTGTCGCATTTTATGTGACATAACAATTGTGTATAGAAGTAGGTATTATAATCCAGTTGACATTAATAAATATGCACAATGCAAAACAATATCCCTCTTCTTTTCCTTGAACCATAGCAACTAATTATAAAAATGTTTTTACACTAAGCTATGAGTTAATAAAATTTAATGTAATTTTTAAATATTTCTAAAGCACTTCAGTCTTTATTTCAAACACTGAAAATACTGATAAATATAATTCATGTAATGAAAATTATTTATGATGCAAGTATTCCAGATTAACATGCTTGAAATCTTCTGGTATGAAAGCATTCTTGAGAAAAATGAGCATCAAGTTCAAGATTCTAATTACTTCAGAGAAAGGAGAGAGACATAAAACGATGAACTCTGAGGCTAGGGATTCTGGGCACTGCAAATGTACCTGCAATATCTCTTGAAACCAAAAGCAAAGTACAGCAAAATGCAGTTCAATAGAGCTGGATGGTTTCATTGTGTTTTTGTACCTTCTGACTTATTTAAAATAATTCACAAAAAATCATAAGCATATCATTTAGACTGTTGAAGTGATTACCAGAAAGACTAATAACCAAAATAGTTAGAAGCGTAGAGAGCAGTGGAACTGCAGGTGGGCGAGTGAGGGTGGAAGATGACTACTCTTCATAGCAAGTAACAACTGCAGTATTTCAACTGGTACTACGTACGCCCACTACACTTTCATAAAAATAGAATCTTTGACCCCAAAAGTAAATAAACAAAAAATGCATGAACAATGTAAAACATACAGATGATATAATTTAAAAAGGGAGTATGTAAAGTAAAATTTAAAACAGTTGTGTTAGAATTATAGATCTTTTTCCTTTCATGATCTTATATTCTTAATGATTATGGCTGCCATTTGGATTTATTATTTTGGTCTTCTTTATATCAGTAGGTAACAATCTTCTAAACTTTAAAGACTATGATCACAGATGGATTCGTTTTTATCTTATAATCATAAAAGCCTCTTTTGAGAGATAAAATTAACTTCACAGGATAACACGATATTGGTATCACATTATCAGAGTATGCTAAGCATGCCCCTACTTCTTTCATTGTTCTCTTACACCGATGATAATTCAAATATTAATTTTGATATATAAATGACTTGATAATAATCTACATCAGTGGCCCAAATGTACTATTTGTTGTACCCTTTATTATGCAGTATTTTCACTGACACTGTGACAGCTGTAGCTGAATGAAAGCAGGGTCCAACAAAAAGAAGAGTTACTAGGCAAAATGCTGATTTCTTTATCCTATTGCATGCAGTCAAAGTAGTCAAGATAGGTAGACAGGGGCCAGAGTGATAGTACAGGGTGTAGGGTGTTTGCCTTGCCTATGGTGACCCAGGTTCTACTCTGGCATCCCATAGGAGTAATTTTTGAGTGCAGAGCTAGCAGTAACCCCTGAAGATTTCCAGATGTACGCTCGCCCCCCCCAAAAAAGATAGCATGTAGTTTATTATACAATGATGTCAAGCTCTGAGGTTCTTGACCAGAATTCTTTTCTATATATCATGAGAAGGACAGGGACCAAAGAAAGGTCTAGAAGATTTCTGTTTTACTTCATTTTCAGTGTGAAGCATCTTAAGGACTACTTTCTGTGAAAAACATAAACTAAGGGAAGACAGATTTAATGGAGTCCCCTCCCACTAAGTTCAAAGGTTTTACTGGTCAAAACCTGAAAGAAACATTCCCTGTGCTGTGAACAGGATGCATTTTCTTTTAAAAGGAAGAATTTATATACAGGGAATCACAAAAAAAGAAAATTAGAGGGTAAAAAGGAACACTTCAGCAGATAATCAAGAGCTGTACTAGTTTCCTAGGACTGTCTAAACAAATTGCCATTGTTTAAACAACTGTAGTGTTTTCTCTCAGAGTTAGGTGAAGTAAGTCAGAAATTAAGGGGTTAGCAGAGGTAGTTCCTTCACAGCCTCTGCAGAAGAATCTGCTCCTTATCCCTCTTCTAGCTTCTGACATTACTGGCAAGTCCAGGGGTTCCTTGGCTTGTAGCTGCGTCATGTTAATCTCTGCCTGCTGTTTTCACATGACATTTTTCTAGGTTTCCTCATCTTATAAAGACTCTCCTCACTGGATTATTTGGTCTCTAAAATGATTACACCTTGAATCTTTAATTAACTACTTGTGAAGATCATAGATCCAACTAAGGTTCTGAGATTCCAAATGGACATTATTTAATTGATTAGATTGGGCTATGCAGAAGAAAGCACAAGTACCCACTAAAATATTCATTAGGATTCTTAGAAACCATGACTTTATGTGAAACATTATTTAATGAAAGCAGTCCCTTTAAAAATGTTTTAATAAGTGTTGGCAGGCATTTTCCCCCCTCACAACATTAAAACAAAATGATGTTGAATACAACAAAGTTTAATTAGTGGCATATGCCCACAGAATTCTGTGTTTATTGCAAGTTAAGGAAAATAAATTAAAGATGGACCATTTGAGACAGCTCTTTATTAGCAACATCAACCATGGAGGAAATTATTTGTTTTTCAAAAGAAAAAATCAGTCATATTTCATGTCTACACATTCTGTCATCCAGTCAAGGAGTTACTCATACTCATTCATGCTATTTTCTTTTTTTTAATTCTGAAAAAGATTTATTCTTTTAGGATTTCAAACTTAAATGCATTGGAATCATTGCAATGAGCTAAAATGCATTTTAAAAGATATCAATTTAATTTTGCCTTTTTAGGAGGTAGTGGTTTCTAAATTATTTTTATTGATTGAGATTCTATTGGTAATGGCTTCTCATGAATGTAATTACAACACCACACCCATCACCAAAGTACCTGCCTCACTCTCCCAAGGATCCCAATACTCATCCCTCTCAAACACCTACCCTTCAGATTTCAGAGATTAGATTTCCCATTTTGTTGCCTTTGGACCTTTGTTGCTACCTTTCAGTGTATTTTTGTCGCACACATGCGAGAAATCATTCTGTAGCTATCCCTTTTCTTCTAATATCATTCAGCATAATGTGCTCTAATTCCATTCATATTGCTTAAAATTGTATGATTCTGCTCCTTCTAAGAGTGTCACAGTAAATCATGACATTTTCTGGGTTTTCTCAACTTATAAAGATTCTCCTCCTGGATTATTTGGTCTATAAAATGATTTCACCTTGGTTCTTTAACTATTTGTGAAAAACATAGTTTCACAAATAATGTTTCACATTGTGTATATATGTATGTGTATATACATATATATATCAACTTTTTGATCCACTCATCTGTAGTTAGGCACTCGACTATTTCTATATCTTGGATATTTTACCAAGTGTGGCAATGAATATAGGCATGCGATATCCTTTCATCAATTCATACCATTTTTGAACACCTATATACTTTTGCACTGTGTTGGGCACTATAATTAGAATAGAAACCAAGACTTCACAAGAATCATTATGTGTAATTAGAAAGAATGCAAGCTTATTTACCTTCAATTACATTATATTGTTACTTTGCTTTGGAATCTTTTGGAGTCTTGTTTTTTTTGCTTTTTGGGTCACACCTGGCCATGCACAGGGGTTATTCCTGGCTCATGCACTCAGTAATTACTCCTGGCAGTGCTCGGGGGACCAGATGGGATGCTGGGAATCGAACCCGGGTCAGCTGCATGCAAGGCAAACACCCTACCCGCTGTGCTATGGCTCCAGTCCCTAGCATTGGAGTCTTGACTGAGACCTTATGTTTTGTAAATCAGGTGATTCCTAACATGTTCTTCCTAGTCCTCACATTGAATCAGAAGGATACACCCTTGCTCCTAGCTCTGTCTGCTTATTACCATTTCATGTCTTTTTTCTTAAAATCTGTTTTTCTTGCTTTAGCGAAGCAGAGACGGGGGGTTTGGGTCACACAGCAGTGCTCAGGGCTTACTCTGATTGTTCTTAGGGATCAATCTGAACAATACTCAAGGAACCACACATGGTGCCGGGGTTAATCTCAATGGGCCATATGCAAGGTAAGCACCCCTATCTCCTGTACTATCTCTCTTTCCCTCATCTGTACCATTATTTTTGCTTTGTTTGGCTGACATACTCAGTGATGCTTATGGCTTTCTCTTGACACAGTGCTGAGGGATTACTCTGGGAGGTGCTTGAGGGATCATATGCAGTGCCCTGGACTAACCCACTGAAAAGTTCTACATGAATCACTTAAATTCTGTCAACCAAGTATTGTATTTTTCTTTACTGCTATGTGGCTGATTCTGAATTTATGCTAAGGTCAATACTTCTTACTCAACATGTTTACTATCACCATTTCAAATTATCTAGATTTTATATTAGTTCATTATGACTACCCTCATTAGAATGCAAGCTCTGAGTGTGGGAACATTATTTTTTTTTCATCTGCTGAATAGTCAGTGCTAAAATATGGTAGATTTCCAATTATTTTGTTAAACGAATAAATAAATGGAGAAACAAAATAAAATTTATTTCTCTTTATCTGAACAACCAAATATCAAAATTTACCAATTTGAATTCCTTACATTCTCATATTTCTTCTTTGCCATCATCTGTTATCATTTTAATTCACTAATTTTTTTCCATCATCTGTTATCATTTTAATTCACTGATTTATTTTAAAGAACATCCTGCTTGTATGCCTATGGCTAGATTAATGTGCCACCCTTTTTCCTTCAACTCTTTAACCACAGAGGCTGAAACATAATCATTCCACATAGCCATCAACACACTATTAGAATTTTTCCAGGGCTCTGTTTTGTCTATTAAGGGTAAAAGTTGATGCTCTGAACTTGGTATATAAAATGCTCTTAACTTGGGATCATTTCGTTTGTTTCTTACTGGACTCCTACCTGTCAGTACTAGCAAAGCTATGAAGGTCCTCAGAACCAACAGGGTTATTCCTAATTTTGTTGGTGGGGGCATGCAGTGACTGGGATCAAACTGAGGGCCTTAAGCTAACTCTTGGGCTTACTTTGTTCTCAACATCTTCCTTTAGCACTTTCCACCTAACTTTCCCCAAATAATAAATTACCTGAAGTTCCTCCTAATGTGCCATGCTTGTTAGAAATAGGATTTATTTTAGAACAGCTTTGATTTATAATGATGTTGAATAATGATTTCCGTATATCCTTTACCTAGTTTCTCTAGTTATTAACACTTTTAATGAACACATCCCTTTCATACAGGAGCCATAATTAATGTTGATATACTTTTATATGATATGATATTTTATGATATGATAAACTAACACCCAGACTTCAAATTCATTTTGTTTTCTTTAATATTCTATTCTGGTTCTTACATTTAGTGATTATTTTCTTTAGATTCCTTTTTGCTATAAAAGTTTTTCAGGTTTTTCTAAATTGGTGACCCTGACAGTTTTAAGTAGCATTGATCAGAAGACATGTAAAATGTCTCTCAGTTAGGATTTGTCTAATATTTTTTTCATGGTTAGATTGGGGATATACACTTTGGGAGGACGATCACAGGTAAAGTACCCTTTTTGTCATATCTTATCAAGGAAAAAAGGTATCAATCTGACTAGTCACTGTCATCTTTTTGTTTGTTTTTAGAGCACATCTGGTGGTACTTAGGGATTACTCTTGACTCTGGACTGAGGGATTACTCCGGATGGTACATGGGGGACCATATGGGATGCTGCGATTGAACATGAAGGACTGTGTACAAGGCAAATGCCCTACCCACTCTACTATCTCTTTGGCTTGAGTCACTATAATTTTGACCTTGAAACCTTTGCTAAAGTAAGAGATTGTTAGGTAAGTTCTCATTTTACACTTCACTCCCCCAGTTTTACTCTCCTCTCTACTCTCTACTGTTCCTCAGAAGGATAGTACAATTTTCACTGAAGAGAGTGAGAGTTATAGGAGTTATGCTCTTCCTCCTTGAGAGCAAAGTGTATACAAAAATTATTTGGATGGGACTGAATATGACATACCTGGGTTAAGGCACTTGTTTTGTTTCTGTTGCTTTAACTTTTTCTTTAAGACAGCTAACAACTCTGTTCCCACTGGGTCTAAAAGGAATTTCTACTCCGCCAGGGTCTAACCATTTCAAAGTATCCCTCAGTATAAGTGAAGTGATCTTTTCTTCCAGATAACTTCAGGAACCCAACCACTTCATTGCCTGGGGCCCATTATAAACTAAGGTAGCATGAGATTTCCCCCTTGCACAGGTAGGGTCTGCGCCCCTCTGTCAGCATGAAGCAGCTTCAGAAGATGGACCACCGACTATTTTCCCCTTAAAGATTTAAGATGGTAAAATCTCCGGGGGGGTGGGAGAATAGAATGTAGGCAGGTAGACAGGGAAGGACCCCTCCTAAGGCAATGAAGAATGGGGAATTATGTGTGGTGTTGGGAGAAAAATGCTGCTTCTCTATGACGATCACATAGGGGTGGTCTGAGACTCCACGGCTAAGCTGGTGGAGGGCCTTGAGCAGCGCCGAAGAGAAAGGGGAGTTAGGGAAGGCTGGTTTGATTCATGGCTCAATCAGTCCCCATGGCTAGGTACTCTCCTTTTGACCTTGGCTGGCCCCCTCCTGATCCTTCTAATCATGATGACCCTGGGACCCTACATCTTGAATCGGTTAGTGAATTTTGTTAGAGAACGCGTCGATTCTGTTTAACTCCTGGTTCTAAGGCAGCAGTATCAAGCTCTGTCACCCACTGAGGAAAGCTACTCTTAACCATGGGTCCTTGAATAAGGCCCCGATCTCCCCACGATCTCTAGGATTAGAGATGCTCATTAAAAGAAGTTGGGAATGAAAGAACCCATATTAGGGCATTAAATTTTTGCATCACTTGCAACATTGCTTTCTGTAAAACTGCTTGGCTGCTTTGCACCTGGGGTGGAACTTGGAATGTGAACAGGGCATAACTTCTTATGAAACCAAGTGTGACAGGATTCAGGCGTATTTACTATTCCTGGAATGTATTGTTTCAGTAAAGAACCCTGCAGATGTCTTGGGTAATGGATAACTCAGGATGCGGGTGGTTGGGGGAGATTACCCAAGGCTTAATGTTCCCACTATAACCTTGCTTGTGCTAACAATCGATGTATGTAACTGCTGACTTTTGAATCTATAGGCTATGAAATGCACAGGCTTTCCTGTAATGGTCAGTGAAGGCCTATATAAGATCCCCTTTGAAGAAGTTCGGGGTCTTGCCTCACCTAACTGACCTGCGTGTCTGTGTAGGTGGCTTGACCCTGGCTAGCCAGTCTTATAATAAACCTTGCTTGCTGTTTGCAGTCTCTGGAGTCTCTTTGTCATTAAAGGGAGATCACGATCTGTGCCCTAACATTAGCTAATCATGGTTTACTGGATATGGTGCCCTGAGCACTCCTAGGAATGGTCCCTAAGTGCAGAGCCAGCAATAATTCATGAGCACCGCTTTTTTTTTCTTTATTTTTTTTTGTAGGAGTACTGCTATTTATTCAGCCACTGATTAGCTGATTGAATTGGAGCACCACTTTTATGGTCCCAAATCCCACCAATTAAAAATAATTTGTGATTCTTTCATAGGCAGATTTGTTTTATCTTTGTGTTAACTTATTTAGTTATATCAGTATGAATCCATGCATTGTAACCAATTACTACATTGTAATTAATTAATATTTTATGTTATTGTTCAAACTGTTTCAATTTTGTTTTGGGGGAGCATTTTAACTTGGCTATATTACTATGACATAGCCCTATCAATTTTTTTACTTCCGGCATAGCAAATACTCTAAGATCATGTGTATATTTCTGCCCTAGCCCTAATATTAGCATGTTTTCAAGGCTCCTTGCTTCCTCTTACTAGAGGGTGATATGAGATACGAAGGTTGGGACACTGGGTATGCTATTTACTTATTTTTAACCTCTGTACTTGTTCTATGAGTTATCTTCCTTGAAATATCCTTTTTTTTTGCCTTTTGGGTCACACCGGGCGATGCTCAGGGGTTACTCCTGGCTCATGCACTCAGGAATTGTTCCTGGCGGTGCTCGGGGAACCATATGGGATG
The DNA here is from genome assembly GCF_029834395.1 of Sorex fumeus. Lineage (NCBI taxonomy): Eukaryota > Metazoa > Chordata > Mammalia > Eulipotyphla > Soricidae > Sorex > Sorex fumeus. The sequence continues at coordinate 4,122,203 of NW_026606078.1, read as the reverse complement.
CTGGGAATCGAACCCGTGTCGGCCATGTTGGCTGCATGCAAGGCAAACGCCCTACCTGCAGTGCTAACACTCCAGCCCCGAAATATCCTTTTCACTTCCATTCCTCTTTGATTCCTAAATAAGCTCTCATTGTCTTTAACCCTATGCAGGTGCACCTGCTTTTCTAGGAAAATTTTTCTGAGTTTCTGAATACATACAATACCAATAGTACTACTGGTACTACCAATACCAGTAGTCAGCACTGTTCTGTGTTCCTTTATTGCACTATATATTTACTAATACTCATCTCACTAACATCTCCTCTAGTCAGAGCTACCTTTCAGTAGGAATTGTATTTTCTGCTGCTAAGATTCAGGAACAGAAGAGCTCATATATAGGCTAAAGACTCGATAACTTTTTTTCTAAATCATTTGATCACTTGACATCTCATTAGTCATCGATTTGCTAGAGGGGGTGCCAGTAATGTCTCCATAGTGTTCCAAGCTTCTTTCTTCCTCCTGCACAACTCAGGTACCAGGTCATTCGTCATGTTGACTTCTTCACCTAGGTACACATAACTGTTGCATTTGGAGATGTATATATGTATATATCCTTTATATCAACCTCTTGTCAGATGTGTATTAGGCGAATATCCTTTCCCATTCTGTAGACTGTCTTTGTATTTTGGTCATTGTTTCTTTTGAGGTGCAGAAGCTTCTTAGTTTAAGATAGTCTCATTTGTTTATCTCTGTTTTCACTTTCTTAGCCCGTGGCGTGACATCTTTGAAGATAACATTAGCTTCAATGTCATGGAGGATTTTGCCCACTTTGTCTTCAATGTACCTTATGGATTCCGGTCTAATGTTGAGGTCTTTAATCCATTTTGATCTTACTTTTGTACACGGTGTTAGGCAGAGATCCGAACCTACTTTTTGCATGTAGCTGTCCAGTTTTGCCAGCACAATTTGTTAAAGAGGCTTTCCCTGCTCCACTTCACATTTATTGCTCCCTTATCAAATAGTAGATGATCATATATTTGGGTGGAGATGTCAGTATACTCAATCCTGTTCCATTGGTCTACAGCTCTGCCTTTGTTCCAGTACCATGCTGTTTTAATTATAACTGTTGTGTAGTAGAGTTTGAAGTTAGGGAGGTTAATTCTTCCCATTTTCTTTTCCCCAAGAATTGCTTTAGCTATTTGTGGGAGCTTATTGTTCCATATGAATTTCAGGAGTGTTTGCTCCATTTCTTTGAAGAATGTCATAGGTGTCATTATAGGGACCACATTGAATTTGTATGAATACTTTGGGGAGTATTGCCATTCTGACAATGTTAATTCTCCCGATCCATGAGCTGGAGATATCTTTCCATTTCCTCGTGTCCTCTTTTATTTCCCGAAGTAGCATTTCATAGTTTTCTTTGTACAGGTCCTTTACTTCCTTAGTTAAGCTGATTCCTAGGTTTTGATTTCCTGGGGCACAATTGTGAATGGGATTTTTTTTCGTGTCACGTTCTTCTCTCTCATTATTCATGTATAGGAAAGCCATAGACTTTTGGGTATTGATTTTATAGCCTGAAACTTTACTATACAAGTCTATTGTTTCTAGGAGTTTCTTGGTATAGGTTTTAGAGTTCTGTAAGTATAGTACCATATTATCTGTGAATAGTGAGAGCTTGAATTCTTCCTTTCCTACCTGAATGCCCTTAATATCTTTTTCTTGCCTAATCACTATTGCAAGTACTTTCATTACCATATTGAACAGCAGTGGAGAGAGTGGGGCATCCTTGTCTCATCCCTGATCTTAGGGGGAAGGCTCTCAGTTTTTCTCCATTGAGGATGATGCTTGCTGTATGCTTGTGGTAGATGATTTTAACTATATTGAGGAAAGTTCCCTTCATACCCATTTTGGCAAGGGTTTTCATCATAAACGGGTGCTGGATCTTGTCAAATGCTTTCTCTGCATCTATTGATATGATCATATGATTTTTATCTTTCTTTTGTTGATATGATCGATTATGTTGATTGATTTCCTAATGTTAAACCATCCTTGCATGCCCAGGATGAATCCCACTTGTTCATGGTGTATGATATTTTTGATGAGTTGTTGAATTCTATTTGCTAGTATTCTGTTGAGAATCTTCGCATCCGTGTTCAGCAGGGATATCAGCCTGTAGTTTTTTTTGTTGTTGTTGTGGTGTCTTTGTTTCCTTTTGGTGTTAGAGAGATATGAGCTTCAAAGAAACAGTTTGGGAGAGTTTCTGTTTCTTCAATTTCCTGAAAAAGCTTGAGAAGAACTGGCAATAGATCCTCTTTAAATGTTTGGAAAAATTCGCTAGTGAATCCATCTGATCCTGGGATTTTGTTTATGGGAAGACTTTTGATTACAGTTTCAATTTCCTTGATGTGAATAGGTCTATTCCGGTACTCTAGATCTTCTTGATTCAGCTTTGGAAGATTAGAGGAATTCAGGAATTTATCCATTTCTTCTAGGTTCTCTTGTTTCGTGGCATACAGACTTTCAAAGTAGTCTCTGATGAACTTTTAAATTTCTTTGGTTTCTATTGTGATGTCCCCATTCTTATTTCTGATTCGATTTATTAGGGTTCTCCCTCTCTGTTTCTTTGTGAGTGTTGATAGTGGTTTATCTATATTATTTATTTTCTTTAAGATCCAGCTCTTGGTTTCATTGATCTTTTGGATTGTTTCTTTGGTTTCCATGTCGTTGATTTCTGCTCTATGTTTTATGATCTCTTTCCTTCTGCCTGATTTGGGCTCCTTCTGTTGATCCCTTTCTATGAGTTTGAGCTGTGAAGTCAAGTTGTTTATGTGTATCCTTCTGTCCTGAGATATGCTTGCAGGGCTATAAATTTTTCCCTTAATACGGCTTTAGCTGCATCCCATAAGTTATGGTAGCTTGTATCTTCATTCACATTTGTTTCCAAGTGTCTTTTGATTTTGTCCTTGACTTCCTTCCTGATCCACTCGTTGTTCAGCATTGAGTTGTTTAATTTCCAGGTGTTTGATTTGGTTTTCCGTGTCTGTGTGTGATGCACTTCTATTCTCAGTGCATCTGTCACTGTCACTGTCCTCCCGTTCATCAATTTGCTCGAGCGGGCCCAGTAACGTCTCCATTGGAGACTTTTGTTGTTACTGTATTTGGCATATCGAATGCATCACGGGTAGCTTGCCAGGCTCTGCTGTGCGGGTGAGATACTCTACGTAGCTTGCCCGGCTCTCTGAGAGGGGGCAAAGGAATCGAACTCGGGTTGGCCATGTTGGCTGTATGCAAGGCAAATGCCCTACCACTGTGCTATTGTTCATGGTCTGAAAATATTCTTGATACTATTTCTATCTTCCCGATTCTATTGAGGTATGTTTTGTGCCTAGGACATGGTTCTATTTTGAAAAATGTTCCATGTGCACTGGAGAAAAATGTGTATTCTTTCTTTTTGGGGTGTAAAGCCCTGTATAGGTCTATAAGCCCTTTATCTTCTATTTATTCTTTCAAAGCCAATGTTTCCTTGCTGAGTTTTGTTCTTGTTGATCTACCATAGGTGATAAGGCGTGTTGAAGTCTCCAGCTACTATTGTGTTGCTAGCAACGTCCTCCTTAAAATCTGTTAGCAGTTGTTTTAAATATTTAGCTTTTCCCTCATTAAGTGTGTATACATTTAAGAGTGTGATTTCTTCCTGTTGTATGTATCCCTTGATGAAGAGAAAATAGCCTTCACTGTCCCTTCTAATCTTTTTCAAGGTTGTTGTTAAAATTAATGTTGTTGGATACTAGTATGCCACCCCAGCTTTTTTGAAGGAGCTGTTTGCTTGCAGATCTGTTTTCCATCCTTTGACTTTGATTCTGTGTTTGCTCTGAGTATTGAGATGAATTTCTTCTAGGCAGCAGAATGTTGGGTTCTGCCTCTGTATCCATTTTGCCACTCTGTGTCTCTTAAATGCTGAATTTAGACTGTTGACATTGAGAGAGAGTATGGTTATGGGGTTTTGTGTCATCTTTCTGTAAGGGTGTATTGTGGTTGTAGGGTTTGTCTTGTCTTATAGTAGCCCCTTTAACCCTTGTTTTAGGTTTGGTTTTGAGTCTATGAAGTTCCTGAGCTGCTGTTTATCTAGAAAATAGTGTACTGTTCCTTCGAGTTTGAGTGAGAGTTTAGCCGGATAGAGTATTCTTGGGGAAGCATCCATTTCAGTTAGTTTTTTCACTATATCCTGCCATTGCCTTCAGCCTTGGAGGGTTTCATCTTATAAGTCTGCTGTGAATTTAAGGGGTGTTCCTTTGTATTTGATTTCCTTCTTTGACCTTGCTCCTTGCAGTATTGTGTCTCTATTGGCAGTATCAATCATTCTAACTATGATATGTCTTGGAGTGTTTTTGTTAGGGTCTCTTTTAGCTGGCACCCTTCGGGCTCCTTGAACCTGAATGTCTGCATTGTCGAGCTCTGAAAATTTTTCAGCAATGATTTGTTTAACTGTGGTTTTTCCATTGTGATTGTTTCCCTGAACTTCTGGTAGTCCAATGATTCTAATGTTGTTCCTCTTGGAATCATCTCCTACGATTCTTATTCTCTGTAGAGCTATTTTGAGGTCCCTTGTCACTCTTTGTTGTTGCCTGTTGGCTTGGTGCAACTGATCTTCCAGCTCACTGATTCTCTCTTAAGCTGCGGTCATTCTACTGTTGAGGGCACAGACTGAGTTTTTATTTCGTCTATGGAATCTTTTATTCATGACATTTCTGCTCTCATTTCTTCCTGCAATCTGTCAATTTTTTCTGTCTTGTTACTGGATATCTGTCTGACTGTTTCATTGAATTGAGTGAACATCTTCATGACTTCATATCTTAATTCTTTGTCAGAGAGGTCCCTTAGGTGAGCAGTATCTACAGAGTCTTCTGGATTCTTTTCATTGTCCTCCCCATGTGGTGGGGATTTGTGTTGTTTCTTCATGTTGGTATGTTGGTATGCGGACTAGGTTCCTTGGTATGGCTAAACTATCTGCAGCTGTGTGAGCGTCGATCTGCCTAAAATTAGGCCACACCCACTTCTACAGAAGCCACGCCCACTTCTGAAAAGGCCATGCCCCCACGGGTACCTGGTGTGTGTGGGGGGAGTAAAGACTGGGTAGGGGAGAAGACCAGTACCACTTGGGGAATGAAGAGGAAGAGGCAGAGGTTCAGGGCTGCTTTTCTCCCAGTGTCTGAGAGGACGCCAGGGGGGGGCTTGCAGGGAGAAATCCAAGTCCCGAGTTCGAGTACCGACAGATGAATTGACCTGGTTTGGGAAAAGACCAGCACAGCTTGGGGGATGAAGAGGAAGAGGCAGAGGCTAGGGCTGCTTTTCTCCCAGCGACCGAGAGGACGCCTGGGGGGCTTGCAGGGAGAACTCCAATTCCCGGGTTTGAGTACTGGCGTATGAACTGACCTGGGTTTGGGAGAAGACCAGCACAGCTTGGGAAATGAAGAGGAAGAGAGTGGGAAACAATTTCCTAAGCAAACAATTCTCAAAAAACCTTGGGGTGGCCAAACTAGTATATGACAACATCGATTTTAAGCTGAAAAAGGTTAGAAGAGACAGCGAAGGTCATTTCTTAATAATCAAGGGATACATACATGAAGAAGAAATTACACTTCTAAATGTATATGTAGTCAATGAGGGACCGGCAAAATAATTAAAATAACTGATAATAGAATTTAAGGAGGACATTGGTAGCAACACAATAATGCTTGGAGATTTCAGCACTGCCTGCCACCCCTTGATAGATCAATGAGACTAAAATCCGGAAAGGAAATGCTGACTTTGAAGAATGAAGTGGAAGAGATGGACTAATGGGTATATACAGGACTTTTTATCCCCCAAAAGCTGAATGTACATTCTTCAGTTCACATGGGCCATCCTCCAAGATAGATAATATGCTAGACCACAAAACCTACCTCCATAAAATTAAGAGAATAGAAATTCTATCAACTACCTTTTCAGATTACGAGGCACTGAAAATAGAAGTTAGTCACACACTGAAACGGAGACTCAACATCTACTGACTACTTAGCAACCAGTGAGTTATAGAGGAAATAAAAAGATTCCTGGAAACAAACAAGAGTGAGGACACAAGCTACCAGAACTTATGAGATACAACAAAAAGATTGTTAAGAAGAAAATTTATAGCTTTTCAAGCATACATCAGGAAGGAAGAAAGAGCTCATAAATAACTTGATTTCACAATTAAGATCTTAGAAAATGACTAACAAAAGGAAACCAAACCAGGCAGGAAGAAAAAACTCAATAAAACTTAGAGCAGAAATTAATGTGCTGGATTCTCAGAAAACAATCCAAATGATCAATGAAACCAAGAGCAGGTTCTTTGAAAAAATAAGCAATATCAATAAAACAATAACACAACTCACAGAGAGAGAGAGCGAGAGAGAGAGGGAGATAACCCTAATAAACCAAATCAGAAATGAAAAAGAGGACATCACAACAGAAACCATAGAAATTCAAAGAATCATCAGAAATTACTTTGAGAATCCTTATGATTCTCAAGAGAGAAGATTATTCAATAAACAAACAAGAAAGTCTCGAAGAAATGGATAAATTCCTGGATTCCTATAGTCTTCCAAGGCTGAACTAAGATTTAAACAGAAGAAGTAAAAGAAGGAAATAGAGAAAAAGAGCGAGACAGAAACAGAGAGAGAGAGAAGGAAAGTATTTGCCACAGAGGCAGGCAGGGAGTGGGGGTGGAAAGGAAGCTGGGGACATTGGTATTGGGAACTGTACACTGATGAATGAATGGGTGCTGGAAAATAAATAAATACATAAATAAACAGCATGAAGGATTATGAAAGAAGAAAATTTTATTAAAGTATATCTATCAAATTACTAAAAATTTTGTTGCATATTTACATATGTGCTTATTTATTAATGCATTCAATAATAATATATTGATGGTATCCTAAAAAATAATCTAACATTGTAGAACTGGTTAGTGTAAACAACATCCTCAATTTCTTTAACGTGATATGAAAGTGTTACTTTTACTGGTGAGAAGTCACAGTTCCTGTGCATATCACGATGACATTTGAAAGCATTTGAAATTAAGAGAATGTTAAATTTCAGTTGGATTTTGGCAAAACAAACCCTCTGCCTTATTACCTCCTTTCTGCTACAAGTATGCTTCCTTTCTTATGAAAATTTTCCACAGATGTCTTGGTTAAAGATCATTGCACCAGCCTGCTTAGAGTCTGAATAAGTTACGTAATGACTCGCGTGTGTGAGTGTGTGTGTGTGTGTGCGTGTGCGCGCGCGTGCGCATGCATGCATGCACGAGCACACATGAGTGCACACATTTGTGGTATTTTTTTGATAACCAAAAACACTTCCTTTTGGTTTTTCCTTTTGTTTGAAGTAAAAACAGATTTTATTTGGAGATTTTGAATGGAAGGATGAAGAAAAGTATGAGAGTGGAGAGTAACATGCTCAAGAAAGAACCCAGGATTCTCCAAGAACAGAGAGAGCCCATCCACACGTCCCCAGCATTAGACATGAAAGCATGAATGCACACATCTCCATAGGGGAGATGCTGGGCGACACATGTATTTGCCCACGTGGTCACAAGCAGCAGATGGGTTCAGGCAGAATACGCACCAAAAACACTTCATTCTTAATTAGTCTTATTTGGTGCACCAGAATAGTGCACCAGAAAAATGAAATAATTTTAGTCTGCACTGTAGCACTGTCCTCCCACTGTTCATCAATTTGCTCGAGCAGGCCCAGTAACATTTCCATTGTGAGACTTATCGTTACTGTGTTTGACATATCAAATATGTCACGGGTAGCTTGACAGGCTTTGCCATGCGGGCGAGATACTCTCGGTATTTGCTACTCTCGGTAGCTTTCCGGGCTCTTAGAGAGGGGTGGAGGAACCGAACTCAGCTTGGCCAGGCCAGCGGCACGCAAGGCAAAGGCCCTACCGCTGCGCTATCGCTCCAGCTCTAATTCACTCTTGGAGGTATGAAAGAATAAGGTGAAACAGACATGAGTGTAATAAGGAGGGATTTCCTACATTTTTTTTAACATCCATGATGTGAATAGAATTATCACAATAAAATCAAGTGTGAAATGGAAAGGAAGCCAAAATTGTGGTGTCATTCTTTGTAGGATGTGAGGTGAGAAAACTACCTTACTGGAAACATGCACCATCTGCAGGGTTGACAATTTTCACAAGCAAACTTGAGAAATTAATCTCTGTGAAATGGTCTAGACTGGCTATGGTAACTTGATGTTCTTAATATCTCTCAACAAAGATGACAATTTTTTTAAAAAAATGACAGCTTCTGTGGACTCATAAAATAGAAAATTAATATAAATCTCACAAAATGTCATGAATTTTTTAATGTATATAAAACCCTAAGAGAGAAGATTATTCAATAAATGGTATAATTCTGATATTCAGCCTGAAGTGATTATTTAACAGCTGAATAAGGTTGTTAGAATAAACTCCTTAAGTCTGGTCCTAAGCATAAGTTATTATCTATTTGTCTTGATCAAAAAAGGACAAGAACAAATAATCCTAGACTGGAATAGGCAAATTAAAAGAACATTCTATTTAGAATACCCCAATATGATTGTATGTAATACTGCTTATCCAATGGGAGAAAAAATCACAAGCTTAAGAGCACTTGAATCAACTTGAAATGACATAAAATGACAGCCAGTATTCAAGAAAATTAAATTGCACTAGTGTCAGCAAATGCAGTCTCCAGTGGCAACTAACATTAAAGACCAGAATCTTAGATTTCCTCTGTTCTATATTTTAGATGGTTTTGTGGAATAAATATAAAAATAAAAGAGAGAAACCTGTCTTCATTTCCTACCCAAATGTCTCTCTTAAAAAAATTAAAGTAACTAGTTCTGTTATGATTTTCTTCAATAAGCAGAATTTTAGGCCAACCCAGGTTTGATTTCTCCACCTCTCCCAGAGAGCCCGGCAAGCTACCAAGAGTATCTCGCCTGCTTGGCAAAGCCTGGTAAGCTACCCATGACGTATTTGATATGTCAAACACAGTAACAAGTGTCACAGTGGAGACGTTACTGGGCCCGCTCAAGCAAATCCATGAACAATGGGAGGACAGGGACAGTGACAGTGATAAAAGAAGAGTTGCTATTTCAAAATCTTTTAGCACCACAATAAATAATAGTAAGGTTGAAAAAACTTTGCAAAATCTTAATGTAAACTGCAGGAAAGTGGTATGATAGAGAAAAAAATCACTATTAGTCTTTTTTGTATGTGTTTTGGGGGGGCACATCCAACAGTGCTCAGGGATTACTCTTGGCTCTGTGCTCAGGGATCACCCCTGGATGAGCTAGGAAATCAAATGGGGTGCTGGGGATCAAACCAGGTGGGTTAGAGAATTGCAAGGTAAATACACCCTACCTTCTGTACTATTATTGCTCTAGCCATAACTTCTAGTCTTTAAAACCAGAAGGAAAGAAAGAAAAAAGGGAACTAATCTGAGAACTAAAACCTCTCTTTTGAGGTCCTCTCTTCCTGTCCATCAGAACTGCAAAGAGAAATATATGAGTCCCCCTGTTTGATATAGACTTTTAACCAAGAATAATGAACTTAAAACACTTGTAATTTAGTTCAAATATGAATTACCAGCATAAAAAAATCTGAGAACCATCTGCTGATTGAGAATTTAAAGTCTTCACTCTGAGCACTTCTAAAGCTCATGTCAGATTAAATACATTTGCTGGACTGGCTCTAGTCTGATGCTATGTCAACATGGAAAGACACATTAAAAAAGCAGCCCAATAGAATGCATTAATTATTATGGCCCTTAAAAATGGCCCCTTAAAAATGTGTCCTTATTGCAGAGAGCCAGTACTTGTCTTACAGTTGAGTTTCCTAGGAGATGAGATTTCTTTCTAGAAGACTGATAAGTGTCATTAGCAACTCAGCCTTATTTTAAAGAATCTAGAAACTATGTGACTGATTAGGATTCAATGTTCCTAATTAATAGCACCTCAGTAAAAATAAAAAAGAAAGTGAAAAAAGAAATAAGTCTGGCAGCATTTTAGGTGTTTGGAGTCACAGTGTGGAAATGACAAAGAATAGATGTGACAGAGGGCGTCCAGGGGGAGTTGGGTGACAGGCAGCAGTGGTTACAGAAGCAAATGTCACCCTAGGAAACACAACTAGGAATCAGCAAGAATGGCACAGCCAGCAACTCCTCCAGGGCACACTGTACTTGGAAACTTGTCCTAAGTAAGGTAAAAGGTAAAGGCCCTCCCGTTGATCGTCGATTTGCTCGAGCGGGCCCAGTAACATCTCCATTGGAGACTTTGTTGTTACTGTGTCTGGCATATCGAATACTCGGTAGCTTGCCAGGCTCTCTGAGAGGGGTGGAGGAATCGAACTCGGGTCAGCCATGTTGGCCGCGTGTAAGGCGAACGCCCTACCTGCTGTGCTTTTTAGATGTCCTAAGTAAATGTTTCCATTTAATTACAAGAGGAAGAGTAGTGGAGAACTGCATCAGAGGTAAATAAAGCATTCCAACACAGAGCTATGAAAGGAGGAAGGAGGCCTTTATACACCAGCAACCAGAAAAGACTCCACCTATACTTAGAAATGTGTTCTCTGTCAACCATGTTAGGTTCTGTTTCCACTGCGGATTGTCTAATGCCTAGCTTTGTGAAGTGAGTGTGCTGATGACAGAGGGAGAAAGGTACTTGGGATAATAGTGAAGGAATCTTGACATTCTTGTGGGTCTGGTAGGTCTGGTGCAGTGCAAGTATAAAACAATAATATAAGTAGCACTGGTAGCACAGTCCTCCCCTTGTTCATCGACTTGCTCTAGTGGGCACTAGTAAAGTCTCCATTATAAAATTTGCTGTTACTGTTTTTGGCATATTAAATACATCACGGGGAGCTTGCCAGGCTTTACCGGGCGGAATATTCTCCGTAGCTTGCAGGGCTCTCCGAAAGAGGCGAAGGAATGGAACTTGGATCGACCACATGCAAGACAAACACCCTACCCGCTATGTGATCGCTCCGGTCCAATAATATAAGTACTATTGCAAGTTATGATGCTTTAATAAATGATACAAAGATAAAGCCTTCTAGTTATGAATGTAGCTCAGTGGTAGAACATTTGCCTTATACGTGTGAAGCACTGGGTTCAATCCAGACTGCAAAATAAACAATATAAATAGGGGGAAAAGTCCCTTTTTTTCTTTTTTATAAAAGGGGAAAAGTGACTTTTTCCCCCCAAGATCTTATATTTAAACAAAAACATTAAAAAATACAATTGACTACTCAAGATAAACTAATAAGAATTTGAAACAAGAGTTTTTCCTGACAGCATGGTTTATCTTTCCTGACTTTAACCACCTGGCAATGCCATCTCCTGCCAGTAAGGGAGTGTGGGGGTTTTCCTTGGAAATTGAGAGCTGCTTTAGGGAAGGGATGGAGTAGGAATGTGAAAGAGAAGAGAATACAGTCAGAAGGCACTGGATATTTTTTAGTTCAAACAGCAAGACCTCCCTCTGCTCCTAAAATTCTGAAATCTGAAATTCATAATAAACTGCACTGTAGCACTGTCCTGTTCATCAATTTGCTTTAGCAGGCACCAGTAACGTCTCCACTGTGAAGCTTGTTGTTACTGTTTATGGCATATCAAATACGCCACCAGGAGCTAGCCAGGCTCTGCTGTGCGGGCGGAATACTCTTGCTGGACTCTCCAAGAGGGACAGAGGAATCAAACATGGGTCGGCCGCATACAAGGCAAATGCCCTACCTGCTGTGCTATCATTCCAGACCATCATAACAAACTACTCTCAATAAATATTATTAAATATGATCTTTCCTTAAGTACATTTGTCTCTTTAGTCCTAACTTGGGAATACCCTTCGATGCTTCTCATTGGCATCCTGAATTCCTCATGAGTCCAGATGGAAAAACAGGGTAGTGGATATGAATGACTTGGATAATCTGTGAATTCTTTAAAACAACTTTTAAACAATTTTACCATTTTTTAAAAAAATTTTGTTTTCAAGGGTCATACCTAATGGTGCTCAGGGCTTACTTATTTCTAGTTCTTTGCTCAGGAGATCATATATTTCTTACCAGGGATTAGAAATTGGGTTGGTTACATGTGAAATAAATGCCCTACCTTCTTTATCTCTCTAGGCCCTTACATTTTAATTTTTATGAAAATCTTAAAACATTAGTATGAGAACATTAAGAGTATTATATAACCACAAAATTGAACAAAAACCTTAAAAGCATCAATTATAATTGTTACAACCTACTTCAAACCTGTGAGTACCAAGCCATGCTATTAATTTTGTAGTTATTTTAAGAGTTTTCTAAATAACAAGAGAAGCAAAGCAAGCCTAGTATGCAAGTGAATATTCACACAAGCTAATGCATCACAAATGATGCTAAGGCAGGTCCACACCTTATTTAGAGTCAAAACAAGTCCTTGTGAGGACTTATTTTTGTTATCTCAGTCTCTTTTGATCTCAAGTTCCAGTCCTTCTTCTTCTTCACATGGCTGAGTCTCAATCAGAACAAGATATTCTTCTAATACAGGGAATTTTCTCTGGCTGTCCCCTCTGCCTATACCACTTATTACAAATATAGCTACACGGCCCCATCACTTTCTTCAAAATGGCACCTTCTCTGTCTACTTAAAATTGCAGTCTTTGTATCCTCAGCACTGCTACTCACACTTTCCTGGCTGAATGATTTTTCTTTTTTTCCTATCTTTTGGTTTTTAGGACACAACTGGTGGTGCTCAAGGATTACTCTTGGATCTGTGCTAAGAAATCATTCCTGATATATTCCAGAAATCATAGTGCTGGAGATCAAACCTGGGTCAGTTGCATGTGAGTTAATTGCCCTCCCACAGTAATATCTCTCCTGCCTTCAATGACTTTTTTTCTTAGCACTATGTTCAAACTAGTGAAACTTAGTTCTTCATATTATTCTAGTCTGGGGTCAGCAGACTACAGCCCTAAAGGCAAACTTAGCCCACCATTTGTTACGGTAAATAAAGTTTTATTCAAACACAGACACACCCCATTAATTTATGCCTAAAGTTTCTATGACTGTTTTGAATAGGTACTCATTTGTGGAATATAAAATAACATAATATGAGACTGACACCCAAGGACCATAGATACAAGGGCCAGGAATACTGCCCCATAGTTGGAAGCCTGTCTCATGAGCTGGTGGAGAAGGCAGCTGGAATAAATAAGGGATCACTAAGTCAGTGATGGTTGGAGGAATTGTTTAGGATGGGAGATGTGTGCTGAAAGTAGATAAAGGACTAAACATGATAACCTTTCAGTAACTGTATTGCAGACCATAATACCCCAAAGTAGAAAGAGAGTATGGGGAAAATTGTCTGCCATGGAGGCAGAGGGAGATTTGGAAAGGGGGAGTATACTGGGGACACTGGTGATGGGAAATACTCACTGGTGGAGGGATGAGTGTTTGATCATTGTGTGAGTGAAACTCAGAAATGAAAGCTTTGTAACTGTATCTCATGGTGATTCAATAATAAAAAAATAAAAATAAATTTAAAAAAGAAAAAGATTAAGCCACATATAAAAATTATGATATTTAATCTCTGACTGTTAACAAGGTTTGGGAATCCCTGGTCTAGAATATATATTGTACAACTACAGGAAGTTCACTTGTTCATTGGTTTATGCCATGTACCTGTCAAAGAGTAAGTGCCTCAGTTTCTGTAGGTGGGAATCAATGGTATCTTCAAGGCATGATGTACTTTGTTCTATTGTTGTGTTTTGTTTGTGTAGTTCAAATAAAAGAAAGTGGGAGAAGTTGAGTTATACCACACAATTCACATCAAAAGTAGAAAACAAATAGCTCTGCTTGATAGCATTTTAGATTTATACCAAGAAAACACTGATTGTTTATAAAAATCTTTTTCCATATTAAAGTGATATACATCTTAAGTTAAGAAGTAGTGAAATTTAGTCAACAAAGATGGTTGCTGGTTAACCATAAAATTGAGTAAAGCAATATAAATCACCATTTCATCTAAATCAGGGGTTCCCAAACATATCTGGCTTACTGCTCCTTTACCATATATAAAATATCAGTCAGTGCCACCTATAAAATCTACCTTCTTTAAATAAATATAAAGTCAGAAAGTGACCCTTCCCAATTGCACCATAGGCTACTACTCCCCTCATGGATCATTTCAGAACTTTTCATTAGGGCATAGTAACTCCCACTCTAAGAAAAAGAGTCTCAGTTTTTGCCTATCCTATAAATATAGGTGCAGTTTATGGCTCATGTCTCAGTATCTGGATCACAGAAAATTTCTGGGGAAAAGACTGATTCCAGAAGAATGATCTTGCTGTGCTCAAGACTAGAGAGTATAGGAGGGGCTGGAAATACAAACCTCTCTTACATCTTGAATCCAAGTGAAGATTCAGAAAGCTTTCTTCAATTCCATTTCTTCTAAAGTACTGAGAATAGTTCTTCATGTGTTAAAGACTTTAGCAATTATCCTATGCAGTAACAATAGGAAGCTTTATTGGAGCATGGACACACACCATTTACGGCTAAAATACCTGTGACTGCTTTGAGTCATTGTGAAGGAGATTGTCATCATTTAAGCTACTATGTTCATTTCTCACAGAATTGTGGTTCAAAAACTTGGTCAACTTATACTGAACTGATAGCAGAGCCAGAGTCTCTGAGTGCAGGGACTCGTTCTTTTTTAGTGCTCTACCTGCGATGCTTCCCAGTAGTTCCAAAGGTATTGCAAAGCCTTATCAGTCGAGCTACCACCCCCCTTTTACTGTATTGGAGGTTTAGAAGTTTGAACTACACTCCCTACACTCCCTTTAATTTCCAGATCAAGAATCAGACCAAGAGGTCCTCTCCTGTTAAGATCGGCCAACATTTTCCAATAGATTAGCTATTTATCTATCTTATTCACATAGACAAAACATCTATCTATGCTTCACTTCATCATTATTAGTACCATTATCATAAAGCACCAACACTAATGGTTTCCATTGTCATAAAGAAATTTATGTTTATTCCTGCTGATGAATAGATATGTGGGAGGTAGAGACCAATATTCTGAGTAAGTCAACTTACTTGTAACTGTACATAACGAAACTCAGATAGTGGTGTGGTTCAGCCTCTGATTGAGTGCATCAAATGACTCAACCTCTGTGTAATTCAAGCATAAGCATGGAGATCTCTTAATGGTCCTAAAAAGGCCTGAGAATATGAGATAGACCATCTGAGGTAACACTCAAGAGAGTTGGTTTCCATCATATGATACAGACTATAGCACTGTAGCACTGTAGCACCGTCTTCCCGTTGTTTATTGATTTGCTCGAGCAGGCCCAGTAACGTCTCCATTGTGAGACTTGTTGTTTCTGTGTTTGGCATATCTAACACCTCATGGGTAGCTTGCCAGGCTCTGCCATGCTAGTGAGATACTCTCGGTAGCTTGCCGGGTTCTCCGAGAGGGGTGGAGGAATTGAACCCAGCTCCATTGGACTGGCTGCGTGCAAAGCAAACGCCCTACCACTGTGCTGATTCAGACTATAATTAAGGAAAAACTTGCCCTGTTTCATCTTATAATATGCTTATGACCTAAATATTTGTTCCTGGGAGTCTAAAAAATGTTATGCAGTGTTTAAGTTTAGTACTTGCAGGAGTAGAAGCAGTTGGCAACTTGTGACTTCTATTCAAGGCTTGGAGAAAACAACTAAAATTCTTTAAATTTGCCTTTAAACAATTTCTAAAAGGTCTTCGTGATTTTTATTTTTCCAATTTTATATTTTTCAATTAAAACTCAAATACTCTCTAATTTTTTACTAAGAATTCCTTTATCACAATCAACCAAAATAAATTTCTTCTACGGAAAAACTATTACTTCTATGATTAATGATTTTCCAGCTTCATGCACACTGAAAAACTTGCTAATTTGCATATGAGAGGATAATTCTGTGAGCTAGAAAAGTCATTTTAAAATAAGGAAGAAAGAAAGTTATAGTGACTCATATACTATGATCTTGAAACAATGGCACTGATTAGAAAATTACATTATTTCTAAGTAGAAAACATTTTCCCTCAAGCAATAAATTGCTGCAATAAATATGAACATTGGCAAATATGGTTAACAAAATACATTTCTGTTTGTTAACTGCTAAAATATGAGGTTTACTTTCTTGATGTAATTTTATCCCATAAATTGTTTTCTTTATTTTCAAAGCTAAATTTTAACTTTTCCTTTAATTTGAACATTCTATTTTATTGTTAAAATAGACCACTATGTTATATTTTACTCAATACCCT
This sequence comes from Sorex fumeus, assembly GCF_029834395.1. Classification (NCBI taxonomy): domain Eukaryota; kingdom Metazoa; phylum Chordata; class Mammalia; order Eulipotyphla; family Soricidae; genus Sorex; species Sorex fumeus. The sequence goes on along the minus strand of NW_026606078.1, from coordinate 4,105,865 downwards.
CAATCCCACTCCCTTGCACCATGCCTAAATTTATGCTTTGAGTATCATTTTCTATCTTTTAAGTGATTTTTATATTCATTCAAATAAAAATATTGTAGGACTTGGGACGTAGTTCAGTGGCGGAACTTGGGCTTTTCATGTGTGAGACTCTAGGTTTGATCCTTGTCATTGCAGACACACAAATTAAGAGTGGGCTAGAGAAGAACTCAATCACCACCATGCTCATGGCTGCTCTCCACAGGCTGGAGCGAGCCTCACCCATGAATGAATCTACAAAAAAACTCAGGTATGTGGTACCTATGACTGAACTCTACAAGCTCACTCAAAGTGTGAATGGACCTCCTCCCATCTCTCAAGTTTACCAGTAGCTCAGCAGTTACAATCACAAACTGCCCCTGGTACCATATAATCTCATCAACGGTCATGATCCAGTGATTCAGAAATAAAGCTCCCAGAAGAGAGCAACATAGGACTCAACCACGAGTGTATCTGCTGTATAATTGTATTCTAAATTTTAGGATTCCTTGAGCCGCATTTCCAACCATACGATCTCTCTTACTCTACATCACTGATGTACCAAAAGTAGCACATAACATTTGATTGCATTTAGCAAACATATCAGCAATCTCTTATACAAGGTTTTAGTGGCTTCAGGATGAAATATAACAATCACTGGACACTGTCCTCTAAGTAAACTTTATTGAACAATTTTTAGCAGATAAAACTATACAAATAAAATTAAATTAAATTTTTAAAAAAGAGTGGGCTGGAAAAAGAGTACAGTGGACAAAGCGTTTACTTTTCATGTAGTTGAACTGGATTGTAGCCCTCAAACTATATTATCATCTGGACTTTGCCAAGAGTCATCCCGAGCACAGAATTGGCAGTAATCCCTGAATACAGCTAGTGTGGCTCCTCCCAACAACAAAAACAAATTAGAGAAAAAAATTAAAAACAACATAAAATAAAACAACAGCAAAATATACTAACTCCTTTCACCACCCTCTAACCCACCAGTTTCTGGTAACAAAAAAAGGAATGTGCATGTGTGTGTGTGTGTGTGTGTGTGTGTGTGTGTGTGTGTGTAATACATTTAAGATAAAATGAGGACTTAAAGAAAATACAATGTATTCTCCTGTGTGTTTTACTACATTTATAGTTGGCATTATTTCTATCCTACAATTTATATTTAACAGTATTTTTAGATATATTTATTTGGAAATATGCATAGAAAATGGACAAAAATATATATCTCAGACATCCGTTTTGAATACCAATCCATTTTTCATTATAAGCACATTCTTTATTATTAATTTATTCTACTGAGGAATATTAAGTTGTTTCTGTTTGTCTGTTATAATAACATACGGAACATTCTTCTAATTCTACATGACTCTCTGTCTGCTTTGCTCTAGGAAAGTTACAGAATTTCTAGGTCACAAGGAAAGCACAGGTATAGAGTTGTCTGCTTCTATTGTATTCAGCAGCTGAAGCCAGTTATTCTTACACCAGTAGTGTATGAGAATTGCCTTCCCTAACCATAATTCAAACCATAATTCAAGAATATGTCAGCTCTTCATAGTCTTGAATTTTTAAGTCTATGTATTGGATGTGATATTGTATTTTATTTGTGTTTTAACTTACATCTGCCCAGTTAATAGCAAGGTTGAGCATCATCTCATTACTTCTGATGATTCTATTTTTCTTCTTTGTGAAATGGATGTTTATATTTTGCCTTTCTTGTTTTTTTTTTTAGATTTACAAATTTTTGTGCTTGGGTTTCAATTATACAATGATCAAACACCCATCCCTCCACCAGTGCCCATTTTCCATCACCACGGGTCCCAGTATCCCTCCCACCCCTCGTTCTTGTTTTATTTTGTATTTTTATGCTTTAAAAATATTTTTATGTTATAATTCTTGTTTTTTCTTTTTGGGTCATACCCAGCGATGCACAAGCGTTATTCCTGGCTCTGCACTCAGGAGTTAGTCCTGGCGGTGCTCAGGGGACCATATGGGATGTTGGAAATCAAACCCGGTTCAAACCCGTGCAAGGCAAATTCCCTACCCACTGTGCTATCACTCCAGCCCCTCTGATATACATTTTTATAGGTTTTAACTGTTTTAATGTTATCTTGCATACAATTTTGAGTTTTAAATGCTCTTATAGCTACATGAAATGATATATTTGCCCTTAAATGAATTTGTTTTTATGTGTGCTTTGTTGAATATGCTACCCTTCCTACAAGGTTGTATACTTATGCATCATTTTAAAAATAACGTTAATGCTTCCATTTTATAGTAAAGTCTTAAATTTGTATCTAAAATATGTACATTGGTTTATTTTTAATTTATGAACTCTAATTTCACTTTGTTTCGTATGGCTCACCCACGGATCGGAAAATTCCATTTATTGAATCACTTGAGCTTTCACCACCTTTGAAAAAGTAACGGATAAAGTATATACTGACTCCTAACATCAAATTCTATTTTAGTGTTTGTACCAGATGAAACATTGTGCAGTCTCTTGAAGTTTAAGCATATTTAAAAAGAAAATGTTAAAATATCTACTAGGTTTTATTTTTTATTCCCTATATATATTTTATTGATAAAAATTGACTCCCCATGGTTTCTAGTATGATTATTAAATCAAAGAAATCTCTTTGGAGAAATAGTTTGAAGACTAGGGCAGAAAACTTACAAAATGTATCTGGAGCATCAAGTAGTAACAGCAAAGAGGAAAGTACTACATACAAAATAGAAATAGCCACAAAATTCTTCACACTGTGATGATGGTAAGTCAGAGAATGACCTCTCTGGGTGCAAGGTTTCTGTGGACAAAGTGCTCACAGACAAGGCATGCAAATAGTGTTTGATTGTAAACCCAAAAAATCATCTGATCCAAACTGACATAAATACATGATTGAGTAACTGAGAGAGGAGACAACTTTCTTTTTTAAGAAACTGATATAATTTATGCTGCTCTTTTACCTTCAAGGTAAAAGTATCACAAACTCCTTACTCCTCAACTATGGGCTACTGGTAAGATTTCCTTCCAATGAAGATAGTAGGAAAGTAGGGAAAAGAAATACCTTTGTGTAGGGAAACCTAACAAACACTACCTTAGGTAATCAAGGTCGATATCAACAGTGATACATCATATTCACGGCATGCACATTTGACATGAAGTGATGAAAATCACATGATGATTGCATGTTTCTCTCATACCCATAACCATAAGAAAAGGATTACATATCCCAACTGAGGGTCAACCTAAAAATACCTGCCAAATACTCTCAAAACCATCCACATTATGAAAAATAGAGTTCAATTAAAATTGCCAGAGACTGGAGTAATAGCACAGCACCCAGAGTGCTTGCCTTGTATACAACCGACCGAGGTTCAATCCCTGGTACCACATATGGTATTCTGAGCATTGCCAAGAGTAATCCCTGAGAACAAAGTCAGAAGTAATCACTGAGCACCGCTGGGTGTGGTTCCAAAATAAAAATAAATAAATGAATGAATAAAATAAAAGAGCCTAAATAGGCAGAGGAAATGGACAGTACTGGACTTACCTACTGTTTTACCTACTTGGGGCCAAGGTACCATACAATGTCAGAGCATGACTCCTTTGCAGGCAGAGCCTACCCACCTCTTGCAGGATCAGTCAAATGTGTGCTTTTCAACACTTAGAACAAAGATACGTATTTAAACTGTTGTGATCCTTTGTTATTACCAGACATTTAGGAGAGTTTGATGATAAAAGTCATAGGACAGATGATGTATACAATAAAATGAACAATCTTGCAGCAATTTTTTTTGCCTAGATGGGGAATCAGAAGAGTAATTCCAAAAATGTTAAGTACATATAGCAGTACTCAGAGTATAATCAGTCTGTGGCTCAGCTATCTTCCTCACTAATCTTTTACATTAAATGGGAAAAGATTTCTGAAACTTTAAAACCTGAAAGAAGGGGGAAGGAGTGCTACCTACAGTAATATTTCTCATACATCAATTGAACCTTGTAAGGCTATTTTCTGAAGCCATGAACTTTTTAAGTAAAAATACTTGGAATCTTATAAAGCACAAAATAAATGAAAACATTCAATAGCATGATTGGGAATAATTAGAAGAACAATATTTATGGTAAGAATATATAATAAATATTGATAATTACAATTTTCAATGTTGGGAATATAATTCCCAAATTTTTATATGAATAAGTGAACAGCATGTACTTCTGTCTCATCGATAATCCAGAGCTTAGTTAATAACTATTGTTTATTAAATGGTATTTAAGAAGAAAGATGTTGCTTGAATTATTGCCATTCCCTGTTAAGTAAGTAAATGGTCATAAATTAATTTAGGGTCTTAATAAATCACAAAGCATGATGATTGCATGTTTGAAAATACAGAGATTATAAAACTGGATGGTATTTGGCTTACCAATCATGCTGATTCAAGAGGCCAAGTGCAGGCATCATTTTTTAAAAGAAATGGTTTACTATAGAGCATTGTCATGTGAACACAGATTTTGAGTCTAACCTCCTAATCCAGGATCCACTTTCAGATCAACAATATCTGCAAGAATCAAGTTCTTTTTACTTTGCCTTCCAGTTTAAGAGTCTTCCTTTTATTTGTCTTTAAAATTCTAAAGAAAAGTTTTAGCTCTCAAGGGCAGTGTCATTGTGACTTCCAAAGAACAATGGTCATTATCCTTGATGTAAATTATAGTAACAACAGTTAGAGAAAGTATAGAACATCGTGAATAAAGAAATTTGTCCTTTCTATACTCTGGGGGTGGAGAAAGAAAATAGCTTCTCCAATAACTCTTCACCCATTTTGGTTTGTAATTTATGGGTTCTGAAATAAGATTTACTGCAAAGTTCATTTATAAGCTCAATAATATGTGAATTCACTTTTCCACTATAAAAATCAAGAGCAGCTGAATTTTTAAATTCTTATTTCTAGTGAATTCTGACTTTCCTTAGTTTCTTTTCCATTACTGATTTTGGTTGCACAGGGCCACTCAGCAGTAACATTTGTAATATAATCTAGAAATCAATTGCACTCCTTATATACAGCAATAAATTATAAAACCTTCTTCACTTTGATGTAATGTGTGTCCCCATGTTTTTGCTATTAGTTCCCTGTGGCACCTTGTCCTGGGTCATGTACATCAGGATGTCAATATATACAATTTCAGATAGTTTTTCTATTTAATAATATGTCCCTGCCAATTGCCCAAAATTTGGAAAAAGATTATATCTCTATTAACAAAAACACCAAAACTAAATCTAAAGCAAAAATAAAGAGGAAAAATTTAATGAGTAAAATTTATTTTTAGTTTCTCAGTTGGACTGCAATCCTAATTAATTACATAAAATCTAATTAAATATGGAACAGGAAGATGTTTTTGAGCCAATGAAATTAAAAGCAGCTCATGTTTTCTACTATTTGCATACATAACTCCACCACTTAGAAATTATGCCATTCACTATATTTGTTTCCACTTAAAACTTCTTTAAATATTCTTGTTATAGAGACTTAGTAATTAACAGGATATATTCAGTATTTTATAAACAAATGTATTTGTTGGGAAATTGTTACGTAATGAATGCATATACAAGGTTCTTCTGATTATAAAAGAACTCTGCTTTAAAAGGACATAGTTCTAAATCTTGAACTAGTTCCATTAACTTAACCATTAATTTGAGCAAATCTTTAACACCTGTGAGTTTGACACGTAAGAGACATAGATAATGATACCATTATTGTCTTCATGGATTTTAATGTTTAGAAAGGAAATTATGGAAATGAAAACATCATACAATATGGCCAGCATGACAGATGAGCATAAGAGGACTCAGTCTCCACATAGCAGAGCTGGGAGACAAAGTCATGGTAGACAGGAGACAATGGAGATGTATCAGCATAAGCAAGGCAGACCTTGCACACAAGATGTAGCACAAGAAAATGCAAAACAGCACTGTAGCACTATAGCACTGTCCTCCTGTTGTTCATCAATTTGCTCGAACAGGCACTAGTAACTTCTCCATTGTGAGACTGTTATTACTGTTTTTGGCATATCAAATACGCCACGGGGAGCTTGCCAGGCTCTACCATGTGGGCAGAGCAAGCTATTCTCGGTAGCTTGCAGGGCTCTCTGAGAGGGATGGAGGAATCAAACTGGGTCAGCCGTGTGCAAGACAAACGCCCTACCTGCTGTGCTATTGCTTCAGCCCACCATCAAACAGAGTCACATTTATTTTTCTATAAATCTCAACACTTTTAAGTGTTCATATGTGACTAGTGGCTGCCAAGTTGAACTGTGTCAAGAGAGAACAATCTCATTATTGCAAAAAGTTCTCTTAGACATCACTTCTCTATAACCTTCTGGAATTTCCCAGGAAAGTACTTAACCTAGCTGAAAGTGGCCACTATAGTCACCATCACTTCTTTTGAAAATGTCTCCATTTTCCATCCAAGTCATCTTATATTACTTTCAGCAATTGATGGTTTGCTTCTTCTTTACAAGTAGGTGACAGTAAATATGGTGGTCACAGACCAACTCAGCCTTGAAGAAGTTTACAGTATAGTAGAGAAATTAAAGACTAATTAATTACAATAAGATGCTCTCATATTTGCAGCATATGAAAAATAATTGATCCCAAATATACCAAGGCAGGGGAAACTGTGTAATTAAGGGGAGAAATTGTGATATATACATAGGATAGGATAGAATACCAGGAATAGTTTAAATAACTGAGCAAGAAATACGTGTACAAACATGAATAAACAAAATTAAAATATTGATGGAAAAATTTAATTGCAGAATATTTATACTACAACAAACTCAAAATTAAAACAATAGTATATGTTGTTCACGAATTTACATAGTGAGACATAATATTCTACTTTTTAATTAAAAAAAGACTTAGAGCAAACATGAACAAGCTAGCAAGCTAGCAGTTGTTCATTCCCATCTCAGCCTATTAACAAAAAAACAGGAAGAGAAGGAGACAGGAAAATAAAAAATGTTCATGCTACAGTGGAAGTGCACATGGTGCTCACACAGTATAGATGAAGGTGAAATTTACTATTTAAGAAAGACACAGAAAGGCTTAAACAGCAGAACAATGATTTCTAGGGTTAATGGTGGATACCAGAAGTTAGCAAATTTATTCTTTCTTTACCTGCACAAAGCAAACAAAACATATGTTTTATGTTTTATGAAGCCCCAGTGCTCTCCTTTCTTTCACATCATGCTTTTTATGTTAAACTGTGGTTACTTGAACTCTCCTCATCCTGCTAAATTAATTTTCAAGAGTTGTAGGCAGCTGTTTCTTTTTTAGATTATTTATTGACTAAAACTTTCTTTTCATTATGCCTTAGAATATCTAGGGTATATTATTTCTATTTCTCATATCACCTTGCTCGTTCTCCCACTACCTAAGGAAAAAATACTTTGTGAGATGTACAAAAGGTCTGAGACTTTGCATAGCTTCAGAGGTAGATTGAAGCTGCTGTGAACAAATTAAATTCTTGTCATTTTGTTCAGATGCTTGGAGGGAATATCAGTTTATTGCACATTATATACAGCTGTATTCTATGTATGAATATGTTGTATATTTTCTGTGTCATGCCTTTTTAATTCTGTTTTCATTACCTAGATATCAGACTCTGGCTTTCATACATGCAGTGTTTCATAATTGGAGTTTACTTTGATTTGTTATATTGTTGCTTCTTGTAGTTTTCAAGAGTTATTTTGTAAACAGATGATATAACCATGGCAAACACATTTCAAACACACACACACAAACACACACAAAGACTTAAGTAGTTATAGCATTGGAAATGAGTCAGTCACAATGTAGAAGTTTATAAGATTTATACACAGAGAATAAACACTGAAATGTGAAGAAGCAGCATAGTGTTTCGGGACATCGCAAAGCGTGCAACCTGTGTGGAAGTAGAGAGATGGGTGTAGAGGAAGATATTGCAGAGGTATTTGGGGTATTGTTCCTTCAATTTTTCCTCAACATTTAGTCTCTTACTCTACTAGCAATGAGAACTGCTAAAGGGCTTCTAAGTATAGGATAGAAAGGATAGCTGTATCAAAATCTTTGCTTCAGCCTCCAGAGATTGCACATGTCTCTTTTATTCTGATGACACTCACACAAGACAGAGTCTAGGTAGCTGGAAAGTCAAGTTAAGAGCAAGTGAGGTAAGAAAAACAAAGCTGAGGAAGATTAGAGAATGTGCCTGATGAATTCGTCAAGGTTGCACTCAGCTGTCACTGCAAAGGTGTCCCTGAAATTAACCTCCAAATAGCTATGTCAGTCATTGCCTTTGAGCTCCAAATTTACCCTTCATTTTATTATCCCAGTGGAGGAAATAAATTCATTTCATATAAGATTTTTCTGTAGCAATGAACACAAGGTGAAGCTTCCTCAGCAGAGGGTACTAAGAGACCCCTTTGAAGAAAGGAATCTTCCTCCCTGATGCCAAGGTTGTTTCTTCAGTCAGCAGTATGGGTCTTGAAATGAAAATATGGGTGCTCTGTTATATTACTGTCAGCAGTGTGTGTCTTGAAATGAAAATATGGGTGCTCTGTTATATTACTGTCAGCAGTATGGGTCTTGAAATGAAAAGATGGATGCTCTGATCCCTTTGCAAATGTGTAGCCCTGAGCCAGCCTGGTAATCTCCTTCCTACAGACCAAGAGAGACCCACTTGCATCAGCATTCTGATTTTCTGTGTCTGCTCGTCCCATCCAGAAGTCCTACCTTACGTGGCTCTCTCAGCAGGTATTGGGTTCCCCAAGTCTCTTGTCCACCTCACTTCTTCTGTACACACATACTGTGTACACATGAGAATTTCTGAATCTGAGGAGGCTGCTTTCTACCTTGCCACCAACTACATATCTAATCTAGCTCTGTCAAACCAGCAACATTCCTGACCATTCAAAGGACTGCAGTACAACCTTCTTTGAGACTGTGAGCCTTAAATAGAAGACCTGTATCCAAGTTTGTCTTCCCTTGGGAATAATTCCTCAGCCCGCACGGCAGAGCCTGGCAAGCTCCCCGTGACGTATTCGATATGCCAAACACAGTAACAACAAAGTCTCCAATGGAGATGTTACTGGGCCCGCTCGAGCAAATTGATGAACAACGGGAGGGCCTTTACTTAAGATACCCTGAGGGGTTCTCCTATATTTGATGGTTACTGTTTCATTCTATAATGAAATAATTCTGTAATTAATCATTCCTTATATTAAAATCTCCTGCTCACCCAGCTATGTGATTTTTGAGTCCTGACTGGAGCAGACTGCTGACAGTGTAGTTTTTAAATTACACTAACAAAAATGGCTTTTATTAAAACAGCAGGCACCATCTTTTATTCTAGAAAAATAATAATGGGGAAAGGAGTCCCAGATCTGTGTCAAAATAGACATTGCAAAAGCATCAATCTCAGAAAAAGATCATCTCTGTGTAGTATCAAAAGAGAGGATACCAATACATTTATCTACCCTGGGAATGATTTATCCTGCTATGAATTATCTTGTTCACCTTTGGGTGTACTGCACCTCACTAAGTACCCAGTTCATTGCAAATGTGAAATAGTGTTTCATTGCAGACAGTTTGTTTTATATAGGATAAAATTTTGTTCTTCCTCAGAAGTTACAAAAGGATTAAATGCACCCTGGTTCTTAGTGTGAATACCAGGTTTTCCTTGGAATAAAAATGACTGAAAAGGGAGCCAAAGTGATAGTACAATGTGTAGGGCTTTTGCCTTGCACACGGTTGACCTGGGTTCTATCCCTGGCATCCCACATGGTCCCCTAAGCACCGCCAGGAGTAATTCCTGAGTGTATAGCCAGGAGTAACCCCTGAGCATTGGTGGGTGTGACCCAAAAGGTAAAGGTAAAGGTAAAGGCCCTCCCATTGATCGTCGATTTGCTCGAGCGGGCCCAGTAATGTCTCCATTGGAGACTTTGTTGTTACTGTGTCTGGCATACTGGTAGCTTGCGGGCTCTCCGAGAGGGGCAGAGGAATTGAACTCGGGTTGGCCATGTTGGCCGCTTGTAAGGCGAATACCCTACCCGCTGTGCTATCGCTCCAGCCCAATATTTATATAGTGTTTGATAATATTATATGTTAAAAAGTGGAACATTTAATAAAATAAAAGAGCACTGGAGTCCCAAAGGTGGGGGGGTCAATAATTATGATCAAAGGGAACAGAGTATATTCCATGGAAACAGTGGAACCTAAACATGACCTTGAATTTTAAGATCATCTTATATGATTTCAAACCCCATTTTATCAGTTATTTCAATTATCAGCTATGTTTTTATTTCTTATCAAAATCTAGCTTCAGTTTTTCACCTTCCTAACATGAGATAATAATATCCATACAGTAATATATGTATTGTTTGAGGAAATACAAGCAATTAAGTACCATATAGCAGAAAGTCCATATTCTCCCAAATATGTTCAGTTACTCACAATCACTGCAGAGCAGAATCTTAGACATACACTAAAAGTGAGTTAAGATAATTCAGGAAGTAAGAATGTCTACCATATCTCACAGTGATTCAATAAAAAGAAAAATTAAAACAAGATTTTCCCCTAAGGCTCTCTTTTAGCTTACTTTTTATCAGCTGAAGACTATCCTTCCAAATTCACAGGAAGGGCTATGAATGAACTGTGATGGGCTAAGCACAGGAATAATGGGACCATGTGGCTGTGTGAGTATGTCTTGTTGATAAAATATTCCATATGCCTAAAGATGACAATAAAATGCCCATAGTTCAAAACAATTCATTTGAGTCCAGTTGAAATCTTTATGCTAAGCATTCAGAATAGACCACAGATATGGCAAACTTCATTTTACTTCTTTTCTCAGGTAATGCTATTTCTAAAGTACCCAGAAAGAAATTGGGGGGGGGGGGGCTGAAGGAATAGTACAGTGGATAGGGTGCTTACCTTGTATGCAGCTGACCCGGGTTTGATCCCTGGCGTCCCATATGGTACCCCAATTTTTTCCAGGAATAATTCCTGAATCAGATCTAGGAGTAACTTCTGAGCATCACAGTGTCTGGCCCAAAACTAATAATAATAATAATAATAATAATAATAAAGAAATGCTTGAAAATGTGCAATGTTGAGGGTGGAGAGATAGCACAGAGGTAGGGCATTTGCCTGGCGCGCAGCCAGCCCAGCCTAGCCTGGTTTGATTCCTCTGCCCTCTCAGAGAGCCCGGCAAGCTACCGAGAGTATATTCACTATGCCAAACACAGTAACAATAAGTCTCAAAATGGAGACATTACTGGGCCTGATTGAGCAAATTGATGAACAACGGGAGGACAGTGTGCAATGTTGACAGCAGGTGCTGGATTTATCAGGTGCACCAGTTCTACCAGTCCATGAGCCTTGCCTCCACATTAGAGTAGGGATGCCTTCACAGATAATTCTCACTCCAGAACTCAGGATCTTTTTGAAATGGATGAATTTCTAATGGAACACCCAGTTTCCTACCATCAGAATTTTGTTATTGACCAGGTATTACCTGGAACTTTGACATTCACCTTCTCTTCTGTTACTGGTTGCCTGAAATTTGTTGAGGGAAAACCTCCATTTTTAATGCATCAGATAACATTGACATGCAGCAAGATGTTGACTGCTTGGCTATCTTTATCAACAGAGAAGTTTCCCCATCAGTAATTATATTAACAGAAGTGAAAAGTACAGGAATGGTTGACTTCATTTAAAATAAATGCCTCTCTCATGTATATTCAGGATGATAGTCCAACCAGGCATAGGTTCAATTACAGGGGCTTCCATCCTTCTATTTGCATAGCTTTTCAATCAGTTCCTTCCTGATTCTTCCTCCTTTTCACCAAATGATTCTCTGTTATCATTTAGAAACAACAGCTGCAAATCCTTCATCAATAAGCTTTGTATCTCTAGATGTCTCTCTGTCTCATTGAAGAAAAGAAATGTGTATATTTGTGCATATCTTTCAATCATTGGTATATTCCTAGTGTTTCTATATTTGTATCCCCTATGAGATAATGTTGAATATTAAGGCAAACATAATGACAATATTTAATGGATATTTTATTGTGTAGCTGATACTGTGCTATGTACTATGTGCATATTATGATAAGGATAATGACCATACTTACCGAACATTTGTTATGTGACTGATATTGTGCTATGCATTTTATATACATTGGCCAACTTTATTCTTCCAATAACTTAAAAGAGCTGGTCAAACTATTTATGCAGATGCAACATCTGAGGTTATAGAAATTAAGAAATGTGCCAGAAAACAAATTTCAAATATCAGAATAAGGTGGGACATACAAACCAGGGCAATCTGTCTCCAGAGCCTACATATACCATTAGATCATAGAGTACATTTATATTTGGGGCATTAATTTAAGAACTAGATATCACTTTCATAAGATTTCATTTTAGAGGAGCAGGAATTGAGGCCTACTGAACTACCTTTTCTAAAGTCACATGAGGATTAGAAGATGGGTCTGGACTTCAACTCAGTTACTTAATTCCTATCAAGTCCTTAATAATTTTTCAGAAACCTTCTCCAGACATAACTTCATTTATAGAATGTGGAGAAGTAAGGATAAAAAGGCTTGATGAATTCTCATTGGTTAATTGGGCTCTTCAAACACAAGCTAAGAAGGAACAAAGCAAATGACACACAATATAATCAAAAAAGATCAAAAAGAGGCCATGTGCTTCTAGCAAGATTAGAATGATACACAGCACATTCTGCAATATTTATAGTGGCTCACTAGTGCTGTACTTAGAAACCTCCACTCTAAAATTATATCAGTCTGAGTGTAAATTCTTCCTCTTCCTCTTCAGAAGTTCTGCTACCCAGATAACATGACTCCTTAGCCTCTGTTCTTTCATACATTAAAAAAAAAGAAAGTAATCAACACAGATCCCTCAAATATTCTTTAAAAATGATTCCAAAAGAATCCACATAGCACATGGCTAATCCACAGTAATAGGTCCTAAAATCTTATCATTACTGTTAGTATTACTATCAACATATCCAGGGTCTGGTCCCTGCGTGTTTTTGTTGTCAGTGCTAGAACTGGCAAGAAAAATTCACTGAAAGTAATCCATGTTTCACATCTGTCAGGAATGTGGCCTTTGACTCTTTTTTTCTGACTTCATGGTGGAAATTAAATACCCTTCCCTTGTGGCTATACAAAAGCACAATTACTTTATATTTGTCACTCTGGTAACCAGGCAACTGACAGTCTTTTCACACAATGAAAATGCTCCAAATGCTTCACTCTGATTCATTCTAGCAGGCAGCAGGTTGGGCAGCTGAGTCATCTGTACTTCCTGAGAGGTACAATTAGGGACCAGGATTTTCAGCAGAATCACTAATCCCTCCCCAGGAATTGGGTTATGCTGAGAACAGAGGCAGAATCCCAGTTTATATAAAGTTCACACCAACAAGAGATTCTGGTAGAGTAGAGAGCATTGCAGGAGATGGAGCTGAGGATGAACATAATGCTGCATTCAAAAGGCTGTCTGCAGCCAGCTCTGCCTCCACTCAGTCTTTCTACCCCCAGAAAAGTCATATAATTGCTGTTTCCATTTTCTTATCTACAAAATGAGGAGATATGAATAGCGAATTTCTCAAAGGGCCCTCGTCATCCTAAATCTCTACGATTAAGTAACAATATCTTCCATGTACAGGGAAAAGTCATTACAGTATTCCTTTCAAATTTAAATGAGATTCCCACCCCCCCCCCAATCTGTTATAAACAACCCCCCTGTTTCAGCTAGCAGACTGAGGCTTCAAAGCAAAGTCCTCACAAGGTTAAAGAAGAAAGTACCCAAATTCAACACACTAATGCCTCTTCCTAAGGTAACTACTGATCTCTCCATCACTGGCTCCAGAGAGAGTAACAACACTGCATACTGAGATTTACACAAACATATTTGAGAGTTTGCAATATGGTCAATGGTATCCTCTGGATTTTCTTCTTTCATTGAAAGTTTCTGTCTGAGATGAGCTGAGAGCTCTCCAGATGAATAAAGATCCAGGTATACCAAATGCATTCAGATGCCAAACTGAATCCATGAGAACCTCCACAATAAGGAGAGGAAATGGGAATAGCTTTGAAGGGCTCTTACACTGGCTCAGTGTAAGGATCTCAACTCTCCCTTCTTGTCTGTTCTCCCTGCCCCCATGCCCTCTCCAGATGCACTGTTTTCCAAGATGCTTTCCCCTAGTACTGCCAGAGTGTCTACCTAGGCAAACTCTTAAAGAATAATTGCATAAAGGATTGTTAAAGATGGGTTTATATAACAGTAATAATTGACTTACTGAATAAAAGAAATGTTCCCATGAATCAAGTCTTCTCACATTTTTGTCCAAAGAGCTCTTTGTACTCTTGTGTTGGGACTCAATAATATGTGGGCCGTGAGTCAACTTCTGTTCTCCAACCAACTTTACAAATATATTTGGCTCTTTGGGATATAATAAAAAGCTTTAGCAATTAGTCATTAATATTGGAAGGGCAGAAAATTTATCTTTCTTCACATCAGGAGAATTAAAAGTTTTGCATTTTATTTAAACTAAATCTAAAAAAATTTATAAAGTATAAGTTATCAAAAGTTCCAGAAATCAAATAAAACACTGGTTGGATGAAAATTTTGTAATCAATTTTATAACTCTAAAAACTCATGTCTTAAACTAAACTATTATTCTTTGAGGCTGCTTTTATGTACCACAATCATTTCAACTCACAAATTTTTCCAGGTCAAATGTTCTGATAATCCAATCCAGAAATGAAACAAATATGTACATTTTGATACACCAGCATAAGAAAACACTTGTATTGATAATGGTTATAAAAACATAAGAAAACTTTCTTTGAAACTCTAAGACTATAAGTCAACTAAAACACAGAGAAGTGTCTTCAAAATTCTAGAGAATTATTTGCCACCTCGAATTCTCTACTTAGAAAAGACTTGGTCAAGAAATTCAGTTTCAAGATTACAAAAACTGTATTCATTATACCAGATTTTTATAAAGCTACTAAAGAATATGATTCAAAAAAATCAAGAAACAACAAAGATTAAATAAAATAGATCAGAAAACAGGAGTTTCAGCACAGAAAAGAGAATGGGTAAGTTCCTGGAATGATGGTAGTGAAAGAAGTTCATGAAAGTAAACAACCTAGACTGGAAAAGAGCAGACTGTGTAGGTGAAGAGGAGGAGTATACCTAAGAAAAACAAAGATCATACATGTGTTTCTAGTCTTCGTACTGAGAATTCCAGGTACTTCAGAGAAATTGTGCTCAATGAGTAAGATGTAGCACTGTAGCACTGTCCTCCCTTTGTACATCAATTTGCTCAAGCGGGCTCCAGTAACCTCTCCATTGTGAGACTTGTTGTTACTGTTTTTGGAATATCAAGTACGCCACAGGGAGCTTGCCAGGCTCTGCTGTGCAGGTGGGATACTCTCGGTATCTTACCGGGCTCTCCAAGAGGGACGGAGGAATCAAGCCCGGGTAGGCCATGTGCAAGGCAAATGCCCTCCCTACCGGCTGTGCTATCGCTCCAACCCAGTGAGTAATATGTAAACAAAAAATAAGCAAATGTTGGGTTGGAGAGAGCGAACAGAAGAAAAGTCACTCGTCTTGCATGTGGCTATAGTGACCATAATCCTGTTTTATTTATTTATTTATTTATTTATTTATTTATTTTTGCTATTATTTTCTTTTTTTTTAATAGTGAGACATCATGAGGTACAGTTGCAGACTTATACATTTTTGTTCTTGGGTTTCAATTATACAATGATCAAATACCTATCCCTCCACCAGTGCCCATTTCCCACCACCACGGATCCCTGTATCTCTTCCATCCCCCATCTCCCCCATCCCACCTAAATTCCTGGCACTACATGTCATCCTGTGACCACAGTTAGTGGCCACACTTGAGCATAAAGCCATAAATAACCTCTGAGCACTGCCAGGGTTTACATTAAGTAAATTGTTTATATTATTCAATTAGAAACTTAAATGAAAATGTATTATATGAATTTACACAAAGTACACAAGTTAAACGATTTCTCAGATATACATACATATATGTTAATGTTAAAATACTCAAATATTACAAGGGTACATTTAACATCTAGAGAATGTGGAAAGATAAATTCTTATTTTAAATTTTTTAAAAATTTGTTTAATGTAAACAAAACCCATAAGTGTTAATAGAATTCTAGACTTAAATTGATTAGAAAACAAAAATTCAACATTAAAATCGGTCACGATCACCATCACGATCATCCTGTTGTTCGTTGATTTACTTGAGCAGGCACCAGTAATATCTCCTTCCTAGCCCTGAGATTTTAAAAGAGCCATTTCAATGCTCTTTCAGGATTAGGAGAATGAGACCCATCATTGTTACTGGTATTTGGCATATTGAGTATGACACGGGAAGTTTGCCAGACTCTCCCATGCGGGCAGGATACTTTTGGTAGCCTGCCAGGTTCTCCAAAGGAAAAATAAGATAATAAAATGTCACACGGCTGCAAATGCGGCCGCGTGCTTCCGGGAGCTGGGTTTTATAGTCTCTGTGTCTTGGCCATTGATGGGACCAACCTGGAGCTAACTGCAGCTGATGGGTGTGACGCCTACCTACTGGAAGATGGAGGGTCTAGGTGGAGAAGGCTCAATCCCAATCCGAGTAGGCTTGGAGACCTCAGCCCCGGGACCTGCATGCCTGGGTTCCTCTGCCAGTTCTTTCATGCATGAGGCCCATCCAGACGTGTGGAGAGTGGTCCCAGCATGGCCGTGGCTGGCTCTGGAGGTCCTCAACTGCTGGGGCTCTGCTCGGGGTGGGGTGGGGCAGAGAGAAACTCAACCCTCCCCTCTCCAAGGGGCCCCGGTGAGGACAGCCAGGCATGGGGACAGGAGACTCTGTAAAATCGGTAAGCAAAAAAAATCAATTTAATGTGAAAATTGTTGTATCTGATCATGGGGTTCTTAAGTTTTTATCTAAGAATTTATTAAGCTGTTTCATGTTTGCTGGTTGAGCCCTCTATAATTTTTTTATTCATTAAGTTTAGTTGGATTCATGTTATTTTCTCCTTTAATATGGGAATTTTAGTACTGAGGCATTTGAAGGTGTTATGAATCCAGACACTTCAGGATCTATAGTCTGGGCCAATGAATTGACACAGAGCCGTGTATAGGAGTAGACTTGGCTGTCCAGGCTTCCAGAATTACAAGGGAGTTGGTGGAGACTTCTCATACTGACTCCAAGAAACACCAGAGTTCTCAGTCTGGACACAGGGAAACCTAAAATTATTTGCAGTTTGGCAACTCTGCAGAGAATATTTGTGAAGCATTGGAGCTGACCCCTTGGTGTGACTGCGGCAATAAAGTGTGGATGTGAATTTTAACTCCTTGGCATGCAACTCCTGTATAATCTAGTTGGAACTGGTAGAGCAAGGCTAGTTCTTTTTCTCTTTATTTGGAAACTAAATGATAATTTATACAAGGAAAAGTATTTGTAATGGAACTAACAAAAAAAGAAATTGAAACTGGCCACCACAGATCAGATAGCTCAATATATTGTACCATAGCTTTGTATTTAGTAGGCCCAAGTTCAGTTCTGGGCATCACCAAGTGTGGCCCCCAAATTATAAATAACTGGATGAATATGGCCACCTCACATAAATGGGACAGGGGCAAGCCTTAATTAGCTATCTGCATTTTTATAATTTTATGCATTTTATGCGCGACCTCTTATTCTCTACTTCTCACTCTCAGAGAACCCGGCAGGCTACTGAGAGTATCATACCCGCCTATATGCCTGACTAAGAACACCTGTAAAGGTGATTAGAGGCTGCCCCAAAAGCCTCCATCCGTCACAGAGAGCCCGGCAAGCTACCGAGAGTATCCCGCCCGCACAGCAAAGCCTGACAAGCTACCCATGAAGTACTCGGTATGTCAAAAACAGTAACAATGAATGGTCCTCATTCCCCTGACCCTGAAGGAGGCCCCAATATGTCATCGGGCTGCACTTGCACGTGACAGGGACAAATGGAGACATTACTGGGCCTGCTCAAGTGAATTGAAGAACAACAGGGTGATAGTGATAGTGACTTTTATAAGGAACATATATTCTTTTAATATAAAGTGAAATAAAATTTTAAAATAAGGGCAGAATGAGAAAAATAATAGCTGGCATTAACTGTACACACATTGTGTTCAAAGCATTTTGTGTACGTAAACACTTGCATTTTTTGGAACCATACCTGGAGTTTGGTCAGTGTTCTGCACTCAGGGATCACTCTGGTGGTGGTAAGATGCATTGTTTGGGATCTAACTCATGTTTGCCACATGCAAGGCGAGTGCCTTATCTGATATACTCTCTCTCCCTCTCTGGATGAGTACATTTTCTAACAACCCTATGAGGTTAGTACTTGTTTAATACAACATGATTTTACTCATGAATAATCAGGGAGCTTACACAATTTGCACAGTTAGAAAGAAGTAAAAATAGGATATATTTCACATACAGTGCTTGGCCCCAGAATGATAGCTTGATGGTGTGATGCTCATGTTGGTGGTGCTCAGAGGCTATCAGAGTCACCTTACTGGTATTCATAAAGGAATGGCTATATGAAAGATCAGGAATCAAACTCAGAGCTTCATGTATTCTGTCTCTGGAGCAATATGCCTGATCCAAAGTAGAATTTAAACATGTAGAACCTGGCTCCAGAGTCATCACTGATTTTTTTTATTGTTTGTTTTGTTTTGAACTCTACCTGGCAGTGCTCAAGGGCTGTTCCCAGTGGTGCTTGGAGGATTATGGGGTCATTCTCAGGGAATAACCCTAATAAGCATGTGTTCCAGTCCTTCAAGCTATTTCCCTGGCTCAGAACTTGGATCCTTAACTACTCTTCTACAAATTTAATAAAGAATGTATTTAAATAAAACAAATTAATAAAAGATATTTAAAATGCATACCAAAAACATTTATCTGATGCACAATTCATCTACTTTCCCCAAGAGTTTCTACAAGTAGGTGCAAGAGTTTACTCAGAGAAAAGTTCTGAGTATATTCACACATATAGGATGGGGGAAACTGTAGTGTTTCATGCATTTTTTTAAAAAAAAATGTTTAATTGAATATCCATGAGATAGACCATTACAAAGATGTTCATAATTGGGGTCCAGTCATATAATGATTCAGCATCCATCCCCTAATCATCAATCTCCCTTTTTTCCCCTCCCATCATCCCCCAAGACCCACTTGGACATCCAGCCTCCCTCTATGGGAGGCACTTTCCCTCTTGCTCTTTCCTTTTCTTTTTGTGTGTTATAGTTTCATGCATTATTTTTAATGTATGATTCTAACTTAGGACCATTTAAAAATTCTTAATTAAGCATCATCATAGCATCTAAAAACTGGCAGAGTAATTTAGGTTGTGCTAAAAAACATAACTTTACACATTATGCCCAAAACTATAATATGTGGGTCTGCAAGAGAGTTCAAAAATCACTATTTTTATTGGTGGTCAAAAAGTACTGCACACTTAGACAAAATATTTTTTAAAATAAAGTTTTAAACCAGCCTCCCATACTTTTCAAGTCTGAAAATCACTTGAGAGATTATTTCAATTGTAGATTCAATCATTGCAGGAGGATCAGACAAAAAATGATTGTATTATCCTTGTAATATTAAACTCAATGCCTGTGGAATATGAATATAAACTTTATAAAAATTCTTCTCTGGTTGATTGTTCTCTGTAACCCATACTATGTGCCATTTGTAAAAGCTGTATTTCTGAGAAAAGCAGGCTTATCTGGAATTAGAAGATGTGATGTCATATAATCTTGAAGAGTCTTATTCCTAGGAAAGTGATTGAGATGAATTTATAAGAAATTCTTACCATCCTTCAGGTGCATTAGAGATGGTCTCATGCTAAGACCACTGGTGTCATTAACAGTTTTCATATGTCATTTACAAAATAGATGGTACTCTTCTTGTGATTGGGACCCAACTCCACAGAAAAGTAATAGTTGACTTCGTCAACATTGTAGTGAGCTTAATATAACAGAGAATTCTTAATCCCAAAGTGCCAGGTGCTCAGTGACAGTGACTTTTCCCTAAGACTTGCTATTGATCTATTCTCTTCTGATGTTAGCACAGAGAGGAGGCAGATAGCTTGAGCAGCAGAGGGGTGGTACATTGTATACATAAAATAAAACGTTTCAAGGGCTAGAAATAAGTAGCGCAGCAGGTAAGGCACTTGTCTTGTATGTGGCCAAAGTAGGTTCAATCCTCGGCACCCCAGATGGTCCCCTGAACCCTGCCAGGAGTGATTTCTAGCTCAGAGATAGGAGTCTCCCCTGAACATTGTCACGTGTGACCCCAAAACAAAACCAAAAAAATCAACAAATTTCAACACCAAAAATGTACTTGATCACTTGATCATTTGACTTCCCGTTAATCATCAATTTGCTCGAGTGGGCGCCAGTAACGTCTCTGTTTGTCCCTTTAGCGTGCTAGTGTAGCTCAATGGCGTCTGTTCGCTCTAGGAACATGAAGACCCTCAAACCGATCATTCATGATCTTGATGAAGAAGTCTGACGATCTGGTAGGTGGGTGGTCACACGGTCTTTTGACATCCTGTGGAATCCAGTCGGTAACAGCTCTAGTCCAGCGGTCATCTTTAAATCTCATTACGTGATGAGGCCATCTGATTTTTGACACCTTGGCAAACGAGACAGCGTCCCTGATTCTTGATCGTCAACAGATGTCGGAACTCCGGATTCTTTCTCTCATTTGAGTGAAACGTGATATTCCAAGCATAGCTCTTTCAATTCCTCTTTGGGAGACCCAAATAGTGTTCTCATCCTGTCTGCCTGTAGGGTCCAGGTCTCTGAGGCGTATGTTAATGCAGGAAGAACAGTGGTATCAAAGAGATGTGCCCAGAGCCGGAGGTTCTTCATCCTCTTAGCTATTTCTTCGAAGCTCTTGAAGGCATTCCAAGCCACTCTCTTCCTCCTGTGCAGCTCGGGTGCCAGGTCATTTGTCATGTTGACTTCTCAATCTAGGTACACATAGCTGTTGCATTCTGAGATGGTCGTTCCGTTGAGAGCGAATGGGGCATCAGGAATGAGGCTGTTTCTCATAAACATTGTCTTTGTTAGATTCACCTGTAGACCGACCTTTCCACACTCACGGTCGAAGTCGGCCAGCATTTGTGCCACTTGGCTGATGTTTGGTGTTGTTAAAACAGTGTCATCAGCAAAGCATAGGTGGTGTAGTTTCAGGGCCGTCTATCTTCACTCCCATTCCTTCTGATTCCAGTCGTCACCTGACATTCTCGAGGGTGGCACTGAAGAGTTTCGGTGAAATGGTATCACCCTGCCGAACCCCTCTCTTGACATCAATGATCACTTCTTTGTAGAATGGTGAGATCCTGGTAGTGAATCCGCAATACAGCTCACGGAGGATCTTGATATATTGAGCTTGAATGCCCTGATTGGATAGGGCTTCAATGACCGCTTCCATCTCAACAGAATCAAAGGCCTTCTTAAAATCAATGAACATTAGACAGAGCAGCATCTTGAACTCCCAAGAAACCTCATTGAGCTTGGTTATCGTGTGGATATGGTCGATGGTGCTGAATCCTTTGCGGAACCCGGCTTGCTTGCATGGTTGTCCTTCATCTAGTGTTCTGCCAATCCTACTTAGGATGACTCGAGTGAACAACTTGTAGATGACAGACAATAAGCAGATTGGGCGATAGTTGCCAATGTCATGGATATGTCCCTTCTTGAACAGTAGTACAGTCCTGCTGGTTTTCCATTGAAATGGAACCTTGCATTCAGACAGGTAGTGTGTGAAGAGCCGAGCCAGCGTATTGATGAGTACTGATGGCAGGTTCTTCGGGTGTTCAGGTCTGACCTTGTCTGGGCCGGGTGCTGTTCGTTTCTTTACTGACGAAATGGTGTGTCAGATTTCGGAAGGGAGAACATTGGGAATGACATATCCATCCTGCGGAATGTGGTATGTCGGCAAGTGGACATGGCTATTGAAGAGATTTGAGTAGAAGTCATGGATAATCTTCTCCATTGTGGTTCTGGAGGATGTGATAGATCCATCAGGACGTCGGAGGGCAGTCATCTTGGTCTTGTAGTTGGAGAAGAACAGGCGGGTGTTACAAATACTTCACCGAGCTTCTGCTGCATCTACCAGCACTTCTGCTCTTCTCTCTTTGAGGTCGTCCTTGATCGCATCTCTGCACTGCTTTGCGAGCTCGGATGTTTGCTTGGGGTTGCCTGAGGCATGCGCCAAACCACATTGGCGAATAAGCTCAAGAGTTTTCGAAGACAGGCATATTTTTGTGGCTATCTCTCTCTTGGTGTTCCTCGCACAATCATGGAGGTGCTGAACCAGTCGATCGTATTCCTCGTCAATGTTGTCAACAATGGCATCTTCCCATGTTGCCGCAATAGTGCCAAAGAGCTCCCAGTTGGTGGTCATTCTGGGAGTTCTCTTTTTAAACTTTGCAGCCATTTCTCCCTGCTCTGTGAAGTTGAATTTTCCACGAAGGAGACGGTGGTCCGATCCCATTTGGAATTTTGGGACAACAGCATCATCGGTCAGGCAAAATCATCGATTGAATATGATGTGGTCTATTTCATTGTGGAATGGTCCGCCAGGAGACTCCCATGTCCAACATTTAGATTCAGCCTTCTGGAACTGTGAGTTACCATGGATGGTCTTAGTCGACATGAAGAACTCAGACAGTCTCTCACCCTGTTTGTTCCATCCTAGTCCATGGGTCCCGATGTGAAGTTCTTCAGCTGATCTTCTCGGTCCTATCTTGGCATTAAAATCACCCACAATAATCTTGTAGAAGGTGTGGTCTTCTTTATAGAACTTCTCCAGCTCCATGTAGAACTTCTCAATTTCTCCTTTATTATAATTAGATATTGGTGCATAGACAATGAAGATAGAAACTGCCGGCAGTGAGCCACATCTATTCAAATGTAAACGTCCGATTCAGGTTGTTAGGCATTCGAGTGAATCAATGCTCATGGCCAAGTTTGTGTTGACGAGGACACCGATGCCTCTGACACCTCTTTTATCGCATGTTCCGAGGAACAATTCTTCTCCAGTGTCAAAAACGGCATGATGAGATTGGTGCCTTCTTGTCTCGGTCAGACCAATGATGTCGTACTTGATTTTTCGCACTTGTACCATCAGGTCCTCGATGGATGCATCTGATGCTAGCGTACATGCATTGAAAGTACAGACGATCATTTTTGTCTTCCTTCATAGTGGCAGCCTAGTTTGGCCTTGAGATTTTATTGGCCTCTCCTTTCTCATCCTTCTCAGTGCTGCCATGTTGGTGAAGCCTTCAGGGTCAGGTGAATGAGACCCATTGTAATTACTGGTTTTGGCATATCAAATACACAACAGATAGCTTGCCAGGCTCTGCCGTGCGGGCAGAATACTCTCGGTAGCTTGCCAGTCTTTCCAAGAGGGATGGGGGCTTTTGGGGCAACCTCTAATCGCCCTTGTAGGTGTTACCATATTTGAATCCTATCATAATATGGTACAGCAATTCTGGAAGATGGGTATTTAGTGTTTTATGATGTGTCGTGCAGCCACTTTGCAGCCGCGCAGGTCCGGAAAGCATCCTGGAGTGTGGTGGCGGCTGGGTACTGGAGGTAGTGTCGGTAGTGGAGGTCTGCCAGTGAGGTATTTACCAAAAATGTACAAAGATATTAAAAACAATCCTTCTTTCAAAAAGTCAGCTAACAATTTCATTGGTTTAAAGGACATGTTTTTAAAATATATATATATATATAAATAATTTATTTTAAAATATTACTTTGTATTTTGCTCTTTTCCTTGACTTTTTTGGCAATTCAACTAATCAAAGTGAGGCAATATATTTCTTACACTTGCCTTCAGCTATATCTAAAAGCTGACAGAATAATAAAGTTTAAAATGTAGGTTATGGTTCAAAATCCTAGCTCTACCACTTTCCAGCTGTGGAAAATAAGAAAATTAAGTGACACGGGTTTAATTTCTTCACTTTAAAAACAGTGGAAATAATTTTAATGAGTACATCAGTAGCAGAGCTTACATTTGCTAACGGAATTAGAAATTCTAAGACAATGCTTGGCACAAAACAATTGCCTATGGAATGTCAGCTATTATCTTGTGAGTATAACAATGATTGCTATCATCATTACAATTGACAGAACGATGTGAAGAAAGTTCAAATACCCACTTATTTCAGTTTATCACCAAAGATGACAGCCATTATTAAGAGGTAGTTTCAGACAGTTTCGCATAACTACAATGATGAGACTATAATTTCACTCCAAATGGGAATTTGGACTGAAATAAGTTAAGCCTGCTCTCAGTATTCTGTCACATCTTTTGACTTGTTCTCACGGGGCTTATAAGTTCTTGAAAGCAATGATCCCACCACTATCTGTAGAGAGCAGTGAGACTCTGCAGGGATGTGGACTTGTGAATCACATGTCTTGGATCATTATAGGGAGAACTTAGACCATGATCAAGTCAGAGTTGATCACTAAATTGATTCCACTTCCTAAGGCAGTGTGAGGGTTCCTCTGGATCATCATCCCCACTCTTTCATGTGACTTCTATGGGTTAGCTGTTCATTTTTTTATCTCTAAAACATAAAACATGGTCCCATGTATAGAGTCAGTGACAAAATCACATTTAGTAAATTAAGGTTCTTCAGTGACTCCCACTCTTTCCAATCCTTCCTTTCAAGTCATCTCATAAGTTTTTCACAGGGTTGTTGTGAAGATTTAATGAGACATGTGAAGACAGTGCTTGTGGGGAGTGGGAACTCAAATGCACAGTCATCCTTACTCCTCCTAGAATTTATAGTTTTATAAAAGGAGGAGCAGCTAGGGCTGGAGAAATAGTACAGTGGGTAGGGTATTTGCCTTGCAAGCGGCTAACCTGAGTTTCATTCCTGGCACTCCACTCAGTCCTCCAAAAGAGCCCTGGGCACAGAGCCAGAGTAAGCTCTGAACCCGGCAAGGTATGGCCTCAAAATCAACAAACAAAAGAAAGCACAACTGAGGGAAATCAGGTAAGGTGCAAATGATCTTGCTCACTCCGTGAACCCGCTCATGCTCAGCAGGCCTGCTGAGAATGATGGTCATAAGAGCTGTACTTGGCAGCCAGTCGCATTACCAACTACAATGACAGAATAAGATGCTGAGTTGTAAGAGTCGCTAGGTTTTCACATTAACTTTCCATAACAGATGACTCAGCCCACAAACAAACCATAACTCCAGACTATAGGGGCAGGTGGTCCCAGTGCATCCTCCCCTCCCCTCTGGCCAGGTCAAGATTGGAAGTAACAGAGTAAACAGCAACACTAATGGTACATTCAGCCACTCAGTTCCTATTTATACTACCGTGTCTGAGTTCATCTAATGACTGGACAAAGCATCAAACCACAGAGCACAAGCTATTTAACACCTGTCTACCTGGAGTATGGTCTCCATAAGACAAATGAGCCTGCTACTATTATTTATGAAATGACAAAGGTAATAAAGATAGGTTGTCAGATGTCAGGACAAAATGTCAAATCATACTGCTTGACAAGCTTTTTCAAATTCTACTGCCTGACAAGCTTGGTTTCTGAATGGCCTGGACAGTTCACCATATACTTAGTTTTTATTATTCCTGTAGGCTTGGGCACTCAACTTGTCGGCTTAAACAAACCCCAGTCTGAGGGGAGTCAAGGTCATATGGAATCACTTCATTCATTTCACAGATGAGAAGCGGAGGCACCGAGATTAGGAGTCTTCCATAGGGACACAGAGAGGAACAGAAATCAAGATTCAAACCTAAGTCTCATGGACCTCTATCTTCCCTGAGTTATAACCTTGACTTTATTTATTTCTTCAGAGCCACACCAAACAGATCAACTCTCATCCCCTCTCTCCCTGGTGGAATAGAGGTGACATTCCACAAACATCACTCATGCAATGGTGAAACAGGGATAGAGATAGAGCGTAGTGACAGAAAATAATTCACAAACTGATGCAGAGTCCTCGGTCCTCCACAGCAATCTGCAAAGCAGCTGAAGTCCTGCATCACAAGTTAGTCTCTTAAGAGTTGCAGTTTCAGGGCTGGAGCGATAGTATAGTGGGTAGTACCTTGCATGTGGCCGACCCGGATTCAATTCCCCAGCATCCCATATGGTCCCCCAAGCATCGCCAGGAGTAATTCCTGAGTGCTGAGCCAGGAGTAATCTTTGAGCATCACTGGGTGTGACCCAAAAAGCTAAAAAAAAAAAAGTTGCAGTTTCTTGAGCCTTATCTGTTTCATTGCCTTGTGAGACGTGATGGCTTTAGGTAACAATCAACCTTTTTTTCCCCTTTTTTAAAAATCAGGCCATCTACACACAATCTGTATAGAAGAGGACCATAGAAATCCCTGTTACATATTTCTTTAGAAAGCTTTCTTTACAAAATAAAAGGCAATAGTTTCTGTGTTGAGAAATGAAAGGTTCCAAATACAAAAAGCACACCAATCTTGATGTTTGAGGGATCACCATGGATTGAGAATGCCCTTAAGAGTGCACTTAAGGGCTGGAGCTATAGTACAGTGGGTAGGGCATTTGTCTTGCACGTGGCCGACCCGGGTTCGATCCACAGCATCCCATATTGTCCCCTGAGCACAGCCAGGAGTGATTCCTGAGTGCAGTGCCAGGAGTAACCCCTGAGCACCGCTGGGTGTGACCCAAAAAGAAAAGAAAACAAAACAAAACAAAAAACAGAACACACTTAATCCACGGTGATTAAGTGTGTTTAATCCAAGGGAATTTAATAACCATTGATTATGGAGTGTGCTTAAAACCTCCAATCAGACTCCCACCCACTTTCTCTACTGTGTTCTGGCTCCCATTCTTTCCCACTGTGTGACTTTCATCCCAGGAACCATCTGCACCTCCTGCAGAAACACTTCACTGGTTGCCTGCACATCTTGCGGGACACCTGACTTAAAACTGAGAATGAACCAGAAGTTGTTTTCACCTCTATTTTCTGAACCTGGACAAAGCACATGTGCACCCCCTACCATTTAGAAGGCATCCAAGTCCTTGTCATTTTCAACATCAAATAGAAAGCATTCTCTGGCACACCTAAACATCCTGGTTTACATGGGTTTATGCTGCCTCATTTTAGGAGGTATGTACTTGCCATGAGTTGCTTAAAGCCATTCCTCCAATACTGTGGGCATTTGATATTAGAGGAACTAAAATACTGGTGAGGACAAACAGGGTAGATTTGGTGCCATCATTTCTATAAGCAATATGCAAAACATGCTTCATGGACGGTGATAATATTAGTGTGATCTCTCAACACATAAAAATAATGTCTGAGGGGTTGGAGAATGATAGTACAGCAGGTCAGGTGCTTACCTAGAATATAACTGACCTGAATTTGAACCCTAATACCCCATATGTTCCCCCAAACCCTCTACGAGTAGTCCCTGAGCATGGATAAAACCCTGAGCACCACCAGGCACAACCCTCACACCAAAACAGAACATGAAAACACAGTTTAAGGGACTGGAGAGATAGCACAGTGGGTAGGGCATTTACCTTGCACGCAGCCTACCCGGGTTCGATTCCCAGCATCCCATATGGTGCCCTGAGCACCACCAGGAGTAACTCCTGAGTGCAAAGCCAGTAGTAACCCTTGTGCATTGTCAGGTGTGACCCAAAAAGCAAAAAAAATATAGAGTTTAAGACAGCCCTCTGTAAATATTTAAATATTATGAATGTAAGCATAGTATTGGAGCAAAAGTCCAAAAACAAAAATGACCCTACAGGAGAAACAATCCCTGCTTCCCCCATGTGGCAAGTACAGAAACAGATACACCAGTACTGAAAATGATGAAGAAGACAGGATTTCCTCAGTCTGAGAACTGTGACTACAGAGGTCTGCATTCACTATAAATCTTCTCCTTTAAAAGCCAAAGCTGCCACTTTGTAATCCCATGGGCATATGGAGGTGGATGATTTGCTCAACCCTCCAATACAGCTTTCTGCAAGAAACAGTTATGTGGGAAGAGGAAAGAATCCTTGCAACTAAGGATTCTTAACTCTCTTAACTAACTACTTAAGGCAAGTTACCTGACTCCAAAACATGTCCCAGAGACAGCAGGGGACAGGGATAGGGTTGGAAGCAGCAGGGAGGTAGGTAGATTGGAAATAGCTGGGATAATCACAGGACACATGTCATAGTCTTTTGCCAAGTGACATTTGAACCCTAACCTCTTTACACTTCTGCTTCCCCCAAAAAAAGTCTCAGGAAGCTGGCTTAGTACAAACCCACCATCAGATCAATTGTCAAAGTTTTGCCAGCGTCACATAATTTCTCTAAAATTTAATGGCAAGCACACTACGAAATAAAGCACAATGTTACATAAGGTGATGAAAAATAATGTTCAATGACACCTAAGTAAAAAGAAACTTACAATAAGACACTATGAAGACAAGAAACATATCTTCCTTTATCATCTGAAGCTTAACACACTGTCAGAACACAAAACACTGTTTAGTGTTAGATTTATGAGAAAGTATTACTTTGTTCTTCACTTTAATATTTGAAATTGTCCATAACCAGAAGTGTAAAATAAAATTATGAGGTTAAGTTTAGAAATAAAATATAAATTGTTTGGTAATGATAAAATTAGATCCATTACAGTAAGATTCATGAAAACTTTTTTTGTTTATACTTAAATGCAATTTTAAAATTTTCTATAGAGGCACTGTAGAGTAAAAGAAATATAGATTTATAATAAAAGTTATGTTAATTTTTAATTTGTGCCATAAAATTTATAATTTTTTTGATAAATCATATTTCCTTTTTCTCATCTTTATATTCTTTCCTTCTTCCCTTTTCCATTTTCTTCTTTCATTTTTCATATTATAATACATAATTCTATATATTTGGAGTTTTAGTACAGATTAATATACAACAATATCATTAACTCTTAGTTACTTTATTTCTTTTTCACGCCTCTGAGACTTCATCTCCATCTCACACATATATAAATCATGCATAATCCACATATGGTTATCCTGGAGACATATTCTTGCATAGCTCAAGTCCTTTTGAAAATAACATTGGACTACCATCAGTGAGAGAGTAACTTTTTTTGTCCAAGAATAAAACAATGAATAAGACCTAGGAATGCACACCTCCAAACTGAACACAAAACACATCAAGAACTTTCCAATCCTTCTTTTATTTGTTCTTGTTTCTGGTGCACAGATCATCCTGGGCAATAGCACCTGACTATAGTTACACATACTTAGCAACAGAGATATTTTCTGAAAAACTAAAACAAAAACAAAATAAAAAACATCATTATGCAATTTTGTCACTGTATGGGCATAACAGTGTAATTAAAAAGAAAACTCAAAATCTAGATGGTATTGCTTACTGCACACCTAAGTTATATGTTTATAGTCCATATATGCTGTCAACTATTAATGTGAACACTGTTAAAAGATGCATAAATGTACTTATTCTCATTGCTACATCTCTCACCTCCTTGACTGGTCACAGCAGCTTAGAAGAAAGAGCAGGGTTATTTCTAAGCTCTTTCTCGGTCCCATTACCAATGTCACATCTCTCACTAATGGATGACACAAATGACCCTTTCTGGAACTTTTATTTCCTTGCTTGTGAAAGGGCCGAGAGGGGCAAAGCTCTGTTTTCATTACTTACCAACACCTAATCATCTGAACTCAAGACTGATTATCAAAGATTGATTTAGTTTCTTTTGTTTCACATCACTTGATCACTTGACTTCCCGATAACCATTGATTTGCTTGAGCGGGCACCAGTAATGCCTCCACTCGTCCCTGTCACATGCTACTGTAGCCCAATGGCGTCTGTTCATTCTAGGAACACGAAGAACCTCAAATTGATTGTTCAGGATCTTGACGAAGAAGTTTGACCATCTTGTAGGTGGGCGGCCACTCGGTCTTTTGACATCTCATGGAATCCAGTCGGTAATGGCTCTAGTCCAGTGGTCGTCTCCAATTCTCATTACGTGTCCAGCCTATCTGATTTTCGATGCCTTGGCAAATGAGACAGCGTCCCTGATTCTTGACCGTCAACAGAGGTTGGAACTTCTCCTCCTGGGCCCAGGTCTCTGAGGCATATGTTAATGCATATGTTAATGCAGGAAGAACAGTGGAATCGAAGACATGTGCCTAGAGCTGGAGGTTCTTTGTCCTCTTAGCTATTTCTTCGACATTCTTGAAGGTGTTCCAAGCCGCTCTCTTCCTCCTGCACAACTCAGGTGACAGGTCATTTGTCATGTTGACTTCTCGACCTAGGTACACATAACTGTTGCATTTGGAGATGGTTGTTCTGTTGTGAGCAAATGGAATGTCAGGAAAGAGACTGTTTCTCATAAACATTGTCTTTGTGAGATTCAGCTGTAGTCCAACATTTCCACACTCATGGTTGAAGTCGGCCAGCATTTGTGCCACTTGGCTAATGTTTGGTGTTATTAGAACGATGTAATCAGCAAAGCGGAGGTGTTGTAGTTGCAGGGCCATCTATCTTCACTCCCATTCCTTCCCATTCCAGTCGTTGCCTAACATTCTTTAGGGTGGGACTGAAGAGTTTCGGTGAAATAGTATCACCCTGCTGAACCCCTCTCTTGACATCGATGATCACTTCTTTGTTGCATGGTGACATCCTGGTAGTGAATCCATAATACAGCTCTTGGAGGATCCTGATGTATTGAGTATGGATGCCCTGACTGGCTAGGGCTTCAAAGACTGCTTCCATCTCAACAGAATCAAAGGCCTTCTTTAAATCAACAAATGTTAGACAGAGTGGCATCTTGAACTCCTGGAGAAACCTCAATGAACTTGGTTATCATGTGGATATGGTCGATTTTGCTGAATCCTTTGTGGAACCCAGCTTGCTCACTTGGTTGTCCTTTATCTAGTGTTCTGCCAATCCTATTCAGGATGACTCGAGTGAACAGCTTGTAGATGACAGACAATAGGCAGATCGGGCGATAGTTGCCAATGTCGTGGATGTCTCCCTCCTTTTACAGTAGTACAGTCCTGCTGGCTTTCCATTGGGATGGAACCTTGCATTCAGACATGTAGTTCATGAAGAGTCGAGCCAGTGTATTGATGAGTACTGACAGCAGGTTCTTCAGGTGTTCAGATATGACCTTGTCTGGGCCAGGTGCTGTTTGTTTCTTTACCGATGAAATGGCATGTTGGATTTCTAAAGGGAGAACGTTGGGAACGACATATCCATCCTGCAGAATTTGGTATGTGGGCAGGTGGACGTAGCTATCGAAGAGATCTGAGTAGAAGTCATGAATTATCTTCTCCATTGCCCTTCTGGAGAGATCCATCAGGACATCGGAGGGCAGTAATCTTGGTCTTGTAGTTGGCAAAGGACAGGGTGGCGTTACAAATACTTTTCCCAGCTTCTGCTGCATCTACCAGCACTGCTGCTTTTCTCTCTTTGCTGTCTTCCTTGATCACATCTCTGCACTGCTTTGCAAGCTCAGAAGTTCACTTGTGGTTGCCTGAGGCATGCACCAAACCATGTTGGAGAATGAGCTCAAGAGTTTTTGAAGACAAGCGTTTTTGTTTCACATAATCAAATTATTTTTACTAGATCTCAGCACACATACAACCTGGAGGTTTCTACAGTTAGCATCTTTCACTGTGACAGAGACAAGTGTTAAGCAACTGCTTTGTAGCCCAGATACGTTAGCACAGTGCTACGCTTTTAAAATCACAATGGCTTATCTTTTTCATTTGCAAAAACTCTTTTAAGATAGCTATCAAAATATGGTTTTTGAAGCACCTCTATCAAAAGGGCATGATGGAATAATTGTTAAAATAGAGATTCCTGGACCTTACTCCTGACTCCCTGGCTCCAAATTTCTGATCTTGAAATCTTAAAATTATCTTTTAAAACTTTTCTATACAAGACGTTATTTGACATATTTGAAACCTCTGGTTTACAACATGAACACCTTCTAGGCCTTTGTGGTTCCAACAATCATGCTAATCTATCTTGCAAATTATTTTCTTCTCTGAATTTTTTAGGTTGTAGTCTGTGATGTATATAGGTTAGGATTTGATATAATTCTCTAACACTGTCTTTATTATTATGCTATGTCTACTCAAATATTCTTTTCTGTGATTTTTTTATTTTATAAAGCTGTTTTCAATATTTGATTACATTTAATATTCAAACACCAATCCCATCACCATTCCACCTTCCCACCATCATATTTTGGATGTTTCTATCCAAAACCCCAACACCTACTCCAAAGCAGAACTGAAATAATATATTTTGTATTGTTTGTTATAAAAAATAGCTAAGAATGCTACAAAAAAGTATCCTTAAAATAGTGTGAAGATTGTTGTATATCACCCAGGGGCCATTAAGCCCTTCTATAAGAGATCACTAACATGTTGTTAAAGGTAGAGTCTTGTGTGTTTTTATATAACATATCTGTAATAAAAAATCTTCCCTCTAGGATTGATTGCCTCCTACTTTGAACTGCGTAAAATGTGGTATGGTGCTCTTGGAGTATGAGTGGGGTGTGTTGTATGAAGTGTTGTGTGGCTGCGAATGCGGCCCTGTGGTCCAGGAATAGATCTACTTGTGGGTGAGGCTCAGCCCGAGCATGTGGAGAGTGGCTGTGAGCATGGTGGTGGTTGAGTTCTGGAGGTTTTTGAATGCTGGCACTGGGTCCCTTGGGGCAGGGAAGGGAAGAGTCTCACCTGCCCCCCTCTGTGACCCCCGAGTGAAACAGCCTGGCTTGGGGTCTGGTGGCATGGTTATGGCGAGTGTCATGTTATGTTCCCTTCCAGAAGAGAAGGACATATGACTCTGGATGGTGGCCAATGACGAGATTATCTGGCACCAGCCAGAGGTGGCTTATGGGCGTGACTGCTGACTTGCAGGAGAAGGGGTATATGGGTAGGGGATCTCCATTCCAGGTTCCATTGAACTAAGAGTTCTCAGTCACAAAGTCCCACATACCTGGGTTTTCTGGGAACTCACTAGTGGGTGAGGCTTGGTTGTGCATGTGGAGAGTGGCCGAGAGCATGGTGGCTGTTGAGTTCTAGAGGTTTTCGGCTGCCAGGGCTCCTTGGCGCGAGGAGTCTAGTCTCACAGTAATTAAGGTGTGAATTTGTTGTGCATAGTAAATGCCCAGATCATCCTATTAGGCTTATCTGAGACACGGAATAAACTAAATCATAGTTTCTATGGAAATTCACAAGTCTTTACTATGGTGTTAAATATACATATATTTTCTCATTCTTAGTTGCCTTGAGCTGTTTATACTGCTAAACTCTGGTTCTTCTGCAAGGACAGCAGTGCCCAAAAGCTATAGTGAGCAAAGGGAAATAACTGTCAGTCTATTAAGAGCATAGACTCACTGTGGAAAAAAATAAGTATAAAATTTAATTCCTAAAACAGTGAGAGCAAATAAATAAAAAACAGCAAATGGTGCTGTCAAGTACCAACTTACATTTGAGTTAAGGTGGAAGATAACTTAAAATAAAAAACATTCAAGCTGAGCCACTGCAAGGAGCCTTGGTATGGGATTAAGAAGAAGGGTCTAATTTGGATTATGGGATAACTTCTCAAATCATTTTTATTAGAAACCAAGAAGAAATATATCCTTCAAAGCAATAAACTCCTGCCTGAACATGGGTTTTTAGCTTTTATGAAATATTAGTTTTTTCATAATGGAGAACACTGCAATCAGAGAAAGTTTTCTATAATAAACAACTACAATAAGTGCAAGCAAGGATATAAGTTTGCCAGAGGCTTGGGAAGAAAAATAATTAAATCAGTAAGTGGTTTGGAGCAGACCAAACTTATTTGGCCTTCCATCTCCATTTCAGAAAGAAAAAAATCACTTAGTGTCCCACTTTGGAAATCTACTTTCTTTAAGTGAACAAACATAAACTGTCTCCCAAACAGAGGTTGCTAACAGCATCCTGGACCGTTATAGCATATATTTCACAATTTTGAAAACACTGTACTAGAGGTATTAAAATTATTTCTCTGGAATCAACTGTCAAGTGAAATCTGTGATCACTTAACACTGTATCACTGTCATCCCATTATTCATCAATTGACTCGAGCAGGCGCCAGCAACGTTTCCATTCGTCCCTGCCCTGATATTTTAGCAGCCTCTCCTTACTCATCTTTACCAAAGCTGCCATACTAGAGGCTCTTTCAGGGTCAGGGGAATGAGACCCGTTATTGTTACTGTTTTTGGCATATTGAATACACCAAGGGGAGCTTGCCAGGCTCTACCATGACAAATCTGTGATAAGACTACAAAAATCCTGCACCCACCATGTAACAAAATGATAGTCTTCACAGATTTTAAAACAACAACAAAAAAGGCAAAAACAAAAGCTTTACTAAATTTGTTTAAACTCTATCCTCTTCCTCATCCCAGGAGAAAAGGGATTTTTCTCCTTAGCTACCATATGGTCACCTAGCATTGTCCTTCTCCTTCATTACTCTTTTATTCAATTAAAAATGAGTTTATAATCATTTTATAAATTATTTGAAAGCTAAAAGTATATCCTTACAGCACAATTATCTCTTTAATCTTCCTCTTTAGCTACAAGTTTGTCTACACAAGAACCCCTTATCCTGTATGTATTAGCCTATACTTCCTCAACTTATTTCAAAACTCTGGGACGTAGAATTATACATCTTTGTGGATTCTGAAGGTTTATAAGCATTGACAGGCACCCTTTGCAGTGTCATATTGGATCTCGTAATTTTTACATTGGTGAGATTCATCATGCACAAACCTACACATAGGCCAATGGATCACTCAGACCATTGATCACTGACCACCGAAGCCACTTATCTGATGACTCAAAGTATACGTCACCTCTCTTGGTCATGGCTCAGCTTTCTATAGCAGCACCTTCTCTCAACATTAAGTACCATGCTATAACTTCAAGTCCTGCAGCTCTGCTTCCTAATCTGAGACTGTCAAACTATTTCAACACCAAAATATCAACATGGGAATTATAATTACTGAAAATCCGTGTAATCCCATCAACGGCCAAGACTCAGAGACTACAAAAACCAGCTCCCGGAAGAGAACTGTGCAGTCTCCTGCCCCTGCGCCTGGCTGCCCTCGCCGGGGCCCCTTGGAGGGGAGCGGGTTGAGCTTTCCTCCCCGCCCCGACCAGAGCTCCAGCAGCCGAAGACCTCCAGGACCAGCCACCGCCATGCTGAGACCACTCTCCGCACACTTGAAGGTACGGGCAGAGGACCAAAGGTAAGTGGGCCCCGGGGCTGAGATCTCCAAGCCTACTCGGATTGGGGCTGAGCATCCTCTACCCAGATCTTCCGAATTCCAGTAGGCGGGGGTCACACCCACCAACTGGCCTCCAGGAGCCGTGTAATCCCATCAGCGGCCAAGACTCAGAGACTATAAAAACCAGCTCCCAGAACCGCGTGGCCACATTCACGGCCATGCGACATCTTATTATGACATCTTATTATCTCATTCCTACTTTGGACAAACTGGCAGGTTGCCGAATGTAACCTGCCCACATGGCAGAGTCTGGCAAACTCGCCGTGGCGTACCCATTATGCCAAATACCAGTAACAATGATGGGTCTCATTCTCCTAAAGAGCCTTGAATATAGCACTTTCTTAAAAATCTTAGGGCAAGGATGAAGGAGATGTTACTGGGGTCTGCTCAAGGCAATCGACGAATAACAGGATGGTCGAAAATCCAATGGGTATGGGGCTGGAGAGATAGTATAGTGAGTAGGGCACTCAAATGGCTGATCTAGGTTTGATCCCTGGCATTCCATATTGTCCCCTGAGCACAAACAGAAATAATTTTTGAGTGCAGAGACAGGAGTAAGCCCTGAGCATCATAAGTGATCTCCCCACAAAACAGGAAAAAAAGAACAATGGATCTGCAGATATAGCCCTTGATCCATACCACTGTATTGCAACTGAAGACGACACCATGTTTAGGTCTCTAAGTCATATTCACTCAAGGACAAGTAGGATGACGTAGAACTGGGGAAATAACTCTATAGTAAGCACTTTTTTTGCATGTGTGGAGTTCAGGGTTTGATATCTGGCATCACACACTCTTAAAAATATGTACGTGTGTGTGAACACGTGTGCATGTGCACATGCACTGTGAGGTTCAGAGATATAGTTGTAGATATCAATTGTGTGAAGTTCTTTGGTTACAGTGAAGACTTTTGGGGAGTAGCAATAGGGCACCTTGTGGTGAATTTCAGCTCATCACTTTGTAACAGAGTGCCTGTATTTTAGTCATCTCTAAAGTAAGGTAGCAACAGTCAACATCAGAATATAATGAAAATTTAATTATACTCTGTATAAAAGTAACCGTGATACATAACTCAGTAATGCAGCTCACTCAAACAACATATTTGCATAGATAAACATGGAGGAAAATCCTTCATTTCCCATTCTCTCACCCTACTATCACAATAAAGATGCTGCTGCTCCTGCTGATGGTAGTACTGAAGTTAATGATGGTTATGATGATAATGATAATGATAATGATAATATCTATGGTGGAGATGATGGTGATGATGATTTATTATAATGATGGTTTTGATGATGATGGTGTTAGTCATGATGATAGTGAAATAACAATGATGATAAGTGTTATTTAATTCACTTCCTCCTCCTCTTTCCTCTTCCTCCACCTCCTCCTCCTCCTCCTCCTCCTCCTACTACTACTACTACTACTACTACTACTACTTACTACTACCCTTCCAAACCCCCACTTGTGGTAACTAGTAGCACTATCCACAGTTTCAGGAAAAGAGAACTGAAGCACAGAAAAAACACACAGCTTCAGATGGCAGAGATGGAATGAAAATTTGACCTTGCTCTTCATCACCACATTGTACTTTGTGCAGAGTCTTAGAAAAGAAGAAAATTAAAACAAAATATACTTCACAGAAACTGAGTATAATCTTTCAGGCATTATATCAAATGCTTTTTTGAGATACCATGTCACTTAATATGCAAACATGATCCTCAAGATAGAACTATAAACCCTTTACATAACAATGGGGAAACTGAGGTAAAATATGAAAGCAAAGAGCCTAATTCTAAAGCTCATGGGGTTTGCCATTGTACTACTATCTCTATTTCAAGAACTCACTCATAAAGTTGAAGGTAACAACACTGGCTTTTAATGGTCAGTGTACACTGTTTCTGTATACTGTTTTGTATACTGTTTTGTATGCTGTTTCAAGTACTTGTGTTAGGGGAGCTCTGTATGATAGAGGATTGACAGCTGTTGGATCTGTGAAATTCTTCAACACGCACATTTCTGACTCTTAGTAAGGTGGTGTGTTGCCAATGGACTCCAGTCAAGCTCTTAGAGAAATAGGCCTGAGTTAGTGTATAAGAAGATAGACTTTTCCAGGATAAATCTTAATATCACTTCACCAAACTATTACCCAAACTCATGGGGACTTACTCAATATTGGCTGTGGATTCCCTGTTTATACCAAGAAAGTCAGGAGAAGAGAGCTGAACTCCTTTCCATGATGGAACTTAATATTATAGGATTTGACCTTAGACATGAGGTCCCCTCTTCTCTCTTACAAACATTACATTAAGATTGCTTACCAACATCTCACAGACACAGTTTGCTCCCTATGAGATGGTGAAATGATAGTGATGATTATAAGTGTTGTTTGCTTAGTTCACCATGCTACTACTCTTCCAAATTTCTTAGTCATAGAACAACTGTGATGTGGTACAAGAAAGATACATCTTTTCTATCTGGGCATCCATTTCTTTCTCACTGTTAACAAATGGAGGAGCATATACCATGGACATAAGTATTTTTGTATGTATCCAAATTTTGTACATGAGCTCCTCATGCCCAGTATCAGGAAGTTGGGAATAGAAAGTTTTCAGAATTTAAACATTCCCTCTAAATTAAGGTCCAGATAACAAATGAAGAATAAAGAAAATAAAACCACATGTCTAAATAAATTTTATCATGAAAATTTAGGAATCTAATACAGTATCAAATCTATAATAGTTACTAGAGCTACTAAAACAAAATATTAATGAGTAGGTGGTTAATGACTTACAGTTATTTTCTAAATTTCTATAGGCTATAAATCTTAAATCAAGATGTTGGTAGGGTGAAATCTTCTGAGATCTCTCTTCTTGGCTAATGGATGATCATGTTCTCCCCATATCTTTATCCGGTTTTTCCTTTGTATTTAAATTCCCTCTTCTTTTCATAGGAATACCTGTTAGATCGACTTAAGGCTTTCCCTAATGACTTCATTTTAATTAAATTACCTTTTTAAGATCCTATCTCCAAATATAGTTGCTCTCTCATCCTCAGAGGTTAGAATTTCAACATGTAAAATTTCGGGGACATGATTTAGGTCACTGCTCCCTGTCTATAAAATATTCATGTCTTTCTCATAGGCAAATATATATTCAACCCCATCCCTAATGTCCCCAAAGTCTTAACCTGTTATAGCATCTACTTTAGGTCCATATATCATCAAAATCAGGTATGGTTAATTCTACTGTAATTATTCTTTGGAATATAAACAACTGAAGTGAGCAACCTCTTGGAAAGAACTTATTGAGCATTCCCACTACTTACTATTCACTTTCTCAGAACTCCTGGAAATTGGCTGGGTGCTAACTAGAATGTTAATCCAGGAGATAAGAGAAGCAGAGTGTTGCATAGCAGCTGGTCTGCAACATCACTGCAATGCTGGGTGAGAGTGTGGCAGAGACACTGTCATCTTTTCAATATCTCCTGTCCCTCTTCTTACTTTTTTAAATAACAGAACTCCTGTGCTAATGAGAAGTAGCAGATTGAACGACTAAAACCATATTTCTGTGTTCTTATAGAGAGAGGAGGTGTGCGATGAGATGTAAGCAGAGAAACCCAAGATAGCTCTGTAAGACAGTCTACCTCTGTTAGAAGAGAATGCCTTTGCTGTCGCCCTTCATTTCTCCTGCCTGGGAGATGCAGATGTGTAGAGTAGATAAGAAAAGCAAGCATCAGTGACAGCAGAGCAAGACAGAATGAGACTGAGTCACTGCTGATAGCAGGACTCTGAGCTGTTTCTGGAATTCTGATTAAGGGAAAATGTCTATATATTTTTATTGCATTTTCCAGATAAATATATGGAATTAATTTCTATGTATTTAACAGTATAATTATTTTTCAGCAAACTGTATCTTATTCGATGTCTTTTCTTTGGGAAAACTGATTTAAATCCCACAAAATTCAGATGAATTGTTGGCACTGTCTTCAGTAAATAGTGCAGTATTTTGTCTTCAACTTACAAACTGACAAGATAAAGAGATAATCCTGGATTGATTTATGGAGGAACAGCTATCTTTGTAGCCAGAGGGTTAGAAATGTGCTTTATGGCATTTTATTTTTTAAAAACAAACTATTGATTTGCCATTGGTTTACTATAACAAACAACAAACAAACACTGTCCTCCGTTGTTCATCGATTTGCTTAAGTGGGCCCAGTAATGTCTCCATTTTGAGACTTCTTGTTACTGTGTTTGGCATATTGAATACGTCACAGGTAGCTTGCCAGGTTTACTATAAACACTATAAGATTTCCAGAGAATCGCTTCAGTTCTCTGTATGCTTTCTCTCACGGTATCAGTAAGGTACTATCAAAATGACAACAGCATCCATTTCTTCTATCCCCCCTGCCAGTTTTCCTCTGGGAATCACCATTGTTTTAAAGTGATTTGTGGGCCTCTGTTAACAGAGCTGTTCAAGAACTGCTTTCTTTTAACACTAGGTGAGGCCTTATGCCACAGCCAGTCAGTGTTTAATTAGTTGTGACTTTTATGTGACAAGATTTCTTTGAAGAAGCAGGGAAGCTGCACAGAGAAATCTGACACATTTAATCTTCCTCTCAAAGAGGAGGGATGCAGGAACCCCGGGAGGGAAGACAGGAGGAGGCCCCTGACAAGCTGGAAGGGCATCAGGGAGAAGAAAGGAAGGAGTAGCCACAAAGCAATGCTAAGCTTAGAAAACACTGATTCTGGTGGGAAGGGCCCATCAGTGGGGTCACCAGCGTTGGAATGCTGAATACCCAAAACAATTATATTGTAAGTAACTTTGTAAATCATGGTGTTTAAATAAAGTTTCATAAAAAATAATAATAAAAACTTGAAAAAAATGAAAACAAAGACCCATTGTTTCCTCCAACCCCTAGAGCCATGTTTAGAAGGTCAGCTCTCTCAAGGGAGGGAGCATTATAGTCACACCCATGGCTGTGTGGGGGACTCTACCTTCAAGTAGTAGAGTGAAGATCTCGCCCTCCCTTTGGGTCTCTGAAATTTAATAGAGTGCATAGTAAAAGTGAAAATTCCATGAGAAATCTAACAAAATCTGCAGGGTAGAGTCACACAGTTATTTATTTTAAAGAGATGAAATAGAAAAAAAAAACAGGGGAAATGGGACATTGTATTATGTATGGCTACAATGTGAATGATCTATGTTACAGATTAAATTATTTGTTCCCCTCAAAAAGCTTCCCCCAGGTCAAAAGAAATGTTGAGATTCTTATCCTCCAGCATCTGAGAATGTGACCTTATTTGTTTTTCTTTCTTTCTTTTTTTCAATTGAATCACAGTAATATACACAATTACAAAGATGTTCATGATTAGGTTTCAGTCACATAATGTTCCAACAACCATCCCTTCATCAGTGTACATATCCCACCACTAATGTCCCCAGTTTTCCAGCCCCCTCCCCAAATCCACTCACCCTCTATAACAGGTACTCTCTCTCTCTCCCCTCTCTCTCTCTCTCTCTCTCTCTCTCTCTCTCTCTCTGTCACCCTCTCCTTTGGGGCCTTATGATTTGCAGTACAGATACTGAAAGGTTATCAGGCATATATCTTTACCTACTTTCAAAACTCAGTTCCTATTCAAAATGATCATTTGAAATTATTTTTGTTATCTTGTCATACTGATCCTTTCTCTATCATAACTGTCTTTTTCCCCACACATACTCTTGTGGCAAGCTTCCAACCTTTGTCCATTCCTCCTGGTTCCTGTTTTCCCTGGCATTGGACATAAGTCTCATGACCTTATTTGGAAAGGTGATTGTGAATGTGATCACTGAAGTGATTATTAATGTGATCACTATAATATAGAGAAAGCCTCTATCCTATCTGGACTAATTTTCTTTCATATGAAAACACCCAAACACACAGAATGGAGGCAGAACTGGAGGCGTGTTATCAACAAGCCCAGGAATATCAACGACTAAGTGCAGGCAACCACTGGAAAACTGGAACAAATTCTTGCCCAGGCCCTCTAGAAGGAACCAGCCCTGCAGAAATCTGGATTTCAGTGTTTTAACCTCCAGGTGTATGACACAAAAATTGCTGCTATTTTAAGCTATCCATTTATTGTACTCTGTTGCTATAGTCCTAGGAAAATAATATATCCTATACTCTAACACTTTCCATTTCACAGTGAAATTGCAACTTCAGGTTCATTTTTTATTTGTTTTTGCTTTTCAATTTGGACAACAATTTAAAATAAAAAATATAAAAGAACTTTTTTTCAATAGTAATTAAACCTATCTCAGGTTTCAGAATAAATACTTTTCAACATCCCACAGTGGAAAAACATGTTGAGGCATGGACTAGTTGATTTTTTTTTTGGCTAAATTAAATCTACTTTAAGAAGGTTCTTTAATTAAAAAAGTCATCTATCCATAGATTCTGATACAATATTTCTCCTGGGTGGCTGCAGTATTAGGATCAACTCACAAAATGTCATATTATTAACTTATCAGCATACAAATAATAAAATAGCATTACTATATTAATAGAATTTAACAAAGCACATACAAAAGCTCTGTCTCAAATTTTTACATAAAAATACAGACTAGGCATTATGACATCATCAGCTGTTCACATCATGGTCTTCCATTGGTCAGATAACTTGTCTTTTAATAATATTCTTACGTAATGAAATCAAAACAAAGAATTATATAAATGTATAGACTTCCTTGCCAATGGTGTAGTTTTCTTTTTTCAAATCATAAAATGGAATAGTGTTCCTTAAAGAGAGCTTAAAATACATATCTAGGGCAGAGTCCTTACTTTTGATTGACCTGTCTATAAATAGGATTTCCAAATAAAAAGAAAGATGCCCAATACAATTTAAATTTCATAGCAACGTGAATCTTTTAGATAATGTCCCATGAAATATTTGGCATGTAATTATAATATGACATTAGTCAGTATTGATGTGAAATTTAAAATAACTGAATGTTCCTCTTTTGTTTTTATTTTTTATTATATATATTTTTTGTAGGAGTACTGCTATTTATTCAGCCACTGATTAGCTGATTGAATTTGGCATGAACTCCACCTTAATTTTTATTTATTTATTTATTTATTTTTATATTTATTTATTGAATCACTGTGGGAAAAATTACTAAGCTTTCAGGTTTAAGTCTCGGTCATACAATGATCAAACACCTT
Source organism: Sorex fumeus (assembly GCF_029834395.1). Classification (NCBI taxonomy): domain Eukaryota; kingdom Metazoa; phylum Chordata; class Mammalia; order Eulipotyphla; family Soricidae; genus Sorex; species Sorex fumeus. Next base: position 4,063,178 of record NW_026606078.1, on the reverse strand, counting down.
TCCCTTCACCAGTACTCATTTTTCACCACTAAGAACCCCAGTATACCCCCCCGCCCACCCCTCCAATTGCCTGTGAGGCAGATGATTTCTACTAAACTCTTCTCTACATTGATTACATTCATTATTTCGACAAAAGATGCACCATTATTGTTTAGAATTTCCCTCCAAACAATCAGAATTGCTGAAAAGAAAAGGCATTGTGAAATATTTTGTTTTCTATAGCTGGTTATGAGAATCATATAATGTCATGCAGCCATGATTTTGGATTTCTGCAAAGAGTCAGATAATTACAAGATTGGTTTCTGTGTGTCTGGTGTTATGGCCGTGCCGGAGAGTCACTTGTGGGGGTAACTCGTGACCTTGGTAGGGCGTGAAGGACGTGCCGGTACCACCCTCTTTCCCATGAGACTGCAGTTTCTCCGTCACCACCAGCTCGTACCTGGCTTTCCTATAAGCTCTGAGGCAGCGGCCACCTTGTTTTCAGGGGGAGAGAAAGGCAGAAGGGAGCAACACCCTTTCCCTCCTGGGGAGGCATGGTGCAGTAGTTTAACGCATTGTCTGTTCACTTTTCTTCTGCAAGCTGCTGGGCTCTGGACTAAATCCTTTTGCCTCTGGAGCCATGGCCATGCCAGAGAGCTGCTTGTGGGTGGCAACTCATGACGTTGGTAGGGCGTGAAGGATGAGCCGGTACCGCCCCCTTTCCCATGTGACTGCAGTTGCCCCGTCACCACCAGCTCATACCTGGCTTCCCAATATGCTCTGAGGTGGCGGCCACCTTGTTGCCAGGGGGGAAAAGGCAAAAGGGAGCAGCACCCTTTCCCTCCCGGGGAGGCATGGAGCCATAGTTTAACACATGGTCCATTCACTTTTCTGCTGCAAGCTTCCGGGCTCTGGATTAAGTCCTTTTGCCTCTGGAGCCATGGCTGTGCCAGAGAGCCACTTGTGGGGGGCAACTTGTGACCTCGGTAGGGCGTGAAGGATGAGCCAGTACCGCCCCCCTTCCCATGAGACTGCAGTTGCCCCATCACTGCTGGCTCATACCTGGTTTTCCAAGAAGCTCTGAGGCAGCAGCCACCTTGTATGTGGTCCAGATGCATTTCTGCCAAAAGTCACTGGGTTTCAAGATTTGTTTCTGAGTCTCTGGTATCATGGCTATTAATCAACTTAATCAGGAGCCAGAGAGGCCATCTGTAGGTGGCGATTCGGGGTCTCATTGGGATGGGGAGAAAGAGTCGGCTCCATCCCCATGTGGTGAGGCCCCGTGTATCTCATCACTGCAGGCCCAAACCTGACTGCCCAGTGGCCTCTGGAGGATGGTGGTCTTCAGGCCAGAAAACCCTATTCTAAAAGTACACATAGGAAGCTGAGTTACAGTGCAAAATTTCAAAGATGCTATGGAGTTTTTGATCCAGGAATAAGCAATATTAGTAGTATGCCTTACATAGCAGTGGTATGGTGATACTTGTTAATTTAATGTTGGTGCTTTCTTTTAAAAAAAAAAACTGAAGTGCAATCACAAATTTCTTTGGCTTTTCTATGAAAGTCTTAGAACTATCCTCACAAATCTGCATTTGGCTCTTCATAAAAATTAGCTGTGTGAGGAAAGTTTTCTATGCATATAAGGTCAGGAAGTATAAAGTGATTCTCTAGAGTTTTGGTTTAACTTTAGGAGGAACTTTAGGAATCTAAAAGTTCTAAGTCTCCTGATTTTAGGAATCTTGGGAAATTTTGGAGAAGGCAATCTTGGGACTATTTAGTTAACCTGGAAAGTGGGATGCTGACACTTTTGTGGAGTGTGTGGTATTGAAATATTTATTAATGAAACCTTGCTATTATGTTTATTTTAAGCCATGTTGCATAAAATAAAATTTGCGAAAAAATACAAAATAAAAAGAGATCCAGAATTTTACACACTGGAATCCACCAAATTAAAAATAATAATAAACCTAATTAGCTGGCAAATATTTTTAATTGAGAATTTCTAATTATCCTCTTCTATTTAAGGTTTGCATCCTCCACCAGATCCTCCAAATTCCAGTAGGCGGGGGTCACACCCACCACCTGGCCCCCTGGCGCCGTGTAATCCCATCAACGGCCAAGACTCAGAGACTATAAAATCCAGCTCCCGGAACTGCGCGGCTGCAAATGGCCGTGCGACATCTTATCAGGACATCTTTTTATGGCATCTTATTATCTCATTCCTACTTTGGACAAACTTGCAGGCTATCGAATGTAGCCTGCCCACAGGGCAGAGTCTGGCAAACTCCCCGTGGCGTATCAAATATGCCAAATACCAGTAACAATGATGGGTCTCATTCTCCTAAAAAGCCTTGAATATAATCTCAGGGCTAGGATGAAAGAGACGTTACTGGGGCCTGCTCGAGGCAATCGATGAATAACAGGATGATGAATGAATGAATTTAAGGTTTGACAGCCCAGATCCATTTCTACTCACTGAAAACTTTACCATTTTTTCCCCTGCTACATAATAAATTTAGGAGGTCATTTCTCAACACATCTACCACCATAGTTTCTGTTGGTGAAGACTCTGGGCATAGCTGAACAGAGTAGGGCATGAAGAACAAGCCGGTACTGCCCTTCTTCCCATGAGACTGCAATTGCCCTGTCACCTCCACTGTTTGTTACAATCAAAATGTTGGTCAGGGCATCCATTGGGGAAGAACCATTCTCAAGCAGAATTTGCTTCTTTGAAGTTGTAAGAATAAGAGGTCACAGTTTCTTCACTGTTCCTGACTGCTGGGAGCTCCTGACTACCAGAATCCATTGTTAGTTTCTTGACATGTCAGTTTCCTTAATTTTTTATTTATTTCATTGAATCATAAATAAATCCCTCTAGTTTTTACTAAAAAATAGTAATATCAATGTAACATAACCACAGACTGAGAGTCCATCCTGCTTTATATGTGCTATTGTTTAGAACTCATACTCCCCAGACTTTTGGCAAAAGAGAAGAGCCAAAAGGTAGGGGTGAGAATTTCAGCTCTCAAGTCATGAGTTAGAATCACTGACTTACATGTTTTACTTGAGATCCCAAGAACAAAGAACAGTAACAAACAATATCTGTCTACATTTATTGTCTTCCTTCTTTGAGAAAATTTTGAAAAATAAGTATTTACTGTTTCCTAAAATGACCAATTTAACAGAACTCTTTTGGTTTCACAGGCTCTAAGCCTGAAATTGGAATTTAAAGGGAATGAGAATATAGACAAAAATTTTATCAATAATTACAATCAAAGTGCTATATTCTTCATAGATTATATACTCAGAGACCAATGGCAATGAAAACCTCGTGGTACAAGTCCTAACTCAAGCTGAGAAAAATCTGACCATTAAAATTACTAAAGGAATTTGCAGATCATTTTCCCATCACTTCTTCAAGTTGTGTTGGTGTACTCTAATTTACTTTAACGTTGCTGGTTTTTTGAAATCACTTCAGTGGTGTATGACATTATTTTGAGAGAGAAAACAATTGTGGTCAGGATCAAAGAGATAGTACAGAGGTTAAGGTGTTCTCATATGTGGCTAACACCAATTTGATCCACAGTACCACATGTTTTTCCAAGTAACACCAGCAGGGTACTAGAGCACAACTCTTACTCTATTCTAGAATTCAAGAACTCAAAGACTTCTCTTATCCCCCAGATCTTGCTTTAATCGGATTCTCAGATTTCCCTGGACACACACATATGCAAAAACAGGCTCCCTATCCCCAATACTACAGATTTGTCTTATCTCTCTAACTTACTTCCTTCACAGCACTTATTTTAATCCTTGAAACAGTCTTGCTTCTTATTTATTTTATAGTCTGTCATTTAACTCATACTTGTATGAATTCCACATTTGCCTCACATATGGTTTGTTCTTTGATGAATATTTGAATATTTGTGGCACCTAAGAGTCTTCCAGTGATTACTATGTGATGAATGAATAAATAGACACAATCTTTCTGTAGAGTGGACTTTTGAGAAATGACCACTCATAGCAATATCTAAATGTTGATGCACTTGTTTCAAATCAAATCATTTTCTTCTTCCAAATGTGAATTTCATTGCTGGATAAATTAAAAAAGGAGTTTTCACTCATTAAGTGCCAGGAAATTGCTTAAAGTAGTCCAAGTGTGGTCCAAGGAAAAACACTTAACTCTTGGGACTGGCTTTACTGACTCTAAAAGGGAATAATTACTCAAAAAGGTTAAAAGGCTTCAGTGATATGAATTGGGTACTTTGCTAAGCTCCAATTCCCATATTTATATGGAGAATGATAGTTTTTGTTAAACTGTTTAAAAGTTATGGTGGTTCTTTCAATCTGCACTAAGGGAGCAATGCCATTCCCTTCATGAGAGATCCATATTGGGGATAAAGAACCATGATAGTTATCAGCTACCCAAAATCAGAAGGAAAAAGTCTCAAAACACAGGGTCTCCAGCTTACTTGGAGATCAAATTTTAAGGTCTTAGTTTTGTTTGGGGTCCATATCACTGATGCTTGGATCAGTGTTTGGTAATTAGAATCAGCAGCATTCTACACATTCCTCTGCCATGTACAGTATGTACTCAGCTTGTTTAGTTTTCTCTCTGGTCCGAAGATCAAAAATTTTGGTGGCATCACACCTGGGTCACACCTGGTGTTCAAAGTCATACCTGGTAGTGTTCAGGGCTTGCTTCTGCCTCTGTGCTCAGGAATCACTCCTGTTTGCACTCAGAATATCATATGTGATACTAATGACTGAAATGGAGTTTAAGGCAAGCAGATAAACTCCTGTATTTTATCTCTAGTACTAAGATTAAATTCTAAGTGCAAAGTAAACGACCAATTTATGCTATACAGTTAGATGCTCTAATACCATTTTTAAACACATCAGTTGCATAGGACATATTATCCTAAATCTACAATATCAAAAATTGTATAGGCTACTTTGTTAACTTGTAAAGTTCTACCTTGTCTCCACAACTTCTCCTTACAGGAGCTAGTTTGCAATAAATTTGTCCCAGAGGCTGACTGAAGCTTGTACCTTCTCTTAAGTCTCTCTCTACTTTGGTTTGGGGAGAAATAGAAGGTAGGAAGTGATTCATTTATTTGCAAGAACTATTATAAGTGATCATCAGTGAAGATACAGAAAGATATGTTCGGATCTGCGCGGGACGGGAACTGAGACCCACGTCTCGGCAACAAAGCTGAAGGGGACCCTCTCCTCATTCCAATCAGGTACAGCCCGCTTCCAGGACCTGGGACTCTCTCTGGGCATGCACAGCTAGCTCGATCTCATAGCACAGCCGGTTTTTTCCGCTGATCTGCGCGGGACCAGCGCAGGGACACTTTCCGGAGCCGCGGCCGCTAATGTGGCGGCGAAATATTCTCCCACTACATATGCCCTAGGAACCATAAGGTACCTTCTTAGATGGAATCTTCTCTACTTTAGCTCAGCCACTAGAAACACAGTAGGCAATAACTCATAAGCCTATCTCAACTCACACTACATATCAAACATAATAGTAACAGTAAACATGAAGGACTAAACCACACTTGTCACAATGGTAAAGCAACGCAAAAGCCCAACAAACTTTCTTATTGAAGAGGCTAGCCCAGAAGACATCAACAGTACTGTAGTGTTAGACAACCTCTCTGACAAGGAATTCAGAAGGGAGCTACTTAGGATGCTTAGGGAACTAAAAGAAACAATGGAAAGCAATGCCAATAAAAGACAAGAGGATTTGAAGGCAGAAATGAGGAAAATGCAATCAGAAATGTCAGACCTGAAAAACCTGGTAGGCAAATTGAAAAACTCAGCGGAAGGCCTCAGCAGCAGAGTAACGGCTGCTGAGAACAGAATCAGTGAGCTCGAAGATGAAGTTCAGAGACTCTCCAGGAAAGAGCAGAAAATGGAAAAGAGACTCAAAATTCGGGAACAGATGGCAAGAGAAGATCGTGACGAAGCCAAGAGGGGTAACATAAGAAATATTTGAGTCCCAGAGAGACAGGAAGAAAACCTTGATGAAGAAGAAACTATCAAATAAATCATTACTACAACGTTTGCAGAGCTGAAGAAAACTTGTGACCACATTCAGGAGGCCAGAAGGGTACCAGCTAGAAGAAATCCAAATAAAAATACTCCAAGACACATCCTGATCAAAATGACCAAAACCTTAGCTAGAGACAAAATTCTGTAAGCAGCAAGATTGAAGAAAGAAATCTCTTACAAAGGAGCATCCTTAAAATTCACAGCTGATTTTTCTGATGAAACCCTCATGGCCCGAAAACAGTGGTGGGACATAGTGAAAAAACTCAGTGAAATAAATGCCTCTCCAAAAATACTTTACCCAGCGAGACTCTCATTCATAATAGAAGGAACACACACAGTTTCACAGACAAACAACTGCTCAGGAACTTCATAGACTCAAAACCATGGTTACAAGAACAACTAAATGGTTTACTTTAAGGCAAGACAGGCCCATCAAATGCACCAAATTTCAACAGAACACTGGGACAAAATCCCATAACATTAATCTCTCTCAATGTCAATGGGCTAAATGCACTAATTAAAAGACACAGAGTGGCAGGATGGATTAGAAAATTGAACCCAACATTCTGCTGCCTGAAAGAAACACATTTCAATAGTCAAAGCAAACACAGACTCAGAGTCAAAGGCTGGAAAACAATCCTACAGGCAAACAGCTCCCAAAAAAAAGCTGGGGTAACCATCCTAATATCAGACCACATCGATTTCAGAGTGAAGAAGGTCTAAGACACAGTGAAGGCCATTTCTTATTGATCAAAGGATCTGTACAACAGGAAGAACTTACAATACTAAATGTATATGCACCCAATGACGGACCAGCAAAGTACTTAAAACAACTACTCATAGATTTGGAGAAAGACATCAATAGCAACACAATACTAGTGGGAGACTTCAACACCGCTTTGTCACCTCTTGATAGATCAACCAGACTCAAGCTTAGCAAGGACATACTTCATCTGAGGGAAACAATGGGAGAAAGGGACTTAGTAGATATATACAGGACACTTCATCCTCAAAAAGCTGAATACACATTCTTCTCAAGCGTACATGGAACATTCTCCAAGATAGACCACATACTGAGCCACAAAACATGCCTCCATAAAACTAAGATAGAGATTGTATCAACAATCTTCTCAGACCATAATGCGCTGAAATTAGAAGTAAATCACACACAAAAACAGAAAACTAAATCAAACACCTGGAAATTAAACAGTGCTCTATTGCTCTATTGAACAATGAGTGGCTTAGAAAGGAAATTAAAGAAGAAATCAAAAGATTCCTAGAAACAAATGAAAATGAGAACACGAGTTACCAGAACTTATGGGACACAGAAAAAGCTGTGTTAAGAGGAAAGTTTATAGCTCTACAAGCATTCCTCAGGAAGGAGGAGCGAGCACACATAAGTCACCTAACCTCACAGCTTAAGAGTTTGGAGAAGGACCAAAAAAAGGAACACAACCCGAACAGGAGAAAGGAAATAATAAAACTCAGAGCAGAGATTAACAAGATAGAAACCCAAAAAACAATCCAAAATATCAATGAAACCAAGAGATGGTTCTTTGAGAAAATTAAGAAGATTGATAAGCCTCTAGCAATACACACAAAGAAAGGGAGAGAGAAAACCCTAATAAACCGAATCAGAAATGAAAAGGGGGGTCAATACAACAGAAAATACAGAAATTCAAAGGATCCTCAGGGAGTACTTTGAGAAGCTTTATGCCACAGAACATCAAAACCTCGAGGAAATGGATAAATTCCTAGACTCCTACAGACTCCCAAGGCTGAACCAAGAAGACCTGGAATACCTGAACAGACCTATCACCATCAAGGAAATTGAAATGGTCTCCCCATTTCAAAAAGTCTCCCAAGCACAAAAGTCCTGGCCCAGATGGATTCACTAGTGAATTCTTCCAAATCTTTAAAGAGGACTTACTCCAAATCCTCTTTAAGCTTTTCCACAAAATTAAAATATCAAAAACACTTCCAAACAGTTTCTTCAAAGCAAATATCACACCGATACCAAAGGCAGACAGAGATACCACACAGAAAGAGAATTACAGGCCGATATCCTTGATGAACAAAGATGCAAAGATCCTCAACAAACTACTAGCAAAGAGAATCCAACTACTCATCAAAAAGATCATACACCATGACCAAGTAGGATTCATCCCAGGGATGCAAAGATGGTTTAACATTCGGAAATCAATCAACATAATCCATCATATCAACAAAAGAAAAGATAAAAAGCATATCATCATATCAATATATGCAGAGAAAGCATTTGACAAGATCCAGCACCCCTTTATGATGAAAACCCTAGCCAAAATGGGTATAGAGGGTACTTTCCTCAACATAGTTAAAGCCATCTACCACAAGCCTACAGCAAGCATCATCCTCAATTGGGAAAAACTGAGAGCCTTGCCTCTAAGATCAGGAACGAGAAAAGGAAGCCCACTATCTCCACTGCTGTTCAATATAGTACTGGAAGTACTTGCAATAGCGATTAGGCAAGAAAAAGATATTAAGGGCATTCAGGTAGGAAAGGAAGAAATCAAGCTCCCACTATTCGCAGATGTTACGATACTCTACTTAGAGAACCCAATAACCTCCACCAAAAAACTCCTAGAAACAATAGACTTGTATAGTAAAGTTGCAGGCTATAAAATCAATACCCAAAAGTCCATGGCTTTCCTATACACAAACAGTGAGAGAGAAGAAAACGACATGAAAAAAAAAATAATCCCATTCACAATTGTGCCCCAGAAAATCAAGTACCTAGGAATCAGTTTAACTAAGGAAGTAAAGGACCTGTACAAAAAAAACTACAAAACTCTACTTCAGGAAATAAAAGAGGACATGAGGAAATGGAAAGATATCCCCTGCTCATGGGTCGGGAGACATATCATTGTCAAAATGGCAACACTAACAAAAGCATTGTATAAATTCAATGCAATCCCTATAAGGATACCCATGACATTCTTCAAAGAAATGGAGTAAACACTCCTGAAATTTATATGGAATAAAAAGCCCCCACGAATAGCGAAAGCAATTCTTGGGAAAAAGAAAATGGGAGGAATAAACCTCCCTAACTTCAAACTGTACTACAAATCAGTAATAATTAAAACAGCATGGTACTGGAACAAAGGCAGAACTGCAGACTAATGGAACAGGGTTGAATACACTGACATCTCCCCTCATTCATATGATCATCTAATCTTTGATGAAGATGCAAGTAATGTGAAGTGGAGTAAGGAAACTCTCTTTAACAAATTGTGCTGGCATCACTGGACGGCTACATGCAAAAAAGTGGGCTCAGAACTCTGCCTAACACCATGTACAAAAGTAAGATCAAAATGGATTAAAGACCTCAACATCAGACCAGAAACCATAAGGTGCATTGAAGACAAAGTTGGCAAAACCCTCCATGACATTGAAGCTAATGGTATCTTCAAAGATGCCACGCCACTGGCCGAGCAAGTGAAAATAGAGATAGATAAACGGGACTATCTAAAACTAAGAAGCTTCTGCACCTCAAAAGAAACGGTGACCAAAATACAAAGACAGTCTACAGAATGGGAAAAGATATTCGCCGAACACACATCTGACAAGGGGTTGATATCAAGGATATACAAAATACTGGTTGAACTCCACAAGAAGAAAACATCCAACCCCATCAAAAAATGGGGCAATGAAATGAACAGAAACTTTCTCAAAGAAGAAATCCAAATGGCAAAAAAGCACATGAGAAAATGCTCTACATCATTAATCATCAGGGAGATGCAGATCAAAACCACAATGAGATACCATCTCACACCTCAGAGACTGACCCACATCCAAAAGAACAAAAGCAACCGATGCTGGCGCGGATGTGGCGAGAAAGGGACACTCTTTCACTGTTGGTGGGATTGTCGACTGGTTCAGCCCTTCTGGAAAACAGTATGGACGATTCTCAGAAAATTAGAAATTGAGCTCCCATTTGACCCAGCAATACCACTCCTGGGAATATATCCCAGAGAGGCAAAAATGTATAGTTGAAGTGACATCTGCACTTGTTTGTTCATTGCAGCACTCTTTACAATAGCCAGAAACTGGAAGAAACCTGAATGCCCAAGAACAGATGACTGGTTAAAGAAACTTTGGTACATCTACACAATGGAGTACTATGTAGCTGTTAGAAAAGATGAAGTCATGAAATTTATATACATGTGGTACAACATGGAAAGTATCATGTTAAGCGAAATGAGTCAGAAAGAGAGGGATAGACATAGAAAGATTGCATTCATCTGGGGAATATAAAGAAACAGAATATGAGATTAATACCCAAGAATAGCTGAGATCAGCACCAGGAGGATTACTCCATAGCTTAGAGGCCAGCTGGGCATTCGTATTTGATCATTGTATATTCGAAACCCAAGCACAAAAATTGTAAATCTACAACTGTACCTCATGGTGCTTCACTAAAAATAATAAAATAAATAAATGAATAAATAAGAAAGATTTGGAAAAAAAAGAAAGATATGTTCAATACTACCAATGCAAGAGTGCAAGAACGCAAGTAGATAAAGCTACAGAGAACTAGAAATGTCTGTATGGCTAATATATGTGCTTTATAAGGGCCTCACAGAAAAAGATTTAGCAAAATCTCCTCATTGTTGAAAGAAATGCAGTTATGCACAAAATTTACTGTGGCATTTTCAAAAAAACTAAACCATTTATTTATGCAAGTCAAAACTTTCTTTGTTGTGGGGACTGCACAGGAGTAGGATTAATTCATTACTGCCATGCTAAAGAGTGCAAAACATTCCATTTCTCTTCCTTCTTAGTCATAAGGCTCAAGTTACAAAGAGATACGCCCACCATAGATGTTTGATGACTTCTTGAAAATATAATGTTTAGACTGTCAGACATGCAAAGTACTGTGTGTTCCTTGGTGAATTATCAGTGCTAGCTACTTTAGTAATGAAGGATTGTGTCACATTTGAAATGTAAAAATAAATAAATACACAAGACACAGAAAAAAATAACCCCATAAAATATTATTAATACTTCAACTCTGACCTCCTTGTAAAACTATAAAAGACCTCAGTTTAGTTTATTATGAACGATTTTCTTGTGTAAACTTATAAAAACTGATTCCAGTAAATCTAATTTTTTATTGAATCATCATGTGATACAGTTACAAAGCTTTCACGTATGAGTTTCATTCATACAATGATGGAAAACCAATCACTCCACAAGTGTACATTTCCTATTATCAATGTCCCCAGTATCCCTCCCCCCAATCCCAACCCTCCCCCTGTCTCTATGGCATACAATTTCCATCTTACTTTCTCTCCTTTTGGGCACTATGGTTTGCCATACGGATACTGAAAGGCCATCATGTTTGGTCCTATGTCTACTTTCAGCATGCATCTCCCATTCCTCCCTCAACTCATGAAGCAGTCTTTCAACCGGGAACCAATCTTTCTTGCCCTTATCTCTATTGTTCTTGGGTGTTAGTCTCATATGTTATTTTGTATCCTACAAATGAATGCAGTCATTCTATGTTTGTTCCTCTCTTTCTGACTCATTGGGCTTTGCGTGACACTCTCCATACACATCCACTTTTAAGAAAATTCCATGATTTCATCTTTCCTAACAACTGCAGAGTATTCCATTGTGTAGATACACCAAGGTTTCTTTAACCAGTCGTCTGTTCTAGGACTCTAGGATTGTTTCCAGATTCTAGCTATTGTGAACAGTGCTTCAATGAACTTACAGCTACAGATGTCATTTCTACTGTGCCTTTTTATACCCCCAGGATATATTCTCAGAAATGCTATTGCTGGATCATATGGAAGCACAATTCCTATTTTTTTAAGGAATGCTCATATTGTTTTCCAGAAAGTCTAGACCAGTCAGCATTCCCACCAACAATGAAAGAGCCCTTTCCCACCAACAATGAAAGAGTCCCTTTCTCCCCGCATCCACACCAGCACTGGTTGTTCTTGTTCTTTTTAATGTGTGCCATCGCTGTGGTATAAGGTGATATCTCATTGTTGTTTTGATTTGCATCTCCCTGATGATTGCATTTTTTGTGATGTAGTACACTTTTTGAATGTGTCTTTTGACCATTTGAATTTTTTTAGGGAGTTTCTGTTCACTTCTTCTCCCCATTTTTGATGAGGTTGGAGGATTTTTTCTTGTACAATTTTATTAATGTATTGTATATTCTGGATATTAACAACTTATCTTATGGATATTGGGTAAATAATTCTCTGTATTTTGTTTTTTTGGGGGGGGTGCAGAAGCTTCTTAGTTTAATGTAGCCCCATTTGTTTATGTTTACATCCACTTTTTGGTCAGTGGTGTTTCTTCTTTAAAGATGCTTTTAGCTTCAATGTCATAGCCCATATTTTCCTCCTGTACCTTCAAGTATGATACTGAGGTCTTTAATCCATTTTGATCTGACATTTGTGCCTGGCATGAGACAGAGATCTGAGTTCATTTTTAGGTAGCTGTCCAGTTTGCCCAGCACATCTTGTTGAAAAGGCTTTCCTTGTTCTAATTCACATTTATTGTTCCTTCATCAAAGATTAAGTGGCTCAGGAGGATTGACATTATCAAAATGGCAGTATTCCCCAAAGCACCATACAGATTTGATGTGGTTCCTATAAGGATACCCATGCCATTCTTCAAAGAAAAAGACAAAACATTCCTGAAATTCATATGGAGCAAGAAACTCCCCCGAATAGCTAAAGCAACCCTTGGGAAAAAGAAGATGGATGGAAACACCTTTCCCAATTTCATACAGTATTACAAAACAGTAGTAATTAAAATAGCATGATATTAGAATAGGAACAGACCCGCAGATCAATGGAAAAGAGTTGAATATTCTGTCACAGACTCTTGTTTTGTGGCATACTGATTTTCAATGTAATCTCTGGTGACCCTTTGAATTCTGAAGTTTTTGTTGTGATTGCCCCTTTTTAATTTCTAATTCTGTTTATTAGAGTTTTCTCTCTCCCTTTCTTTGTGAATCTTGCTAGAGGTTTATCGATCTTGTTTATTTTCTCAGAGAACCTGATCTTGGTTTTATTGATCTTTATAATTGTTTTGGGGGCTTCCATCTTATTAATTTCTGCTCTAAGTTTTATTATTTCCTTCTTACTTCCTGAGTTGGCCTCCTTTTGCTGGTCATTCTCCAAGATCTTAATTTGTGAGATTAGTTTATGTGTGTGGGTTCACTTTCAAGTAAGTCTAATTTTGTTTGACTATTCATTAGTTGCAGTAAGTACAATAGGAGCTCTATTAATGTGAAGTTTATGCCCAAAGAACTGTGGAAAATAATATTTAACACAATTCTTTTATATTGAACAGGAGTTGGAAATAACATGAGTTTTCAGCAAAAAGAACATGGATAAGTATATTTCCATATACATAATTCATTTAAAATCAACCCTTGATAAACATTTAAGTATAAATGGAAACTGTGGCAAATACTATATTAAAATTATATACACGAACTCATTTTACATCAATTAGAGGGTTTTCACAGAAGATATCTGTTAAGATATGCAGCAACATAAAATGTTTACAATAGTCTTCTGTGTGGTGTAACAACAGAAGGTTAAAATTTTCCCATGTACATACTTCTGTACTTAACAAGGTCGCTATAAAGATATTATTTACTCTTTCCATGAAATGAATGAATAAACAAATAACCCGATGAAATTTCAAGAGCAACTCATTTTATCTTATGTCTTATCCTATGCATTTTGACTAGATCAGACAAAAAAGTCCTCTTCCTTATACAGACTTCTTCCTTGTGATATTAACATCAGCATCCTCATTCTAGGTTAATACATTAACTTCATTCCAGTTAGATGCATCCAACCTTCACAGAAGGGCTAAACATTAGTATAATAGATTGGGAAGTTGCTAACTGACAAAATACGGTTTCTAAGAAAGCCAAGATGAAAAAATGTAAATTGGACTTGGAGCGATGAAGTGCAAATGTGGTCCCAGGTATTTAGAGTAATCTTAAGATGTGCTCAAATGAATGAAACAAATACCTACATGTTTTCATGTAGGCCCTGTTTTCAGTCCCTCGTATTTCATGTAACACTTGTATCACCAAGTATGACTTTTATTTTATAATATATGGACGCATACAATGTTGATTGGAATTTCACAGGTCTGCACAGGGCACAGGATTCTTACTTTCTAACAAAACTATGAGGTGAAGCCAAACTGCTTTTTTGTTCACATGTGCTAGGCAACAGGACAGAGAGTGAGTTCCTTGAAGTTCAGATAACTGGAGTGACCAAAGGTACAAGATCCTGTAATGAAGTAAATTGTGTCAATGGGTGAAAAAGAAGGGGGAACGTGGCAGACAGCAACCAAAAATGCAGGTGGAAGTCAGAAAAAAAGAATAACAACAGCTCAGAGAAGTTAAATTCCATGTCCCTTGCAGTCTTTTGGAGATCCATAGCTGATGTGTATTTAACAGACATCCACAGACTCTGCTTTCTCTCTGGGGTCTCATTTTATCTGAGACAAAATCAGATACTACAAAGGCAATTTCTTAGTTTTAGAAGTATTTCATTTGAAGAGGAAATTAAGGAACCAAATTAAAAAATTCCTCAAAAGTAGTGTCAATAAAGAAACTAGTATCCAGTTCTATGGGGCACATCAAAATCCATACTTAGGGGAAAACTCATAACAAAACAACAGACCTACATTAAGAAAGATGAAAAAGACAAAATAAGTTATCTAAATTCATATCTTAAATATCTAGAGAATCAACAGCAAATTGAGTAAAAAAACAGCAAAATGAAGAAAATAATAAAAACCATGAAGCATTCAATGATATCGGAACTAAGAAAGAAATGCAAAAAAATCAATGAAACCAGAAACTGACTTTTTGAAAGAATTAATAAGATAGATAAACATTTGGCTAGACTCATGAGGAAAAAAAAATAGAAAGTGCTCAAACACGTAGGATAAGAAAGAAAAGGGAATAACAAAACCGTCAGAAATCTAAGACTTCATGATAGCTTGCTATAAACATTATTCTCTTAAACTGGAGAACCTAGAAGAAATGGAGAGATTCTTAAAAACATGCAGTCTCCAAAAATCTCCCAAAAGGAGAATGTAGAAAGTCTGAACAGGCCAATCACAAGAATGAAATTGAATCAGTAATTAAATGTCTTTTCCAAAACAAAATCTTGTTCCAGACGCGTTTACTTGTGAGTTTTATAAAATCTTCAGAGAAGACTTACTGACATCAATTCTTAAGCTCTTCCAAAATATTGAAGAAACAGGAATACTTCCTAACAACTTCTATAGAAACTAACATTACACTGATACTCAAGCAGACAGAGACATTTCTAAAAAGAAAACTTCGGATCAATCTCCTGATGAACATTGATGCAAAAATCCTCAAAAAAAAATCTTAGCAAATTGAGTTCAATGACATATAAAAAAATCATGTACCACGAACAAATGGGATTCATCCTAGGGATTCAAAGATGACTTATTATATTCAAGTCAATTAACATAATTCACTACATTAGTAAAAGGAAAATAAAAAGCCATGTGATCATATTAATGTATGCAGAGGAAGCTTTTTATAAGATTCAACATCCATTTATGACTTAAAAAAACTCAGCAAAATTGGAGTAGAACGAATCTTCCTTATGTGGTAATAGCTGTCTATAACAAGTCTATAGCTAATATTATTCTTTACATCTTTTTAAATGTTTTTATTAACTCACATGAGATAAACAGTTACAAAGTTGTCCATGGTTGGGTTTCAGTAATACAATGTTCCAACACCTGTCCCTTCATCAGTGTACATTTCTCATCACCAAATTCCCCAGTTTTACTCCTTCCACTACACCACATCCAGTCAATATTTTTCTTAATGGAAAGCATTCTGCTGAGATCAACTACAAGGCAAAGATGTTCAATACTCCATCCTTATTTAATATTGTATTAGAAATACTAACAACAGGAGAGAGAGAGTAAGAAGGAAGGTGCCTGCCACAGAGACAGGCTGTAGAGGTGCGGGGTGTCAGGAAAAATACCAGGGACATTGGTGGTGGAAAAAGTGCAATGGTGGAGAGAAGTGTGTTTGATCAGTGTATGATTGAAACTCAATCATGAAAACTTTGCAACCATATCTCACGGTGCTCCAATTAAAAAATAAAATAAAATTTTTAAAAAAGAAAGAAAGAAAAAAGAAATCCTAGCAACAGTAACCAGGCAATAAAATGCAATCAAAGGAGTCCAATTACAAAATAGAGGTTAAATTATTTCTATCTGTATATGACATAATACTATACATAGAAGACCCTAAATAGTAGATAAAAAAGCTTCTAGAAACAACAAACCAGTACAACAAAGTGGTCGGCTACAAATTAAACACACACAAATTGGTTGCACTCCTATACATGAGTAATGAATCAGAGGAGAAAGAGATCAAAGGATCTATCCCTTTTTGAATAGTGTCCAAAAACATCAAATACCAAGAAAGCAGCTTAAAAAAATTAGTGGGAGACCTATACCATGAAAACTCAAAAACATTTAATATAGAAACAGGAGAGCCCGGCAAGCTACCGAGAGTATTCGATATGCCAGACACAGTAACAACAAAGTCTCCAATGGAGACGTTACTGGGCCCGCTCGAGCAAATCGACGATCAACGGGAGGGCCTTTACCTTTACCTTTTATAGAAACAGAACTTAGGAAATGGAAAGATGCTCCTTGCTCTTGGGTGGGGAGAGTCAATATTGTCAAAATGGCCATCCTACTGAAATAATATAAAAATTCAGTGTAATTATTCAAATTCAGACAACCTTCTTCAATGACTGGGAACAATCCATAATAAAGTTTGCATGTATAAACGATTCCAAATAGCCTACACTATAAACTATACTGAAAAATAAGAAACTGGAAGGTATATCATTGCCTTACTTGAAATTATACTATGAAGCAATACTGATCAAAACAGCATGGTATTAGAATAAAGATAAACACACCCCCATAACCACGGATAGATTATTTTTGCCAAGGAAGCTAAGAGCATGAAATGGAGTAAAGACAGTCTCTTCAATAAATGGTTATAGGAAAACTGTAGAACCACATGTAAAAGAAAAAAATAAAGCTGGATCTATATCTCACACCTTACACAAAAGTGGGTCATAAACCTTGAGATCAAACCAGAATCTATAAAATATCTTGAGAAAATATAGGCAAAATGCACCAAGATCTGTACCTCAAAGATGTCTTCACTAATATATTCATGGCAAAAGCAACAAAATAAAAAATGAAGAGATTGAGGGGGATGGCTGGAGAAATAGTGCATTGGGTAAGGTGCTTGCCCTGCATGTGGCCAAATCAGGTTTAATATCAGCATCCCATACTGCCCCCTGAGCACTACCAGAAGTGACTCCTGAGTGAAGAGCCAGAAGTAAACCCCTGAGCATCACCAGGTGTTGCCTACAAACAAAAAAGAAATAAAACCACATCATATTAAAGAGTTTCTTCATGGGGGGAAAGAAAAGAAAACATGGTCTAAAACTAAAAGCTGAATGGGAGAAAATATTTGCATTCAGCATATAAGATAAAGGATTGATATGCAGGATATATAAAATACAAAGATGAACAACAAAAAATTCAAAATATTCACAAAAAAGCGGGAGTGGAAATGAGCAGGTACTTCTTTGAGGAAGGCTAATGGATGCCCAACAGGCACATGAAAAAATCTTCATTATCACTTATTATTAGGAAATACAAATCATGACAATGAGAAACCATTTCACACTAGTGAGAAAGGCACACATCAAAGCTATGGGAGCAATCCCCAAATGTTACATGGGATATTGTGAAAAAGGAACTCTCATCTACTGCTGGTGGAAAAGTTACCTGGTTTAACCATTATTGAAAAAATAAGGAGCTACCTCAGAAAAATTAAAAACTGAGTGCCATATGACCCATAAATCTCACTTGTACTCTCAGGATACAAAAACATTCTTTCAAAAAGACATATGCATACCATCATTGCAGTACTTGTACAATAGTTAAAATATGGAATCAACCTTGTAACCAATGATAGATGAGTGAAATGTGTAGATGTGATCTATATTCACAATGGAACACTACACAGCTACAAGTAATAATAAAATCATACAATTAAATGTTAAATGATAATTAAATGTTAAATGAAGTAAGCCAGAAGAAGGACAAACAGCATGATCTTACCTATATATGTTATATAGAAGAACTGGAGGAGGGAAGTGAAAGGGGAGATGCCTAGACCACCTTTGCACCAGAATATAGGAAGAGAATAAAAAAGAATGCAAGAAATTGAGGGGGAAAGAAGAAAAAAAGGGAAGCAGTGGGGAGTGGGGGTTAAGGGGATCCAAGTACATAAGTGGTTTAAATGAATGTTATAGCTAAATATTCAAGTCATAGCAACAATATTTAAAATAGATCCAAACTTCAACAATCAGACTTAAAAATGTGCCTCTCAAGGTGGCAGGCTGGGACTGCAGGTGGTGGATGGGAAGGAATCTGGCAACCTTGGTGGAGGGAAGAAAACACTGATTGTGGAATTTGAATTTATGTCTAAAGCCCCAGCTATGTATGAATAACTTCGTAAACCATGGTGCTTTTAAAAAGTTTTTTTTTAAGATTTTATTCAACATCCTTCATTCTCACACAATCTTCTGGGGAACTCAAGGATCAAAAAGGAATTTTGGGTACTGTTTTAATTACAAGACTCACTATCTTCTGGAGAACTATGCCTCTGATAGATGGTTCTCTTCTGCGAAGGTGATGCAGATATGTGAAACCACCAGGAAACACGGCCTAAATTCTTTATTGAGCAAGAATGCTTTACAATATTTAGGTTAATGTTTGAGGCTTAGAGTGTCACTGTCCTACACCCCCCACCCAAGTGCCTATATCCCTTCACTGATGTCCCTCGATCCCTTCACCCCGCCTCCCTCCTCCCACCCCATATGATAGACTGAGTTCTGCTGGCAGAATCCCTGGTTTGTTTCCATTAGTCTATGGGGAGACAGTCTTATTCTGTTACCAAACAACCCTACTCCTGAGCAGGAAGAAACTAAAACTTCCAGGTAGATGGAAAACTGCAAGTACTTGTTAAGCAACTCATTTTAGACACCCTTTATACCAGTATTCATAAATAGATGCTTGCTGTAGTGCTGTAATCTGGTTATTCTTTGAAACCTGTCTTTTTCTTTTCTGATGAACCATAGGATGAAATAGAAACTAGCAGCAGAATTTATAATGAAGTCAATATGTGAAGGTCATGTGAGAGTAACCTAACCTAAATAGGAATGCTAATGCATCTCCAAGAGCAAACTTCATCAGGAAAGGAAGAAATGACTTCTGTCACCACAGGTATCCAGATACAAGCTGGGAAGCCATCTGCTAGGAAAGCAGGAGAGGATCTCTGCCCAGTGAAGCACTGGATGAGATGATCTTAAAAAATCTTGCCAACTCTATATTCTATGTTTTATATTGGCACCTGAAATACCTGACTGGGGAGCAAAGAAGAACTTTGTATTGAAGAAATGGGGGGGAAAAGAATACTGGAATTTAACTGTTAATGGTCAAAAACTTACATTTTTTGTCGCCTCTGGCAAGATGAGAGGAATCAAGGGAGGGAGAGATAGACCAGAAATAGGTATGGCTATTTCTGGTGAAGGAAGAAGTACCAGATAATAAATAACATAGTTTTGTATACCAATTGATGCAAATACCATGCAAAGACAAAACAGATACTTTCCTATGAGTAAGGATTCACACCCAGGAAGACTAGTCAGTAATGAAGAGAATGACATTCGAGGTCAGGTTCTCACACTCCAAAAGAAGTCTAAAGGAGAAAAGAAAATTGCATGTGAAACATATGTATTGCAGAAGAAACACTGCGCCAGGCATATTTAACACTTACCACCAACAAAATGCAACACAGCACATGTGATGCTGGTGAAAGCACATTGCAAGAGCAGTTCGGCCAGATAGGTCATCAATGCCCAGGACACACATCCAATCAGAATAAATGTGGTGGATCTGGGAATCAGCATTTTTGAAATTCCCAAGTAATTTCAAAGTGGAGTCTCAGTTCAAGAAGCATGGTTTGAGTGCCAGTTCTGTCACCAACTAAGCAATCCTAATCAAGTCACTTAAGTTTTGGGAGCCAGCGGTAATTTAGAACATGACAAAGATCCAACTCTAGAGTCTTCTCCAGCAATGGAAGGTCGATTGTTCTGTAAAAATTTTTAAATGTGTAGTTATTTCTAGCCACTTAGTTCTAAGACTTGACTGACATTCACAGTACTGCCAGAAATTAAACTACAAAATTCCATTAGTTTCCTAGCGTGAATTGTCACTTAAAAAGATTCTAACTCCCCTGACCCTTTAATACTGTTGGCTGTTAACCCTCCCTATTCCTGCTTCCTGGGCCTAAAGGTTACGGAAAGGTCACCAGGGACAGATTTCTACTATGTTGTACTTATTACTATCCCCACCCAACCCCCTTCCTGGAGGAGTTATACTTATAGGTCAAAAGTCTTTAAATATTTTTGAAATATTTGTCTGTCAAATTCATTAGTGCTGGAACTGCAGATAAAACTAAGCTGCCATTTTTTAAAAAGTTGAAATCAATGATAAGCAACTTTCATTCAGGACTCATGCATGATACTCTATACTTGAAACAAATTAGGTGATCAGAAATAAAGAACAAGTGTAAGAGTTAGTTACACATATGTATGCCATCAAAATCTCTTTAATCAGCCATTTAATTGTGTGTTATTTTATAACAGCCTCTACGGAAAAGCAACAAATGTAAAGTAAATAGCTTCTCCAGGAAGCTAGGGACTTTTTAAATATTTTTGTTCATTTTGGAGGTACCTGATCATATCCGCAACTCAAACATTTGAAAAAAAAACATGAACAGTTGTTTGAGATATTTTTCTATTTTCTCCATGGAATAAAAGGTAAAGTTTAGGGCAGCAATTAATGTGTTTGTTTAACATCCAAAAGTCAAGTAAAACTCCAGGGAGGTTGAAAATACTTTTTAAAAAAAAACAAACTTATTTTTATGAGTTACCATTCATCATCAGGGTTCAGTCATATAATCATCCAACACCCATTCCTCCACCAGTGTCCATTTCTCACCACCAATGACCCCAGTTTCTTTCCCACTATCCACCCCTTCCTAGCCTGCCTCTATAGGTCTATAGAAGATTCTCTCTCTCTTTCTCTCCCTTCCTCCCTACCTCCTCTTCCTCTCTCTGTCTCTCTGTGCTCTCTGTATCTTTTTCCTTTGGGGCATTATGACTATCAATACAAATACTAAGAGGTTATCATGTTTGTTCCTTTACGTACTTTCAACATACAGTTCTTATCCAGAGTGATCATTTCCAACTACTGTTTTTATAAAGCTCCCTTCTCTATTACAATTATCTTCTCCCCCAGAAACTGAGGCAGGCATACAGAGGTTGAAAATACTTACTTATATTTTGCTTACTTTATATCCTGTAAGTTGGGACCAATCCTTAACTCTTTCCCTTCTGAACTTTCAGACGTAGTCATAGATTTAAATCCTGTGTTATAGCTATCACTGTTACACCAAAATTGATAGTACTGGAGTCAGAGTTCAGGGTTTAAGGGGTTTGCCTTGCATGAAGCTTACTCTGATATCCAGAACCAAATATGGTCTCGTGAGCACCACTAGGAGTGACCCCTGAGCATAGAACCAGGAATAGCCCCTGAGTACTGTTAGGTATGCTCCCCCCAAATAAAATTGATAATATAACAGCATTTGGCTTCTATATTTTATAATTTATAAAGTATTTTGTACATATTATCTAATTTTTTTGCTCTGAAATTATCCTTTCTTCATAAAATATTGAGCTAGAACATACCTCAAATGTCCCTTGATTTAAGTTGGAAAGTACCTCTAGTGTCACTGAAGAACTGTATAAACATCCTTATGATGGGTCAATAGTATCTACTGAAGTAAGCCACACACAGGAATTATTGTGTTCATTCACTCATCCATTCAATAAGCACTTTGACATGCCTTTTAGGTGTTCTTTAGTACTTTCTAGCAATAAAGAATGAGTGACAAAGTTATAATCCTTGGGGAATATAGGTTAGCTAGATATACTTTGACAATAAAACAAAATCTATCATCAGGGCACAAAGAATAAAATGGTCAGATCTACCTTATATTGATAAGTGCTCATGAGAGAATGCTTAGAAACTACATGGAATGTACCCTGGAAAAGCATCAGTGTGGGTTTAAATCATAAAGATAAAATGGTATAACTCTCTCTTAGTTGTGATGTATATGTCAACATAAAGATTAATACTGGCATTATTATCCATGGTGGTGGAAAATGGGCACTGGTGGAGGGATGGGTATCTGATCATTGTATAATTGAAACCAAAGCACAAAAAATTGTAAATCTACAACTTTAAAAAAAATAAAATAAAATAAAGGGAAAAAAAAAGATTAATACTGGCATAACCATATGGAGAAGATACATATAGAGATACTGTGGAATAAGAAGTCTTAAAACTTGAAAAAGAGAGTCGGTTTTCTCCAAATACTAGCTGTTATTAGATGACTCTGCTACCATCCTACCACAACCATTGAGATGCAAACTCTTTGCCATAGATTCACTGTCACTGTCACTGTCCTCCTATTGTTCATCGATTTGCTCGAGTGGGCCCAGTAATGTCTCCATTGTGACACTTGTTGTTACTGTGTTTGGAATATCGAATAGGCCACGAGGAGCTTGCCATAGATTACAGACATGAAAATTTCACGGAAGGAAAGAAGGAGGAAATCAAGAAGAGACAATCTAGAGGTAACAGTGTCAGAGATCAGCCACCTAGGACTTCTTGATGGTATCAATATACATCAAAACTGTTATAGCCAACACTACTGTAAGCATAGCATCCAAACTACATAGCACTGTAACACTGTCTTCCCGTTGTTCATTGATTTGCTCGAGAGGGCCCAGTAATGTCTCCGTTGTGAGACTTGTTGTCACTGTGTTTGGCATACTGAATATGTCAAGGGTAGCTTGCCAGGCTTTGCCGTGCAGGCAAGATAACTAAACTTAAAATGTGTCTGTACAAGGGCTTAACAATTTTGTAGTAAAATATAGCAATTTTCACAAAATTTTTGTACTAAAATAATTTTGATAATACCATTAGCCAAAGTTGTAGCAAGTGATATAAAACAAATTACTATGTGCATGACAAGGGGCAGAGTTGGGGAGTGGATGGGGAAAATGGAGACAATGATTGAGGGAAGGTCCTCTGGTGGTGGCATTGATGTTGGAAAATCAAAGCCCTGAACAACTCTGTAAACCACAGTGTTAAATAAAGTATTTTATCTTAAAAAGATGTCTCTGCTAAGGAGACAGGTTGAGGAGTAGGAGGGAATCTGGGACATATTTCACCTGAAATTCTCTTAACAACACTGTAAATAAAAGAGGCTTAATTTTTAAAATCTTAGAAATGAAGAACTTCTAACAGAAGAACTGCCCAGAAAATCTTAGTCATCCCATAAACCAGAAATTATGATCAAATGATTAATGTTTTCTGTGTCATCAAGTTTTAATGTGTGTTGTTATACCGATAACAAATACTCAGAAAATTTCAAAAGAGTCACTAATAGCAGAATATTGGGCATCTTGAAAGAAAGAAAACAAACAAGGCTGTAGAGATGAGGACCATATCCAACAAGTCTCAGCCTACCATTAGTGGAATAAATATAAGGGTGCTCTCATTTATTTTAGTAGCACCTGACTGTTGCTGATGACATTGCTGATAACATTCTTTTAATAACACCAAACATTAGCCAAGCGGCACAAATGCTGGCCGACTTCGACTGTGAGTGTGGAGAGGTAGGACTACAGCTGAATCTTACGAAGACAATGTTTATGAGAAACAGCCTCGTTCCTGATGCCTCATTCGCTCTCAACAGAACGACCATCTCCAAAATGCAACAGCTATGTGTACCTAGGTCGAGAAATCAACATGACAAATGACCTGGCACCCGAGCTGCGCAGGAGGAAGAAAGTGGCTTGGAACGCCTTCAAGAGCGTCCAAGAAATAGCTAAGAGGATGAAGAACCTCCGGCTCCAGGCACATCTCTTTGATTCCACTGTTCTTCCTGTATTAACATATGCCTCAGAGACCTGGGCCCTATGCAAACAGGATGAGAACGCTATTCAGGTCTCCCAAAGAGGAATTGAAAGAGCTATGCTTGGAATATCACGTTTCACTCAAATGAGAGAAAGAATCCGGAGTTCCGACCTCCGTTGACGATCAAGAATCAGGGACGCTGTCTCGTTTGCCAAGGCATCAAAAATCAGATGGGCTGGTCACGTAATGAGATTTAAAGACGACTGCTGGACTAGAGCTGTTACCGACTGGATTCCACGGATGTCAAAAGACCGCGTGGCCGCCCACCTACCAGATGGTCAGACTTCTTCATCAAGATCATGAACGATCAGTTTGAAGGTCTTCATGTTCCTAGAGCAAACAGATGCCATTTGGCTATACTAGCACGCGACAGGGACAAATGGAGACGTTACTGGTGCCTGCTCAAGCAAATCGACGATTAACGGGAAGT
This sequence comes from Sorex fumeus, assembly GCF_029834395.1. Taxonomy (NCBI): domain Eukaryota; kingdom Metazoa; phylum Chordata; class Mammalia; order Eulipotyphla; family Soricidae; genus Sorex; species Sorex fumeus. The sequence continues at coordinate 4,038,472 of NW_026606078.1, read as the reverse complement.
CAAGTGATCAAGTGATCAAGTGAACACCTGACTGTGATATACATAACCTACCTCTGCCACTCAGTTTCTTATAATGAGACAACCCAATTTGAAACTCAGTTTCATATTTGATAAAATCAATCTCCTTCCATGCAGGAAGCTAATCTATGGACTAAAGATCTTGGAGTGGGTAAAGGAGATTTCTTAATATCTCTACTCTTGGGCTTTCATAGCTTCTAGGGGTGAAAATAAATCAGCAGGATACAAAAGGATAAATGCTTCTTCAATTAACTGGGAGAAGTGGTAGTCCATTCCTTGTTAGTCATTGTGAATAAAGAAATAGACCAATTCCCCTCACGTGCTAACTGCTGTGGGCCAGCCATGTGAAATTACCAGGACACTCTGAAATATCCCCACCCCCATAAAACAGGTCCCTGATGGATGTCTCCTTCACCTTCTCTGCCCTCTATCCATAGGCATCAAATACATTTCATAGCTGCTACTGCTGCAGTACTCTCTTGAACAAGTGGCAAGCTGCCAAAAAGTCTTGGGTCCAGTTACCATTTTACATGGAAAGCTCACATATCAACAACCACTCTAATGGCACATTCAAGTTGCTCCCTGATGCTTTCCTCATTCCAATATTATTATTTTTTTCTGCCCAAATAGACTCAGAGCCCAAGAAGAAGTCTCCTGTCCTCTTCTATGGGTGCATCTCTTCCTTCTTTGAGAAAGGTAGAAGTACTCTTTGGAGAAGAGGAAATGTTTTGACACACATACTACTCTTCACTCGGTAATGATAGACTCAATGGAAAATCCTCTACAAGGAAATCATCTGGGCTATCACTTCATATAGACTGGAGTAAGTGGTGTGTGAGTGTAGGTGAGTCAGTGACACATGGTTGGCTTTATGTAAATAGGAAAAGCTGTGTTCCCAGTGTTGGCTGGACAAGGTATTGGGGAAAAAATCATATCAACTTTTAACTTAAACTGAATCATTCTGTTACTGAGGTAGCACTTTGTGGGTTTTTTTAAGTAGAGAATTAACAGAAACTGTTTTGATATTTAAAAGGATTACAATGCTAAAGAGAAGGTGTTGGAGGCTGGAAGACAGTTTATAAACACTATCTTATATTACCATATAAGTGGTTAAAACCTGGATTAAGGCAGCAAGAAATAATATCAAACATTTTACAACTCATTGTCACGTGCATACTTGCCATCACCAACCCACAAACATGGACAGGGACAGGACCAACATAAATTGTCAACCAATTAGATCTGAAAGCTATTATGGAAAAGGTCTGTTCCTGACTGACTTTATCAGAGTTAACGGGACATATGTGGGGTATAAGGGAAAGAATTGTCTGACAAAAAGGAAGTTTATTCTACTGCTGATTGTTCTTGATTGAATTTATATCTTTTTCCCCCTGAAACTTAGACTAATATGGCTGTCAGACTCACAAATGAATCATGGAAGAGAGCAACACACTGCAGAGATGTCTCCCCAACACCTGCCAGGCTGATTTCATCCAGCATCTTGAAGATGGTAGGTTTAAGCTTCACTGCCCCAGAAATACCCCAGCAGCTGCAAACCTCCAAAATCCACTCACTGCCATGATAATGGCCGACCTTCACAGGCTTGTCCCAATCCCCCCCCCCCAAATTAGAAATAAGGTAAAGGCCCTCCCGTTGATCGTCGATTTGCTCGAGCGGGCCCAGTAATGTCTCCATTGGAGACTTTGTTGTTACTGTGTCTGGCATATCCAATACTCTCGGTAGCTTGCCGGGCTCTCAGAGAGGGGCGGAGGAATCGAACTCGGGTCAGCCATGTTGGCCGCTTGTAAGGCAAACGCCCTACCCGCTGTGCTATCGCTCCAGCCCAGTTAGAAAATTAGAAATAATCCAATGAAAAAACAAGGCATGTGGGATTTGTGACTGAAATATCCAGGCTTCTCCAAAGTTGGGAATGAGTTCCTCTTCCTGGGCTTCTAGTTTCCTGGAAGTCACACCCATGAACTGCCTCTGGGCGCCATTTAAGCACATTAATGGCCATGATCCAGAGACTCACAAATAAATCTTGGAAAATAGCAACATGCTTCAGAGATGCTTCTGGACCCCAAAACCGCCATCCAACCTGTTAGTGATCTCTAATACAAGGGTTTATTGGCACCAAGATGAGATACAACAATTTTCACATACTTTATTCTAAGGAAAACTTTTTGGAACATTTTCAGTCAATTATTCATAACAAGCAATACAAAATAAATTATTTAGCATCTGCCTTTGGGGCAGGCTTGGGTGGTGGTAGGAAAATTCAAAATAATGCTGGTGGGAAGGTGTAATGATGGTGTGATGAGTACTGAAATATTAAATATAACAATATTTACATTACAAACTGTGAACAACTCTATGAAAATAAAATTTTAAAAAAGAATAATATAACTCTCAGTTTAAAATGAATTCAATGGCTAATAATAATAATAATAATAATAATAATAAAACAGTCTACACCATCTGAAACTGATGCTTTTATTTTTCTCATTTAATAAGGGAACTGGAAATACATGGACCCAGGCTGTTGTTGCTGCGAATGTCAGACTATTCTAGCTTCCTGCTCTATCATCTTTATCAAGGAGCTTGCATCCTTGAGGCGGTAAGAAGACTGCAGTGCTGTGTTCTGTCTCAAGGGGGAAGGGGAACACAAAGTCACTTTTCTGAAGAAAGTTTCTATTTCCTTATTTTCTTTATTTTTGCTTAGAGTCACACCCTGTGATGCACAATGCTTACTCCTGGCTCTGCCTTCCTGGCAAAGATAGGGGGCCATGTGGGGTGCTAGTCAGGGTTCAAACTCAGCTTAGCTATGTGCAATACAAACACCCTGTACTATCTGCTGTACTATCTCTCCACCCCCAGGAAGTTTCTGCTTTCTATTTAGTTATGCCCTCCTTTCCCAAGAGCTCTGTCATATATTTAATTGCTCAAAACATGATTTTTTGGGGCTGGAGCTATAGCACAGTGGGTAGGGTGTTTGCCTTGCATGTGTACAAACTGGGTTTGATTCCCAGTATCTCATATGTCCCCCCACCCCTCCCACCCCGAACACTGCTAGGAATGACTCCTGAGTGCAGAACCAGAACTAACCACTGAGAATCATTGGGTGTAACCCAAAAAGAAAAAAAATACCCAAAAAACAAACAAACAAAAAAAGGATCTTTTTCCAGCCTACTATACAAATAATGCTTAAAGTTTGAGCTGCTTGCCAAATAGAACCCCCACTATAGGTGGAAGGAAGCACCTAGTACAGGTGGATATTCAGTTATAACACCTTAGGCAACCTCTCCCCATGGCTAAACACTGGCTGTGATAGATTATGACTTACCACACCCACATCATTTTTATTTTATACCCTACTGTTCATGATCTCTGTATCTTTCTTTTTTCCCCGTTCAAAACATTTTTTATTTTTATTGATTTTTTAATTTTTCAATTTTCATAAAGTTGTTCACAATAATTGATTACATTAAATATTTCAACACCAATCTCACCACCATTACACCTTCCCACCACCATTATTTCAAAATTTCCCACCACCACTTAAATCTGCCCCACAGGCAGATGATAAATAATGTATTTTGCATTGATAGGAATAGTCTGAGATGTTGTGCAGCCGAAAAAGTGACCGCGCTCTCCTGGAATTCTAAAATTTTAAGTAATTGGGATCCTGAGCCATTTCTGCAATGTGCTGCTCTCTTCTAAGATTCATTTGTGAGTCTCTAGATCATGACCATAACCATGATCATGACCATTAATGTGCTTAAGTGGCGCCCGGAGATAGTTAGTGGGTGTGACTGCCAGGACATCAGAAGGGGGTGGGAGATGGGAAGAGGTGGCCCATTCACAACTCCGTGAGGGAGTTTTCAGTCACTAGTCCCATATACCCGGGTTTTTCAGTGGATTCATTCTCTTGTGTGAGGGCTGGGGACGAATCTGTGAAGACCGGCCGTGAGCATGGTGGCAATTGGGTTCTGGAGGTTTGCAGCTGCCAGGGATCATCCGGAGCAGGGGGAGGAATGGTGTCTACTTCCCTCTGAGGCACCATGGTGGAGTCATCCTGGTGCAAGGTCCAGAGACATCTCTGCAGTATGCTGCTCTCTTCCAAGATTCATTTTTGAATCTCTGGAACTTCAAAACATTTTATTTTTTTAAATATTTATTTATTGAATCACCGTGAGAAAAGTTATAAAGTTTTCAGGTTTAAGTCTTGGTCATACAATAATCAAACAACCCCCCCCCCTTACCAGTAATTATTTTTCACCACCAAGAACCCAAATATACTCCTCCTCCCAACCCTTCCAATGCCTGTGAGCCAGATGATTTCTACTTAACTCTCTCTCTCTACTTTGAATACATTATTTCTACAAAAGATGCACCATTGTTGTTTGGAATTTCCCCCCAACAATCAGAACTGCTGAAAAGGCATTGTGAAATAATTTGTTTTCTATAGCTGGTTATGAAAATCATATGATGTCACGCAGCCACAATTGCGGCCATGCGATTTAGGATTTCTGATATTTTATTAATTAGATCTGGAGGGATTTCTGCCAAGAGCCAGATAATTATGAGATTGGTTTGTGTGCGGCTGGTGCCATGGCTGTGCCGGAGAGCCACTCGTGGGGGATAACTCATGGCCTCGGTTGGATGTGAAGGACGAGCCGGTACTGCCCCACCTTCCCATGAGGCTGCAGTTGCCCCGTCAGCACTGGCTCATACCTGGTTTTCTAATAAGCTCTGAGGCGGCGGCCACCGTGCTACCAGGGGAGGGTGGAGGGAAAGGCGGAAGAGACAGACACCCTTTCCCTCCCGCGGGGGGGGGGGGGGAGGGCATGGCATCAGGGTTTAATGCAAAGTCCATTCACGTTTCTGCCACAAGCTGCTGGGCTCTGGATTAGTTCCATGTGCCTCTGGTGCCATGGCCGTGCCAGAGAGCCGCTCGTGGGGGGCTGCTCGTGGCCTAGGTTGGGCAAGAAAGACCAATCTCTGTATCTTTCTGTCAAAGAGGTTCTAGTTTAGGAGTTGTGTTCAGATGAAGCCCAACATTGAAGAAGTACAGTGGATGTACTGCATATCATGATTGTTTGAAAGAGGTTTTCTGGAAGTGCTGCCTTTACCATGTACTTTAGAAGACAGAGAGACAGTAAAGCATAGAATATATATTGACTTGTATCACTAGTCATCATGTTGATCATTGATTTGCTTGAGCTGGTGCCAGTAACATCTTCACTCGTCCCTGTCATGTGCTAGTGTAGCCCAATGGTGTCTACTCACTCCAGGAACACGAAAAGCCTCAAACCATTTGTTCAGGGTTTTGATGAAGAAGTCTGACCATCTCATAGGTGTTGGCCACGCATTCTTTTGATGACCCATGGAATCCAGTCCATAACAGCTTTAGTCCAGCGGTCATCTCTAAATTGCATTACATGTCCGGCCCATCTGATTCTCGATGTCTAGTATATTAATATACATTAATGTAATATATTTACTTGTCATGTATGCAGCCAATCCAAGTTCCCTCCCTGGCACTACATGCTGTCTTCTATGCACTGCCAGGAGTGTTCCTGAGTGCAGAGCCAGACAAAAACAAGCAAACAAGCCCACCCAAATAAAAGCAAGCAAACAATAACAGTGCACCTTGATTTGCACCTGATTTTCTCAGAAGTCACATCTTAATGTAGGTCGTTTTTTCTGTTTTTGATATTGCACTTTTACACTTTGATTCTGCCTCTCTGACTTTGTTAAAATCCAGACTTCTTTCATTTGATATTTTCTAGATATTACCACTTCTCAACAAGCTGTCCAGCCTTAAAACTTCTTTCATTAAAATATCATTAAAATATTGTGATTTAAAAAGTTATTAATATGTCAACTTCCCTCCACCAGTGTTCCCTCCCCACCCCATCTTCCAACCTATTTCCACCTGTCAACTTTAAAGGCACATCACAAAGTTTCAGTGGTTGCAGTTTAGATCTCATGTTTTCAGTTTTGCTAACTCTGTGTTTTGGATATATGGATATATCATTCACTCATATCACTGATATAACTGAAACCATGAGGCCTCTTCACCCATTACTTCTCGTTCTCTTCTCCCCCCACCCTTGATTTCTTTCCTTCTCTGACCTTCTCCTTCCTAAACAATGGAGTAAAGACTGATCTACCCTCCTACTTTTATTACAACACATATCCTCATCCAGTATCTATATACCACAGATAAGTAAAATCTTCCTGTGTTTTCCTTTCATCTTCTTGCTAACTTTACTCAACATGTCAGCATCCTAACCTGTAGCCCTTCATGGTTCACCCACCAGAATTTGTACTGATGTCAACTCTCTCCCAAAATCACAATCCTGATGGGACAACTACCTGATATACACATCAGTCGAAGCAGTGTGGAGAATCCATCATCTCCACAGGGCTGTCTGTGCCAGCAGAACTTTGACCAAGACTCACTCCTTTGTAATGTGATCTGACAGATATTTACAGTGCTTAACACTTTTGTCTCTCTAGCTTGTCATTTCAAGGTAATTTTAAAGATTCACAACAATTACTTTAGTCTTTAACCTCAAAGTTTACTCTCAAAGAGTAATCTTATGTTGCTTTTAGAAAGTATTAAGTAAGCATCAGTGGAATCCTCCAGTCTCATTTATTCTATTTCTCAATTGGTTTAAAACTTTAATTCATTCTAGTGCCTATTATTTTAGCAAATAGAATATTCCTTTGAGTACTATTGATTTTTCTTTCTTATATTTCTTTTATTTCTTCTTGCCTTGGCAATCCTACCACCATTAATTCTTTTTAGATCATTATATCGCCTATTTGGACAGAAACTTAGGTTTCAAGATTATCTATCTGGTTCACTGCTTTCTTATTTGAGCTCATACTTTACATTATAACCACAACATTAATTCCCAGACATTTTATTCATTTTAATCGCCACTTAAAATCTTTTCATAACTACAAATCACTAGCAAGTTAAAGGTCAAAGTTCTGCATTTAGAGAGCTCACTAGTCAAGGTGGCAAAAAGCCAACAATCCTCCCTTTTCGGTAATCAAAAAGCAGCAGAATAAATGAAGAACTATACTTTTTAACAAAACTAAAATGTAAACTCTTCAACAACCCCTACTCCCTACTACACGCCCACCCCTACACACACCACAAATATATGCTGGAAGAAAAATCTATCTAAATGTAAATACACATGGGGAGGTATTTCTTGCAAAATATAAATGCTTGTTAAATCAAAGCAGAGGTGTGGATTGTGGCAAACCATGTGTTAGGCAAAACTACAGGAAGGAAAAGTGGACAAGGCTAATGGAGCAAACAGAGTCTGCATGCAGGACACAGCCTATCTCTGTAGCAATGGTGGGAAAAATACATATTTAATTTTTTTGCTATAAAAACCATATAATTGAACCCCATGGAATATGACTATGAAATGGAATAAAATGTAAGTGGATTCAACATAAACCCATGGGTTTTACAGCCTGCAGCTATGCTGAAGTACAGTCATAGCTACTTTCCCCTCAGCTTCCCACAAACAAGAGATCTAGGAGAAAGTCACTTGCTTCCATGGTAAGTTATTCAAAAGAAAAAAGAGTTTGAATAAAAACAAATGGGAGATAAAGAACAGTTATAGAAATGTGTTTCACTGCAGCAGATGGGAAAATGGGACCTTTTTCTCTCTGCTTTTGAAAGAACATAAAAAGGTAAAAACATCTCTGAAGAAGTTAAATTTTTGAGATTGGAAAAGAAAAAACAAAACTGTCACAGATATAAATGTAACTTTTAATAAAACAAAGGAGAATAACTATTGCTAAAAATATAGATAGCAGGTATAAATTAAAAAATCAAAAAAAGTGGAAAGTTAACATAGAAAAAAACAGAAAAGAGGAAATTTCAATAACATAGACAGATGTTAATGGTGTTAGAAAAGAATGATAGATGAAATATAGGTAAAGGAGAACCTATATATACATTTAACAATAAAATATTTAAAATATATAATTTAAGTACCAGAAGATAAAGACTAAAACAATGGGTAATATGTGTATATATGTATATATTTGAAATAAAGAAAACTTTCATTTACATACTGAAAATTTACCATATGTTCTGGTAGAGATAGACCCACAAAACCACAAGGGTGAGTTTTAAGGTACACCAGTAAAATTACTGTATTTCAAAAGAGGGAAGGGAGATTTGGCAGTTAAGCAAAAACTTGTCTAGCTACTCCTAAGAGAGAAGCAAAACTCATGCTAGCCTCAAATTTCTTCTTAGCAAATTCACAAGAGATCACAGTGGGACCACATTTATACGATCTTCAAGGTAAAAAGATGACTCAAACTAATTGTGAGGTTATATTTCTATCATCCTTTCTCAGAGAAAATATGAGAGGACAAATTTCTAACATCTGTTAAAGAAACAACTGCCAAAAATTGGTGGTGAGTCTTTAATTTATTTAGCAATAGTAAGACAAACATGGCTAGAGTGATAGCATAGTGGGTAGGGTGTTTGCCTTGCATGCGGCCTACCTGGGTTCATTTCCTCCACCCCTCTCAGAGAGCCTGGCAAGCTACCGAGAGTATCTCACCTGCATGGCAAAGCCTGACATGCTCCCTGTGACATTTTCTATATGCCCAGAACAGTAACAACAAGTCTCACAATGGAGATGTTACTGGACCCGCTCGAGCAAATCGATGAACAACGGGAGGACAGTGACAGTGACAGTGAAACATTGAAAGAAATTTCTAAAAATTAGAAACCAAAACCAGAGATAAAAATTTTTACATGAACCAAGCATCAAAAAAGTCAAAAGACAAATGATTAACTGAGAAATTTCTAAATTATATTTCATGATCACGATCACAATCATCCTGTTGTTCGTCGATTTCCTCGAGCAGGCACCAGTAACGTCTTCTTCTTCCTAGCCCTGAGATTTTAAGAGCCATTTCAATGCTCTTTCAAGATTAGGAGAATGAGACCCATCATTGTTACTGGTATTTGGCATATAGAGTATGACATGGAAAGTTTGCCAGACTCTGCCATGCGGGCAGGATTCTTTTGGTAGCCTGTCAGGCTCTCCAAAGGAAAAAATTTATATATATATATAAATTATATATAAAATTAATAACTTACAGATGCCAAGAAATAGCTGGAAGGATGGAGGGCATCATTCCTTGCATGTGTGAAATGCAGAGTTTAATCCTCAGCAATGAATTTCCTCTGGATCATCACCAAGGATAGCCCTGGGGGCCTCTGTAACTGAATAACCTCAGTAGCCGGCATTGAGACCCATGCACTAAACCATTAGGCTCATACTAATAGGTGAAGAGTTACTTGTAGTATAGAGGTATTCCTCAAAAAGCTAGACATAAAGATTCCATATGACCCAGAAATAGCACTTCTGGGAATATACCTTTGGGGCCCAAAAACACACAGCAGAAATGTCATCTGCACTTCTATGTTTATTGCAGCACTATACACAATTACCATATTCTGGAAATAACCCAAGTCCCTGAAAACAGATGACCAGATGACTGGTTAAAGAAAATATAGTACATGTACACAATGGAATACTATTCAGCTGTTAGGAAAAATGAAGACATGAAATTTGCTTATAAATGGATGGACATGGAGAGTACCATGCTGAGTGAAATAAGTCAGAAGGACAGGGACAGACATAGAATGACTGCACTCATTTGTGGGAATGAAAAAAAAGCATAAGACTAATACCCAAGGACAGTAAGAAACATAGGCCAGCGGATTGGTCCATGGTTGGAAGCCTACCTCAGGTGCTGTTGAGAAGGCAGTTAGAATAGAGAAGGAACCACTATGACAATGAAAATTGCTACAGCTGAGTCTAAAAAGGTGGAAACTGAAGTTGCTTCCGTGATAGGCTTCCTCCTAAAGCACAAATATAATCCCAGATTAGACCTTTTTTAATGTACTAGGCTTATCCCACCTTGCTTCAGGATGAGGAGAAGCCAGTGAACTGACGAGAGGGTACACAGCTGGCCTTTCAGCACAGAGCCCTTCCATCTGTAGTTATTACGGATTCTTGTCCAAAAATGCTTCATGCATTTCTACCTTTCTGGCTTAATTTTCACTGTTTGCTAGACTTCTCTGCTCATCATTTCTATTCTGAGTCCGGAGGACAAATGTCTACTTGCCTTGAGATTCTCTTATTTTCCCTAGGACCACCTTTTCTTTCACTTTTCTGCTCCACTCCTTGGGTTTCAGTCTCCTTATTGAATTATTGAATCATGAGACCCCCTAAGCACATGTAGCCAGGTAAGAAAGCATGAGGCATGTCTTTGATTTGCCTAGAGCTGTGTTTTTCAACCCTTTTATATACCTACATGAACAGAGTACTGATTGTTTTTGCTCAGTACCAAAATATTACAAATGAAGTGATTGGAAAGATCACTTTTACATAACATTTATAATAGTGTATTGTTATAACTTCTGTTTTATTATTAGTCCTGCTAATATTTACTGTGCCTAATTTACATTAATTGAAGCAGAGGTATGCATTTGTAGAAAACAGGAACAGGATACTCAGGGTTGTACTATCCACAGGTCTCAGCATCCAGTAAAGGTCTCAGAGCATTTTTCCCATATTTCTGGGGATAATGCTATATGTCTTCACATACACTGATTCATACTTGGCATATCATTATGACTTCATCCAGTTAAAGCAAAATACCTCTGAGGATGGACAACTAACAGCAATTATTCTTCTAATTATATGTCACCATTACAATGTAAGTTTCAGCAGTAGCCTTTAACTTAGACATTTTGCATAGTTCCTTCAGTTCTCTCCACAATCAGGAAAGCATAATTTATCACTAAAACCACAGCTGGTTCCAAAGCAATGGTACTATTTGTACCTGTTTCTGCAATAAAAAGGGCACTAATAATGTTCCTGCAGTTTTCTCTCTTCTTAGCCACTGCAACAAAAGGCAATCCTGTCACATTGCAAAATTGACCCTGTGTTTCTCTGGAAATGGTTGGTTTATCATATGGCAGTGCTTTTTGTTTGGAGATAACAAAAAATAGAGCCTGGGAGAATATTCTATAGAATAAGTTAAAACCAAAGCAATCCACAGGAACCAGAACCACAAATGACATTCCAGGGGTAGAAGGCTCAAGTTTTTATACGTATAACCACTACTAGAAGCCCTGGCACAGAAAATAAAGGAGAATTGGAAACTATAATGGGAAGCAAGAAACATCTAGAACAGAGTCTCAATATAAACACCACATATCAAATCATGAAAAGTAATTAATGGGTACTTGGAGGCTTATATACATATGTAAAAACAAAGCATCTAAAGCTAATGAAGCAAGTGTCAGGAAGTCTACAAAAAGGGGAACTATGAATAAAAATCCAGGAAAAATGAAATAGCCAAATTGAAACTGAATTTAAAAGGTATATATCTCAATATTTTAAAAGTTCATGCTATAAAATTTTGCCTATAGATAAATAGAGTAATTATCTGATAAATTTCAATATTTAGCTATTCATTAAAGTTAATGTTTTTTTCCAGTTGCTTTTCCTTTCAATTGCTTGTGCAAACTTGTCACATAAATATTCATGGTCTCATCCATTTTTTATATGAGGGAAATACAACATAAATCAAAACAATGAAAAATTCAAAGAGTGAATATAATAACAGAAAATGAGAAACATATTGGTTCAATCAAATTGCATCTTGTTAACTACATATGATTAATGTATTGGATGACTGAGCTTTCAAAAACAAGATAAATAATTTTAATGAGACAATTAAAATTATGTGAACTCTTCCTTTTCAAACTGGGTAAATATCTGTAAACAGGATTATTTTACCACTCTTACTCAGAAAACTGAAAATTCCCTTTTGACTAGTGAAAATGAGTGGAGATCAGTAGGTTAACCTTGGAACCAGATAATTATCCAAATTAGTCAGTCTTGCTTCTCATAGGCAAGCTTTGCCCCAAAGATCCCAGAGCACTGTCATTCATAGCTTCCATTTTCATCACCAGAATTACCTCAGAAGGATACCTGACCAAATTTTCTAAAATAAAATCTACCCCATCAATTTATGAGTGATTAATCTTGCAGCTGCATAGTATTCCATTGTGCATATATATCACGTCTTCATAATCCATTCATCTGTCGCTGGACACCTAGGCTGATTCCATATCTTAACTACTGAGTTCATTAATGGATATGTACTTTTGAGAGTGGTTCATGTCCTCGGGGTAGATGTGAAAAGTGGAATTGCTGTGTCATATGGCCTTAAACTTAGTATTGTCTAGTTTTACTGAGAATTCTACATACTGTTTTCCACAGGAGTTGTACCAGACAACATCAGCTCCTCTTTTATGTCTGTGATTTATATTTGAATTTTCTCAAGATTTCACTTCTCCATTTATTGAATTTATTGAAATTCTCTCCCCTTGATTTCTTCATTTTAGGGAACATCATTCAGTCCTCAGGTAGTTTTACATAACTACGCGATATTAGGAGTTTTTTCTTTTCTTTCTTTCTTTGATGAATTTTTAAAAATATTATTATTTATTTATGAGAGGACAGTGATACAGTGATTGTTTATTTGTAAATAAATTATAATAATAACATTAGGGCTGAAGCAATACCACAGTGGGTAGGGCATTTGCCTTGTTTGCGGCCGACCCAGGATCAATTCCTCTGTCCCTCTCAGAGAGCCCATCAAGCTACAGAAAGTATCTCGTCCTCATGGCAAAGCCTGGCAAGCTACCCAGGCTTTGTGACCTAGTGACGTTTTTAATATGCTAAAAACAGTAACAACAAGTCTCGCAATGAAGATGTTACTGGTGCCCACTCGAGCAAATAGATGAACAACGGGAGGACAGTGCTATTGTGCTAATCTATGAGTGAATATTTGACCATTGTGAAGAGTGGAAATCTTATCATTTATGACATGGATGAAACTGGAAAATATTATACTAAATGAAATCAGTTACAGAAGGACAAATACTGCATAAATCCACTCAAGATATCTAAAACTGTCAAGTTTATAGATGCAAATAACAGAAGGGTAGTTGCAGAAGCTAGGAACAGGAGAAAGAGAAATATTGATGCAATGGCTAACTGGCATAAACTTTCAATTATACAAAATGAATATTCTAGAGATATGCTTACAACATGGTGCTTACAGATAACAATATTAAATTGTGAGCCTAAAAATGTTAATAGAGTAGATTTTCTGTTACACTTTTACAAAAACAAATTAAAATAAAGCAAAATGGACAAGAGGCATTCAAAAAACAACAATTTTACTGAGGTCCTGACCCCACACCAGGCTGTCCTCACAGAGTAACTCAGAGGGGGGCAGGTTGAGTTTCTCTCCCCACCTCAGCAGAACTCAGAGACTAAGGAAGTCCTGGAAGAAAGAGACATAGAACATCCTGAAGCGTGTGACTGTGACCTCTAACCCATTGATGGACCAAAAACAGCACACATTTGTTTGGGTTTAACATGCATGCTTTTAATCTCTTGTACAAGGGCTTAAATGGCTCCAGGATGAAAAACAACAATCTTCACACACTTTCCTCTTATGATGGTGGGAAGGTGCACAGTGGTGGGATTGGTGTTTGAATATTAACTGTGAGCAAGTTTTTAAAAAATAAAATTAAATTAAAAAACTTTATAGAGTGATGCAAATGTCAAGTACTTAGATTATTTCAAGGATAGATGTATATGTACAACTCATTTAATTTGTATTCACTGAAAGTGTGCAAGGATTTTTGTTGTTCCTGTTATTGTTATACATAAACTCTACCTCAACAGAACTAAAAAGAAATAATTAAAAGGTTACTGATTTTTTACCCCAATCAAAAGAAAGGTATTTGATGAAAGTCATAAAGGAAATTCTCTTAAAAGAATTGTAAAAGTAGCCTGATCAATGGCAACATTGGTATATTTATGAATGGATATCAACTTGATCACTGTTTTAACTATGATTATTACTTGGGTGTCCAGGTTTCAAGGTAACTCTTTTCAAATCCACATAAATTTAACTGATTGATTCATTTACTCTGTAAAAATTTTGTGAGCACAGACAATGTGTCAAGCAAGCAGCATTCCAGATGCCAGTATACAAAAGGTACATCATGATATCATTCTGCTCTTTCTGAATGCTCTTCAAATAGGGCTAGTGTAATAGGAAGGCTTAACATTAAATAATTACTCAGCAACAACTGCTATATATTAGCGTTAAAGATACCTCTTACATTTTCCTACCAATTTTTAGTTAAGAGATTTTAAATCTGTAGACCAATTTAAATATAAATGCAAGACCACAATAGTGTATATATAATGAGTTTCTAGGAAAAGATTCTTATGTATTATGAAGAATAAAATATTATAGTAGAGCCACCCAGGGGCATAAATTGCATAGTTACAAAGGTAAGAGAAAGACATGCTCATGGGGCCTCAACACCTTAGCTGCAACTATAGAAGGTACATGGAAAGAGAACAGTTTGTTTCCCTCACCATTGCAACTGCCTACACTAAATGTAAGTACAATGCAGCAGCTAGATAAAGGATTTCTCAGTGGTGACAACTTGGAAAAAATAATAAAAATCATTTTTGACCTACACAGTACATGAGGAATGAGGCCTCCTCATGCACAGTTCAGGCAAGCATTATAAATTAGTAATATTTTTTCAGTATGATTTTGTGGTGATAGCATCTTATCAGTAATATGTGCATTGTCTTTGACATAATAAATGCATGTCTAAGCATCATCTTTTTTATTAAACCAAACAAACAAATTGAACCACAAGATACATGTGCAAAGGTAATTTCTTCAGAATGTTTAATTGTCCCTCAACAGGAAAAGATTTAAATTTAGTGCAATGCCAAGAGGGAACATATGGCAATACATCTTATCTAGAAATCAAGTATGATTTAGTCAAAATGTATCTGGCAATGCTTCTTTAAGTGGGTATCAAATGTAGTTGGCATCAGCTTAAAACTGTAGTTAAGACTTCATCTTTGGATATTACCCATGGCAATATAGGTGCATTTGCCATGCAAATGCACCTTTTCTACAACTGTGGGGGAATCTCAGAAATACTGTGAAAGTGTGGCAGAAGCATCCAGCAAGCAGCATCAGCAGAAACACTTAATATCGTGCTTCTTTCTGTTCTCTGTGTATCTAATTCTGTATCTCTTTGCCTTTGTTACGTTTCCATCTCCCAAATAGTTTCCCTCTTCAGAAACTGTTCAGTTCACTAACTCCTATGGGGAGTGATATTAAAAGTTATAGACAAGTTGTGAAAGTATTAAGTAAAAAACAGTATGCTTCAGAACAATATGTAATTATGCAATTCTCAAAGAAAATTAGGTGAATGCACATATAGGAATACATATATGAGTGTGGATACATGTGATAAAATTAGGCCCCAGTAAATGTATAAACAGATTTCTTCACCTCTAGACAGTAGCTAAAGAAAGGTGTTTGGGGGTTATTAAGTCATTCCTGTGTGCTCTGTTTAATTTTAATAAAAATATTAATACTATATGCATATAGTAATTTCCAAACTATTTTTAATTACAAATTAATAAATATGTACTTTATCATATATATGTTTAAAAGATAGGTAAAAGTGTGTCGTGATCTTTGATCTCTGTGCTTTTTTTTTCATTTTGGATCACACCCAGCAATGCACAGGGGTTACTCCTGGCTCTGCACTCAGGAATTACTCCTGGAGGTGCCCAGGGAACCATATGGAATGCTAGGAATCGAACCCAGGTGGGCTGCGTGTAAACCAAACGCCCTACCTGCTGTGCTATCGCTCCAACCCCTGATCTCTGTGCTTTTAATGGTTTCTCCCGCTTCTGGGCTCCTTCTCTTTCCCTAAGTTTATCATGCTCTGCTTGCTTCAGAGAACATTCAGTCCCAAAAGAGCTTAAGTGCACAACGCTTCTAAACAGGATTCATGCTGATATCTGTAAGTGTTCTCCTACAAGTGAACCCATAAGTGTCAGGAGCAGGAATTGAGTAATAACTATGATTAAAAGGCACTTTGACATCTCTCAGCTGTGGCAATGGCTGTTCTCAACTCTGTGTGTCATACACCTCATTATTTCAAGTTAAGAAGCCATCCTAACACAATCAGAGACTTTACCTCTTTTTTTGCAATAAATATTCATAAAAATTCCAACAACATTATGCAAGTATAAGTCAATTATACCTGAAGAAGAATTTATTTAGCTATTTTAAAATTCTATGAGCTAGCTACCATTTTGAGAACCTAGTAACTTGGAAGAAACTGAAGCCTCCTAACAAATATTAAAAAGAATAGAGATATGATTGCCATTCCATATTCTTAGGCAAATAATAGAGAATGGGTGCTCAGAAATTCTATCACCTACTAATAAACCAAACAGATGCATTTTCTCATCTTTTAAAAATTATTTTTGCTCTTTGATTTTTCTCTTTTAAAAATGCTGTTATATTTGATGCTATTAACCTGATGTTATTAATCTTACCACTTTTCATTTTCTTGTTTCTGTGACGCATATTTTTTATTTTTCTCTTTATGTCTTTGACTGGAGTGATAGCACAGCGGTAGGGCGTTTGCCTTGCACACAGCCAACATGGCCAACCGGAGTTCGATTCCTCCGCCCCTCTCGGAGAGCCCAGCAAGCTACCGAGAGTATCTCGCCCTCACAGCAGAGCCTGGTAAGCTCCCCGTGATGTATTTGATATGCCAAACACAGTAACAACAAAGTCTCCAATGGAGACGTTACCGGGCCCACTCGAGCAAATGGATGAACAACGGGAGGACCGCTCTATGACCGCTCTATGCTATGTCTTTGACAGCTCATTTTCTTTTTTTCCCTCTTAGCGTTTGTTTTTGTTTTTTTGGCTAAACTCAGTTGTGCTCAGGGCTTACTCCTGACTGTGTGCTCTGGAATCACACCTGGTGGACTTATATGACGATGTGTGGTGCTGGCAATTGAACTGAGGTGAGCCTGCCTGCAAGGCAGTTGCCCTACCACCGTACTATTGCTCAAGCCCCAATACTTCATTTTCCTATGCCAGTTCCTTTCCATTTGTAGTACTGTAGCACTGTTCTCCTGTTGTTTATGGATTTGCTCGAGCGGGCACCAGTAATGTCTCCATTGTGAGACTTGTTACTGTTTTTGACATATCAAATACGCCACAGGGAACTTGCCAGGCTCTGCTGTGTGGGCAGGACACTCTCAGAAGCTTGCCTGGCTTTCCATTTGTATGAGCATTTGGATGAGCATACTCTCGGTAGCTTGTTGGGCTTTCCATTTGTATGAACATTTATTTATATATCTTATTTTTTTACTTTCTCCTTCACTGACCACACTTTCCTTTGGTATAATTACTCTTTAATTGCTTTCTAGCATCTATCTCTGCTATCTGTACTGCAAAATCATTTTTGGAGAAATTACCAATACTTATAGCTTTGACAGAAGGCAATATTCTGAGTTTGTCTCTCACTGTAGTTCCTAACCATCTAAATTAGAGGCATAACACTCTGAAAAACAATCCCCCTTTTTAATATAGTTAGAAAAAATCACATAATGCATAATCAGTCAATCAAATACCTATTAGTACTGAGCAAGTTAAGCAATCACAGAAAATCAAATCCAATTGGAAATCAGATTTATTAGTTGTAGGCTTCTTCGGCATAAGCTTTGCTTCCTAGGTCTGAATCCCTAGTGCCCAGTATTGTGTCCATTTTTTCAGACTGTGCCATTTGATCTTTTATAATATGCTGGGTGCCACTGCTTCTCAGAAACTTTTTTTTTTTTGCTTATTGGGTCACACTCAGCAATGCACAGGGGTTACTCCTGGCTCTACACTCAGGAATTACTCCTGACGGTGCTCAGAGAACCATATGGGATGCTGGAAATTGAACTAGGGTCAGCCACGTGCAAAGCAAATGCCCTACCTGCTGTGCTATCGCTCCAGTCCCCAGAAACATTTTTTTATCCTCAACTATTGATTTGAAGAAGGCATTCATTCATGGTTATCTTTATTATCTATTGCTCTGATAACTGTGGTCAACTAGAACCTCTCTCTTAATTACTGAAAATACCCTTCAAATAATTAGTGAATATTAATACCTAAAAGAATACAAATATCCTAATACAGAAAGTTAAATGTCATCCCTTCCTGACCCTTTTTCTGCAATCACTTCGTTCAACCAATCTCTAAGTCCATTGCTTTTTCACTGGTTGTTCTCCTTGCTATGCCATTTTCTGCATGCTAGTAACATACCCTTACTTTTTATCCTTATTTTCTTTTACATATAATATGGCATTGAGCTTCCTAGCTCAATAATGTTTTCAACCTTTTCACTCTTTTGTTTTAGTTTGGATTTTCTAAAACTGAAACCTGATCCCATAACTTCCCTTTCTAAACACTTCCATGGGTCTCCTTTGCCTACATGAATCTCAAACTTGCTCTTCAAACCATCAGAAAAATCCAATAGGACACTATGGTGCTAACAGGATAATGTCTTGAAATCCATGGGAATAGTCTTTTCATAATGCTGAACAACCATAAAAAGTTCATCAGGTGGCTTAAAATCATTTTTATTGTTCATTTAGCAGGGACAGAGATATATAGTGTTACATAATTTTATTCCATACTGTTTTTTTTAAGTAAAAATATTTTTTAAAAAACATGTTGCCTGCATCTCCTTTTCTGAGATGTGTAGTTTCATACCTTCATACTTGAAGGCTGGGATTTATACTGGGGCTCTCTCTCAACTCTGGAGAAGCCCACATTCTCTCTTGTGCATGTCTCTCTCTGTCTTTCTGTCTCTGTTTCTCTGTCTCTGTATCTGTCTCTCTCTCTCTCCCTCCCTCTTTCTCTCTACCCTCTTTCTGCAGAATTCCCAAAACCTGTTTGTATTTCAAAATGTTTTAAAAATATATAGCATGTCTTCTTTTTACTACCAGAGTGATTATACTGAATCTTTTTAAAGCATTTCGGCTGCTTTTTATATCCTGTACTTATTCAAATATTTCAATTTCTAAAATCCTCTTTCTTCATCTTCACTTTATCTCTTTTCTCTTATTCTGAGGTTGGGGTTTTCTAACAGGAAGCATGTCTTTTAAGGTACTTAACACTGTCACTGTCACTGTCCTCCCATTGTTCATCGATTTACTCTAGCGGGCCCAGTAATTTCTCCATTGTGACAACTATTACGGTGTTTGGCATATCCATTATGTCACAGGTAGCTTGCCAGGCTTTGCCGTGTGGGCAGGATACTCTCAGTAGTTTGCCGGGATCTCTAAGAGGGATGGAGGAATAGAACTCGGGTCGGCAATGTTGGCCGCTTGCAAAACAAATACCCTACCTGCTGTGCTATCTCCAGCCCAAGGTACTTAACAAGGAAATCATAATAAAGACAGGACAAAAAACCTATTTACAAAATGTACTTAATGATAGCACAGCGGGTAGGGCGTTTGCCTTGCACGCAGCCAACATGGCCAACCCAAGTTCGATTCCTCCACTCCTCTCAGAGAGCCTGGCAAGCTACTGAGAGTATCTCGCCGCAAGCTCCCCGTAACGTATTCAATATGCCAAACACAGTAACAACAAGTCTCACGAAGGAGACGTTACTGGGCCCACTCGAGCAAATCGATGAACAACCGGAGGACCGTGACCGTGACTTAGCCAGTAAAAGCCTATTTCTTTGAACTGAGCTTTAAATGTCCCTTTGCTCTTCTTTTCTAAACAGTTATCAAAAAGTCTTTAACATTTTCTGATACCTGTATTTTCTATCTTAACTAGACTTACCTGGGCTGAAGGGAGACCTCACTTATGACAAGAGTCCAATAAATAGTGATACTTATCACCTCTTACTTTTTAGTAATTTGGTCATATTTATTAACATCAAAACAAATACATAATTAATATTAACCTAAAATTTAGAAGCAAGGTCTAATTCTAGTTATTCTATACATTTGGGAGAAATCAACTAAATAAAAAGTAAAAGCTGGATAATGTACAAAATTATAATTATTGAGTTTATCAGGGGGCAAAAGTTGCAAGGGAAATGAATACACTGATTTTCAGAGAGTAGCAAGTTCCTCCACAGTGAGATGAAACACACCATCTGTCCCCTGTTAGAAGAGCATCAAAGAAAGAGGAGACTCCCATACCATGAGGTATTGAAGAGATCATTAAATATTTAGTAAAGTTTTTAAAGGCAAAGTGCAGACTAGGATACCAATTTGAAAGAACTTGAACCTCATTTATAAAGATGTTTGCACCCACTCATAAATTATTTTCACTGAACTTCATCAAGTAGCTCCAAAGAGAGCAGTCAGGGCAATAGTTCAGTATAGAACTGAATAGTTCATATAGCAGAGGTTTGTAGTCAGTGATCAGGGGCTCCCGGAGGAAACGATGAAGCCCCACTCTTCTCCAATTATTATAACACAAAAAAGTCCTAAGTCACCACTGGGCAGCAAACTCTAACTTCCAGTCTAAGAGAAATAAAATCTAATTTTTTTAGGCTACTTAGGCACAATTCCAGTCAGATTACTCCAGTGGTTAGGAGAAAAATCTCTTGTCCCCAGGATACAAGATTTAATGCTATAAGGGGAGAGTTAATATGCATCACACACACCAAATCTAAATACCTAGGTATATTGATCCAATTCTATCACACTAATGATTTACACAGGAGATGTGTGCTGATATCTGAGCATCAAAAATATATAACTCAGTATTTTCTGTTCATGTATATACAATATCCATTGTTTGATCAAATGTTATAAGGTATATAAAAATGGAGGAGTAACAATCTATTGTCAAGAAATAAAGCAATCAATAAAACCAAAATGCTTTATTACTTTAAACAATCAGACATTAGTTCTATCTGAAAAAAAAAAACTTTTAAATGACTGAGATTGAAATTGCAAAACATCAAGTGGAACACATGGGAATTTCAGCATAGAGACCTGGCTGGAAGACAATTCTTCCAAAGGAAAATTAAATTTTTTAAGTATATCTAAAGTTTTCCAGAAAATGTGATCCAAATTTTCACTTGATTTCTGTATTTGAATTTGTATAAAATATCTTAATCATAACACAGTAAGCCAGTGCCAGACTCACATTCCTTAAGGTGGTCATGGTATAAGTAGATTTCTTCTGATTTTGATTTTGGGTCACATCTAGTGGTACGTAAGGGCAACTACCAGCTTAGTACTCCAGAGTCACTCCTCGAAGTACTGAGAGTCATATGGTGCTGGATATCAAGCTCAGGGTGCATCTGCTTAACCATTTAAACTATTCTCTTGTCCCATAAAGCTAGATTTTCATTGAAACATCTTGCAACTCTATAGAAAACCACCATTACACACAGCTAAAGCTCCTATATAAACATGAAAAATAAATTGCTTGCACTTTCCCTTTAAGCCCATGTTCTCTCCTTGAACATGTGTCCCTCTTGCTGTCTCTGTTTCTTTGCTTGTTTAAGAAGTCTATGTTCTTTCTTAAGAAGTTTTTGTTCTTTCTTGAACATATAATACTCTTTCCTCACATATTTCAATTTCAATAACATCTATCATCTTTCACCAAAAATAAAGAAAAATTACTTACATGTCCATAAAATTATGCTTTTATTTGATCTGAATGAGAAATATGCTGATTCATTTTTCAAAACTTCATAAAACTGTGCAACTATAACTTATATTTATATGACTTTTATATTTATTTTATTTATATTTTTTATTTATATTAATCAAGATATTTATCTTGATCAAATAAAAATATTTTTACCATTTATTAAAATATTTTTGGTAATATTTTTTCTTGCCTAACAGTTTTTTAAAACAATGTTAATGTACATGGGTGACAGTTGCCACCATGTTAACTCACCATGGCCACTACTTTTCAGAGTCATGAACAAAATCTCTGAGAAGATGCAAAACAAGTTATGAACATTCATGGACACATCATTCATTCTGCTGAGAACTCTGGGGCACCCTCGGGAGGGGGATGGGCTGAGTCCCCACCATGCTGAGGTCAGCAGTCACACCCATTTCCCACTGCTGCAGCCACACCAATGGAATTTCTGCAGACTCATCCCAGTTGTACATTTCCTCAACTTTATTGACTGGACTGTCACATTGCATAGTATTGAAATTCCAGTAAGAGCACACCAAATTTGATGAGAAAGTAACATAGAGGGCAACTAAACTCAACAAATAACAATAACACAGAAGGCTCAGCTAGCTAAAAACAGCTTAGTACATTTACCTCAAGCAAAGATTTAACAACCCCATGGTGAGATATAATAATTTTCATAACTTTTCTTATATTAAAGTAGTTTTAATAATTTCTTTAGTCACTTTATTATAACAAGCAATATCAAATGAATTATTGTGTACATGTTTAGGGGGTGGTTGGAAAAATGGGATTAATGGGGAAGAGGAGGTCATGAATTGGTGTTGGGACATTGAAAACCCAGTAATAACTGTAGTGTAAAAAAATTCATAAACACTGGTGTTTAAATCAAGTATGAAAAACATAATGTAAAACCACTTGGCTATAAGAGAAAGTATAAATAAATAAATACACATAGGTTTTTTTCCCCTTAAATTTTTATTAGTGAAACACCATGTGGTACAGTTGTAGACTTACAATTTTTTTGTGCTTGGGTTTCAGTTATACAATGATTGAATACCCATCCCTTCACCAGTGCCCATTTCCCACCACCACGGATCCCAGTATCCCTCACACCCCCCTACCCCCCATCCCACTCTACCACTGTGGCAGGGCATTCCCTTTTGTTATCTATCTCCTTTTGAGTGCTGTGGTTTGCAAAAGAGACACTGAGTGGCAATCTTGTTCAGACTATAGCCTACTCTCATCACGCATTTCCCATCCTGAGAGGAACCTCCCAACACCCTTTATATGGTGCTCCTTTCTCTATCTGAGCTGCCTTTTCCCCTAGCATGTGCGGCTGTCTTCAAGGCCATGGAGTAATCCTCCTGGTACTTATCTCGTCTATTCTTGGGTGTTAGTCTCCCATTTTGTTACTTTATGTTCCCCAGATGAATGCAATCTTTCTATGTCTATCCCTCTCTTTCTGACTCATTTCTCTTAGCATGATACTTTCCATGTAGTACCACTTGTATGTAAATTTCATGACTTCATCCTTTCTGACAGCTACATAGTATTCCATTGTGTAGATGTACCAAAGTTTCTTTAACCAGTTGTCTGTTCTTGGGCACTCAGGTTTTTTCCAGATTCTAGGTATTGTAAACAGTGCTGCAATGAACAAACAACTGCAGATGTCGCTTTGACTATATTTTTTTGCCTTTCTGGGGTATATTCCCAGGAGTGGAATTGCTGGGGCAAATGGGAGCTCAACTTCTAGTTTTTTGAGAATCGTCCGTACTGTCTTCCAGTAGGGCTGAACCAGTCGGCATTCCCACCAGCAGTGAAGGAGGGTCCCTTTCTCGCCACATCCGCACCAACACAGGTTGCTTTTGTTCTTTTGGATGTGGGTCAGTCTCTGTGGTGTGAAATGATATCTCATTGTTATTTTTATCTGCATCTACCTGATGATTAATGATGTAGAGCATTTTCTCATACACATAGGTTTTACAACTCAATAGTATAATCCAAAAGGTGACTAGTTTTTATCAGACGATTATTTGAGTTTTAGAGTATATTTGTAAACATTTCTTTTAGAAATAAACATTTATTTTAGTATTACAATTTTCTGCATGACAAAAATCATATATCAAAAGTTTGCTGAAAATGAGGACTGGACATGAATTCATGAGGCATTCATGTTTCTCGACATTGTCAGCTAAGAAAGTTCACATGGATAAAGACTTAATTTTAAGACAATTGAATGTCCATTTTATAGTCTAGTCATTTGTGAACCTAAAGAAATACTTTAAATTTAAAAGAATAATTCATTTTCCACAGCATCCTTCTTCTAGTTTGTCATCTGCAAAATAATATATGCAATGAAGTTTCAAGTGAAATGAAACATTTAATGACAAATATTAAGCTGATTTGTGCTTATGAAGTAGAAAGGAAAGAAATGAGGAGAGTACACAATACATAGATAACTTCTATGAATTTGGAAAATTATATCTGACTATCCTCTACCTGTTATGCATCTCTGTTCAGTCTGTTTCTTCTCCTTCCTCCTCGGAATTTCACCCTCTTCTTACTTCCAATCCCTGACATACTCTTTCTCAATTTCTAGAGTCCTCAGATCATAATGATACCCTCTCTAAGGGTTGATAAAGTTTGCTGCTATCCATTATATTAAATATACGTTCTAAATAATAAGCTTGATTTCAAAAAATTTAGTTAAGACACTATGATTGAGTGCCTGAGAACAGACAATTGGTTAAAGAAACCTTGGTACATCTACACAATGGAATACTATGCAGCTGTTAAGAGAGATGAAATCATGAAATTTACTTGTAAGTGGATGGACATGGAGAGTATCATGCTACGTAAAATGAGTCAGAGAGCGGGGCAGGCATAGAAGGACTGCATTCATTTGTGGAATATAAAATAACATAATATGAGATGGACACCCAAGGTCAGTAGACACAAGGGCCAGGATTGCCCCATACTTCCAGTATTGCCCCATACTTGGAAGCCTGTCTCATGAGCTGGGGGAGAAGGCAACTGGAATAAAGAAGGGATCACTATGTCAATGATGGTTGGAGGAATCGTTCGGGATGGGAGATGTGTGCTGAAAGTAGATAAAGGACCAAACATGATAACTTCTCAGTATCTTTATTGCAGACCATCACGACCAAAAGTAGAGAGTATGGGGAAATCTATCTGCCATGGAGGCAGGAGGAGGTTTGGAAAGGGGGAGTATACCGGGGACATTGGCGGTGGAGAATATGCACTGGTGGAGGGATGGGTCTTTGATTATTGTATGATTGAAACTCAAACATGAAAGCTTGTAACTGAATTGCTTGGTGAGTAAATAATGAAATTTAATGAAATTTTTTATAAAAAAGACATGGTAGGAGCATGCTGAAAATAGAATATAGACCAAACATGATTGCCACTCAATGCTTTTTTTGCAAACCACAACACCCAAAAGGAGAGAGAGAACAAAAGGTAATACCTTGCCACAGAGGCAGGGTGGGATTAGGGGATGGGGAGTGGGAGGGATACTGGGACCTGTGGTGGTGGGAAATGGGCACTGGTTGAGGGATGGGTATTGGATCATTGTATAACAGAAACCCAAACACAAAAATTTGTAAGCCTACAAGGACCAACAAAAGGAGCACAACCCGAACAGGAGAAAGGAAATAATAAAACTCAGAGCAGAGATTAATGAGATGGAAACCCAAAAAATAATCCGAAAGATCAATGAAACCAAGAGCTGGTTCTTCGAGAAAATTAACAAGATCAATAAGCCTCTAGCAAAACTCACAAAGAAAGGGAGAGAGAAAACCCTAATAAACCGAATCAGAAATGAAAAGGGGGTCATTACAACAGAAACTACAGAAATTCAAAGGATCCTCAGGGAGTACTTTGAGAAGCTTTATGCCACAGAACATCAAAACCTCGAGGAAATGGATAAATTCCTAGACTCCTACAGACTCCCAAGGCTGAACCAAGAAGACCTGGAATACCTGAACAGAACTATCACCATCAAGGAAATTGAAATGGTAATAAAAAGTGTCCCCAAGCACAAAAGTCCTGGCCCAGATGGATTCACTAGTGAATTCTTCCAAATCTTTAAAGAGGACTTACTCCCAATCCTCTTTAAGCTTTTCCATGAAATTGAAATATCAAAAACACTTCCGAACAGTTTCTTCGAAGCAAATATCACACTAATAACAAAGGCAGAAAGAGATATCACAAAGAAAGAGAATTATAGGCCGATATCCTTGATGAACACAGATGCAAGGATCCTCAACAAACTACTAGCAAATAGAATCCAACTACTCATCAAAAAGATCATACACCATGAACAAGTAGGATTCATCCCAGGGATGCAAGGATGGTTTAACATTCGGAAATCGATCAACATAATCCATCATATCAACAAAAGAAAAGATAAAAAGCATATGATCATATCAATAGATGCAGAGAAAGTATTTGACAAGATCCAGCACCCCTTTATGATGAAAATCCTAGCCAAAATGGGTATAGAGGGGACTTTCCTCAACATAGTTAAAACCATCTACCACAAGCCTACAGCAAGCATCATCCTCAATGAGGAAAAACTGTGAGCATTTCCTCTAAGATCGGGAACGAAACAAGGATGCCCACTCTCTCCACTGCTGTTCAATATAGTACTGGAAGTATTTGCAATAGCGATTAGGCAAGAAAAAGATATTAAGGGCATTCAGGTAGGAAAGGAAGAAATCAAGCTCTCACTATTCGCAGATGATATGATACTCTACTTAGAGAACCTCCACCAAAAAACCCTAGTAACAATAGACTTGTATAGTAAAGTTGCAGGCTATAAAATCAATACCCAAAAGTCCATGGCTTTCCTATATGCAAACAGTGAGAGAGAAGAAAGCGACATGAAAAAACAATCCCTTGCTCGGCCAGTGGCGTGGCATCTTTGAAGATATCATTAGCTTCAATGTCATGGAGGGTTTTGCGAACTTTGTCTTCAATGTACCTTATGGTTTCTGGTCTGATGTTGAGGTCTTTAATCCATTTTGATCTTACTTTTGTACATGGTGTTAGGCAGAGTTCTGAGCCCATTTTTTTGCATGTAGCCGTCCAGTTCTGCCAGCACACTTTGTTAAAGAGGCTTTCCGTACTCCATTTCACATTACTTGCACCTTTATCAAAGATTAGATGAGCATATGATTGAGGGGAGATGTCAGTGTATTCAATCCTATTCCACTGGTCTGTAGTTCTGCCTTTGTTCCAGTAAAATGCTGTTTTGATTATTACTGCTTTGTAGTACAGTTTGAAGTTCGGGAGGTTGATTCCTCCCATTTTCTTTTTCCCAAGAATTGGTTTAGCTATTCGTGGGGGCTTATTGTTCCATATAAATTTCAGGAGTGTTTGCTCCATTTCTTTGAAGAATGTCATGGGTATCATTATAGGGATTGCATTGAACTTATACAATGCTTTCGGTAGTATTGCCATTTTGACAATGTTAAGTCTCCTGACCCATGAGCAGGGGATATCTTTCCATTTCCTCATGTCCTCTTTTATTTCCTGAAGTAGCGTTTTGTAGTTTTCTTTGTACAAGTCCTTTACTTCCTTAGTTAAGCTGATTCCTAGGTCCTTGATTTTCTGGGGCACAATTGTGAACGGGATTGTTTGAAATTTACATACAAGTGGTACAACATGGAAAGTATCATGCTAAGCGAAATGAGTCAGAAAGAGAGGGATAGACATAGAAAGATTGCATTCATCTGCGGGATATAAAGTAACAAAGTATGAGATTAATACCGAAGAATAGCTGAGATCAGCACCAGGAGGATTACTCCATAGCTCAGTGGCCAGCCGGGCATTCTAGAGGAAAGGGCAGCTCAGATAGAGAACGGAGGACCAAATAAAGGGTGTTTGGAGGATCCTTCCAGGAGGGGAGATGCATGTCGAAAGTAGACTATGGACTGAACATGTTTGCCACTCAATGCCTCTTTTGCAGACCACAACACCCAAAAGGAGAGAGAGAACACAGGGGATTGCCCTGCCACAGAGGCAGGGGGGATGGGGGGATGGGGGTGGGGGGGATATTATCCATGGTGGTGGAAAATGGGCACTGCTGGAGGGATGGGCATCTGATCATTGTATAATCGAAACCCAAGCACAAAAAATTGTAAATCTACCACTGTACCTCATGGTGTTTCACTAATAAAAAAAACATCAAAAAAAAAAAAGAAAAGTTAGGAACAAAGTAAAAAAAAATAAAATTAAGGGCTTACTGAACTGGTAGAAGTCAAACCAATTTAAATCATTTGATCTTATACTAAAAAGTACAAACTTCTTACCTTTTTTATACCTAATAAATGCTTTTCTGGTAAAAAAAATAAATAAAATAAAATAAAACAAACAAACAAAAAATCAATCCCGTTCACAATTGTGCCCCAGAAAATCAAGGACCTAGGAATCAGCTTAACTAAGGAAGTAAAGGGCCTGTACAAAGAAAACTACAAAACTCTACTTCAGGAAATAAAAGAGGACATGAGGAAATGGAAAGATATCCCCTGCTCATGGGTCGGGAGACTTAACATTGTCAAAATGGCAACACTACCGAAAGCATTGTATAAATTCAATGCAATCCTTATAAGGATACCCATGACATTCTTCAAAGAAATGGAACAAACACTCCTGAAATTTTTATGGAACAATAATCCCCCATAAATAGCGAAAGCAATTCTTGGGAAAAAGAAAATGGGAGGAATCAACCTCCCTAACTTCAAGCTCTTCTACAAAGCAGTAATAATTAAAACATCATGGTACTGGAACAAAGGCAGAAATGCAGACCAATGGAACAGGGTTGAATACACTGACATCTCCCCTCAACCATATGATCATCTAATCTTTGATAAATGTGCAAGAAATGTGAAGTGGAGTAAGGAAAGCCTCTTTAACAAATTGTGCTGGCATCATTGGATGGCTACATGCAAAAAAATGGGATCAGAACTCTGCCTAACACCGTGTACAAAAGTAAGATCAAAATGGATCAAAGACCTCAACATCAGACCAGAAACCATAAGGTACATTGAAGACAAAGTTGGCAAAACCCTCCATGACATTGAAGCTAATGGTATTTTCAAAAATGCCATGCCACTGGCCGAGCAAGTGAAAACAGAGATAGATAAATGGGACTATCTTAAACTAAGAAGCTTCTGCACCTCAAAAGAAACAGTGACCAAAATACAAAGACAGTCTACAGAATGGGAAAGGATATTCGCCGAATACATATCTGGCAAGGGGTTGATATCAAGGATATACAAAGTACTGTTTAAACTCCACAAGAACAAAATATCCAACCCCATCAAAAAATGGGGCAATTAAATGAACAGAAATTTTCTCAAAGAAGAAATCTGAATGGCAAAAAAGCACATGAGGAAATCCTCTACATCATTAATCATCCGGGAGATGTAGATCAAAACCACAATGAGATACCATCTCACACCTCAGAGACTGGCCCACATTTAAAAGAACAAAAGCAACCGATGCTGGTATGGATGTGGCGAGAAAGGGACACTCCTTCACTCTTGGTGGGAATATCGACTGTTTCAGCCCTTCTGGAAAACAGTATGGACGATTCTCAGAAAATTAGAAATTGAGCTCCCATTTGACCCAGCAATACCACTCCTGGGAATATATCACAGAGAGGCAAAAATGTATAGTCGAAGTGACATCTGCACTTGTTTGTTCATTGCATCACTCTTTACAATAGCCAGAAACTGGAAGAAATCTGAGTGCCCAAGAACAGATGACTGGTTAAAGAAACTTTGGTACATCTACACAATGGAGAACTATGTAGCTGTTAGCAAAGATGAAGTCATGAAATTTACATACAAGTGGTACAATATGGAAAGTATCATGCTAAGCGAAATGAGTCAGAAAAAGAGGGATAGACATAGAAAGATTGCATTCATCTGGGGGATATAAAGTAACAAAGTATGAGATAAATACCCAAGAATAGCTGAAATCAGCACCAGGAGGATTACTCCATAGCTTAGAGGCCAGCCGGGTATTCTAGGGGAAAGGGCAGCTTAGATAGAGAAAGGAGCACCAAATAAAGAGTGTTTGGAGGATCCTCCCAGGAGGGGAGATGCATGTCGAAAGTAGACTATGGACTGAACATGTTTGCCACTCAATGCCTCTTTTGCAGACCACAACACCCAAAAGAAGAGAGAGAACACAAGGGATTGCCCTGCCACAGAGGCAGGGTGGGATGGGGAGGATGTGGGTGGGGGATATTATCCATGGTGGTGGAAAATGGGCACTGGTGGAGGGATAGGTATTTGATTATTGTATAATTGAAACCCAAGCACAAAAATTTGCAAATCTACTACTGTACCTCATGATGTTTCACTAATAATAATAATTTAAAAATTTCAGAAGAAAAAATAAATAAATAAATAAATAAATAAATCAAAATTTGTAAGCCTACAACTGTATCTCATGGTGTTTCACTAATAAAAAATTTTTAAAAAGACACTATGATTTACAAAATTGATAATGGAAGGCTTTTATACAAAAATATTCCAACACCACACCATCTACTAGAGTGTAAGATAAGCTTAATTTTTATTTTAAAATGTTTAATACTTTAGATAAATTATCTTTTCCAATAAACTCCCACTCTGCACCTAAAATATTTTAATACCAATGTTCACATAGAAAATTCAATACAAAATTATACCTCACTATAATTTGGTGAGATAGTTAGAGTTATTTGAAACATATAAATTTGAGAAAAACACCCAAATCTCAGTTTTAGTTGCTTCTAGCATAAAAGCTTGAAATTAAGATTAATTTAAAAATTTTAACTAACCTGTGTTTCATCATTTTCACCTCCTTTACCACTTCTGGGAGAAAATAAAATAATGGTACAAAAAGTATATTTAGACCTATTATTACTACTATGATTGTAGTGTCTTTGTTTATAGCTCAAACTGTGATGTCCCATTTTAAAGCATATACATTTTTAGAATTTCTACTTCCATAAATAAGTACCTAAATTGGAAAAGAGAAGAAAACTAGCCTGTTAAAAAGGAAAAATTAGTTTTACTTATATTTACAAACATCTAGATGTCTAAAACAAATGGGGTTTTGTTGACAATTTATCCTTCTATTCAAACTTCCATGGAACAGTAATAACAATAACAACAAAAGAATCAGAGTCCTTATTTTAAGTTCTAGCATAAAGTACCTGATATATTCTGGTGTTTGTTTGGGGAGGGGCACACCTGGTGGTGCTTAGTGCTTACTCTAAGAGCTCCACTTAGGGATCACTCGTGGCAGTGCTCAGGGACCCTAGGAGATGCTGGGAATAGAATCCAGATTGGTCACGTGCAAGACAAGCACTCTACCTACTATATTATCACTCTGGCCCATCTGATCTATTTTGAAGTCAAAGTCTGTATACAAAGTCTTCCTCTCTCCTCAATGACAGCCATTTTTAATTTTTTAAATAAAATGTTGGTTTTGTTCAGGCAATATCGGATAATAGTGTATATTTTAGAGGTACCATGAGCAAACAAGCCTCCATCATCACAGACCATTGGACTCTTTCAGCATTTTCTCTCCTCTCCCTTGATGCTTAGAGGTTAAGGGTTGTTTTCACTGGAAATAGTCTATTCTCTTACTTTGTTTCATTCTATGTACATATGAGTGAGACCATCCAATATTTGTTTTTTCCCTTATATTTTTACTTAGCCTGACTCTTTAGTTCCATATATGTTGTAGCAAAAGGAAAGATTTCATTTGTTTGTTTATAGTATGTTCAGTATATGACACTGCATTCAGTAGTATGACATTGTTCATACACTGTTCAGTAGTATGAGATTGGGCAGACATAACAATTTTTTTACCCATTTATCTCTCTTGAGTCTCTTGAACTATTTTTATAACTTGTAGATATTAAAAGTACTACAATAACCATAGTAAATATTTTTTGCATAAGTGTTTTGGTATTTTTGGGATATTGGAATAAACGCATAGTAGTGGAATTGTTGGATAGTGTTGTAATTCTATTCTAAATTTTTTGAGAAATCTCTATACTTTTCCCTTAGAGCTGAAACAGTTGAATTTTCCACCAATAGTGAATAATAGTTTCTTTTTATCCACATTTCTGCCAACACTAGGTGCTCCAGGAACTTTTATGATATAGGGCATTGCCACTGGCATGAGGTGTTACCTCATTCTTATTTTAATTTACATTTACGTGATAATATGTGATACTGAATATTTTTAAATGTCTGTTGACTAGTTGTATGACTTTGGGAAAGTGTCTGCTCAACTTAAGAGATATCCTGTAGAGACAGGAGGCTTGGGGGGGTAAGGGGGTGGAGAAGGGGCACAGCAGGGAAACTGGGGACATTGGTGGTGGGAAACGTATACTGGTGAAGGGATGGGTATTGGAACATTGTATGCCTGAAATGCAGTCATGAACTACTTTACTACTGTGTATCACAACATGATTCAATAAAAAAATTAATTAATAAGTACTCTATAAAATAAAGTAAGTAGATCTAGTAGATAATTTAAGTATGCAATATGAATTTAGTATGTAATATGAAATAGTAAATAAAATTTCAATGCCAAAAAAGATATTTTGAAATGAAGATATACATGATAGCAAAACATTAGGTAAATTTTAATGTGCACACACCCCCTTTTCCAATCACATCGACCTCACTACCCAGATTACCGTGTAGAATATTTCCACCACACTGGAGAGGTGGATCCATGTGCTCTTCCTAGTCCATATCCTAAGGTAATAACCCTTCTGTATTTAATCACCACAGGTTAGTGATGTCATTTTTTAAAAATAATTATAAGAAATCAATAATATATTTGGATAATTCTCTTTTTCAAAGTTCATAACTTCAACAGGACTCTGAGAGCTATATAAAAATAAATATTCTATGAATGAACTCTTCCATCATCCTTTTTCCAGCCTTCTGACATTTAGGGTTTATCAGGTAGGAAATAACAATACCTCTTTGAGTTGAGAAAGAAAAATAAAAGACCCAACACAATTTCAAATAAAGTTCCTGCAGCAATAGCAGAAAATGAGGAAGACTAAGAATAGTCAGTGTTTTTCTGCTGTTTTTGTTTGGGCAGGAGCGATAGCACAGCGGTAGGGCGTTCGCCTTACAAGCAGCCAACATGGCCGACCCGAGTTCGATTCCTCCGCCCCTCTCTGAGAGCCCGGCAAGCTACCGAGAGTATTCGATATGCCAGACACAGTAACAACAAAGTCTCCAATGGAGACGTTACTGGGCCCGCTCGAGCAAATCGACGATCAACGGGAGGGCCTTTACCTTTACCTTAACCTTTGTTTTTGTCATTTTTTGTTTTGGAGTCACCCCGGCACCACTGGATCTGTGCATAGGGATTGCTCCTGGTGATGCTCAGGGGACTGTATGTGGTGCCAGGGATTGAACGCAGTCAGCTGCATGGAAGGCAAGTCCTAACCCACTATACTATCTCTGCAGTCTCAAATGTTTCTTATTCTTTGTAAGATTCTCCCAATAATAGCTCTATTCAGTAGTATATACAAATGGATGAAAGGGGGAAGCACTCTATGTCTAGGGGTTCAATGGTTTCCATTATCATTTATTTTCAAAGGAACAACTTCTCAGCCATCTGTAAATGTTTCATAATTTCTATTATCCTTTTCATGTCTCACCAGACTCATTTGTTTGTATTTCTCTACAAACAGCTACTCCTCCCAAGACACCTGACATATAACAGTGGTATTACTTTTTTTTTACATCAGTGTGACATTTTCTGGGTCCCTTGTGCTCCCTAAATGGAGTACCTCAGAATTAGATATTCCTGGAATATAATATAAATCTTCATTTTCTGTAAGAGTTGTACTATAAATTTAAATTTTATTTCTTTCTTTTCAAAGCTTATAAGTACAAATACAAAATATCTTATATTTTAGTTCTCAACATTAGAGATTTAGTCATCATGTTTTTGGCCAAGGTACAAAAGGAAAATTTTTAAAAACTGAAGTAGAAATAAAAGGAACTTTTTTATCCATGTGTTTCTCTTCCTAGTGACTATCAGGGAATCAAGCTGTGAGTTTGTCCCTCTACAAATTGAAGAGATGAATCACATTGGGTTAATTGTCTAGATACAACACAGTTTTCTTTAGCCTATTAATTTTTACCTCTTCTTTTAAAGTCTTATTCACAGAATTTATGCTTTCTCAAATATTGTAGATTAATCTTAGCTCTATTAAAATTGTAGGCTGGACAGAGCTGGGAATTAATATTGCCAAGTCCTCTTACAGACAAACTAATAAGGGTGGTCAGTAAATTGCATGAATTTATTATTTTTTTACAACTGCATAATATTTCATGATGTGTGTATATATATTTATGCACATATATATCACATATTCATAATCTATCTAATCCTTCATTGGTCACCTACATTGGTTCCTTAGTTACTGTACTAAGTACAGCAATGAATAATGGTATGCATATGACATTTTGAATAAATGATTTTATGTCCTGGGGTAGATGTCCCAAAGTGGAATTGCTGGGTCATATGGAAGCTCAATTATAAGTTTACTGACACCTTCCCATACTGTTTTCCACAGGAGTTGAGACAAACATACCCCAGAATTTAGGGAAGAGGAGAACAGGGAAGAAATCAAGTGGGAAAGAAGATGAGAAAGGGGAGTATTGGAACAGGGATTGGGGCTTTGGTTACACTGGTGATTTAGGAGAGCAGTATAGCACTATATCCAGAGCACAGATTTAACAACACTGAAAGCACAAGATCTAAGCTGCAATACTGAACTTTGCAATGTGCCTTTCAAGATGGCTGGTAGGATGTGCGGCAGGAGGATGGGGAGAGATGAAGTATGGGGACATGCGTGCAAAGAAATTGACACTGGGGTGGAATTGATGTCAAAATATTATATGCCTAAAATTCAACTATGAATAACTTTATACATCACAGATCTTTAATTAAATAAAAAATTACTTAAAGAAAATAAGGATGGTCAGGCAGCATAAGAGGCCTGGTCAATGCTAACCAGTCAGTATATTGAGAACCAAGCCAATATCCTAGAATGCCCAAATGCTGCATTCCATTCCTTTGCCCTTGCGGTAGATCATATTAGTGACCTATTCTTTGTTACTTTTCAGGAAGTTGAAATTGAGATGTCAGTCAGAGTTGGTTCTAATATGGAGGATCTCTCAGGGAGGGAGAGCTGCTTTTCCATTTCACAGCTGATGACAACCACTATATTCCTTGTGGTTGTAGAATTTATGGTTTTGAAAGTTGGCTGGTTGCTTACTGAGGCTATTCTTAATCACTGAAGGTTCTGTGTGAGTCTCCTAACATGGTAAATAACATTGTTTAAGTAGGGCTTGCAAGAAGACCTAAAGAGAGTTTGTTGGCAAGATGGAATTTCATGTAATATAAAATCATTACAGAAGTCACAGTTCATCAACTGCCAAATTTCAATGAAAGCAAGCTATAAGTCTTATTCATACTCAAGAAAAGGAGACTCTATTCAAGGGATAACTGTT
Organism: Sorex fumeus; assembly: GCF_029834395.1. Taxonomy (NCBI): domain Eukaryota; kingdom Metazoa; phylum Chordata; class Mammalia; order Eulipotyphla; family Soricidae; genus Sorex; species Sorex fumeus. The sequence continues at coordinate 4,003,190 of NW_026606078.1, read as the reverse complement.
AGGAGCTAGAATTACTGGGGAGCACCTTGGAGTCTAACTGGCTACAACACTGCAATACTGAAATTTCACTCCAGTGAATATTCAACTAAGTGCTGGTGTTCATCTGGGATAATTTCAAAAATATTCATGATGCAGCTTAACAATGCTGTACTCTCCTCTCCCAGTTATAACACCTTCAAAGGCATGAATCTCTCAAAACTGTTTGAAATTCAAGTCCTCCTCTTGCCTTTTCCTCAGTATTGTCTCTGACCTTGTGCACACTTTAATCTGAAACCAATCAATTGTTCCCACTATAAACTCAGAGTGCTTGCTTGTAACAATTCTGATTTCTCCACTCCACTGGGGATTCCAAAAGACTTCTCCTTTTTTATTGAGGAGATCATTTTACAAATAGGGTAGCCCCTATAATTTATAGTACCATCTCCAATTCTCATGTATGCAACTTGAAGCAAACATACTATTTACCCTATGAAGACTCTTCTTAATACTCTGTGCCATAGTTTCTGTATCTGCAAACAATGGTTTGAAGTCCTTCTTAGAAACCTTAGGAGGTTAATTCTATGAGCCATCAAAGGCAAAATTGTTCTTCCTAGTCTATCACCTGCATGTAGAGAAAGGAAGTCATAGAGAGAGGAAGCCTGGAAAAGACTTTGAGTTTACTCCCTCTCTTTCTTACTGGTTTATCACTGGTCTTTAATACTATAGAGTTTCAGAAGCACAGCATCACACCTCCTTGTATGTGCAGACCTCACCACACCCAACACTAAACTCCTAGTACTATCACCAAACAGACCCCTCTATTAATTCCTCCCCTCCCCCAATCTTCTTTCCTCCTGGTAACCACCATGGTTTTTGATTGATTTAGAAGCTAATTTTGCTTCTTTTATTTTACAGTTCATTAGCTTTAGTTATTCATATTCCACACAGTGAATAAACACCTAGTAATTTTTCCCACTTTCTAATTTTACTTAGCAGTATCACCTAAGATGCCAGTCGTTTATGAACCACCTATAGTTATTTTTATTCCTTTAAGGTGGAGAAGTATTCCATTATGTATCATCTCTCCCACCCCTGCCATCTTCTGCCATCCTCAGTGTAGTTTTCTCTTTCTTTTTCTTTCTTTCTTTCTTTCTTTCTTTCTTTCTTTCTTTCTTTCTTCCTTCCTTCCTTCCTTCCTTCCTTCCTTCCTTCCTTCCTTCCTTCCTTCCTTCCTTTTGATTTGGGGGCAACACCTGGTGGTGCTCAGATCTTACTTCTGGCTCTGCACTCAGAGATCACTTCTAGCAGACTTGGAGTATAATACATGATTCCAGGGAACAAACCCAGGTCAGCTGCATGCAAGGGAAATTCCTTATCTGCTATACTATCATTTCTACCCTGCCATGCAGCTTTTTCTAGATTTCAGACAAAAGAGTCATTTCTCTGGGAGATTCCCTCCAAAGGGCATGATCTTCCTCTATGAATTTATTTTAATATTGGGAACCAGGGAGAAAAATCAAGCAATTGACCATAAATGAACACTGAGGAGAGATGTAAATATATATAAAAAAGACCTGGCATGCCAGCATCCAAAAGACTCTGCATTTGCAAAACAACCTGCTCCACAGACCAGTGGATTCCTTATAATCAGCCTCTTTTGCAGACTAGCATGTGATGCTACCTGCCTATTCTCAGGTATTGAAGTAGTTACCATGTTCAAGAACATTTTTTTTCATATTACAGGGTACATTGTGAAGTCACTCAGAGGAGAAGACCATAAAGATAATGCTGTGAACAACAGGATTCTTTCTTCCTAAAAAAATCTGGAACCTTAGATATGTTCCATATAGCACAGTAAAGATCTTGTCGAGTTTTTTTTTTTTTGGACACTACAATTAAGTGCAATTAATATATAAAAATTCATAAATGTTGAAGGTACTAACTTTATAATTTGGGGAACAAGGTGACACCTACAAAACTACCACAACCAATCCATAAAAATAATCATGCTGTGCACATTATAATTGAGAGATTTGATACAATCAAAGGCAGGGAAGGGAAACCAAGACATACTCTGCCTTAGCATTTTAGTCACTCTGAACTGTTATCACAGAATGTTAGCATTAGCGCTAATGTAAAGTAAGTAAAGGCCCTCCCGTTGATCATCGATTTGCTCGAGTGGGCCCAGTAACGTCTCCATTGGAGACTTTGTTGTTACTGTTTCTGGCATATCAAATACTCTCAGTAGCTTGCCGGGCTCTCCAAGAGGGGCGGAGGAAGCGAACTCTGGTCGGCCATGTTGGCTGCGTGCAAGGCAAATGCCCTACCCGCTGTGCTATCGCTCCAGCCCGATGAAAGATGGAATTTTATTCCTCACAATTCTGGAGGCTGGAAAGCTTGGAATCAGGATACCAGAAATGGCGGGTTTTGGTGATAATCTACTTCTGAGCTACAGATTTGTGTCCTTGGAAGTTATAAAAAGATGGAGACAGCACGTAATCTCTTTTATGACTATTTATGAGATATCTCTCTGGGGACTTAATCACCACCCAAAGCCATCATCACACTTCCTCAGATCAAGACTTTTGGGGTTAGGATTTCAACAGGAGATTTGGACAGAGACATAAACATTTAGATGCTTTGACTTTGACTAGATGCTGATTCTAGAAGCTGGGCATGGCTAGAACCAGTGGTGGTAAGGTTGAATTGTTTATTTTATTGTACTTTAGTTTGAGGGCCACACATGGCAGCACTCAGAAATCATTTCTGGTGGGGCTTGAGGGACCATATTGAGAGTTGGGAATTGAATCTGAGTCAGCCACCTGCAAGATCAATACCCTGCCTGGTGTACTATCACTCTAGCCTCTAAGATTGCCTTTGAAGAAAGGAATTCCTGCCCTCCCTGAGATCACCAGCCAAGGATCACACAATTTCCTCTGCTTTCTGGCTAGAGTCTGATGCAAGATATGCAAGAATTTCCATTTAAAATGGAAACTAAGAATATGAAATGTAGAATCTCATGTAAGCTACCGCAGAAGAAATGAATCAAAAAATCTAGAAATAAATTCACATAAATACCTGCTTTACTTTAGAACAAAACTTATCTCCTAACTGGCATCTTCCAAGAAGTTCTCCTCACCCTCAACCCAATGGATTCCGACTAGACCCATAACAACAACACATCTCGAACTTTCACTATCGCATGTGCTCCTCAGAGATGGTTCCTCTGCTGCTTTCTCCTATTTCCAGAAAAAAAATTCAATTCATGATCATTTGATATTGTTTACCCCTTTACTTTAATGTTCAAATATATCTAAGTCAGAGACCTCAGCTATGTTATGCCATTGCCTAAAACAATGTCACTGTCACTTTTAAATGGAAAACTATTGAAATATACAGAAAATTTTAAAAAATCCAATGAGCACACACACACACACACACACACACACACACACACACACATATATATATATATATACACTGTTTAGATTCAACCAATATTAAATTTGCCACATTTTGTTGCTGTCATTGAATCTATCTATACCTGTTCTTGTTAAGCTATTGAAAATATATTACAGGCATAATATCCCTTTGTCAGAGGGAGGCACACGTTTGGTACTCAGGACTTACTCCTGGTACTATACTCAATAATCACTCCTCACAGTGTTCATGGAACTGTATGCAGTAGCAGGGACCTAACAAAGGTCTGCTGTGTGCCATGAAATTGTCTTACCCTGTGTGCTATCTCTACAGCCCCTGTAATGACATATTATCTCCAACTACTTCAATTCTCTTAAGAACACTTAGGCCCTGAAAAATAACAGCATTCCACTACACGTGAAAAACAACAATAATTTAAGAGTAACAATTAAAATCTTCCCATTGCTTCCAAAATGTGTTTTTATGTAATATTGTTAGTTATTCTAAGAAAAGTGCATAGTAATGTTTTGTCCACATTTTTTGACATAAACACTGTAAACACTGTCCTCCCGTTGTTCATCGATTTGCTTGAGAGGGCCCAGTAATGTCTCCATTTTGAGACTTGTTGTTACTGTGTTTGGCATATTGAATACATCACAGGTAACTTGCTAGGCTTTGCTGTGCGGGCGAGATACTTTCAGTAGTTTGCTGGGCTCTCCAAGAGGGGAGGAGGAATCAAACCCAGTTCGGCCAGGCTGGCTGCGTGCAAGGCAAACGCCTTACCACTGTACTATTACTCTAGCCCCATTTTCATTTTTATCATTTCTTAATCATTTTTTTCGCTCCAGCCTCCATTTTTTTAATTAATTTTTATCGATCCAGCCCCCCTGGATCCAGCCCATCTAGGGCTGGGGATGTAGCTCAGTGGTAGAGCACATGCTTTGCATGCATGAGGCCCTGGTTCGATTCCCAGCATCTCTAAGCCATTTTGCCTTTATTTGTCGATTGGTTGTCATTGTCAGATTTTTGACATAGAGCTGCTAAAATGTTTGGAATTTTCTTAGTGATAAATAAGACCAAGAAAGATAAAATTTTGTCTTTTTGTTATTCATGACAGGTCCCTTCCAATGACACTAGAGCTTATGTTAAAAATAGATGAATTTTGGAAAGTCCCTAAGGTGGGGGCTGGTTGCCAAGGAAATCAACTGTGATTACAGGGTAGAAGCTCTCAATTCCACATTCCTCCCAATCCATATGCCCATTACCACCTCCTGGGAGGAGAGAGGGAAGAAGTTGAATCTCACAAAGGCCAATCATTTAATCAACCATTCCTATAGTGAAGTTTCCAGAACCCTGCCACCTGCAAAGGAGGAGTTTCTGAGATTCTCAGGCTAATGAACATCAAGATTCTGGAAGGGTGGTACATTTAGAGAGGACATGAACTCTTCATGGCTCACTCCATGCCTCTTCCCACATGCTCTGCCCTACTCTGGGCCCTTCTTGAATTATTAACCTTCAACAAAAAATTGGAAATCTAGCAACTAGCTGTTTTTCTGATTTTCATCAGGCATTCTAGCAAACAAATCTGAGGAAAGAGTTATAGGAATTTCTCATTTACAGTGAATTGATCACAAGACAAGCAACAATTTTGGAGTTAGATTAACCTCTTTGAAGTCTTTTATTTTTTAAAGCATCTTAAGATTTATTTTATTTTATTTATTTATTTTTGGGTCACACTCGGCAATGTTCAGGGGTTACTCCTGGCTCTGCACTCAGGAATTAACTCCTGGCATTGCAGGGGTGGACCATATGGGATGCTGAGGATTGAACCCAGGTCAGCCACGTGCAAAGCAAACACCCTCCCCACTGTGCTATCATTCTGGCCCCTCTGAAGTCTTGTAGGACTTAGCCCTTTACCAGTGAGACCTGATTCTATCTCAATGTAGATAATATTAGATAAATTAAATTGTAAGACACCTAGTTAGCATCATACAATTGTTTGATAGGAGAAAAGTATACATTTGGAGATTTCTAAATAGATCAAATGTAAAATACCCTGTGGAACATATACTTGTAACATCAAGTAAAGTGAATGTACATATTTCTTAACACCCTGTATTTTTTAAGCAATACTACAAAAAATGAGCCAAAATAATAGCTTTAAAGCAAGTGAACTGATGATGCTGTGGGCCCAAGAGATCCAAATCTCTAAATGCTAACATCTTATTTATCACTCCTGACGTTTTATTAACACTAGGTGTTCAAGGGACTCTGTGACCTAGATCATCAACCTTCCCTAAAAGGATTATATCAACCAGAATATGGAAAAGAAATCCAGAGGCCCACATATTGATTTCGTGACTGTAGGCCACTTGCTGACCATTATGGACCCTCAATCTCAAAGACAAACAGCATTCTCTCAGAGCTCAGACTTCCTGAGTGCATGTATACCCCTTTCCCCCCTGACACACACATATACACACACAGAGCAAATAAGATAGGTAAGAGGAGCAATCATGTATATGTGTTCCAGCAATACAGCCTTATCCTATAGTTTAGCTCTATTATACCCCCGAGTCTTAGATTCATTCATACTTGGGCAAATAGTTTCAAGATCAATTCACACAAAAGATTATTAAATAAAATTCCCGTTCTCACCATTCTTAGCATTATTTAAGATAATAATCATATTAATGAAGACATTTTTGTTAATACATGAAAGTACAAATTTCTCTTAGAAACCACTCTCATTACATCTATTGAAATTGGAGTTATAATTCTTTTTTATATTCATATAATCACCTATTTCTATAAATACATTGAGCAGCTATTCATAAGTATAATATCTACAAGCACTTCTTCTATTTTAAATTTTAAGTTTTTATTGAATAACTATGAGATACATGGTTACAAATAATTCTTAAGGTGAATAGCCAAGATATTAACTTTAAAGGATATTTCCACTGACATGAGAATTTTCTCCTAAAGGATTTATAGAAAATGAACAAAAGACTGTAGGAATGTGGAAAATGACAGGTAGCATAGCCATTAATTCCTAAATGCTTTGAGTTCCAACTTTCTGCTCTTTCTTCTAGGCTTGTTCAAAGGAAGAAAAGTGTCTTGCACAAGCTTTCTTTGGAGTTGGAACAACAGAATGCCTGCAGCTTAAAACATTGTGGAAGATTATGCTGGTTCAGTAGCTTAATCTCATCAATACAGTCAAAAAAATCCTTATTATTATATTGTTTCATCAAAGAGAAAAAGCAAAGTTCACTAGCTAGAATACATCAAAGGTATGGATTAGTACTCTGATTAAAACAGCCAAGGAAGAGAAAGGAAAGAAATTCCCTGAGTGTCAATATTCTATCCTGTTGCTAACTAGCTGTTTCTGGTAGCCTACAATAAAAGTGTATGCAACACTTGAAGCATAATATTTGAAAAAAATACGCAAAATTATATATACAATACAAAAAAGAGTTTAGCTACAGGTTGGTGGAAATTGATCCAAAATATCCCACTATGTTTAATTAGGAAAATATCAAAAAGTAAAATGGGATGAAACTATGATATAGTTCCAAGATAAGGAAAGGATGAGACTTAATGGGTTGATTTATGTGTTCTTTTCTCCCCACTGCATAATTTTCTTTTTTTTTTTAACTTCTATAATTTTATTTTTTATTTATTTTTATTTTTTATAATTTATTTATTTATTGAATCACTGTGGGAAAAGTTACAAAGCTTTCAGGTTTAGGTCTTGGTCATGCAAATATCAAACACATTTCCCTTTACCAATACTTATTTTTCACCACGAAGAACCCCAATAAACCCCCACCCCGCACCCCTCCCAATGCCTGTGAGGCAGATGAATTCTAGTTAACACTCTATCTACTTTGACTAGATTCATTGCTTCAATAAAAGATGCACCATTATTATTTAGAGTTTACCCCCCCAAAATCAGACATGCTGAAAAAGCATTGTGAAATGATTTGCTTTCTACAGCTGGGTTCAAGAATTAAATGATGTCACATGGCCGCTATTACGGCCGTGCGGCTTTGGATTTCTGCTGTTTTACTTATTAACCCTGGAAGTATTTCTACTGAGAGTCAGATAATTAAGAGATTGGTTTCTGTGCTCTGGAGCCATGGCCGTGACAGAGAGCTGCTTGTGGGGGGCAACTGGTGACCTTGGTAGGGCTTGAAGGACAAACTGGGAACGCACCCCTTTCCATGAGGTTTTAGTCGCTCCGCCACCACCAGCTCATACCTGGCTTTCACAAGGCTCCCAAGTGGTTGCCATCTTTCTTTCCAGAGGGGAAAAGGCGGAAGGGACCAACACCCTTTCCCCTCCGGGCAGACATCGTGGCGTGGATTAACGCATAGTCTGTTCACTTTTCTGCTCCAAGCTGCTGGGCTCTGCATTAAGTCCTTGTGCTTCTGGAGCCATGACCATGCCGGAGAGCCGCTCGTGGCAGGTAACTGGTGACCTTGGTAGGGCGTGAAGGACCACTGCATAATTTTCTAGGGCATAATAAATATGACTATATTTAGTATACTTGTTTTTTTAAGTGAATATAATTAATACCTTTTGGAAGCAAAAAACCACTTGGTATAGAAATGAACGAAGGATAAGATAGTGCTGGACAGACACATGAGTAGGCATTTGCAGTAGACTTGTTTGCTGTTTCAAAACATTCACAAATAAATCAGGCATGAGTCACTGTCACTATCCCCCCTTGTTCATCAATTTGCTTGAGTGGGCACAAGTAACATCTCACAACAAATTGTGAGACTTATTGTTACTGTTTTTGGCATAATGAATATGCCATGGGTAGCTTACCAGGCTTTGCTGTGCAGGCAAGATACTCTAGGTAGCTTTCCCGAGTCTCCGAGAGAAGCGGAGGAATCAAATCCGGGTCAGCTGCATTCAAGGCAAACACCCTACTCACTGTGCTATCACTCCAGCCCTAGGCATGAGTAACTGTCTGAAATTTTATTCAGTGATTTTTCTGAAACCTTGCCTGACACATGGGCTTCTCCAGAGGGCAAAGGTGGCAATGGAGTTAATCTTCCATCTATCCTATTAAAACTTCTCAAAGTGTTCAGAAGAATAATAACACATTGAATATGTTAAAGGTATATGTACCTATACCAAGTTTCCCTAGTGTTTCTAAAGAAAGTTATAAACAGTTAATTTTCATTTATGTTACAATTTGAAAATATACCTATGCATAAAATCAGATAAACCCTAAAAGATTTTATGCTCTTTAATAAAATGCTAAGAAAAAAGATTTCTAAAAAAATATTAAAAATTTGTTTTTGGGGGTTATAGCATATAAATATCCCTCAACATATGTTGATAGCCAATTCATTTTTTAAAAATATACTGAATGTGGGGTCAGAGTCATAGTACAGTGGATAGGGTGTTTGCCTTGCATGGGGCTGACTCAGGTTCAATCCCCAGCATCGCATTTGGTCCCCCAGGCACCACCAGGGGTAATTTTTTAGTGCAGAGCTGGGCGTGACCCAAATAGCTATATATATATATATATATATATATATATATATATATTTGCTCGAGCGGGCCCAGTAACGTCTCCATTGCAGACTTTGTTGTTACTGTGTCTGGCATATCGAATACTCTCGGTAGCTTGCTGGGTTCTCCGAGAGGGGCGGAGGAATCGAACTTGGGTCGGCCATGTTGGCCGCGTGTAAGGCGAATGCCCTACCCGCTGTGCTATCTATCTATCTATCTATCTATCTATCTATCTATCTATATATATATATATATATATATATGGTCTGAAGCGATAGCACAGCAGTAGGGCATTTGCCTTGCACGCAGCCAACATGGCCGACCCGAGTTCGATTCCTCCGCTCCTCTTGGAGAGCCCGGCAAGCTACTGAGAGTATCTCGCTCGCACGGCAGAGCCTGGCAAGCTACCCGTGATGTATATGATATGCCATACACAGTAACAACAAAGTCTCCAATGGAGACGTTACTGGGCCCATTCGAGCAAATCGATGAACAACGGGAGAACAGTGATGTGATATATATATATATATATATATATATATATATGAGATATATATATCATATATATAGAAGGGCTGGAGTGATAGTTCATATTTAGGGTGCTTGCTTTTGCACACGATTAACAGGGTTCGATCCCTGGTATCCCATTAAGTCCCCAGATCCCACCAGGAGTGATATATGAGTGCAGAGCCAAGAGTAACTGCTAATCACTGCTGAGTATGGACCCAAAATAAAAATAAATAAATAAGTATGTATAGGGAAGACATTCTAAGTCCTCTCACTATGTGCCACATAACATAATAATGGCCTACTCTGTGAAAAGAATTCTTAAACTCCCTCACCAGTGCAGCACAGGAATGCTACACAAAACTCAACTGGCTCATACCTGCAAGCATAATTACCCATTTTTATATTTTGTTTGTTAGTTTGTTTGGGGGAAACACCCAGAAGAGCTTAGGGCTTACTTTTGGCTCTGTGCTCAGGGATCACTCCTTACAGGGCTCAGGAGACCATATGGGTTACTGGAACTTGAATGCAGGTTGGCCACATGCAAGGAAAGAACCCACTGTAATATCTCTTAAGTCCCACATTCCATAAAAAAAGATGAGGCCATCTTATTTTACACTTGTTGACAAGGGGTAGATTCAATTTCAAACAAAAAGAAAATTATGAAGCAAAGTCAACATTCATAAGAAATATCTTCCTTCCAGTCCTTTTGGGGGCACACACAAAACCACATATTGTTACAGATTAAATTGTGGTGAAGCATTTCACAGTTTTTCTTTTAATTGGTTATTTTCAAAGAATCTCCTAATAGATTTTTATCTAGTGGAGTACATGATATATAGCAGACTGACAAGAAGAGAGTATGAATGTCACAGAAAACATTTATGATAACTAAAAACGTATTCTGAGAATTTACATTAAATGTCTCTATATCTCAGGAATCTAAAATAGACTCTAGCACATGAGAGGAGTAGTGTATTTTTTTATACTCACTAAAGTTGTCATTAGTTAGTATTACATCAAGCTGCATGAGAAATGTGTGTTCACGTCCTAGGCAATTACTCAATGGCTTGTTACCATCATTGATAAAAAGAATTCTTTCAAATCAAAACTAGGTTTCTAATTATACACATCTCTTTATTCTGTGCAATATGATAAGGAAACTGGTCTATTACTTTACTAGTCATGCACACTCACCACTAAAATGAAATATATGTCAGAACCAGGGAGATATTTACAAAAGTTAAGGCATACACCTTACAAACAGAAGGCCCTTACAAACAGAAGGCCCTGAGTTAGATTCCCTGCACCAGTAGGCCTCAAAACACCACTAAATGTGGTTCTAGTGGTCACTGAGCATTGTTTGGATGGATTGGTCCAAGCATAAAAACATCAGACCCACATTCATAATCTGAGTTTCTACTGAAATGTGCCTTCTTTACCTCAGCAGTGAGAACGTGATTTATAAATTCCAATGGAAATGTTTTTGTTATATCTATTCTGGTTTTGTTCCACAAGGGCCTGCTCAGACATCTTATTCAGACTGTAGTCTAGAGATGCAAGGAACACAAGCCAACATCTTACTTATAAGGATGGGCATTGCACTGCCACAGGAACATCTGCAAGTAATTATACCAAGACTGTTCTAAGAGGGAAACAGAATAGAAAACTATAAATTGCCAAAGCTTTATACAATTGCCCCATTTTCTTCTGTATGTAGATCATCTATTATTGCTTCTGTATCCATCCACACATTAGTCCCTTATAGTATCTCCACTCAAACAAACAAATAAACAAAAAAACATCATAGACCAGACACAATGTCTTGATTTCAATCTCAAACTGGAAGAGGGGACTACTGATAGACTAAGTGTGAATTAATAGCTCACCAACGCATATGAGAAGATGGTCTGAGACTGACTGCTAAGCACCCACGCGGCAAACACAGTCCAGAGCAATAAGGGGTACTGGTGATATGGGAAGATATTCACAAAGATGTAGGTTTTGCTCATCAAGATATACCATAAGTATGTTTATCTCTCTCTTGCCCAGCACCTGCCTGTGGAGTACATTTTCAATTTCCATTGATTCATTATTTTCTTCTTATCCTTGCATCCCATTCATTTTCTCTATATTATTTTGGGGAAAGGGCATACCTTGCTGTGTTCAGTGTATACTCCTGGCAGGGCTTCAGGGACCATATGGGATATTGGATATTGGATATTGTTAAGGATTGAACCTGGGTTGGCCATATGCAAGGCAAGCACTCTCTCTCCAGTCCTGAATATCACTTTTGGAGTGGGACTATCAAACTAAGGCAATGTGCCAGTATTAGATAGCTGATGTAAACTCAGGGAGTAAGTTGGCTTGTCAGTCTTTTTAACTGATGGTTAGGTGAAGACTCAGGAGACTTAGCAATTGCAGTACTACTATTTGGATAAGAAATGAAATAAAATAAATTGTAAGCAGGCTAATTCTAGAAAGACACAAATTCAGATGCATAGGAGTCCTTTGTATAGCATGCATGTGTCTACAACCTTGTGTAAATGTACAAACAACATTGCACTGATATATTTAACAAATTCATATTTATTTAGGTGACACTGTATTTGGTAATAGGGAATTAAATCATCACTCTATATGCCAAGAGCTATACTGATTACCAAAAGAACACAGAAATGAACTCTAATATTACAGAGTTTTCTACCTGTAAGTTCAGCCACACACTGAAATGAGCTATAACCTTATTAATGAGAAGTGTCATTATGTTTTATGTTTGTTTGGTTTGGTTTTGGGGCCAGTGGCATTGTGGGTCTGGAATTGCTCAGGAAAAACTCCTTGGGTCATGCTCAGGTATAATTCCTGGTGATGTTTGGGGAACCATGTGCAGTGATGGGAATAAAACAGGGGTCAGTCAGATTCAAGGCAAGTGCCTTAATTCCTCTCTTGTACCATCTCTCCAGTTCCCATGACAACATTAAGGAAGCCCCCAGTAAGAACACTTATCCAGGTAGAACATGCTCAGAGAGGCTAAGGCTAAGACATGGACAAGTAAGTAAAGTGGCATGCACCAGTGGTTTTCTCATGACACATATCAGATATCTGAAGCCTGACATACCACAGTAAGCTATTGCTTACAATGCAACCTCATCTTTATACACCTGGGCCACTATGCACTAGTCAAGTCCAATTACCTTCTGGTAATTAACTTACACATATTTCTGTGTAAACACTGTTCTTCTGCCTGGAATGCAAATCTTCCCTCCACATTTTATGGCTTATTACTCTCCCTGCCTCTGAACTAGTGTCGCTACTGTGGGAAAGGGTTCTTAAAGCATTCCAAGCCAGTCTTTATCAAACTAGGTTAGTCCTTTAAATTCACTTTGTATCTAATTCATGTGTTTGGGAGGCAAGAACTATGTCTTCTGTTACATGATAAATGTTCAAAAGTTCATTGGATAAAAATAAATTATTTATAGATACTAGGCAAAGGACTACTTGTACTATAAACATTTTAAAATTTTTAATTTATGAAAAACAAAGCTAGTTAAATTATCCCCCATTTTACAGATCAAGGTGTATAGACATAAGTAACTTGCTACTAAGGAAAGAAGCTGGAGTATGAATCCAGTTCTTCAGAATTCCATATCCTTTTGGGAAAATGTTGATACTCTCCTCTTCTGTAGTTTAAATGAAGATTTTTCACTCCAACTACCTGAATTTTTCGAACTGCCTAAGGAAAGGACAAACACTCACTAATGAATTGTGTGAGAAGTCACTTTATACAGAGATCCAAGACAGATTACTGAAGAATAATGAAAAATTTCCTGTACTAAAGAGCCATGAAAAATCCTGGAAGAATTTGCTTCCCTAAAGGCAAGAACATGGTCCATTTGCACTTCCCAAACAGATAGATTAAGGATTTTAGAGCCTGGTTAGAGCCTACTAGCGGTGCTGTTTTTCCTTCAAAGACTATTCCTCAGCATTTTAACTCCTTTAAAACTCAGAGTATTGCTTCCTAAATGATAGCACATATTCACATTCTTCGATAATACTTATTCTGATACACAAGAAAATATTAAGGTCTATGTTCATCCTACCCCATCGCGGCCAACATGGCTGACCCGAGTTCGATTTTTCTGCCCCTCTCGGAGAGCCCAGCAAGCTACCGAGAGTATCTCGCCCGCACGGCAGAGCCTGGCAAGCTCCCCGTGACGTATTCGATATGCCAGACACAGTAACAACAAAGTCTCCAATGGAGACGTTACTGGGCCCGCTCGAGCAAACCATCCCCATCATGCCCAAATATTTTTCTGCTTGTCTTTTCAATCTAATACTAATGTTAAGCTCCATTCTAGAAAAAAAGTCACAATTAAATTATAAATATATTTTAAGTGGGTGATATTTTAGTTTCTGACCTGACTGACTTTTTGCTATTTTGGGAAGATCAAATAGACGTTGCTCACCATGAACTCAATTCTACTATGAGATACTGTTCTGGTTATCACCAGTAAGGATGTCAGTGACCTACACTTTGCATCTGAAAGGACAGAGTGGAAACAGATGCTTTTTTTGCATACATTCCTCTTCATTTAACCCCTTCCTACATTTTTAAACCAGAAATATCTAAAACATATGATTGATGAGGTGAGTTATTCAGTTCTTACATTTTCTCAGTTTGAGAAACCTCCACTCATATAAACTAATTTTTGTACCCATATAAACAAATTTCTGCCATGTATCTCTTAGTTTAAGTCACCAATGGTCGGTTGGAATAAAGAATGATATTTGTTATTAGCCTACCTTCCAAGATTGATTTAAATGTAAACCTATCAGAAATTTAAAAAAAAATAATTCTTATTTGCACATACCAGTGTCATGAAAGTATTAAAAAGCCTATCAAAAGACCATTGCATCATTTTACCTAATAAACATAACCAAAATAATCAGCTATTTCTATAAATAGTTTAACTAGAAAAGATATTTGAAAGCTCATTCTTTGAAAACACTTTTCAGAAAAACCTTTTGCAAAATAGAAGCAATATATTCATTTTTTAGATGCAGGTATCTGTCGATCTGACATCATGCTTGACAAAGGGACATGTGCATTATAAGCCACATCTCCCATTATTTATCTCTGTACTCTGGCACACAGTAAATGCTCCCCAGAAGTTTGATAAATGAATGAATTAAGATAAAGCAGTTATTATAGATGCTCCTTCATCTTCATTAGAGCCTTCGTCTGGAATCTCCAAGATCCCCTGAAAGTTTCTTGGGTCAGATATTCATAAGTCAGATGCCTCACTCTGAAGTCCACAACACAACCAGTTTATTCCTGACCTTGGTCCCTCCTCTTCCCTTCCACAGTCATTTTCTCCCCATTGTCTAGACCAGAGAGATGAGGAAGGAAGAAAGAAGCAAAAGATATGGCAGACAGTCATTTATCTTCTACCATAGTATATGGTGAGTGGGGAAGAGAAAAGTCATTCTGACAAACTACCCAAATCCTTCTAAATTCTAGAGTGCTTTTTCCAGTGCATTGATTTTTGGTGAGTGGGTGGGGAAATTCTGTTAGCTGCTAAAGCAACAGGATATCTCCAAAAACCATGTATCCCAGCACATTGAAACTTTTAAGATCTTTGGACAAAGGAAAATAAAAGAAACATTTTTCAAACTGGCTGTGACAGGAACAAAAAACATATTTATTAAATCCAATGGTAAATTAAATACAATGCAGTGCCCCTGAATCGTGCAGCTGGTACAAGACAGGGAAATAAGTTTTGGTGGACTGCCAGAAAATTTCCACAAATGGGCACTGACCCACAGACTACAGGTTAAAGAATAGGAGCATATTATAACCTGGCCAATGAAATTCTAATAAGTTATCAGGGAAAATGAGACTCAAAAGAATAGGCATTCAAAATGCTAGCCCCATTGATGAAGATAAAAGTTCACCCAGTGCAGAAATTTAGGCTCAGGTTAGATGAGGAATTCTCACCCAAAGGTATATTTTCAAGGGACATTACATTGGATAGAAATATTTTTGGCTGTCACAGCTCAAATGGAGAAGTTGGCATACTATAGGCCAGCGGTGCTGCCAAACACCTGACAGAGCAGGGGATAGCCCCTTGTCACATTAAAAACAATGCAGTACAAAAATGTCAATAGTTCTGAGACTGCCAAACTCTGGGATAAACTAAAGCTTGTCTTCAGAAATTCTGGTCTAGTCATTCATTCATAAAGTTAAGGTGGGCATTTATAAAACATTATATAAAATATATAAAACAAGGAAGGATAAAGCAATAAACTATCAGAAAGTCAGCACAAAGAATTCAATGACACAAATAACTACATAGGAAAATTGAGAGTTCTCCATATCAGAGGTAAAAATTTCAAGCAGAATCAAATCACTCATTCAACAAATATTTACTGAAAAACTGCGAACCATGTTCTTAAAGGACTGTGTGTATGTTTATTCACAGCCAGGCCAGGGAACAAGGAATCACCACAACTGCCCTGTGTTTTGTTTCAGTAACATGAAATATTGAGCTTGAAGTATGGCAACTACAGAGAACTCATCCCTTTACCTGTTAGTTTATAATTTCTTAGTTAAATGCTCTACACAAGCCATCCCTTGCTAACTCAAGGGGTCTATGTAACAAATTTTAAAAAATTCTTACTAAATGTAAGGATTACAAACTTTGCTTGCTTGGAGCAAAATTTGTTAATATTGCTGATCAGTTGAAAATACTGAGCAAAGAAAATTTCTCCCCTGTTCACAATTATCTCATTTATATTACCTGCCTAATGCAAAACCCAAGAATCAAGACATGAATGAATACTTGGTCATTACAGTGATGCATGCCTCTAAAAAATCATTTTATTTATACCTCTATAATATCCTCAAAATTAATTTCTTCTGCTTGAATAAAAATGGAAAATAGCCATGTACTGCCCTAAAATGTCTACAGCTATATTAATAAAACGTTAACTTCTCTAAATTTAAACTTTAAAACCAATTAACTCATCAAATTGTCATTGTTACCTAAAACATTCTAATAAAAACAAAATATCTTGAATAAAAAAGAATCTTTACAAAAAACAGAACATAGAGAGCTGATTTTATTCCTATTATAACAACCATGGTATCACTCTCTCCTAATATTTACTATACCAATTAAGAGAGTATTTGAGATTATTACTAGTTGCAAGGAACTTATTTTCTATATTACCTTTCCCCTTTAATAAAATTATATTTATAAGCAATACTATTATCAATATGAAATAGCCTGTTCCTCATAGCCCCCTATATCACAAACCTTGGATGACCTTTCCCCTTTAATAAAAGTATATTTATAAGCAATACTATTATCAATATGAAATAGCCTGTTCCTCATAGCTCCCTATGTCACAAACCTTGGTGAGGATTTCTACCAAGTACAGGGACTAACTTAAGAATTACCAAGCTAAATTACGACTTCAGGAGTTAAACAGATAGCTTCATGAAGACTACAACTGTCTACACTTAATAAGAAATCAGAAAATTAGAAATAAGAAACGGAACATATCTAACAGAAAGCAACCATAAGAGAAATGGCTTCCATTCTTATTTTTCTGTGCCCAATGTTTTTTAGTTGAAAAGGGAATGTGATTCTTTGTAATACTTCAATAACCCAAAGTCAATTTATCAGATATAATTTTAATCAAAAGGAGGAGATTGAGGACATATAGATAACCTTTCAAAGATTTGTAAGAGTAAAGTCACCACAGTTATTTAAAAGTAAGGGCATTAAAACAAAACATTAAAATCATGTTTCTTTCCTACAACAGCTTTAAAAAAATAACCAGTAAACGATTAGCATACCCCTGAGTTTTGGCTTAAAATCAAGGGCTTTAGGAAAATACTCAAGATATCTCTTGAAGTATTTTTCAAGATATCTCTTGAGTATTTTTAGAGCTGAATATAATTAAATAACAAAAGCCTTAACCCCCCTCCCCACCACGACCAATAAAGTATGTTCCAATTTCAAGCAATGAAAGGTAAAAACATATCTCAAAATCATTAAACTGTTAGTCTTTATTAAAAATAGAATAAAGCAATAACCATTTCTCAACAAACAAAAGTGGCAAACGGCAATCTCTTTATTATGTCAAAAAGTGATGGGTCCACCTAAATTATGGTCACAGTTATTGGTATCCAGAGTTTGCTGTAGTCAACTTCTCTGTTCCAAAGAGAGATAAAGAGACATCCACCAAATTAGTCCTGTCCAACACAGGTAATGTCTGTATTCTCCACAACAGCACTGCCAAAAACCATTGGCTAGGGTCTACTGGCAAACAAAAGTTTCAGCTGCTCCACCTGGCACCAACTATCTATCTGCCAGAATGCAAATGCTGGTATCTAGACTGATGCAAAGACAATCCCTCCACCAGAGAGAGACCTAGGTCAAATGTTATAAGCGACTTCTAAAAACATAGGCTTTGAGAAGTATCCTCCATAATCAGGGTCTAGCAGAAACCAGGAAGAGCTAAAATCCAGGTCAACTAAGTCTGCAGTCTCCTACCAAAGCCAATTGAGCTCAGATAGGATTCAAAGTAACACTTTCGTATCTGCAGAGAAGCCACACAGGGCAGGACATACCGAGTTTCTCATTGTGTTGCCTTAAGTGCAAGCATGTGGACAAAAGCAGAGCTACAACTATGGAAGAGAGAGGGGCTCCCAATATGAGTAAGAAATTCCCAAAGATCTTAAGGAAGTCAGTCTCCAGGCTTTTGCCAATGCTTCTGCTTCTGCTTCTGCTTCTCCTTCTCCTCCTCCTCCTCCTCCTCCTCCTCCTCCTCCTCCTCCTCCTCCTCCTCCTTCTTCTCCTCCTTCTTCTTGCATTAGGAGTCACATCTTTGTGCTCATAAATTACTCCCAGCAGTACTGGTGGGACCATATGGGTTGCCAGGGATCAAACCAGGTAGGTCCCATGCAAGGCAAGTGCCCTACCCACTGTACTATCACTTCAGCTTTGGAACTGACTTCTTCATCTGTTCCAAATTTCTATTGAGACACCATAATTTACAATGCTGTTAATGATAGGGTTTCTCGTGCATCCATCCATCCAACATCACACCCATCAACTTTCCTCCACCCAAGTTCCAAGGACCTCACCCCCACACCTCCCCAACATCTGCCCAAGGTAAACTCAGTTCTGTTGATCAACGCTCAGGTTCTGTTGCCTCTGTCCAGGCATCTTTAAGTTTCAGACCTGGATCTGTATCAGTGGACAAGACAGTGATGGGGACAGCCTGACTCCCCCACTTCCCAGAGGTTACTGTGGCAAAAGTACAAGAGACTAAGAGGCAGACAAGAGACATTAGGAGTGTGTTGTGGGTTCTTACTTTTGTAGCTCGCTGCCCAGGGCTGGTAGCCATAGTAGCCAGTGATGCGCAGGATCCTCTCCTCAATGGATGTGAGCCCCGCTGGTCCACTGGTGAGATCCTCCACGGACCGTGACCATTTCAGATCCTCTTTAATCGCCTCGTCCACCACCAGGTACTTGAGCTGCCGGAGCTGGGGGCTGATGTCAGACAGTCTCCGGGGACTAACATCCGGTGACCTCCTCATGCCACTGAGGCCGCGAGCAGATGAGTGGAGAGGGGTCCAGAACAGAGAAGGGAGAGATTAGGGAGTTGCGGATCCCAAACAGAACCAAAGGTCGGCCGGGCTTTCCCAGGGGCAGGTGCTAGGGCCAGGCCGGCGCGATTCCCCTCTAGCCGTCTACCCACCTCCACCCCAGAGCCCTCAGCAGCCCGGTCCGGACTCTGGTGGCCCGCTCTGGGACGCTCTGGGACAGGACAGGATGGGGCGAAAGGAAGAGAGAATGCCTTAAACTTCGGGAGCTTCGCAGGCGCGCGCCGCCCCTCCCTAGCCCAGATGCCTGCCAAGGGCCAAAGCCGAGCCCAGCCGGCCCGCTCGCTCCCCGGCGCACCCACGCCCGCTACTCACATGGTGATGCTTTTGCCCCTGGGTGTGCCGCCGGGAAACTCTCGGATCCCCATAGACAGCGGCAGAGTGAGGCCGGGAGCTCCCAGACTTGAGGCTGGAGGACCACGGGCCCGAGCCGCCTGCAGCCGCTAAGACCCGACTGGGCTTTGGGCGCGGTGCCCACCGAGGGTCCACCCAGGAGCCGGTGGCGCGGTGCAGCCTCCGCTCGCCCGCGAGGTGCGTTGGTCCGCGAGCACCTCCCGGGCGAGCGGCTCAGCTCGGGCGCGGCACCCCAGCCCGGCTCCAGCCGGCGCCAGGCGCTCGCCGCAGCCAGCGGGCAGAAAGGGGCAGGGCAGGCACCGCGCCCCTCGCGTGTCGCCGCCGGTCCCTCCGCCGCCGCCCCAGCTGTCTTCGGGCGCGGAGCCTGGAGCCCGGGAGAACACTGGGAGCTGCGTGCGCTCCGGAGGCACCTGGGCCGGCGGGATGTGCCCAGCCCCGAAGCGCAGGGGCCAGGAGGGGGCGCTGCTGGCCTTTGTCTATTACAGGCGTGTGCGCTCGGGTCCGAAGCTGGCTCAAGGCTCCTGAGCTCTGCCTGGCGACCCTGGGGTCGGGGCCTGATCCGTGACCAGCTCTGCTAGGACTTGCCAAACCGTGAGGTTCCGTGCTTGGTGGCTGAATTCTGTTTTTCAGCCTCTATCTCTGTCGCAGGCCGTCTCTTCTTTCTCCAGCTCTTGCACTCTCCTCCTCTTCCCTTTTCTCTCTCTTTCTCCTTCTCCTCTCTCTCCCTCTTCATTCTAAAATCTTGAGGCAAATACTCAGAAATAAACCTAGCTACACGTTCCCAAAAGCATGCCCAGAATGCTAAATACATAGAAATAGATGGAAGTGAACTGACTAGTGAATCTATCACTCTGTGCACAATTTTTAGTCAAGTCAGGGCCACAGAACTTAGATTTATCTGCAAAATGCAATTATAAATCTGCTCTCTGTCCTTCAGTTGGTCATTTTTTCAAAATATCTAATCGCGTGTTATTTTTCGGTTACAAAACTGCATGTTTTGTAACAGAGCAATAGTACAGCAGAGAGGGTGTTTGCTCTGCGTGTGGCCGAGGAATCCCTTTCACTGCCTATGGGCCCTGAGCACAAAGCCAGAAGTAAACTCTGAGCACTGCGGAGTGTGACCCAAAACAAAAACAAAAAAGCTACATGTAACATACATATAAGGAAATTTTTAAAATGTGAACAAAAAAATCATCCAGAAACATTACATTGAATCATAAGTGGATTCTGTTTACTATTTAACTGCAAAATATGTTTCTCATGAAAGCAGAATGAAAGTGTAAATATTAATTTATGTTTTGCTTTATATATCAGGGCTGGAGTGATAGCACAGCAGTAGGGCGTTTGCCTTGCAGCCAGCCCCGCCGAGCCGGGTTCGATTCCTCCGCTGCTCTTGGAGAGCCTGGCAAGCTACCAAGACTATCTTGCCAGCACGGCAAAGCCTGGCAAGCTACCTGTGAAGTATTCAATATGCCAAACACAGTAACAACAAATCTCAAAATGGAGACGTTACCGGGCCCACTCAAGCAAATTGATGAACAACGGGAGGACAGTGTTTGTTTTGTTTTTGTTTTATATATCAAAGTTTTGTTTTGCCAGAGAGAACTACAAATGAGAATAATTTCCTCAAATTAATAGAATGACTGCACTCATGAATATAAAGTAACATAATAGGAAACAAACATCTAAGAATAGTATAGATTAGCACCTGGAGGATCGCTCCATCGCTTGGAAGCCTGTCTCATGTGCTGGGAAAAAGGCAGCTGGGATAGAGAAGGGACCACTAAGTAAATTATGCTCGGAGGATTCTCTTGGGGTGGGAAATGTGTGCTGAAAAGAGACTATGGATTAAACATGATGGCTGCTTGTTACCTGTATTGCAAACCATAACACACCTAAAAGGAGAGTGTAAGTAAGAGGGAATGTTCCTACCACAGAGGCAGCGGTTGGGAAGGGGTGGGGGTGGCAGGAGGGATACTGGGAACATTGGTCTTAAAGAATGAGCATTGGTGGAAAAATGGGTACTTGATCATTATATGACTGAAGTATAATCATGAAATTTTATAAGTCTGTAACTGTATCTCATGGTGATTCATCCAAAAAAAAATTATGGAGCCAGAGAGTACAGCAGCTTAGGCACTTGCTACACAGCAAAACCAGGTTTGATCACCAGCACTGAGAACCCAAGCACTACCAGGAGTGATCCCTGAGCACAGAACCAAAAATTAACTATGCCCTGAGCACTGCCATATGTGCCCTCTGCTTCAAAAAACTTATTTTAATAAAGAAAGTCTACATTGGTGGTGGGAAATGTACACTAGTGAACATTGTATGCCTAAAACTCAATCATGAACAACTTTAACTGTGTATCTCATGGTGATTCAATTTAAAAAATTAAATTTTTAAAAGTCTGAAAATAGCTAGAACTTACATCTCACTTGATGCATGGCAAAACTGCTCTTCCTCTCATTCCTTTTCACTATCTCAGCACAGCTCTAGATTCTGCAATTAGATAAGAAGAGACAAAGGCATACTTATCGGAAATAAAGAAATTAAACTTTGCTCACAA
Organism: Sorex fumeus; assembly: GCF_029834395.1. Classification (NCBI taxonomy): domain Eukaryota; kingdom Metazoa; phylum Chordata; class Mammalia; order Eulipotyphla; family Soricidae; genus Sorex; species Sorex fumeus. Next base: position 3,981,150 of record NW_026606078.1, on the reverse strand, counting down.
ATGACATGATCATTTATGCAGAAAACACAAAAAAATGACTGAAATTATCTACATTAATTTGAAACAAATATCAATTATAAAATGTTGCAGAATTAAAAGTTAACACAGAAAAGTGAATCAACATCCTCTATAAGGGAATAAACAAATATAATTGAAATTTTAAATAATACACTTACATTAGGACAAAAATTACATACTTAGCTATGAATATAATAAAACATTAAAAATTTATGAGGGAAAGTATAAAACTGATTTAATTTATCACTAAATAAATCATACAATAATTCATGTGCTTGGATAGGAGAATACAATATTGTGAAGATTCCATCTTCTTCAAATTTGATGCACAGATATGGTGTAATCCTACTTAAAAATCTCAGAAAGTTATTTTGTGAATATCAAGAAACATTTCCTAAACTTTTTATGGAGAGGCAAAAGGCACAGAACAGCCAAAACTTATTAAAGGAAAAAAAAACAAACCAGATTGAAGCACTGACACAACTCAACATCAAGACATACTATCAAGCTACAATGAGCACTATATTAAAGTACTGGTGGGAAAATAAACAAATAGATAAGCGGACCAAAATTAGCACAGAACAGACCTCCACAAATATAACCATGCATTTTTGACAAAAGAGCAAAATCAATTCAATGAAGAAAGTACGGTGTTTTCAACAAATGGAATTGGCTCAACTGAACATCTTTTTTTTTTTTTTGCTTTTTTGGGTCACACCAGGCGATGCTCAGGGGTTCTCCTGGCTCATGCACTCAGGAATTGCACCTGGCGGTGCTCAGGGGACTATCTGGGGTGCTGGGAATCGAACCGGTGTTGGCCATGTTGGCTGCGTGCAAGGCAAACGCCCTACCGGCTGTGCTGTCACTCCAGCACCTTTTTTTCCTATTTTTTTTCTTTATTGAATCACCATGCGGTACAGTTACAAAGCATTCATGTTTGAGTTTCAGTCATACAATGATCAAACACCCATCCCTCCACCAGTGCATATTTTCCACCACCAATGTCCCAGTATCCCCCCACCCCATGCTAGCCCCTCTCCCTGCCCCTATGGCAGACAATTTCCCCCATACTTTCTCTACTCTTGGGCATTATGGTTTGCTCAAATTTTCCCACCACCATTGAGGTCTGCCTGGCAAGTGCAGATGATAGATAATTCATTTTCTATTGTTCACCATGAGTATCATGACAGGTCGCTTGGCCACGAAAGTGGTCACGTGCTTCTGGGATTCTAAAATTGTAAATGGTTGGGGTTGAGAGACATCTCTGTGAGGATCTAATCCATTTTAAAATTCTTTTGGTAGTCTCTGGGTCAAGGCCGTTATGCGATGAGCTGGCTCCCAAGGTAAATAGTGGGCGTGACAGTCAGGACTCCAAGTGGATGGGGAGATGGGGAGGGACAGCCCATCACCACTGCCACGATGTGGCCTGGGGCCTTAGTCTTTGAACCTGCATACCTGTTTTTTGTTTAGTTTAGTTTTGTTTTGTTTTGCTTTTTGGGTCACTCGCGGTGATGCACAGGAGTTACTCCTGGCTCTGCACTCAGGAATTACTCCTGGCGGTGCTTGGGGGACCATATGGGATGCTGGGAATTGAACCCCATGGGCCGCATACAAGGCAAATGTCCTACCCACTGTGCTATTGCTTCAGCCCCATACCTGGGTTTTCATTCAAAGCTTCTGACTGTCAAGGTTTCATCTGGAGTGGGTGAAGAGGGCACACCCACTCCATCAGAGGTGCCCTGGTGAAATTGGCTCTGTACATGGTTAGAAGATCTCTGGCAAGTCACTGTCTTCCAGGATTCACTGCTACATCACTGGATCAAGGCCACTTATGTGTTGAGATGGCGCCCCAAGGCAGATTGTGGGTGTGAGAGCTAGAACCCTCATGGGCAGGGAGAGGGAGAGGGATGGCTCGTCTCTGCTGCTGCCATGTGGCCTGGAGTCAACAGAACATCTTTATGTAAAACAGATCATCCTAAGCTTAACTATATAATGCAAATTCTAAAACTTTTAGAAAATAATGCAAGAGGAAAATATAGACAATCTTGAATTTTGTGATGAATTTTAGATATATCATCAAAGACACCATCCTAAAAAGACAAAAATTCAGTAGATTGAACTTCATTAAAATCAAAAGCTTCTGATATTCAAAAAAAGAGAGAGAGAGAAAGAAAGAAAGAAGGAAGGAAGGAAGGAAGAAAGAAAGAAAAAAAGAAAGAAAGAAAGAAAGAAAGAAAGAAAGAGAAAAGAACAAATACCCCAGAGAATGAAATGGTAAATCAAAGACTAATAACAACAACACAAAGTGCATAAAACATATCTGATAAAAGTCCTTTAAAAATCTTTTTTAAAAAAATCTCCTAAAATTCCACACTAAAAATATCAACAGATCAATTAACAATTGGCAGAAATTGGGCCCCAGAGATAATATAGGGGCTGAAGTACATGCCTTGCGTGAGGTTAACAAATGTTCATTCCCCACCAAGATGCTCTCAGAGCACTGAATACTCAAGCTCTTATATTGACCCATTCAACTAATTTGGCTAAGAATTATGGGAGGCAGGACTGGGCTGCCTGAACACTGCTTGAAATACCTCTCAAATTTGCAAAATATTTAAGTAGCTATGATACAAAATATGATTCATAAGTTGTCAATAGCATATTAAATAGATATTTCATAAAATATAATTACAAATGATTACAAGTTTATGAAATTATGCTCAGCATCACAGACCACTAAGAACTAGGAATCAAAACAATGAATGAGAGACAAACCTAAAAGAACAGAAACAAATCCAAAACACTGACCATGACTAAATGCTGATGAGGATATAGAGCAACAGGAACTCCTAAATCGCTAATAGAAATAGAAATTGGTACAGACACTTTGAAAAACTTTGAATATGGTTTAGTAGTTGTCTTCTTCTTGGTCTTAATTCAAACTGAGTTGAAAATTTGTATCTATGCAAAAACACATCCTGCACATATGAGCTTTATTCATAACTGCCTAAATATGAGAGCAACAAAGATGTTCTTTATCAGTTGAAAATCAATAAGCTGTGATACATCCATATAATTGGTACCATGGTGTTAATTCAAGTAATAATACAAATTAATAAACCATCAACCCCAAGAAGACATAAAGGAAAATTTGATATATATTGAATGTCTTTCAGAAAGTTTGTTTACTTCATTATTCTAATGATATAATACTGTAAAAGAGACAAAATTATGATTATAATAAAATGTAGTACGAGCAGTTTCAGGGAATGATTGAGTAATAAGATAGAATTAATGTGTGAGCACAGTGAATTTTCAGAAACTTGAAACTAATCTAAAAGTAGCACTGTAGCACTGTAGCACTGTCCTCCCACTGTTCATCGATTTGCTCAAGCGGGCCCAATAACATTGTGATACTTGTTACTGTGTTTGGCATATCGAATACCATCACGGGTAGCTTGCCAGGCTTTGCCATGCAGGCAAGATACTCTCAGTCGCTCACCAGGCTCTCCGAGAGGAGCAGAGGAATCAAACTCAGCTTCAATATCATGGAGGGCTTTGCAAACTTTGTCTTCAATGTACCTTATGGATTCCGGTCTGATGTTGAGGTCTTTGATTCATTTTGATCTTACTTTTGTACATGGCGTTAAACAGAGATCTAAGCCCAGTTTTTTGCATGTAGTCGTCCAGTTTTGCCAGCACCATGAAGCCTTTGTTTAAAAGGCTTTCCTTACTCCACTTTGCATTTCTTGCTCCTTTAACAAAGATTAGATGATCACATGTTTGAGGGGAGATGTCAGTATATTCAACCCTGTTTCATAGGTCCGCAGCTCTGCATTTGTTCCAGTACCATGCTGTTTTAATAATTACTGCTTTGTCGTAGGGTTTGAGGTTCGGGAGGTTAATTCCTCCCATTTTCATTTTCCCAAGAATTGCTTTAGCTATTGGGGGGGGGGCTTATTGTTCCATATAAATTTCAGAACTGTTTGCTCCATTTCCTTGAAGAATGTCATGGGTATCCTAATAGGGATCGCATTGAATTTGTACAGTACTTTGGGAAGTATTGCCATTTTGACAATATTAATTCTCCCAATCCATGAATAGGGGATATTTTTCCATTTCCACGCATCCTTTTTTATTTCCAGAAGCAGCATTTGGTAGTTTTCTTTGTACAGGTTCTTTACTTCCTTAGTTAAACTAATTTCAAGGTAGTTGATTTTCTGGCATACAATTGTGAACAGGATTGTTTACTTCATGTCAATTTCTTCTCTCTCACTCTTTGCATAGGGGAAAGCCATGGACTTTTGGGTATTGATTTTATAGCCTGAAACTTCACTATACAAGTCTATCGTTTCTAGGAATTTCTTGGTAGAGGTTTTAGGTTCTCTAAGTATAGTATCATATCATCTGTGAATAGTGAGAGCTTGATTTCTTCCTTTCCTATTTGGATGCCCTTAATCTCTTTTTCTTGCCTAATCGTTATTGCTAATATTTCCAGTACTATGCTGAATAGTAGTGGAAACAGTGGGCATCCTTGTCTCGTCCCTGATCTTAGCGGGAAGGCTCTCAGTTTTTCCCCACTGATGATGATGTTTGCTGTAGCTTGTGGTAGATGGCTTTAACTATATTGAGGAAATTCACCGCTATCCCCAATTTGGCGAAGGTTTTCATCATAAACGGGTGCTGGATCTTGTCAAATGCTTTCTCTGCATCTATTGGTATGATCATATGATTTTTATCTTTTATTTTGTTGATATGATGGATTATGTTCATTGATTTACGAATGTTAAACCATCCTTGCATCCCTGGGATGAATCCCACTTGGTCATGGTGTATGATCTTTTTGATGAGTAGTTGAATTCTATTTGCTAGTATTTTGTTGAGAATCTTTGCATCCGTGTTCATCAGGGATATAGGTCTGTAGTTTTCTTTTTTGTGGTGTCTTTGTTTCCTTTTGGTATTAGGGAGATATGGGCCTCATAGAAACTGTTTGGGAGGATTTCTGTTTTTTTTTGATTTCCTGAAAAAGCTTGCAGTCTTCTGCCACCATGCCTGGCTGTTTCTCGCCTGGGCCCCTTGGAGGGGAGCGGGTTGAGCTTTCCTCCCTGCCCCGACCAGGGCTCCGGCAGCCGAAGACCTCCAGGACCAGCCACCACCATGCTGAGACCACTCTCCGCACACATGAAGGTACTGGCAGAGGGACAAATCCACGCGGGTTCCGGGGCCGAGATCTCCAAGCCTACTCGGATTGGAGTCGAGCATCCTCCACCCAGATCCTCCAAATTCCAGTAGGCGGGGGTCACACCCACCACCTGGCCCCCTGGCGCCGTGTAATCCCATCAACGGCCAAGACTCAGAGACTATAAAATCCAGCTCCCGGACGAGAACAGTGCAGTCTTCTGCCCCCATAAATTCCCATAAATTCTGGTAGCTCGTGCCTTCATTCTCATTTATTTCCAGGTACCTTTTGATTTTGTCCTTGACTTCCTTCCTGACCAACTCATTGTTCAGCAGTGAGTTGTTTAGTTTCCAGGTGTTTGATTTGGTTCTCCGTGTCTGTGTGTGATTCACTTCTGTCCTCAGTGCATCGTGGTCTGAAAAGATTGTTGATACTATTTCTATCTTCCTGATTCTATTGAGGTATGTTTTGTGGCCTAGCACATGGTCTATTTTGGAAAATGTTCCGTGTGCACTGGAGAAGAATGTGTATTCTTTCTTTTTGGGTGTAAAGCCCTGTATGGGTCTATAAGTCCTTTCTCTTCTTTGATTAATAATTTGTGTCAGGGCACAAATATACCATAGTAATGCTTAATGTTGACTATGATGGAAGGTTGTTTGTGCATCTGGAGGTCAGAATTATTTTGAAACTCTCTGTACCTTTCCCTTCAATTTTGTTGTGAACCTAAAATTATTCTTAAAAATATGCTATTTTAAAAATAATATTACACAGTTCACCCACGTCACAATTTTGTTTTCAAAATGTTCTTTTTTACTGACTATATTATGATTTTTATGGTTAATTAACAATCATTGTCTAAAATAAAAGTGTAAGGGTTAAGATGCTTTCCTTGCAAGCAACTGATTCCCAGCTTTATCTGTGGCAAAACATATGGTCTCCTGAACATAGCCACAAGTGATTCATGAGCACAGAGTCAGAAATGAACCCTGACGATAGCTAGGTGTGGTCCCCAAACAAGCAAAAAACAAACAAACAAAAAAACCCATTAAATAGTAAGTGCACTGTCCTGTAGCACTGTCCTCCCATTTTTTCATTGATTTGTTCGAGTGGGCACCAGTAACGTCATCATTATGAGACTTGTTGTTACTCTTTTTGGCATATAGAATACATCACGGGGAGCGTGCCAGGCTCTGCCCTGCAGGCGGAATACTTGGTAGCTTTCCCAGCTCTCTGAGAGGGGGGGAGGAATCAAACCCAGGTCGGCCTCGTGCAAGGCAAACACCCTATCTACTGTGCTATCGCTCCAGCCCAAATAGTAAAATGTAACAAAATATATGTGTTGAGATAAAATAATAACTTCCAAAAGTAATTAGTTACAACAAATTTTTAACCCTCCGTTGTGAAGAACCTTAGTGATAAGTCACTTTCCTTTCATTTCTATCTCAGTTCTTAATTGATTCTTTTTCCCCTTAAATCTGAAATAGAATCATCTTTTTCTTTTTATTTTTTATTAGTGAAACACCATGAGGTACAGTTGTAGATTTACAAATTTTTGTGCTTGGATTTCGGTTATACCATAATCAAATACCCATCCCTCCACCAGTGCCCATTTTCCACCACCATGGATAATATCCCTCCCCCCATCACCCATCCCCCCCTGACACTGTGGCAGGGCATTCCCTTTTGTTCTCTCTCTCCTTTTGGGTGTTGTGATCAGCAAAAGAGGCATTGAGTGGCAAACACGTTCAGTCCAGTCTACTTTCAACCTGCATCTCCCCTCCTGGGAGGATCCTCCAAACACTCTTTATTTGGTACTCCCTTATCTATATGAACTGTCCTTTCCCCTAGAATACCCGACTGGCCTCTAAGCTATGGAGTAATCCCCCTGGTGTTGATCTCAGCTATTCTTGGGTATTAATCTCCTATTTTGTTATTTTATATCCCCCAGATGAATGCAATCTTTCTATGTCTATCCCACTCTTTCTGACTCATTTCGCTTAGCATGATACTTTCCATATTGTACCACTTGTATGTAAATTTCATGACTTCATCTTTTCTAACAGCTACATAGTACTCCATTGTGGAGATGTACCAAAGTTTCTTTAACCAGTCATCTGTTCTTGGGCACTCAGGTTTCTTCCAGTTTCTGGCTATTGTAAAGAGTGCTGCAATGAACAAACAACTGCAGATGTCACTTCAACTACACATTTTTGCCTCTCTGGGATATATTCCCAGGAGTGGTATTGCTGGGTCAAATGGGAGCTCAATTTCTAAATTTTTGAGGAACGTCCATTCTGTTTTCCAAAAGGGCTGAACCAGTCGGCATTCCCACCAACAGTGAAGGAGTGTCCCTTTCTCGCCACATCTGCGCCAGCAATGATTGCTTTTGTTCTTTTGAATGTGGGCCAATCTCTGAGGTGTGAGATGGTATCTCATTGTGGTTTTGATCTGCATCTCCCTGATGATTAATGATGTAGAGCATTTTCTCATGTGCTTTTGCCATTCAGATTTCTTCTTAGAGAAAGTTTCTGTTCATTTCATTGCCCCATTTTTGGATGGGGTTGGATGTTTTCTGCTTGTGGAGTTTGACCAGTATTTTGTATATCCTGGATATCAACCCCTTTTCAGATGTGTATTCGGCGAATATCCTTTCCCATTCTGTAGACTGTCTTTGTATTTTGGTCACTGTTTCTTTGGAGGTGCAGAAGCTTCTTAGTTTAAGATAGTCCCATTTATCTATCTCTGTTTTCACTTGCTCGGCCAGTGGCATGGCATCTTTGAAAATATCATTAGCCTCAATGTCATGGAGGGTTTTGCCAACTTTGTCTTCAATGTACCTTATGGTTTCTGGTCTGATGTTGAGGCTTTAATCCATTTTGATCTTACCTTTGTACATGGTGTTAGGCAGAGTTCTGAGACCATTTTTTTGGCACATAGATGTCCAGTGATGCCAGCACAATTTGTTAAAGAGGCTCTCCTTACTCTACATTTCTTGCGCCTTTATCAAAGATCGGATGATCATATGATTGAGGGGAGATGCCAGTGTATTCAACTTTGTTCCATTGGTCTGCAGTTCTGCCTTTGTTCCAGTACCATGCTGTTTTGATTATTGCCGCTGTGTAGTAAAGTTTGAAGTTAGGGAGGTTGATTCCTCCCATTTTCTTTTCCCCAAGAATTGCTTTAGGTATTCGTGGGGGCTTATTGTTCCATATAAATTTAAGGAGTGTTTGCTCCATTTCTTTGAAGAATGTCATGGGTATCCTTATAGGGATTGCATTGAATTTATACAATGCTTTCGGTAGTATTGCCATTTTGACAATGTTAAGTCTCCCGACCCATGAGCAGGGGATATCTTTCCATTTCCTCATGTCCTCTTTTATTTCCTGAAGTAGCGTTTTGTAGTTTTCTTTGTACAGGTCCTTTACTTCCTTAGTTAAGCTGATTCCTAGGTACTTGATTTTCTGGGGCACAATTGTGAACGGGATTGATTTTTTCATGTAGCTTTCCTCTCTCTCACTGTTTGCGTATAGAAAAAGCCATGGACTTCTGGGTATTGATTTTATAGCCTGCAACTTTACTATACAAGTCTATTGTTTCTAGGAGTTTTTTGGTGGAGGTTATTGGGTTCTCTAAGTAGAGTATCATATCATCTGCGAATAGTCAGAGCTTGATTTCTTCCTTTCCTACCTGGATGCCCTTAATATCTTTTTCTTGCCTAATCGCTGTTGCAAGTACTTCCAGTAAAATATTGAACAGCAGTGGATAGAGTGGGCATCCTTGTCTCGACCCTGACCTTAGGGGGAAGGCTCTCAGTTTTTCCCCATTGAGGATGATGTTTGCTGTAGGTTTGTGGTAGATGGCTTTAACTATATTGAGGAAAGTCCCCTCTATCCCCATTTTGTCTAGGGTTTTCATCATGAATGGGTGCTGGATCTTGTCAAATGCTTTCTCTGCATTTATTGATATGATCATATAATTTTTATGTTTTCTTTTGTTGATATGATGGATTATGTTGATTGATTTCCGAATGTTAATCCTTCCTTGCATCCCTGGGATGAATCCTACTTGGTCATGGTGTATGATCTTTTTGATGAGTAGTTGGATTCTATTTGCTAGTAGTTTGTTGAAGATCATTGCATCCATGTTCATCAGGGATATCGGCCTGTAGTTCTCTTTCTTTGTGTTATCTCTTTCTGCTTTTGGTATCAGTGTGATATTTGCTTCGTAGAAACTGTTCGGAAGTGTATTTGATATTTCAATTTAGTGGAAAAGCTTAAAGAGGATTGGGAGTAAGTCTTCTTTAAAGATTTTGGAAGAATTCACTAGTGAATCCATCTGGGCCAGGGCTTTTGTTCTTGGGGAGACTTTTTATTACCATTTCAATTTCCTTGATGGTGATAGGTCTGTTCAGGTATTCCAGGTCTTATTGGTTCAGCCTTGGGAGTCTGTAGGAGTCTAGGAATTTATCCATTTCCTCGGGGTTTTGATGTTCCGTGGCATAAAGCTTCTCAAAGTATTCCGTGAGGATCCTTTGAATTTCTGTAGTTTCTGTTGTAATGACCCCCTTTTCATTTCTGACTCGGTTTATTAGGGTTTTCTCCTTCCCTTTCTTTGTGTGTTTTGCTAGGGGCTTATCGATCTTGTTAATTTTCTTGAAGAACCAACTCTTAGTTTCATTGATCTTTTGGATTATTTTTTGGGTTTCCATCTCGTTAATCTCTGCTCTGAGTTTTATTATTTCCTTCCTCCTGTTAGAGTTGTGCTCCTTTTGTTGGTCCTTCTCCAAGTTCTTAAGCTGTGCGGTTAGTTTATTTATGTGGGCTCGCTCCTCCTTTCTGAGGAATGCTTGTAGAGCTATAAACTTTGCTCTTAACACAGCTTTTGCTGTGTCACATAAGTTTTGGTAACTCGTGTTCTCATTTTCACTCGTTTCTAGGAATCTTTTGATTTCCTCTTTAATTTCCTGTCTAAGCCACTCGTTGTTCAATAGCGCACTGTTTAATTTCCAGGTGTTTGATTTATTTTTCTGTTTTTGTGTGTGATTTACTTCTAATTTCAGCGCATTATGGTCTGAGAAGATTGTTGATAAAATCTCTATCTTCTTAATTTTATGAAGGCATGTTTTGTGGCTCAGCATGTGGTCTATCTTGGAGAATGTTCCATGTATGCTTGAGAAGAATGTGTATTCAGCTTTTTGTGGATGAATTATACTGTATATGTCTACTAAGTCCCTTTCTCCCATTGTTTCCCTCAGATGAAGTATGTCCTTGCTAAGCTTGAGTCTGGTTGATCTATCAAGAGGTGACAAAGCAGTGTTGAAGTCTCCCACTAGTATTGTGTTGCTATTGTTGCTATTGATGTCTTTTTCCAAATCTATGAGTAGTTGTTTTAAGTACTTTGCTGGTCTCTCATTAGGTGCATATACATTTATTATTGTAAGTTCTTCCTGTTGTACTAATCCTTTGATCAATAGGAAATGGCCTTCACTGTCTCTTTTGACCTTCTTCACTCTGAAATCGATGTGGTCTGATATTAGGATGGCTACCCCAGCTTTTTTCTGGGAGCTGTTTGCCTGTAGGATTGTTTTCCAGCCTTTGACTCTGAGTCTGTGTTTGCTTTGACTATTGAGATGTGTTTCTTGCAGGCAGCAGAATGTTGGGTTCAATTTTCTAATCCATCCTGCCACTCTGTGTCTTTTAATTGGTGCGTTTAGCCCATTGACATTGAGAGAGATTATTGTTATGGGATTTTGTCCCATTGTTCTGTTGAAATTTGGTACATTTGAGGGGCCTGTCTTGCCTTAAAGTAGCCCATTTAGTTGTACTTGTAACCATGGTTTTGCGTCTATGAAGTTCCTGAGCTGTTGTTTGTCTGTGAAACTGTGTGTTGTTCCTTCTATTATGAATGAGAGTCTCGCTGGGTAAAGTATTTTTGGAGAGGCATTTATTTAATTGAGTTTTTTCACTATGTCCCACCACTGTTTTCGGGCCCTGAGGGTTTCATCAGAAAAATCAGCTGTGAATTTTAAGGATGCTCCTTTGTAAGAGATTTCTTTCTTGGATTTTGCTGCTTTCAGAATTTTGTCTCTAAAGTTTTGGTCATTTTGATCAGGATGTGTCTTCGGGTATTTTTATTCGGATTTCTTCAAGCTGGTACCCTTCAGGCCTCCTGGATAGGGTGGGGGGGGAGGTCGATGGACTGCTGGGCCGGTCCCGGAGCTGGACACGCGGCAGGGCCTCCGTGCTGTCTTTCAGTGGGGATCGGTGGGTGGCACGCGACTGGGGTCAGGGGCGGGTCTCGACTGGACTCCTCCAACCCACCTGGATGTGGGGGGGCCGATGGACTGCTGGGCCGGTCCCAGAGCTTGACGCGTGGCAGGGCCTCTGTGCTGTCCTTCCGTGGGGATCGGTGGGTGGCACACGGCTGGGGTCAGGAGCGGGTCTCGGCTGGGCTCCTCCAACCCACCTGGATGGGGGGGGGGGGGGGACAATGGACTGCTGGGTCGATCCCGGAGCTGGTCGCTTCCGTGGGGATCCTCTGAAATAGAATCATCTTAAGATGATCTTTGACTGCCATAAAGAATACTTTCATTGGACCATTTTCAGAAGACCACCTGATGTCAGTGTCAATCACAAGAGTTCCTTAAATTGCTAATTTTGAATCATCATCTCTGAGTATAGGCATGAGGACTCTTAGCAAGTCCCAGTGTGGACTTTATATACTATTGGAGAAACACTGACGTAAATAATGACTGAGTTTGTTAACTCAGAATCCACCCTGCTTTTACAGACACATTTATTGAACCCAAGGAAATGTCTGAACAACCATAGGAGAACAAATTTCTCTTTCTACTTAATCAACACTTTATGACCACTCTAAACCTGGATATGGTCTTTAGATTTTCTGAAACTTAGTTTCCACATCTCTATAAGGGCTGTGACCTAGTTAGATTACTGTGAAGATAAAATATACATCTAAATACTTATAAATTTATAAGATACATCTAAATACTTGGAAGATGGAATAGCCTAATGTCAATACTTAATAGACATGAATTATTATTATAAAGAATGGTAATGATTGAATTTATTTTTTGATCACCATATTAAGCTGCTGACTCACATCTAGTAGATTGATGTTGTGTAAAATCACAGCATAATGTTTACATGTAAGTTGTTAAGCCACATCACTCATTATCTCATTAAAAAAATAGATGATATCATGAAGTTTAGAGTTAGGTATGGAAGGTGAAATACTGGCTGCTTTATTCACCAGTTATATAATTTTGGAAAGTTATTCAATTCCAAGTGCATTGTTTTAACCAACCTCAAGAACATATAAAGACTAAAATAAAGTGTATTAAGAATTTACCAAGGAATAAAATCTGTTTGCTGTTAAATAAATACTAGCCCTAAAAATTATTGTCCCAGTATGGGGATGGATGACAGGCACTGGTGGAGGGATGGGCACTTGATCATTGTATAACTGAAACCCAAGCACAAAATTTGTAAGCCTATAACTGTACCTCATGGTTTTTCACTAATAAAAAAAAGAAAAAAAATTATTGTCATATTTATAAAACGTTTCCCTTGTCAGATGTAGTCATTGCTTTAATTATATAAATATCTAAATTTGTATTTGTAGCATAGTCTAATTTAGATAAATATTAGATGGGAGAGAGAGGGAGAAAGAGAAAGAGAGTCAGAGAGAGAGGAGAGAGAGAGAGAGATGATGATGAGATCAGGAACAAAGCACGACTTCTTCAGAGGGGGGATAATAGAGAGTTAATATGTGAGTGATCCCCAAGATGGAGTTTATCTTTATAAAGATTTTATAGGATTTTTTCAAAATTGTCCCCATTCAGGAGGTTGTCTTCCCTCCTTCCCTTTTTATTGACTCACCACGAGATACAGCTACAAAGCTTTCATGTTTGAGTTTCAGTCATAGAATGATCAAACACCTATCCCTAAACCAGTGCACATTTTCCACCAAATCTCATCCATCACGGTGGAGTCTTGAAAGGACCGTGACTGCAAGTCACAAGCAGTTTATATAGGTTTCAAGGTTGAGCAAGTACTACAATAACAGTGATCAAGCAACAGTACTCAGCGATTCATCAGTATTTGATAACAGTCAGTTTGTGGTTGTTCCAAAAAATGGACATAACCAGTCAGATGATCTAGCAGTTCTTTGGGCAGGTTACTCAACTGGAAATTTACCAGAAATTGCATTTCATTTTCTGGGAAACCGAAACTTAGATCTAGTCAAAACTTAATGTTAGCTGCGGCCTGTCATGGTTTCAGTTTCGTCCTCACAATATGAATAATGAAATACAAAACTTTTATTTATATGAAATGAAAGAGAGGAGATGAGAGAGAGAAATAGAGGAGAGAAAGACAGTTACATGTTCAACAAAGAACAGGGGTTTCTCCAAAGAAAAGAGAAGCGAGAGTACACATGTCAGGTTGAGATATGAGTGAACCCCCAAAATGGAGAATGCTCCTGAGTATGTTTTCACATGATGGCTTGGTCAATCACCCCCACCTCACCAAAGTGCTCTGTTAGTTCCTTAATCCTACATAATTTATCCAGGCAAGTAGTCGCTTTTATATCAGGTTCTGATTCTATAACTCACATTAAATACGTAAGCCTGGGTGTTGCAATCCTTCATGCATGGTCCTTCATCAACATTAGGAACAGCAACCTACCCTTCCAACCAAGAGGAACAGCAACCTACCCTACCAATCAGATATGATCAAGAAGCATAATATAAAGGCCAAATGCAAAGGCAGTTATACATTTTCCTATTGCTCAAACCTCAATCAGCACCTAAAGATTTGCTTTAAAAAAAAAGAAAGAGCCCTTTGGCTGCCCATCAGAGCCGCTCCCTTGTCCCCGCATCCCCCAGGTTAGTCTGCGTGCCTTCCCTCGAACCTGGGACTGGAACACCACCACGCAAGTGTCTTCAGGCCCCGCCCCCCCGACGCTGTGAGGAAAAGGGGATCTGCGTCTGTCTGCCTGTCCCTTTGGCCGCCCATCAGAGCCGCTCCCTTGTCCCCCACCCAGTCTTTACTTCCTGGACAAAAATCAGGTATCCGTGGGGGCATGGCCACTTCAGAGGTGGGCGTGGCTTTAAAAAGCGGGCGTGCCTAATTTTTGGCGGCCGGCCGCTAAGGCGGCCACAGATAGTTCACACACACCAACAAATATTACCCCTCCACATACACAACAACATGAGGAAACAACGCAAATCCCCACCACAGGGAGACCATGAGGAAATAAGTCTAGAAGCCTCAGTAGGTGCTAGCCACCTTAGGGACCTCTCTGACAAGGAATTCAGATATGAAGTCATCAAGATGTTCAATCAACTCGATGAAACAGTCACACACATATCCGCTAAACTGAAAGAGGACATGAAAGAAACAATCAATCGCACAATTGACAAAATACAGCAAGAAATGAGAGCCAAAATTGGAAAGCTTCGCACAGAAATGGCACGCATCACAGATTCCATAGATGAAGTCAAAACCTCACTCACTGCCCTCAAAAATAGAACGACCACAGCTGAGGAAAGAATCAGTGACTTGGAAGATCAGCTGCACCAAGCCAACAGACAACAGCAAACAATGGCAAAGACCTCAAAATAGCTCAAGAGAGAATCAGAGTCCTACGAGATGATTCCAGAAGAAACAACATTAGAATCATTGGACTAACAGAAGCTCAGGGAAACAATCCCAATGAAAAAACCATGCTTAAACAAATAATCGCCAAAAAATACCCAGAGCTCCATAATACAGCCATTCAGATTCAAGAAGCCTGAAGGGTGCCAGCTAAAAGAGACCCCAACAGAAACACCCCAAGACATATTATAGTTAGAATGATCGATGCTGCCGATAGAGACACAATACTACAAGCAGCAAGGGCAAAGAAGGAAATCACATACAAAGGAGCACCCCTGAGATTCACAGGAGACCTCTCAGAGGAAACCCTACAAGCCAGAAGACAGTGGCGAGATATAGTCAAAAAACTCACTGAAATGAATGCTTCACCAAGAATACTCTATCCGGCTAAAGTCTCACTCCAAATAGATGGAAAGCTACACTATTTTCTAGATAAACAGCAGCTCAGGAACTTCATAGACTCAAAACCAAACCTAAAACAAGGAATAAAGGGACTACTATAAGACAAGACAAACCCTACAACCACAACACACCCGCACAGAAACATGACACAAAACCCCATAACCATACTCTCTCTCAATGACAACGGTATCAATTCACCATTGAAGAGACACAGAGTGACAAAATGGATACAGAGACAGAACCCAACATTCTGCTACCTACAAGAAACTCATCTCAACACTCAGAGCAAACACAGACTCAAAGTCAAAGGATGGAAAACAATCCTGCAAGCAAACAGCTCCTGTAAAAAAGCTGGGGTGGCCATACTAGTATCTGACAACATTAATTTCTCCCTGAAAAAGGCTAGAAGGGACAGTGAAGGCCATTTTCTATTCATCAAGGGATACGTACAACAGGAAGAAATCACACACTTAAATATACACGCACCTAATGAGGGATCAGCTAAATATTTAAAACAACTGCTAACAGATTTTAAGGAGGAGATTGCAAGCAGCACAATAGTACTTGGAGAATTCAACATTGCCCTATCACCTCTGGACAGATCAACAAAAACAAAACGCAGCAAGGAATCATTGGCTTTGAAAGAAGAAATAGAAGAGAGAGGACTTATAGACTTATACAGGGCTTTACACCCCAAAAAGAAGGAATACACATTCTTCTCCAGTGCACACGGATCATTTTCCAAAATAGACCAGGTGCTAGGACACAAAACATACCTCAACAAAATAAGGAAGATAGAAATAGTATCAGCCATCTTTTCAGACCATGATGCACTGAGGATAGAAGTGAATCACACACAGACACGGAGAACCAAATCAAACACCTGGAAATTAAACAACTCAATGCTGAACAATGACTGGGTCAGGAACGAAGTCAAGGACGAAATCAAAAGATACTTGGAAACAAATGAGAATGAAGACACGAGCTACCAGAACCTATGGGATGCAGCGAAAGCTGTATTAAGGGGAAAATTTATAGCTCTGCAAGCATATCTTAGGTCTGTAGAAATGGTGCACATAAACAACTTGACCTCACAGCTCAAGTCCTTAGAAAAGGATCAACAGAAAGAGCCTAAATCAGGCAGAAGGAAAGAGATCATAAAACTTAGAGCAGAAATCAATGACATGGAAACCAAAGAAACAATCCGAAAGATCAATGAAACCAAGAGCTGGTTCTTCGAGAGAATAAACAAGATAGATAAACCACTCGCAACACTCACAAAGAAACAGAGAGAGAGACCCCTAATAAACCGAATCAGAAATGAGAAGGGGGATATCAGAACAGAAACCAAAGAAATCAAAAAGATCATCATAGACTACTTTGAAAGTCTGTATGCCACGAAACAAGAGAACCTAGAAGAAATGGACAAACTCCTGGACGCCTATAATCTCCCAAAGCTGAATCAAGAAGACCTGGAGTATCTGAATAGACCTATTAACATCAACGAAATAGAAACTGCAATCAAAAGCCTTCCCCAAAACAAAAGCCCGGGCACAGATGGATTCACTAGCGAATTTTTCCAAACATTTAAAGAGAACCTGCTGCCAGTCCTTCTCAAGCTCTTTCAGGAAATTGAAAAAACGGAAACTCTCCCAGTTTCTATGAAGCCCATATCTCTCTAATACCAAAAGGAAACAAACATACCAAGAGAAAAGAAAACTACAGGCCGATATCCCTGATGAACACGGATGCGAAGATTCTCAACAAAATACTAGCAAATAGAATTCAACTAATAGGTAAAAGGTAAAGGTAAAGGCCCTCCCGTTGATCGTTGATTTGCTCGAGCGGGCCCAGTAACGTCTCCATTGGAGACTTTGTTGTTACTGTGTCTGGCATATCGAATACTCTCGGTAGCTTGCCGGGCTTTCGGAGAGGGGCAGAGGAATCGAACTCGGGTCGGCCATGTTGTCCGCTTGTAAGGCGAACGCCCTACCCGCTGTGCTATCACTCCAGCCCATCCGAATTCAACTACTCATCAAAAAGATCATACACCTTGACCAAGTAGGATTCATCCCGGGGATGCAAGGCTGGTTTAACACTAGGAAATCAATCAATATAATCCACCATATCAACAAAAGAAAAGATAAAAATCATATGATCATATCAATAGATGCAGAGAAAGCATTTGACAAGATCCAGCACCCATTTATGATGAAAACCCTAGCCAAAATGGGGATAGAGGGGACTTTTCTCAATATAGTTAAAGCCATCTAACACAAGCCTACAGCAAGCATCGTCCTCAATGGCGAAAAACTGAGAGCCTTCCCTCTAAGATCAGGGACGAGAGAAGGATGTCCACTCTCTCCACTGCTGTTCAATATAGTACTGGAAGTACTTGCAACAGCGATTAGGCAAGAAAAAGATATTAGGGGCTTCCAGGTAGGAAAGGAAGAAATCAAGCTCTCACTATTCGCAGATGATATGATACTATACTTAGAAAACCCTAAAACCTCTACCAAGAAACTTCTAGAAACAATAGGCTTGTATAGTAAAGTGGCAGGTTATAAAATCAATGCCCAATGTCCATGGCTTTCCTATATGCAAGTAGTGAAAGAGAAGAAAAAGACATGAAGAAAACAATCCCATTCAAAATTGTGCCCCTGAAAATCAAGTACCTAGGAATCACCTTAACTAAGGAAGTAAAGGACCTGTGAAAAGAAAACTACAAAACTCTATTTCAGGAAATAAAAGAGGATACGAGGAAATGGAAAAATATCCCCTGTTCATGGATCGGGAGAGTTAACATTGTCAAAATGGCAATACTTCCCAAAGCACTGTATAAATTCAACGCAATTCCTATTAGGATACCCATGACATTCTTCAAAGAATTGGAGTAAACACTCCTGAAATTCATATGGAACAATAAGCCCCCACGAATAGCTAAAGCAATTCTGGGGAAAAAGAAAATGGGAGGAATCAACCTCCCTAACTTCAAACTCTACTACAAGACAGTAATAATTAAAACAGCATGGTACTGGAACAAAGGCAGAGCTGTAGACCAATGGAACAGGGTTGAATATACTGATGTCCCCCCCCACCCCAAGCATACGAGCATCTAATCTTCGATAAGGGGGCAAGAAAAGAGAAGTCGAGCAGGGAAACCCTCTTTAACAAATTATACTGGCAAAACTGGACGGCTATATGCAAAAAAATGGGCTCAGATCTCTGCCTAACTCCATGTACAAAAGTAAGATCTAAGTGGATTAAAGACCTCAACATCAGACCGGAATCTATAAGATACCTTGAGGAAAATGTTGGCAAAACCCTTCATGACATAGAAGCTAATAGTGTCTTCAAAGATGTCACACCACTGGCCAAGCAAGTGAAAACAGAGATAGACAAATGGGACTATCTTAAACTAAGAAGCTTCTGCACCTCAAAAGAAACAGTAACCAAAATACAAAGACAGTCAACAGAATTGGAAAGGATATTCGCCAACTACACATCTGATAAGGGGTTAATTTCAAGGATATACAAAATACTGGTTCAACTCCACAAAAAGAAAACATTTAACCCCAACAAAAAATGGGGAGATGAAATGAATAGAAACTTTCACAAAGAAGAAATCTGAATGGCTAAAAGACACATGAGAAAATGTTCCACATCATTAATCATCAGGGAGATGCAGATCAAAACCACAATGAGATATCACCTCACACCACAGAGACTGGCCCATATCCACAAGAACAAAAGCAACCGGTACTGGCGCGGATGTGGTGAGAAAGGGATACTCCTTCACTGTTGGTGGGAATGCCGACTGGTTCAGCCCTTCTGGAAAACAGTATGGATGATTCTCAAAAAACTAGAAATTGAGCTCCCATTTGACCCAACAATACCACTCCTGGGAATATATCCCAGAGAGGCAAAAAGGTATAGCCGAAGTGACATCTGCAATTGTCTGTTTATTGCATCACTCTTTACAATAGCCAGAATCTGGAAAAAACCGGAGTGCCCAAGAACAGATGACTGGTTGAAAAAACTCTGGCACATTTACACAATGGAGTACTATGTAGCTGTTAGAAAAGACGAAGTCATGAAGTTTACATACAAGTGGTACTACATGGAAAGTATCATGTTAAGAGAAATGACTCAGAAAGAAAGGGATAGACATAGAAAGATTACATTCATCTGGGGAACATAAAGTAACAAAATAGGAAACTAACACCCAATTATGGCAGAGATTAGTACCAGGAATTTTACTCAATGACCCGGAGGACAACCACACATGTTAGGGGAAAAGGGAGCTCAGAAAGAGAAGGGAACACCAAATAAAGGGTGTTGGGAGGATCCGCCCACGATGGGAGAGCATGCTGAGGGTAGACTGTGATTGCCATGATTGCCACTCAATGCATCTTTTGAAGACCATGGCACTCAAAAGGAGAGAGAGGGAAATGCCCTGCCACAGAGGCAGGGTGGGGTGGGGGCTGGGGGGGGAGGGGATACTGGGATCCATGGTGGTGGGAAATGCGCACTGGTGGAGGGATGGGTGTTTGATCATTGTATAACTGAAACCCAAGCACAAAAATATGTAGGTCTACAACTGTACCTCATGGTCTCTCACTATTATAAAATAAATAGGGGGTATGGTGCCGCCAGCAGGTCAATCTGTACCTGTGAGGCGAGTGCATCAGCAGCCTCATGGCGCCTTCAGACTTCCAGATACCCCAAAATTGCTGCTGTGCCTTTGGCCAGACCCCAAAAACTTGGGGCAAAGTTTACCAAGAAAGTAAACGGCCAAAAGTTAGGTATGTGGGAAACACGCCCACAAACCACCTCCGGCTCAGCTATATAATAGGAGGCAAGGCCTCTTTGGTTCCTGATTGAACTGCTTAATGGACATGATTCCAGAGACTCAGAGATGAATCTCGGAACCCAGTGGCTTTAGGTGGAAATGCGTCTGGTCTCTGCAGTAGGCTACCGGTGCTGGGCCAATCCAGGTGGGAATAGGTTTCGTGCCTTGGCCTACTCCCCCTGGCAGCCCAGTGGTCGCCATCCGTCTGAGGCCACTGGATAGTCACATTTGGGCCCCCAGTGACGAGACACACAGGGCCTCACGGGATGAGGGTGGAGCCGGGCTTGTCCTCCCCACCCCAACGAAACCCCAAGTCATCGCCCACGAACAGCCTCTCTGGCTCCTCATCAAGCTGCTTAATGGCCATGATCCCAGAGACTCCGAAACAAATCTCAAAACCCAGTGGCGTTTGGCAGAAATGCATCTGGACTCCACAGTACGTTACTGTCGCCTGGCCACCCCAGGGAGGAAAGGGTGTTGTCCCTCCGCCTGCTCCCTCTTGGCAACTTGGTGGCTGTCATCCTCCAGAGGCCATTGGACAGTCAGGCTTGGGCCCGCAGTGACGAAACTTGTTGGGTCTCATGGGATGGGGGGGGAGGTGGAGCCGGGCCTGTCCTCCCCACCCTAACGAGACCCCAAGTCATCGCCCACAAATGGCCTCTCTGGCTCCTCATCAAGCTGCTCAACGGCCTTGATCCCAGAGACTCAGAAACAAATCTCGAAGCCCAGCAGCTTTTGTCAGAAATGTGTCCGGACCCCGCAGTAGGTTACTGTCACCAGGCCACCCCAGGGGGGAATGGGTGCTGTCCCTCCGCCTGCTCCCTCTTGGCGACTTGGTGGCTGTCATCCTCCAGAGGCCATTGGACAGTCAGGCTTGGGCCCGCAGTGACGAAACTTGTTGGGTCTCACGGGATGGGGGGGGAGGTGGAACCGGGCCTGTCCTCCCCACAATAACGAGACCCCAAGTCATCGCCCACAAACGGCCTCTCTGGCTCCTCATCAAGCTGCTCAACGGCCTTGATCCCAGAGACTCAGAAACAAATCTCGAAGCCCAGCAGCTTTTGTCAAAAATGTGTCCGGACCCCGCAGTAGGTTACTGTCACCGGGCCACCCCAGGGGGGAACGGGTGCTGTCCCTCCGCCTGCTCCCTCTTGGCGACTTGGTGGCTGTCATCCTCCAGAGGTCATTGGACAGTCAGGCTTGGGCCCGCAGTGATGAAACTTGTTGGGGCTCACGGGATGGGGGGGGAGGTGGAACCGGGCCTGTCCTCCCCACCCTAACGAGACCCCCAAGTCATCGCCCACAAACGGCCTCTCTGGCTCCTCATCAAGCTGATCAACGGCTTTGATCCCAGAGACTCAGAAACAGATCTTGAAACCCAGTGGCTTTTGTCAGAAATGTGTCCGGACCCCACAGTAGGTTACTGTCACTGGGCCACCCCAGGGAGGAAAGGGTTCTGTCCCTCCACCTGCTCCCTCTTGGCGACGTGGTGGCTGTCATCCTCCAGAGGCCATTGGACAGTCAGGCTTGGGCCCGCAGTGACGAAACTTGTTGGGTCTCACAGGATGGGGGGGGGAGGTGGAACCGGGCCTGTCCTCCCCACAATAACGAGACCCTAAGTCATCGCCCACAAACGGCCTCTCTGGCTCCTCATCAAGCTGCTCAACGGCCTTAATCCCTGAGACTCAGAAACAAATCTCGAAGCCCAGCAGCTTTTGTCAAAAATGTGTCCGGACCCCGCAGTAGGTTACTGTCACCGGGCCACCCCAGGGAGGAAAGGGTTCTGTCCCTCCGCCTGCTCCCTCTTGGCGACGTGGTGACTGTCATCCTCCAGAGGCCATTGGACAGTCAGGCTTGGGCCCGCAGTGACGAAACTTGTTGGGTCTCACGGGATGGGGGGGGGGAGGTAGAGCCGGGCCTGTCTTCCCCACCCCAATGAGACCCCAAGTCATCGCCCATGAATGGCCTCTTTGGCTCCTCATCAAGCTGCTCAACGGTCATGATCCCAGAGACTCAGGAGCAGATCTCTAAACCCAGTGGCTTTTGGCA
Organism: Sorex fumeus; assembly: GCF_029834395.1. Taxonomy (NCBI): domain Eukaryota; kingdom Metazoa; phylum Chordata; class Mammalia; order Eulipotyphla; family Soricidae; genus Sorex; species Sorex fumeus. Next base: position 3,958,970 of record NW_026606078.1, on the reverse strand, counting down.
GAAATCCCTCCAGATTTAAGTGTTAAAATTTCAGAACTTCAAAACCACATGGCCCTACTGCAGCCACACGACATCATATGTTATTCATAACCAGCAATAGAACACAAATTGTCTATTGTTGCCTTTTCAGCAGATCTGAGTGTTGGGGTAAAATCTTAAATAATGGTGGGTCTGGTGTCGAAATAGTGAATGTGATCAAAGTAGAGAGAGTGTAATGTGGAAATCATCTGCTCCACAGGCAGGGGGAGGGTGTGGGATGGGGGTATACTGGGATTTTTGGTGGTGGAGAATGGGCACTGGTGAAGGTACGGATGTTTCATTGTATGATTGAGACTTAGACCCAAAAGCTTTGTAACTGCTCTCACGGTGATTCAATAAATAAAATTATAAAAAAATGGAAAAAGAAAAAACAAAGTAAGGTGGAGTTCATGCACAATTCAATCAGCTAATCAGTGGCTGAATAAATAGCAGTACTCCTACAAAAAAAAAATAAAATAAAATAAATAAATAAATAAATAAATAAATAAAAAATAGCCAGGTGTAGCCCAAAGAGACAAACGACACAAAATAACTAAACAAATAAAACCTGTATAATAATGACATAAATGGAAAAAAAATAAAGTGTTTTTCTGAAACATCAAAAAAAAAGCAAGAAAGAATAGTGAATTCAATGACTGAAATGCATCTCACTTCTTTAATTTAGAGACCCTGATCCTTAGCCTTTCCCTACCTATGAGTTTCTATGCCTTGAATTTTTGTTTTGAAAATGTGTAACTGCCTTTGCATTTGGCCTTTATGCTATAATTCTTCCTGATCATATCTGATTGGTAGGGTAGGTTGGTGTTCCTCCTGGTTGGAAGGGTAGGTTGCTGTTCCTAATGTTGATGAAGGACCATGCATGAAGGATTGCAACACCCAGGCTTACGTTTTGGGACCATACCCAGAGGTGCCTAGGGGTTACTCCTGCCTCTTCACTCAGGAATTATTCCTGGAAGGACCTGCCGGGGGGAGGGGGTGATATGAGATGCCGGGAATCAAACCCAGATCTGTCACCTGCAAAGTAAGTGCCCTACCTGCTGCACTATCACTCTAACCCCAGTATGCCTTCAATTTTGTATTTTTTCTTTTTTTTAAAGAAATTTTTAATAGTGAGACATCATGAGGTACAGTTGCAGACTTACACATTTTTGTGCTTGGGTTTCAATTATACAGTGATCAAATACCATCCCTCCAACAGTGCCCACTTCCCACCACCACGGATCCCAGTATCCCTCCCACCCCCCATCCCGCCCCCCATCCTACCCTGCCTCTGTGGCAGGGCATTCCCCTCTGTTCTCTCTCTCCTTTTGGATGCTGTGGTTTGCAAAAGAGGCACTGAGTGGCAATCATACTTGGTCTATAGTCTACTTTCAGCATGATTCTCCCATCCTGGGAGGATCATCCCAACACCCTTTACTTATTGCTCCCTTCTCTATCTGAGCTCCCTTTCCCCCTAGTACGTGTGGTTGGCCTCCAAGTCATAGAGTAAAATTCCTGGTACTAATCTCTGCCATAATTGGGTGTTAAGGCCCTCCCGTTGATCGTCGATTTGCTCGAGCGGGCCCAGTAACGTCTCCATTGGAGACTTTGTTGTTGTTAGTTTCCTATTTTGTTACTTTATGTTCCCCAGATGAATGTAATCTTTCTATGTCTATCCCTTTCTTTCTGAGTCATTTCTCTTAACATGATACTTTCCATGTAGTACCACTTGTATGTAAATTTCGTGACTTCATCTTTTCTAACAGCTACATAGTACTCCATTGTGTAAATGTACCAAAGTTTCTTTAACCAGTAATCTGTTCTCGGGCACTCAGGTTTTTTCCAGATTCTGGCTATTGTAAAGAGTGCTGCAATAAACAGGCAATTTCAGATGTCACTTCGACTATACTTTTTTGCCTCTCTGGGATATATTCCCAGCAGTGGTATTGCTGGATCAAATGGGAGCTCAATTTGTAACTTTTTGAGAATCATCCTTACTGTTTTCCAAAAGGGCTGAACCAGTCGGCATTCCCACCAACAGTGAAGGAGTGTCCCTTTCTCACCACATCTGCGCCAGCATAGATTGCTTTTGTTCTTGTGGATATGGGCTAGTGTCTGTGGTGTGAAGTGATATCTCATTGTGGTTTTGATCTGCATCTCCCTGATGATTAATGATGTGGAACATTTTCTCATGTGCCTTTTAGCCATTCGGATTTCTTCTTTGTGAAAGTTTCTGTTCATTTCATCTCCCCATTTTTTTGAATTTTGTATTTTTCTTAATCCACACTATCGTTTTAGAATTGGTGGACTACATTGCATTGCTGATGCCTCCAGCATATTGCTAAGACTCGCTCTTACTGGGACTCCCTGTCCAGCTCCTATCTTCATTACCTTGTCAAGTCCTTGAATCGTCTTACATTTAATGCTCAGACTCTACAGAAGGCCTTTACTGAGCCTCTCCACATTGGATTAGAACCTTCCTACCCAGCCTTTTAAGTGACTTTTAAAAATATATATTTTAACACATCACAGGAAGTCCTATATTTGGGGCTGGTTGCAATGACTTGAGACATTGAGGGTTTTCTCTTTTTTTTTTTTTTACTTGTTTGTTTTGTTTGGGAGCCAAATCTGGGAGTGCTCAGGGCTTACTCTTGCTTTGAACTTAGGAATTATTTCTGGTGGGTTCAGGAGACCATATGAGATGTTGAGAATGAGTCAACTGTGTGCAAGGAATGTGCCCTACTCATTGTTCTATCTCTCTAGCCCCCAGGACTTTTTTCTTTAAACTGGGGTCACATAAATGTATTGAGCATGTGAGGGGGAAGACAAGGCCATTGATGTGACCTGAAGTTTCAGTGCTCTAGCTAGGTATGTTCACAGTGCTCTTGTGGCTGTGAAAGTTCAGGGATCATTCAAAACTCCACACAGATCAGCCATGTGATTCATCACCTTAATTAGTGTCTCTAGTACTGTGTGTTTTACATAAGAAAGTGACAAACATATTCTATATGCTCAGCCAGTGATAAAATATTATTTGGTCCCTATAACAAAGACAAAGGTTCATTCACAAACCAATTTCACCTATTTTATATGCCCTAACTTGGGTATATTAAAACACTACCTGAGGCCCCAGAGACAGTGCAGCAGCATGGCATTTGCCTTGCATGCAGTCAACCCATGTTCAATTCTAGGTACCACAAATGGCCCCCAGAACCCACCAGGAGTGATCCTTGAGTATAGAGCTAGGAGTAAAACCTTAGCACAGATGTCGTCCAAAAAAATAACAAAAGACTAATTACCTCAGTCTCTCTTAAAATTGAGACCATATTATATATTCTTTCCAAGAGAATATGGGTAGAAGTTTTATAGGCTATTCCCATACTTGAGTATTAAAACTTCTTTAGAAATACTCTACCTGCTCTCCATTTGCTTTGGGATTAGGGACTAAGCATACCACTCTGGGGAAAGAAACTGATCCCTGAGTTTTCACTTACAGGAAAGTTTCTTTAGATAAGCACTCAACCCTTTGAAATGGTTATGAGCAAATTTTAAAACTTTGCATTGCATTAAAGATTATTTTTAATTTATTTATATTTGTTTTGGGGCCATACCTGGCAGTGCTCAGAATTTACTCTTGGCTCTACACTCAGGAATCAGTCTTGGCGAGCTTGGGGAGCCATATGGAGTGGCAGGCATCAAACTAAAGTTGGTTATTTATTTATATGACAAATAAATGCCCTGCTTTCTGTACTATCTCTAAGATATCCCCCCGCCCCAACCCTTTTCTAATTGCTGATGAACAACTAAAACCTACTTCCACTTCAAACTTAAGCAGACAATTTTTATTTTGAAGATTGATCGACTCTTCTTTGTTTTGTTTTTTCCTAATAATTCTTTTCCAATTTTATCGAGGAAGAGTTGCTAGTTGGAATTGAGGCAAACAACATATTTCTACAAAGAACAAAAGGAAAGGGAGAAGTTCTAAATATTTGTGCACAGCCTCTCTGCTCAAGAGTGAAGGTGTCAGTGCCCACAATTCCTGCTCTTGGTCATGTTGGTGATTGATGTTTGTTTTCCTATACAGTAGTTCCAGGAGAATTATGATCACTCTATCATAATCACTCAAAACAACTTCATCTCCTTCAATGATGTCAGTGCGTCCTTGAGGGAAAATTTCCAGTTTCTGCATGTCAGGCTCAAGTGTCCCTCAGGCCCGTCAGGAAGGTCAAGACTTTGTGGGAATTTGCTAATAAATACATTTAATTCAGCAGTTTTTTTCTAGTTATGCTTGTTCTTTAATCCCTTTTATGTTCTCTGCCCAAAACTGAACTGCCTCTACTGATGATAGGAAGGAGCATGGGGGATAGCACAAACTCACATACATACAATTTTGAGTATAATTTCAAGAAATCCACATGCCTTCTGAGTTGACCTAAGACCCTCAAGTTAAGAAATCAAGCCTGAAAGGGAGCACTGAGAGACAGCACAGGGGCTAAAGCATTTGCCTGGCACATTGCTAACACTAGTTTAATCCCTGTCACCACACATAGTCCCCTGAGTCTTTCTAGGAGTAATTCCTGAGCACAGAGCTGGAATTAAGTCCTAAGCACTGCTAGGTGTGCCTCCCTCCCCCATAAATAAATCAAACCTGATAGCATTACTGAGTGATTTATTCCTTTTGCCCAGACTATAATGAGCACTGACTCTGGTCAAATAGTATTAGTCATAGTCAGATGGGCTGGGGCGATAGCACAGCAGGTAGGGCATTTGCCTTGCATACAGCCTGCCCGGGTTAGATTCCTTTGCCCCTCTCAGAGAGCCCAGCTAACTACTGAGAGTATCTCACCCGCAAGGCAAAGCCTGACAAGCTACCCATGACGTATTCAATATGCCAAACATAGTAACAACAAGTATCACAATGTTACTGGACCCACTGGAGCAAATTGATGAACAATGGGAGGACAGTGGACAGTGCTACAGTGCATAGTCAGATAGGAATGAAGCACAGTCACCTCTTTACAAAGACACACTAGCCAGAGGGGAAATAGACATGTTTCAGAGCAATTTTTTAGATGCAATCATTAGTAAAAGCGCTAATTGTGAAAGGAGATTGATTGAAACTTAGAGAACTCAGTTATGACCCTATGTGACAAACTCCTACTAGTTAATTGCATTTAAGGTTCCATAATCACAATTTTGCCACCCTCCAAATGATAAACTTAATGAGACTGATACATGGTAGGCTAAGAAATGAAGATAATCTTAGTGATTATATTAAGGTTTTTAAAATATCCCTCACTGTCCTCTTAAGAAAGAGCACATATGAGACAATTTTTATATGTGTTCTAGTTTTGCTTTATTATTATGCAAAACTATTTAAATTTGTGCTCTTTTATATTAGAATATTCAAAATTTGGCGGAAGTTAGAAAACTGAAATTTTTTTTTCTGGAGATAATTTATCCATGCAGGGGTTGGTGGACAATCAACTTCAATTTTTCCTTCTATATCAATCATAAGAAGGCCAGACAAGTTGGTCCATCAAGCACAGCATAAAGAGGAAACTCTTCTGCGAAAGGAAATCATGCTCCAGAGAGAAAAGGATCTGAGTATTAGATTTAGAGGGGGAAAGAGGGATATGTTTGTGGGCCAAAGCAGCTTCCTATCAAGAGAATAAAAACTGGTTTCCAAAGTCAGAATGCAAAACAATATTTTTAATCACAAATTTAAGTGTAAGTGAATTTAAACAGACAAGTAGGATGTTATCTGGAAAATAGAAAAATTTTAAGTCTTGTCAAGAGAGGGTTGTTGAGTGTCCTATCAGCATGTCTTATTGAGAATCTATTGGCCTGGGCTCACTTAGTGGACAGGAACTGGATCAATTTATTTTCCACATATCTTTCTTCTTTGTTATTTTGTATAAGTGACATCCAGGTATTGGGCTCTAAGTTATAAAATCTAATCATGGCTTGTTTAAATTAGAAGCTGTAATCAAGTCTGTGATTCAGAGGAAGAGATAGACATAATGTAGGAGATTCTCATACACCAAGACAATTCAACGAGGTTTTCATATTAAAGCTTCATTTAAAAAAGTTTTAAATAATCAAACTATTCAACAGAACTGCCAGTGAATAAGTATTTTAAATGATTAGTATCTCCCTCCTTTGTTTTTCCATTATCCATTTAATAAAGATTTGTGGTAGTAAATCTATCCCTTGATAATTCTAATCTATGAGTGTAACATCTTTTTTTTTTAATAACAGACTGTAAGCCATTTTGGTAGAGCCTTAGAGGAGGAGCAAGTCTTGGGAATTAGGAGAACAGTATACTGTTATAGAAATGTTTTTCATGAGAATGGGGCCACTAGAGACAACAATAAAGAATAAAGAAGATCACAGTTTCAATATTTTCCTAGATTTGAGACTATATCTTTAAGGGTGAGATTAAGGTATTATAGAAAATTCCTGGTCAGTGTAGGGAATACCAAAAAGATGTTCATCAAAGCATGAGAAAGAAAAGCTGAAGATTTATAATATAAGAGATTACAAATCTTTGTTACTTCTGACAGCCAGTAAGAGAAAGTCAGTATGCTACCCAGAATTGGAAGCACCATGGAGAAAAAAAAACAAGTGAGAATGAGTGAAGAAGAGAGAGAGAGAGAGAGAGAGAGAGAGAGAGAGAGAGAGAGAGAGAGAGAGAGAGAGAGAGAATTAGCTTATTTTACCTCAATGCTTCAACATTGACCATTGACATTAGAAGCTCAGATGCTGAGAAGGCCATGTCAATGGCAGAAGTCTATTAAGCAGAGTTCATGGCAGGTTAGGTCCTCAGTGATAAGGATCAAACCAATATCAGTAGTCCATGACATGCCTCATAAAGATCAACTCATTTTTCTGTAATGAGTTTCTATGTCCATAACTTGACAGAAAAACTGGAATAATAAATCAGATGATGTAAAAGATGAATTGGCTTAACTAGTTCTCTTGCAGAGAGTTCATTGCTAAGTGAGACTAACTCAGTTCATAAGACCATTGCTAGGTGGCTTTTCTCAAAGTAGATTTCTCTTAAATGACATAAATTACAAATGTATGTCAAATATAAAACCTAGGCATATGTAAAAGGTAAAGCATATGTAATTCTCAGAATTCATAAAAGTTTGAGAACTTTTTTTAAGTTGCCTGAAGTTGCATAAAGTTGGCAATAGTAAAGCAAATCCTGCCAAAGTATAGTTGTTTGGAAATCTCTGTATATCCATCTTCTTAGAGTGCAATTAAAGAAGAAGAAAATCACTTTTCAGAAAAGATAATGATATTGAGTACATGTGACACTGACTTAAGAACTGCTATAGAGAATTTTTTTTAAGTTGCTTCAGAAACAGAAGCATCACACAAGCAGGATAGCATCTGTTAAAGATAGTTGAGGTTGAGACAAAACATTCTGTATTCTCGGCTTTACTTGTTTTTTTCATATCTTTTGTTTTTTTTTTGTGATTGTTTGGGGGCACTCATAGATGTTCAGGGCCTACTTCTGGTACTATACATAGGGAATACTCATGTCAGGGCTTATGATAGATCGAACTGTAGTCTGTCACATGCAAGGCAAGCAACTTTACTCTGTACTGGCTTTCCAGCATGGCTCCTAACTTCATTTTAATTTTTTCGATTAGTTTTGTTTGTTTGTTTGTTTTGGTGAGAGACATACCTGGAAGTGCTTGGAGTCTACTTTTGTATCCTGCTCAGAGGTGGGTCCCATGGGGGTCAAGGGACCATGTGGTATTGAGAAACAAACCCAGGCCTCCTGCAAAAAAAAAGACAAATGCTTGAGGTGTTTCTCAAGTCCTTGGCTCTGACTTCTTAAAAAGGAACAGATAAAGGAGTTTCAAAAAAGGCAACTTAGTTTTTTTGTCAAGTACTTTGTTCTTGCACTTGATACTCCACTTGATCTTAGCCAAAAGGCCAAGAAGGGCAGAGTGATAGCACAGCAGCAGGGCATTTGACTTGCATGTGGCCGACCTGGGTTTGATTCCTTCGTCCCTCTCTGAGAGCCTGGCAAGCTACCAAGAGTATCCCGCCCCCCACGGCAGAGCCTGCCAAGCTCCCCGTGGTGTATTTGATATGCCAAAACCAGTAACAATAAGTCTAACAATGGAGACGTTACTGGTGCCAGCTTGAGCAAATCCATGAACAACAGGATGACTGTGCTACAGTTTGTTTTTGCAGCTATGTCACCTTTGATAGTCTTGAGGATTCAGCTGCATGAAACAAGAGCCCAGAGTAGCATGTGGCTATTGTGCTTAGGGCAGTTTTTCACAGAGGCACTGTTAACTCCCATCTTCCTGCTATGGGCCAACCAACCTTGATCTGGAACATAGAGTAATGGCAAATTATGTTCTTATTTCTCCATACCTTATAAAGGCAAGGTAAAAGGATAGTTTAATAAAGATATCCCATGAGTTCATTAGGAATATAAATACATATTGTTATTTGCATATAATGAAACAACTTAAAATGCTATAAGCTATAAAACTGTGTCATGTGTTATTAGATACTAAGAAAATTCTAGTTGGGGTGAATAATGCAAATTATTCACCATAACTTCTCTTTGTTATGCATTACAAGAGTTCTTTTATCCTTTTACTTATCTTTTGGTTTTTGGAACACACACAACAGTGCTTCAGAGACTACTTCCAACTAGGTGCTTGAGTGACCACATTGTTCTGGGGATCAAAACTAGACTTTTGTATGAATAACATGTACTCCTGTTCATTGAAAAATCTGCCTCACCCAGTTCCAGAGCTCTTTTGTGACTCCTCCCTTTTTCCTACTAATTCTGACCATTCCATCTTCCTTTGGTCATTCAGATATCGTTACTAACATACTAATTCACTAAAGAGATTCCTGGGAGGTTTTATACAATTGCTAGTTAAGAATTTCAAACGTTAAATGTTTTATTGTTAATTTCATTTCTAGATGTCCATCTACTTTTTTTTGTAGAATATCTGTTTATTTTGGTGTGTGTGTAGGGGGGCCTTGACGCAGTTGAAGGTCATATCCAGTAGTACTTGCAGTTTACTTGGGGCTTACTTTTTCAGATCTGAACTCAGGACTAATTTCTGACAATGCTCAGAGGACCACATGTGGTGCTGGAGAGCAAACCCAGGTCAGCAGTGTGTTAGAAAGGCAGTTTATCTGCTATGCTATTGCTCTGGCCCCAGATACTCGTCTACTTCTATTCCTCTCTCCAACCCAGTCTACTGCAACAAGACTTAATCCCTTCTTTATGAAAATAAGTCTAAAAGTCCCTTGACTAATGAAAAGAGAAGAGTAGGTAACCTGAATATATGAAAATATTTCCTTCATTATTTAGAAACTATACTGTCCTTGCATGATTAAATGTTATTATCTCAGAGAACTAGGACACTAAGAATCAGCGCATATTGCCTCCCTAGAGTTTTACTGTTTCATGCCCACAAGGAATAATGTTGTACAAACATCCTATTTCCATTATTTCTACCTATTGCCTCAGAATCTGAGGCCTTATCTAACTACAAAGCAGCCCACAAATCACACATAACTTAAAGACAAGGAGATAGGGTTTGTATGTAATTGGAATGTGTAAAGAACCTGCAATTTGTATCTGTCTCCTACAACTCTCCAAAAAGTTAATATTTGTTAAAAAGTTTAAAAAAATGTTAAAAGTTAAAAAAACAATCAATTTGACTTTATTTCAGCTTAATTAAGCACGTTAGCTAGTTAATTTATCTTGGGGTTAGCCTTGAGTTATTTCCCTCCGTTCAATTTGATAGCTATTGCACAAATTTTTTCTGAACTGCTTTTAAATGTGTTTAGAATAGATAGCAAAAACTTTCCAATATCTTCTGTGGTGAAAATCTATATTCATTAAGTGTGTCTTTGGGTTTGGAAAACATTCAAAAGTCATTTAGAGCAAACTCTGACTAAAATGTGGTTGAGTAAACGGAAACAAAATATTTTCCCCCCAATATTTACTCCTTTAGAAAATTTCAGGAGACAGAGGAAAGGAGTGGGCTCTGCTACAGTCTTTTTCCGTCACACAGAATCTCTCAGATGCTCCACTTTTTACATAAGAATTCGTACATAATAATTTTACATAATAATACATATGATGGAAGAAGATAAAATCTATATAAACAATGCATCATGCCTAAGTAACAAATCTACATAGCATTATTTAACAATTTTGTCACATAATTTTTTCTGAAATTTTCAGGACATTTTTATTTGTCAAATGTTGATTTAATTTTTTTCTTCTTTTTTTTTTTCTTAAATTTTGATTAGTGAAACACCATGAGGTACAGTTGTAGACTTACAATTTTTTGTGCTTGGGTTTCAGTTATACAATGATCGAATACCCATCCCTCCACCAGTGCTCATTCTCCACCACCACAAATCCCAGTATCACTCCAACCCCCTGTTCCCCCATCCCACCCTACTACTGTGGCAGGGCATTCCCTTTTGTTATGTCTCTCCCTTTGAGTGCTGTGGTTTGTAAAAGAGACATTGAGTGGCAATCTTGTTCAGACTATAGTCTACTCTCATTACGCATTTCCCATCCTGAGAGGAACATCCCAACACCCTTTATTTGGTGCTCCCTTCTCTATCTGAGCTGCCTTTTCCCCTAGTGTGTGCAGCTGGCCTCTAAGCCATGGAGTAAACCTCCTGGTATTTATCTCGGCTATTCTTGGGTGTTGTTCTCCCGTTTTGTTACTTTATGTTCCCCAGATGAATGCAATCTTTCTATGTCTATCCCTCTCTTTCTGATTTCGTTTCATTTAGCATGATACTGTCCATGTAGTACCACTTGTATGTAAGTTTCATGACTTCATTCTTTCTGACAGCTACATAGTATTCCATTGGATAAATGTACCAAAGTTTCTTTAACCAGTCATGTGTTCTTGGGCACTCAGGTTTTTTCCAGATTCTAGTTATTGTAAACAGTGCTGCAATGAACAGACAACTGCAGATGTCACTTCGACTCTACTTTTTTGCCTCTCTGGGGTATATTCCCAGGAGTGGAATTGCTGGGTCAAATGGGAGTTCAATTTGTAGTTTTTTGAGAATCTTCCATACTGTTTTCCAGAAGGGCTGAACCAGTCAGTATTCCCACCAGCAGTGAAGGACTGTCCCTTTCTCACCAAATCTGCACCAGCACCGGTTGCTTTTGTTCTTTTGGATGTGGGCCAGTCTCTGTGGTGTGAAATGATATCTCATTGTAGTTTTGATCTGAAGCTCCCTGATGCTTAATGATGTAAAGCGTTTTCTCATGTGTCTTTTAGGCATTCGAATTTCATCTTTGATGAAGTTTCTGTTCATTTTGTCGCCCAATTTTCTGATAGGGCTGGATGTTTTCTTCCTGTGGAGTTCAACCACTACTTTCTATATCCTTGATACCAGCCCCTTGTTGGATGTGTTTTTGTCGAAAATCCTTTCCCATTCCGTGGACTGTCTTTGTATTTTGGTCACGGTTTCTTTTGAGGTTCAGAAGCTCTTTAGTTTAAGGTAGTCCCATTTGTCTATCTCTGTTTTCACTTGCTTAGCCAGTGGCGTGACATCTTTGAAGACACCATTAGCTTCAATGTCATGGAGGGTTTTGTCGACTTTGTCGTCAATGTACAGTATGGATTCCGGTCTGATGTTGAGGTCTGTTAGGTAGAGATCTGAGCCCATTTTTTTGCATGTAGCTGTACAGTTTTTCCAGCACCATTTGTTAAAAAGGCTTTCCTTACTCCACTTCACATTTCTTACTCCTTTATCAAAGATTAGGTGATCATATGTTTGGTGGGGAGATGTCAGTATATTCAACTCTGTTCCATTGGTCTGCTGTTCTGCCTTTGTTCCAGTACCATGCTGTTTTAATTATCACTGCTTTGTAGTAGAGTTTGAAGTTAGGGAGGTTGATTCCTCCCATTTTCTTTTTCCCAAGAATTTCTCTAACTATGCATGGGGGCTTATTGTTCCATATGAATTTCAGGAGTGTTTGCTCCAGTTCTTTGAAGAATGTCATGGGTATCGTAATAGGAATTGCGTTGAATTTGTACAGTGCTTTGGAAAGTATTGCCATTTTGACAATGTTAATCCTACCGATCCATGAACAGGGTATATTTTTCCATTTCCTTGTGTCCTCTTTTATTTCCTGAAGCAGCGTTTTGTAGTTTTCTTTTTACAGGTCCTTTACTTCTTTAGTTAAGCTAATTGCTAGGTAGTTGAATTTCTGGGGCACAGTTGTGAATGGGATGGTTTTCTTCATGTCATTTTCTTCTTTCTCACTATTTGCATATAGGAAAGCCATGGACCTTTGGGTATTGATTTTATAGCCTGAAACTTCACTATACAAGTCTATCGTTTCTAGGAGTTTCTTGGTAGAGGTTTTAGTTTCTCTAAGTATGGTATCATATCATCTGTGAATAGTGAGAGCTTGATTTCTTCCTTTCCTACTTGGATGCCCTTAATACCTTTTTCTTGTCTAATCGCTATTGCAAGTACTTCCAGTACTATATTGAACAGGAGTGAAGAGAGTGGGCATCCTTGTCTGGTCCCTGATCTTAAGGGGAAGGCTCTTAGTTTTTCCCTATTGATGATGATGCTTGTGGTTGATAGCTTTAACTATATTGAGGAAAGTCCTCTCCATCCCCAATTTGATGAGGGTTTCCATCATAAATGGTGCTGGATCTTGTCAAATGCTTTCTCTGCATCTATTGATATAATCATATAATTTTTTATCTTTTCTTTTGTTGATATGATGGATTATGTTGATTGATTTCCGAATGTTAAACCATCCTTGCATCCCAGGAATGAATCCCACTTGGTCATGGTGTATGATCTTTTTGATGAATTGTTGAATTCTATTTGCTAGTATTTGTTGAGAATCTTCGCATCCGTGTTCATCAGGGAAATAGGCCTGTAGTTTTCTTTTTTTGTGGTGTCTTTCTTTCCTTTTGGTATTAGAATGATATGGACCTCATAGAAACTGTTTGGGAGGATTTCTGTTTTTTCAATTTCCTATAAAAGCTTGAGAAGAACTGGTAATAGGTCTTCTTTAAATGTTTGGAAAAACTCGCTACTGAATCCATCTGGACCTGGGCTTTTGTTTTGGGGAAGACTTTTGATTACATTTTCAATTTCCTTGGTGTTAATAGGTCTATTCAGGTACTCTACATCTTCTTGATTCAGCTTTGGGAGATTATAGGAATCCAGGAATTTATCCATTTCTTCTAGGTTCTCTTGTTCCGTGGCATACAGACTTTCAAAGTAGCCTCTGATGATCTTTTGAATTTCTTTGGTTTCTGTTGTGATATCCCCATTCTCATTTCTTATTCGGTTTATTAGGGTTCTCTCTCTCTATTTCTTTGTGAGTGTTGCTAGTGGTTTATCTATCTTATTTATTTTCTCAAAGAACCAGCTCTTGGTTTCATTGATCTTTCGGATTGTTTCTTTGGTTTCCATGTCGTTGATTTCTGCTCTAATCTTTATGATCTCTTTCCTTCTGCCTACTTTGGGGTCCTTCTGTTCATCCTTTTCTAGGATCTTGAGCTGTGAAGTCAAGTTGTTTATGTGCATTCTTTCTTCCATCTTGAGGTATGCTTGGAGAGCTATAAATTTTCCCCTTAAAACGACTTTCGCCACATCCCATAGGTTCTGGTAGCTCGTTTCTTCATTCTCATTTGTTTCCAGGTATCTTTTGATTTCTTCCTTGACTTCCTTCCTGATCCTTTCGTTGCTCAGCATTGAGTTGTTTAGTTTCCAGGTGTTTGATTTGGTTCTCCATGTCTGTGTATGATTCATTTCTATTCTCAGTGCATCATTGTCTGAAAAGATTGTTGGTAGTATTTCTATCTTCCTGATACTACTGAGGTATGTTTTGTGGCCTAGCACATGGTCTATTTTGGAAAATGTTCCATGCACACTGGAGAAGAATGTGTATTCTTTCTTTTGGGGGTTTAAAGCCCTGTACAGGTCTATAAGTCCTTTCTATCCTATTTCTTCTTTCAAAGCCAATGTTTCTTTGCTGAGTTTTGTACTTGTTGATCTATCCAGAGGTGATAGGGTGATGTTGAAGTCTCCAGCTACTATTATGCTGCTAGCAATGTTCTCCTTAATATCTGTTAGCAGTTGTTTCAAGTATTTAGCTGTTCCCTCATTACGTGCATATACATTTAAGAGTGTGATTTCTTCCTGTTGTACGTATCCCTTGATGAAGAGAAAGTGCCCTTCTCTGTCCCTTCTAAGCTTTTTGAGCCTGAAATTAATGCTGTCGGATACTAGTATGGCCACCCCAGCTTTTTTTTTAACTGGGTTGACTTACCCTAACTTATTTTATTTTATTTTTTTCCCTTTATTTAATTTTATTTTTTTTAAAGTTGTAGATTTACAATTTTTTGTGCTTTGGTTTCAATTATACAATGATCAGATACCCATCCCTCCACCAGTGCCCATTTTCCACCACCATGGATAATATCCCTCCCACCCCCATCCCCCCATGCCCCCTGTCTCTGTGGCAGGGCAATCCCCTGTGTTCTCTCTCTCCGTTTGGGTGTTGTGGTCTGCAAAAGAGGCATTGAGTGGCAAACATGTTCAGTCCATAGTCTACTTTCGACATGCATCTCCCCTCCTGGGAGGATCCTCCAAACATCCTTTATTTGGTGCTCCCTTCTCTATCTGAACTGCCCTTTCCTCTAGGATACCCGGCTGGCCTCTAAGTTATGGAGTAATCCTCCTAGTGCTGACTCAGCTATTCTTGGGTATTAATCTCATACTTTGTTACTTTATATCCCCCAGATGAATGCAATCTTTCTATGTCTATCCCTCTCTTTCTGACTCATTTCGCTTAGCATGATACTTTCCATATTGTACCACTTGTATGTAAATTTCATGACTTCATCTTTTCTAACAGCTACATAGTACTCCATTGTGTAGATGTACCAAAGTTTCTTTAACCAGTCATCTGTTCTTGGGCATTCAGGTTTCTTCCAGTTTCTGGCTATTGTAAACAATAAGCCCCCACGAATAGCTAAAGCAATTCTTGGGAAAAAGAAAATGGGAGGAATCAACCTCCCGAACTTCAAACTTTACTACAAAGCAGTAATAATTAAAACAGCATGGTACTGGAACAAAGGCAGAACTGCAGACCAATGGAACAGGGTTGAATACACTGACATCTCCCCTAAATCATATGCTCATCTAATCTTTGATAAAGGTGCAAGTAATGTGAAGTGGAGTAAGGAAAGCCTCTTTAATAAATTGTGTTGGCATCACTGGACGGCTACATGCAAAAAAATAGGCTCAGAACTCTGCCTAACACCATGTATAAAAGTAAGATCAAAATGGATTAAAGACCTCAACATCAGACCAGAAACCATAAGGTACATTGAAGATAAAGTTGGCAAAACCCTCCATGATATTGAAGCTAATGGTATCTTCAAAGATGCCACGCCACTGGCCGAGCAAGTGAAAACAGAGATAGACAAATGGGACTATCTTAAACTAAGAAGCTTCTGCACCTCCAAAGAAACAGTGCCCAAAATACAAAGACAGTCTACAGAATGGGAAAGGATATTCACCGAATACACATCTGACAAGGGGTTGATGTACAAGGATATACAAAATACTGGTTAAACTCCACAAGAAGAAAACATCCAACCCCATCCAAAAATGGGGCAATGAAATGAACAGAAACTTTCTCAAAGAAGAAATCCGAATGGCAAAAAAGCACATGAGAAAATGCTCTACATCATTAATCATCAGGGAGATGCAGATCAAAACCACAATGAGATACCATCTCACACCTCAGAGACTGGCCCACATTCAAAAGAACAAAAGCAACCGATGCTGGCGTGGATGTGGCGAGAAAGGGACACTCCTTCACTGTTGGTGGGAATGTCCACTGGTTCAGCCCTTCTGGAAAACAGTATGGACGATTCTCAAAAAATTAGAAATTGAGCTCCCATTTGACCCAGCAATACCACTCCTGGGAATATATCCCAGAGAGGCAAAAATGTATAGTCGAAGTGACATCAGCACTTGTTTGTTCATTGCACCCCAGCTTTTTTGAGGGAGTTGTTTGCTTGCAGGATTCTTTTCATCCTATTACTTTGAGTCTGTTTTTGCTCTGATTGTTCAGATGAGTTTCTTATAGACAGCAGAATGTTGGTTTCTGTTTCTGGATCCATTTTGCCACTCTGTGTCTCTTTATTGTTGCATTTACCCTTTGACATTAAGGGAAATTATTGTCATGGGATTTTGTGCCATGTTTCTGTAGGGGCTGGTTGTGTTTCTAAGTGTTTTCCTTCTTATCCTACAGGAGTCTCTTCAACCCTTCTTTTAGTTTTGATTTTGAGTCTATTAAGTTCCCTAGCTGTTTTTTATCTCCAAAATGGTGTATAGTTCCATAGAGTTTGAGTGAGAGTTTAGCTGGATAAAGTATTCTTGGTGAGGCATTCATTTCATTGAGTTTTTTCACTATATCCCACCATTGCCTTCGGGCTTTGAGGGTTTCCTCTGATAGGTCTGCTGTAAATCTAAGGGGTCCTCCTTTGAATGTGATTTCCTTCTTTGACCTTGCTGCTTGTAGTTATTGTGTCTCTGTCCATAGCATCCATTGTTCTGATTGATATGTGTTCGAATGTTTTTATTAGGGTCTCTTTTTGCTGGCACCCTTCTGGCTCCTTGGATCTGTATGTCCGCATTCTTTAACTCTGGGAACTTTTTGGCAATGATTTCTTTGACTATGGGTTTTTCATTGGGATTGCCTCCCTGTCCTTCTGGTACTCCAATGATTCTAATGTTGTTCCTCTTGGCGTCAGCCCCTAGGTCTCTGATTCTCCTAAAAGTCATTTTGAGATCTTTTTCCATTGCTTGTTTTTCCCTATTGAATTTTTGTTGTTCATCTTCAAGCTCACTGATCCTCCCTTCAGCTGCACTTATCCTATTGCTAAGGGCACTTACTGAGTTTTTAATTACATCTACCGAGTCCTTTATCTGTGACACTTCCTTCTGTAGCAAAAAAGCTACATTTCTGCTCTCATTTTTTCCTGTATTTTCTCGACTAAATTTTCTATTGTTTCTTTCACTTCTTCTTTTAGTTTTCTGGATATCTCTTCCATTGATTCTTTGAGTAGGTCCTTGAACATCCTTTGCATTTCGTCCTGAAGTTCTTTATCGGGGAGAGCATATTTGTATGCGACCCCAGTTGAGGGTTTGGGAATCTTTTCTTCGTCTTCACCTTGTACTGGAGATTTACGTTGTTTCTTCATGCTGTTTTGTTTGTCTAGTGGTAAACCCCTGGAATTCTCCAGCACTGTTCACTCTTATTGTGGGAAAGGATTCTGGATAAGGCCAGTCGCTGGTGGACACCCTTCTCTCTTTCTAGGGTCTGAGGATCTTTTCTGGCATTTTTTCTCTGGCTTATGACAGGCATCTAGTGAAGGTTTGAAGGAGGTGTTCTATACAGCTTCTATTGCGTATTGGTCTTATGTTAGACTTGGAGTAGGCCAGAGGATTATTATTGTATTGTAGTGTAGGTGGCCGGATTTTTTTCCCCACAGAGTTAGATGGGAAGGGCTGGCGTGAGGGTCCAGAGTGCTGGGGGTGGGAAATATAACTGTGGCCGTGTAAGCCGAGGACACTCCGGAGAAAGCCACGCCCACTTTGGGGAGGCCACGCCCACTTGCAATGGAGACCACGCCCCTACAGTAATGACCACCCCCCGGGCCAGTCAAGATGCTAGTACACAGACCTGTTGTGGGGGGCAGCGATTACATGGACCTGCACTCCCTGCGGAAGTGACTCAGGCTGCTGGAGGGGCCCCTGCCCGGGGGGGGGCCGGCAGTAGCAATGGTTTCTGGGTCCCGAGTTGAGTTGGGGTGGGGAGTGGGTGCCAGCAGTTGTTGATTTAATTTTACTTTCAGATAACATTCAATAAGTAATTGAAACAATAAATAATAAACCAAAATCCTTTGGTTCATCTCTAGAAAATTTTTAAAGAATTGACAGAATGTGTTTAAGTAGTTGACTCATACAGTTGTTTAGGATATTTGGCCTACAATCTGCAGAACTGATGTCCTAATTTTATGTCAAAGACTGACAGGCTGAAGAACTTCCCCCTACGTTGGACTGAGTGATCATAATCTGGCTGTCCTCAAGTTCCTCTGATGCTTACCCAAGTTCTAGAGGGCAACTGCTTTGTTTAGTCAGTCCACACATTTAAATGTTGGTCACAGTCACAGTCACAGTCCTCCCGTTGTTCATCGATTTGCTCGAGCTGGCCCAGTAACGTCTCCATTGTGAGACTTGATGTTACCATGTTTGACATATCGAATACGTCATAGGTAGCTTGCCATGCTTTGCTGGCAGGCGAGATACTCTCGGTAACTTGCCGGGCTGTCCGAGAGGGGCAGAGGAATGGAACTCGGGTCGGCCATATTGGCCGCATGCAAGGCAAATGCCCTACCGCTATGCTATCGCTCCAGCCCATCATCTGCAAACACCCTCACAGATATACTCAGGGTAACGTTTGACCAAATATCTTAAAGCACATTTTCAAATTGATGCATAGAATTAGTCATCATAGCACTATATCTGAACATTTTTCTCATTGTGAAAAAATGTAAATAAAAAGGGGTACAACTTTTTTTTTTTGGTTTTTGGGTCACAACCGGGGATGCACAGAGGTTACTCCTGGCTCATGCACTCAGGACTTACTCCTGGCCGTGCTCAGTGGACCATATGCGATGCTGGGAATCGAGCCCTGGTTAGTAGTGTGCAAGGCTAACGCCCTACCTGCTGTACTATCATTCCAGCCCCAAGGGTACAACTTTTGAAGAAAATATACTTAGAACATCATAGATGTCAAGATGTATAAACTCACCATTTGCAACTCATTATTTTGCAAATAATAATAGAGAAGACCCAAGTTGGAGGAGAGTGTAGTTCTAGAACCAAGTTTTTAAACCCCTATGACAGTACTAATTTCACAGATATAGCTTTATATATAGTCCATGCTATTAATATTTTCCTATGTGGTGGATTTTCATCTTTATGTATTTTTATTGTTTTTGGGATCATTGTAAAACACTTTAGGATATTTAAACCAATAAAAGTTTTGATACTTGATGTTGTGTAAAAATGAAGATGCACAGTTACTTAAAACATCTCTAGAAGTATAGCATCTTTCTAAATATCTTCAAAACTTTTTGTGTCAATCAAGAACATTCCTTTGAATTTTTATCTAAATTACTTATTTTAATATGCCATCTCTTTACTTAGAGAATTGAGTTTAATTGTATTCAAAATTTGATGTCAACTTTTTGTTCTGACTAACAGTTACTCATTTGTATTCTGACATGCACCAACATGCACTCGTTTGCCAGCTGAAGGCACAAATAGTGTTAAGCCTTCTGAAAATTTTCGCTTGAAGTTAGAAAAGGAACACTAAACAAGGAACACTAGATGTTAACTCTGGAATTACACCGCAAATAAACGACATTGAGACATTGATGCAGTCCCTCATTCCTTAGAATATTAGCGAAAGGTGTTGCATCTTATGAGGCATATTATTCCTCACACTTGTTCACAAGAAGCATTTGTATTGTCTCATTGGATTCTCAAATTTACTATGAACTGGATATTGTTTTTGATTCTTTAAATAAGCACTTCCATGTGCAGAAGTCTACAAATAAATAGTGCCTTATTTCTATGCTATTATCCCTCTCTTTCTCAAATCAAGGAGGAAAACTCATCAGCTTGTCGTTACTGTTGAAGCAAAGGAAATAACATTTTGTGTACTCATATATGGTACATATTTGAAAATATTTTTATTATATAATCATTATGGGTGTGAAAAACAATATCTATGATGTGTAAGGATAACACCGTTATATAACATTTATTGACTACTTTTAATTACAGACAAAATGATCTGTAAGCTTAGGGGTAGACTCAAAGACAACAGAAAGCATGAGGTGCATATTTCAGAATTTGAGAAAAGGAAAAACTACAATTTATCTTCTAAAATGGATGGCAGGAGTCAGAGTGATAGCATAGTAGGTAGAGTGTTTGCTTTGCATGTGGCCCCGGTTCGATCCCTAGCAAAAAATTCTTGAGTGTTTTACTGAATCCCCCCTTTCTCTTACATCCCATATCTAAATCAATAAGTCATTTTATCTTTACCTCTGTAGACTATTAGTACCACTCCTATCTTTACTCTAAGAGATTTCCTCTTTTAAGGACTATTGCAACTATCTAGTAACTTCTCTTCTATATTTCAATCCTTGTCCTCCACTCCTTCGTATTGATTTACAAATCAACAGAGTAATCTTATATCATTCAAATTAAGTATTATTTCTCTGCTTTAAAAATCCAGTAGATTTTGTCTAAGTAAAATCCAAAGATTTTACAAAGAACCCAAATGTCCTGTGCTCTTTTTATTAATTATTTACTCTCCTTAAATACAGTTCACTTACTGGCAGCCACACTAAGTTTTTGTTGTTATTGTTGTTGCCTTTTGACAACCCCAGTTCACTCCTGGTTCAAGGCCCCATATTGCCTTTGCATAGCCACTAGACTGAATAATCCTTGAGAGCAGGAAATTTGTCTGTCATTATTGCTATTATATTTCAGATGTTCCACATGAAGAGTAATTATTAACTTATGTCTTATGCTAAGCAAAAATTAATAATATATCAGGGTTGAATCTTTTGCCTGAATCCCAGCCCCCCCCCCCACCCCCCACTAAAAGGCAGCTCCACTTCCCAGTATCTCGCCCAGGAACTGCCCTCATCTGCAAGCCATTGTCCCAAAGCACTCATTTAACTTCTCAAACAAGGCATGAGGACCATTAGTGTTGCCCCCGGAACTAACCTCATGGCATACCTTTAAAATCTCTCGCCACAAAATCATTACTTTACAAAAAGTTACTTCATCTATACCCCACATTTGAGGTATTAACCCAGGCCTCACAGTTCTTTACCTATCCATAACCCATGGTAACATACAAAGACGGCCCCACTGCAGGCGGCAAAACTTACAACAACACACAAGGTAAAATTACAAAACGCAAAGGTTAGAATGGTGAAACAATGCAGAAACTCACCAGGCTTAGTGAGTGAAATTGCAAGCCCAGATGAATCAAATCGTAATAGTGAATTATAAAACCTATCAGATGAAGAAATTGAAATGATGTATAAAGAGCTCAAAGGAGCAATGGAATGCAGTGCTGATAAAATACAAGAGAATATGAGAGCAGAAATGAGGAAAATGAAAATATAAGATAATAAACAAACCTAAAAAACTTTGTAGGTGAAATGAAAAACTCATTAAAAGACCTCAGGAGCAGAGTAACAAGTACTGAGGACAGAATCAATGAGCTCCAAGATGAGGTACAGAGAATCTCTAGACAACAGCAGAAAGTGGATTGAAACCTAAAATAAACCAAAAGATATGAGAAAAGCAGGATGAAACCAAGAGAACTATTATAAGAATCACTGGAATCTCAGAGAGACAGGGCAAAAACCCTGTTGAAAAAGAAACTGTCAAACACATCTTTGCTGAAACGTTCCCAGAGCCAAAGAGCACATGCAAAAAGATTCAGGAAGCTCAAAAGGTACCAGGTAAAAGAAATCCAAATAAAAATACTCCAAGACACATTTTTATCAGAGTGAAGAAAACCATAGACAGAGATTAAATTCTGAAAGCAGCAAGATCAAAGAAAGAAATTGCTTATTAAGGAGCATTCTTAAGATTTAGAGCAGAGTTATCTGATGAAACATTCAAGG
Source organism: Sorex fumeus (assembly GCF_029834395.1). NCBI lineage: Eukaryota > Metazoa > Chordata > Mammalia > Eulipotyphla > Soricidae > Sorex > Sorex fumeus. Next base: position 3,937,149 of record NW_026606078.1, on the reverse strand, counting down.
CCTGAAGACAGTGGTGGGATACAGTGAAAAAACTCAAGAAATAAATGCCTCACCAAGAATACTTTATCCAGCTTGACTCTTATTCATATCAGAAAGAACACACAATTTCACAGACAAACAACAACGCAGGAATTTCATAGACTCAAAATAATGGTTACAAGTACAGCTAAATGGACTACTTCAAGACAATACAAATCCCTCCAATATACCAAACTTTGTCAGAAAGATGGAACAAAAGCCCATAAGAATAATCTCTCTCAATGTCAATGGACTAAATGCACCAATTAAAATACACAGAGTGACAGGATGGATCTGAAAACTGAACCCAACATTCTAATGCCTGCAAGAAACACATCTGAACAGTCAGAGCAAACACAGACTCAAAGTGAAAGGATAGAAAACAATTCTAAAAACAAACCACTTTCTCAAAAAAACTGGTATTGCCGCTATACTAATATCAGATCACATAGAGTTCATATGAAGCAGGTTACAAGAGAAAGTAAAGATCATTTGTTAATGATCAAAGAATTTAAATATCAGGAAGAACTCAACACTCCTAAATGTATATGCATCTAATGAGGGGCAAGCAAAATTCTTAAAACAACTGCTCACCAATTTGAAGAAAGACACTGATAGCAACACAATAATAGTTGGAGAATAATAGTTGGAGATTTCAACACCATTTATCACCCCTCAATAGATCAACCAGACTCAAGCTCAGCACAGACCTTCTTTAACTTAGGGAAGAAATAGGAGAAAGAGTATATCTATATATCTATATAGATATAGATATATATTTGACATTTCATTTCCCAAAAGTGGAATACACATTCTTCTCAGTGCTCCTGGGACATTCTCCAAGGTAAACCACATGCTGGGCAACAAAACATACCTCCATAAAATTAAGAAGATAGAAATTGTATCAATGATCTTTTCAGACTATGATGTGCTGAAAATAGAAGTGAATCACACACACACATGGAAAATCAAATCAAACAAGTGGAAATTAAACAGCTCAATATTGAACAATCAGTGGCTTAGAGAGGAAATGAAAAGATTCCTGAAAACAAATGAGAATAAAGACACTACTTACCAGAACTTATGGGACACTGCAAATGCTGTGTTTAGAGGAAAGTTTATAGCTCTACAAGCATTCCTCTGGAAAAGAGAGAGAGCTCACATAGGTAACTTAATCTCACAGCTTAAGATCTTAGAGAATGACCAATAAAAGGAGCCCAGACCACCCAGGAAGAAGGGAATAATAAAACTTAGAGCAGAAATTAATCTGAAAGATCAATGAAAATAAGAGCTGGTTCTCTGAGAAAATAAACAAGACTGTTAAACTTCAAATAAGACTCACAAAGAAAGAGAGAGACCCCTAATAAACAGAATGAAAAGAGGGACATCCCAATAGAAGTCACAAAAAAATAAAAAGATCATCAGATATTACTTTCAGAATCTTTATGCCATGAAAGAAGATAACCACAAAGAAATGGATAAATGCATGGACCCTTATAATTTCCCAAGCTATTCCAAGAAGACATGGAATACCTAAACAGACATCACCATCAAGAAAATGTCTTACAAAAAACAAAAGCCCTGGACCAGATGGATTCAATACTGAATTCTTCCAAACCTTTAAAGAGGACTTACTCCCAATCCTGCTCAAGCTTTTCCAATAAGTCAAAGAATCAGAAACACTTACAAACAGTTTCTATGAGGCACATATCACACTCATACCAAAATCAGACAGAGACACACAAAAAAGAGAATTTCAGGCCGATATTCCTGATGAATACAGATGCAAAGATCCTCAGCAAAAATAATAACAAATAGAAGCCAACGACTCATCAAAAAAATCATACACTGTAACCAAGTAGGATTCATCATAGGGATGCAAGGATGGTTCATCTCTTGCAAATCAATCAACATAATACATCATATTAATTAAAGGAAAAATAAAACCATATGATCATATGCAGATTTAACAAGATTCAGATCCCATTTATGATTAAAAACTCTCAGCAAAATGGGAGTCGAAGAAACTTTCCTCATTATAGCCTAAGCCATTTACAACAACCCCACAGCAAGCATTATTCTCAATGGGGTAAAAATAACAGCCTTCCCTCTTATATCAGGAACAAGACAAGGTTGTCCTCTGTCACTACTTCTATTCAATATAGTGCTGGAAGTGCCTGAAATAGCAATTAGGCAAGAAAAATATGTCAAAGGCATCCAGATAGAAAAGGAAGAAGACAAGCTATCACTATTTGCAAATGACATGGTACTATACATAGAATATCCTAAAGACTCTACAGAAAAAAACTCCTAGAAACAATATGTTTTATAGTAAAGTAGCAGGTGTCAAAATCAATACTAATAAGTCTATGGCTTTCCTACTTGCAAATCATGAAAGAGAAGAAAGAGATGTTAATAAAACAACCTCATTCACAATAGTGCCTTTTCTCCTGGGAATATATCCCAGAGGGGCAAAAAAGTATAGTGTAAGTAACATCTGCACTTGTTTGTTCGTTGCAGCACTCTTTACAATAGCCAGAATCTGGAAAAAACCTGAGCGCCCTAGAACAGATGAATGGTTAAAGAAACTTTGGTACATTTAACACAATGGAACGGTATGTAGCTGTTAGAAAAGACAAAGTCATGAAATTTACATACAAGTGGTACTACATGGAAAGTATCATGTTAAGCGAAATGACTCAGAAAGAGAGGAATAGACATAGAAAGATTGCATTCATCTGGGGAACACAAAGTAACAAAATAGGAGACTAACACCCAAGAATGGCTGAGATTAGTACCAGGAATTTTGCTCCATGGCTTGGAGGCCAGCCACACATGCTAGGGGAAAAGGGAGCTCAGATAGAGAAGGGAGAACCAAATAAAGGGTATTGGGAGGATCCTCCCAGGATGGGAGAAGCATGCTGAAAGTAGACTATAGACCAAACATGATTGCCACTCATTGCCTCTTTTGCAAACCGCAACACCCAATAGGGGAGTGAGAACAAAAGGAAATGCCATGTCACAGAGGCAGGGGGGATGGGGGGTGGGGGTGGGAGGGATATTGGGATCCGTGGTGGTGGCAAATGGGCACTAGTGGAGGGATGGGTATTTGATCGTTGTATAATTGAAACCCAAGCACAAAAATTTGTAAGTCTGCAACTGTACCTTATGGTGTCTCACTAATAAAAATTTTTAAAAAAATCAAGTACCTTGTAATCAGCTTAACTAATTAGATGAACGACCTACACAAAGAAAACTACAAAACACTATTTCAAGAAATAAAAGAGGACACTAGGATATGGAGACACATCCCCTTCTAATGAATCGGGGGAATAACATTGTCAAAATAGCAATACTCCTCAAAGCATTTTACAGTTTCAATGTAGTCCCAATCAGGATAACCATGATATTTTTCAAAGAAATAGACAAAATAATCCTGAAATTCAGGTGGAGCAATAAACCCCCAGGAATAGCTAAAGAAATCCTTGGGAAAAGGAAGAGGAGTGGCATCACCTTCCCCAACTTGAAACTGTAAAACAAAGCTGTAGTAATTAAAACAGCATGGTATTGGAATTGAAACAAACCCACAGATCAATTGATCAGAGTGGAATATTCTGACACATACTCTTTAAGATTATGATCACCTAATCTTTGATAAGGGAGCAAGAAATGTGAAGTGTAACAAGGAATGCCTCTTCAAAAAAGTGGTGCTGGGAAAACTGGACAGCTGCATGCAAAAAAACCAAAAAGCTACGTGCAAAAAAATGAACACAGACCCCTATCTAATGACAAGAGCAAAAGTCAGATCAAAATAGATTAAAGACCTCAATATCAGACCTGAGCCCATAAGGTTACACGAAGAAAAATGTAGGAAGAACCCTTCATGATATTGAAGTTAAAGGCATCTTCAAGAATAAAACACCACTGACCAAGAAATTGTAAACAAACATAAACAAGTGGAACTACATGAAACTAAGAAGTTTCTGAACTTATAAAGAAACAGTGACCAAAATACAGAGAGATCTCATGAAATGGGGAAAATTATTTACCAAATATCCATGAGATAGGGGCTTAATATCCGGGATATACAAGACATTAGTAGAATTGTACAATAAAACACCTTCAACTCCATCAAAAACTGGTGAGAAGAAATGAATAGAAACTTCCTCAATAAAGAAATACAAATGACCAAAGGGCACATGAAAAAATGCTCTACAACACAAATTATTAGGAAGATGCAAATCAAAACAACAATTAGACATCATCTTTACAGCACAGAAACTGTACACACTAAAAAAAGAAAACCAAAAAAATAAAACAAAACAAAACAAAACCAGAAAACCGCCAGTGCTGAGGCTGATGTGGAGAGAAAGGAACAATATGGGCATTCTTCCAAAAAATAGAAATTGAATTCCCATATGACTAAGAAATACTACTGGGAATATATCCCAGTGATGTGAAAAACACAGTAGAAATGACCTCTGCATTTGTATTTTTATTGCAGCACTGTTCACAATAGCCAGAATCTGGAAATAACCAGTGTATCCTAGAACAGACAAGTGATTAATGGATCTCTTAACAGAGCAGCTCACTGTAGAGATGCCTCTGGACTTTGTGCCAGGCCTATTTCACCAGGGTGCTTCAGATGGGAGCAGGTGTTTTCCCTCCACCTGCCCCTTAGGAATCCTGTCGGCCGCCATCTTCCAAAACCCGCTGAACAAAAGGAGAGAGAGAATAAAAGGGCCCACAGAGGCAGGGTGGGATGAGGGAGATGGGGGGGTGGGAGGGATACTGGGACCAGTGGTGGTGGAAAATGGGCCACTGGTGAAGGGATGGGTATTTGATCATTGTATAATTGAAACCCAAGCACAAAAATTTGTAAGTCTGCAACTATACCTCATGGTGTTTCACTAATAAAAATTTTAAAAAAAAAACTGAGAAAAAAAAAAACAGGTGAAAAGTCCAGGTATTTGGGATTAGTGATGACAAACTCCAGGACTCATGGGATAGGGAATGGGTTTCTACTTAAAAGAAATTTTAAAAATTTAGAAATCTGGAGCGATAGCACAGCGGGTAGGGCGTTCGCCTTACAAGCGGCCAACATGGCCGGCCCGAGTTCGATTCCTCCGCCCCTCTCGGAGAGCCCGGCAAGCTACCGAGAGTATTGGATATGCCAGACACAGTAACAACAAAAAGTCTCCAATGGAGACGTTACTGGGCCCGCTCGAGCAAATCGACGATCAACGGGAGGGCCTTTACCTTTACCTTTTACCTTAATTTAGAAATTTGGAGAGGACAGTGCTAGAGTGCTTAGAAATTTAAATAAAGAAATTTAAAATATATATTATATATACTTTTATTTATACATGTATATCATAAATATACATGTATACACACATATATACATATATATATATCACTTGTAATCACTTGTCATCCCATTGTTCATCAATTTGCTAAAGCAGGCACCAGTAATGTCTCCATTAATCCCTGTAGCATGCTAGTGTAGCCCAGTGGTGTCTGTTCACTTCAGGAACACAAACACATCAAACCATTCCTTCAAGGTATTTACGAAGAAGTCCAACCATCTTGTAGGTGGGCAACCAGGTGTTCTTTTGACGTCCTGTGGAATCCAGTCAGTAATGGCTCTAGTCCAGTGGTTGTCTCCAAATAACTATATATATATATATATATATATATATATATATATATATATACCACTATCACCTCATTGTTCTTCAATTTGCTCGAGCGGGCCCAGTAATGTCTCAATTTGTCCCTGTCATGTGCAAGTGTAGCCTGATGAAATATTGGGGTGTCCTTCAGGGTCAGGGGAATGAGGACCATTCATTGTTACTGTTTTAGACATATTGAGTACACCACGGGTAGCTTGTCAGGCTCTGCCGTGCGGGTGGGATACTCTTGGTAGCTTGCCGGGCTCTCTGAGACAGATGGAGGTTTTTGGGGCAGCCTCTAATCACCTTTACAGGAGTTTCTAGTCAGGCATATAGGTGGGTATGATACTCTCAGTAGCCTGCCGGGTTCTCTGAGAATGAGAACTAGAGAACAAGAGGTTGCGTGGCCGCATTTGTGGCTGTGCACTTCCGGAAGCTTGGTTTTATAGTCTCTGGATGGCCGTTGATGGGTTACAAGGCAGTTGGTGTGTGTATATATATCTGAGCTATAGAGATAGTACAGAGAGTACTGCACTTGCCTTGCACATACCAATCCAGATTCACTTCCTGCCATCCCATATGGTTCCCTGATCCCTACTAGGAATTATTCCTGTGTGTAAAGCTAGAAGTAAGCCTTGAAAACTCCTGAGTGTGACCTCCAAAAATAAACAAAAAGATATTTATAATAAACTGCTAATTAAATTTAACAGACAACCTAGTGTCAGATCCTCCCCTCCTGTCTGTAGGGGACAGAGGCCTCAGTTTTTGTGTAAAATGTTCTTCTATTCCTGGCATCCTCTCGATGCCCAGAATTCAGCAGCTGAACTGTGATATCATTTTTGCTTTCAAAAGGCAAGTCTCAGCCATAAATTAATGTTGTTGGGCACCCTATGCATTAAATTGAAAAAAGTAATTAAAAAGGGATTCAGTTGGAAATAATTTCTTTGGTGCTGACTTCAGGTATCCACATATATGCCTCTTTGTGATTTTCTCAGTTTCTGTCTTATATACAATCCATACTTGGCACAACATTAAACAAAACTGGTGTGTTTCTTCCCATTCTGAACTCATGATAGCATAGTCTGTGATGCTTTCATTCTTTCCCAACCACATCACTCCAAATCCATAGTATCATGGAAGATCCCAATTGACTTCTGAACAAATACTTCCAGAAGATTTGTTATGGAAGAGAATGTCATTCTATGTCTTAGTCAACCAGCCAAAATAAAAGCAGTTTGAGCAGGACAACACAAGCCTTCTTTGCATGTGTTCACTTAATTGTGATAAACAGATGTGGTAAGAGTTTTTGAAGCTTGTTGAAAGGGATTTGAGAGCAGAAAGTTAAAGCTGTAACCTGTGGGAGAGGGGAGAGTACATGTAGGGGAGATACTCAACAGTCCAGGAGTGCTCTGTTTTTGTGTGTTCAGGAATGCAGAGGATGCTGGGGAGTGAAGGTTATGCTCCCTACCCTAAGGTTTCATGACTTGAAATGCAAGTTAAATAAGAAAGTAAAGGCAATTTTTCTAACAGTCAACATTGCTACATGCATATGCAGCATCATACCTCCTCCCCAAGTTTAAACAAATTTGCTTGACAAATTATTCCAGTGATACTACTATTACTGAAATTTTATAATCACGATCACGATCATGACCACCCTGTTGTTCGTCGATTGCCTCGAGCAGGCCCCAGTAACGTCTCCTTCATCCTAGCCCTGAGATTTTTTTTTAAAGTGCCATATTCAAGGCTCTTTCAGGGTTAGGAGAATGAGACCCATCATTGTTACTGGTATTTGGCGTATTGGGTATACCATGGGGAGTTTGCCAGACTCTGCCGTGTGGGCAGGTTACATTCGGTAGCCTGGCAGTTTATCCCAAGTAGGAATGAGATGATAAGATGATAAGATGCTTCCGGGAGCTGAGTGTGATAATCTCTGGATCCTGGCCGTTGTTGGGGTTACACGGCAGTTGGTGGGTGTAACTGTCTAGCTACTGGCAGGTCCAGTCCCAAACCGTGCAGGCTTGGAGATCTCAGCCCCGGGTCCCACACACCTGGGTTCCTCTGCCAGTTCTTTTATGCGTGAAGCTCATCCAAGTGTGTGGATCGTGGTCCCAGCATGGCCTTGGCTTATAAATTTTATAATGTTAACTTGAAAATGGTAATTAACTGAATATTTTTCTTTTTTCACTCATTAAAAACTTCACATTGATTTGTATAATTTTTACATTTTTATGATTTTAGGTAAAACAAAATGATTGCTTTACCACAATTCATACAAATCAATCATACATTAGAACCAAAAGAAACGGTTAAGTAAAACTAGTTGAGTGCTGCCCAAGAGTGGCAGAATTCAGATAACTATTCAGAGCTCTTCTAAGTATCAGGAAAGAATACATGTCATCTGAGACATGTATTTACACCCGGCCCCTTGTAACGCTCCCCCCATTAGAAACCCTTATCATCAGAAGCCTAAAGTTACACAGATGTAAAATTAACCAAGTGTCTATGAGCCACAACTCTAACTTTATACTAAACACGTTTTCTAATCAATAGATGGTGCATTTTTTAACTTATAATAAGAATTTAAAATGAAAATATATTTAATTTTAATAAAAGCCCATGGGAAGAGGCCCCCATGCTTATACTTTCCCTATGTTTTCCTTCTGATCATAGCAACTGAATATTTTTCTGCTGACTGTCTGAGAACAAAAAGATGATCTTTTTCCCCAGAGGAGGATTAGGAAATTTTTCGTCTCTATAATGACAAAATGAGATTTATGGAAAGTTATATTTCTATGAAGAGGCTTATAGAAAGTGTGTAATGAGTAAATCATAAATACAGAGCATAAATATGGGAAATGTAGAATAAGAGTGACAAAGAAATATTCAAAGAATAAGAGGTCAGACGTGCCCAAGAGAATTTATGCACATGTTGTAAACATTTATATTCAAAACACTATTTAAATGAGGTCAGGACCCATAAAGAAAATCTCCACCCATGATTAAAGGACCAATTACAGTTTCAGCATGTTTTGCATCTCCTACTCTTTTCTGCTTTGCCAAAACTAAGATGAAGATTTTCCAGTGGCTATTTAGAGGTTGTTAGACTTACATTAAGGAATGCATGTGGGTTTCACTATCTGCCTTCTCTTTTTTTTCCCCCCTTAAATAAACGCTATCTTTTGTCAGAATAGTTTATTTCTGTTATTTGCGGTCAATATATAGGTGGATATCTGAGATCTGTCATCAGTAAAAACCAAAGTAGGTAAGTTCAATTATTGAGAAGATCTGGGCTCATCAGAAAAACTTGATACTCAATGCTTGTTCTGAGAAGTGGCCTAAGTCTTTTCCCCAGTTCATCTATGAACAATTATCCTGGAACCAAAGAGGAAGGAAATAAGGTGTTGATTTCATAAAGACAAACCACTGGTATCCCCCATGAATCCACTGAAATCCCCAACTCCCCTACAAACAGTACAGAAACCCTCTCTCTCATCTATCTCTGTGTCTCTTTATGTCTCTGTCTCCTCTCTAATTTTGGTGAATTGCATCTTTCACAAGTGCGAAATCATTTCATTCAAGTTATAATCTTTGTGGGCATAAAATGTAGCTGATAATATCCCCTCATAAGATGTGAGTTCCCTTCCGAATGGGCATCTTGCATAACCTGTCTGGAGCTGAGGTGACAGAACCCAAGCCTAAACAAGTCCTGCTGTACCCCAGGGGTGCTGCGGTTGCTAGATATTCTGACTGCTGCTTCCCAGTTAGATTTGCCAGACCAAAGACATAAAGAGGACTATGTAGAGCCCTAAATTCACCTTCCATTGCCAGAATACTAAACAGTGGTTCTGGCCACATATGCTGCTGCACAAGACCTCTATTCCTTCAAGTTCACTCTAAGGATTCCAATACAGAGTGACAGTACATCAGGTAGGGCTTTCAACTTGCATGCTGCTAACTGGGCTTCCATCCCCAGCATCTCAGATGGTCTCTGGAGCACCACGAGGAGTAATTTCTGAGTGCTGAGCCAGGAATAATCCCTGAGCATCATTGGTTGAGGTCCAAAAAGAAAAATCAATTAATTAATTAATTAATTAAAGACATCAATATTCCTGTGGAAGTTCATAATCTTGTGATGGTACCTTTACTTCACTTCCTTTTGGTCCTGAATAACTAAGAGTGCTATCACAAGAGTGAACTATGAAAATTCACCGTAGAAAATAGCAGACATAATAGGGAAGCTGCATAAAAGTCCAAAAGTCTTCCAAGTCAAATGAGTAAAAATAAAAGCTCTTCCAACACCAACCAGCTCTATAACCTCTCAGATTAAGACTTTAGGGACATCATGATAACTTCTATCATCATTGCATGGACGTCTAAGTGAATGCTTTATGTGATCTCTTATTTGTAAATTATATGTTTGAATTAATTAATGTGGTGTCTCCTTGAGAATGTTCCGTTGCTCTGAAGAATAATGTATATTCAACTCTGAAGTTGGAGGTGCCTGCACATGTCAATTAACCACAGTTCTTCCAATTCTTCTTTTAGAGCTTTGTATCTTTACTAATGTTCTGTAGGGTTCTGTCTGTCTAGTGGCAAAATAGGGGTGTTAAAATGACCCAATATAATCAGTTTTTCATCATTGTGTCATTTTAGGTCTGTGGACATAGACTTCATAAAATTTCTGCCCCTTTTATATTGATAAGAGCTAGGACTTCTTGATCTATTGTTCATTTAATCAGTAGCAATGCACATTTCTAACTCTACTTTCACTAAATTGAATGCTATTTCCCTTAATATTAATATGTCTGTTTCTGCTTTATTTTTTGTCTACCATGAGCTTGTATGATTATTTTCCACCTTTTCTCTCTAAGCCTTTGTTTATCTAATTAATTCAAGTGCATCCAATGACTTTCTGTAAGCAACAAACAGTTCACTTTTGATTTTAATTCATTAACACTCAGGGAAACTATTGATATATATGGATTTGTGACCATTTTTCTATGTAAAATTTGGTTGTTTTGCCATTAAATGTTTTGTGTGTGATTTTATTTAATATTCATTGTAGGGATGGATTAGATGTTGCAAATGTTTCAAGTTCTTGTTTGTCTGAGAATATTATTTCCCCCTCAAACTTGAATAGTAACTATGTAGGACAGAATATTTTCTCACTTAGAGCCTTGAATATATGATTCCATTTCTTTATTGCTTTTATAGCTTTATATGGGAGATATGTTGTTTTATGTTGCCTCTCTTGTATTTTAGTTTTTGCTTCTCTCTTGCCACTTTTAAGTAATTTGTCCCCATCTTTGTTTATTGCCACTTTGAATGCAATATCTTGATACTGTTCTATCTGTGAATTTTATTTGTTTACTCTTTGGGCCTTGAATCTATGCACATCTCCCTCCAAAGACTGAAGAAATTTTCAGCTGTTATTTCTTCAACTACTCTTTCTTCCCCTTTCTCATTTTCCTTTTCTTCTGTTTTCCTATAACTCAAAGATTAATCCTCTTGAAATCTTTCATTAAATATTGTAAATTTTCTTCTGTTTTCATTTACTTTTTTTATTGCCCTTCTTTTTTTGTATGAGGGTTTGAGTTTTGTCTTCTGATAAGGATCGCTGATTGATTTGGCATTCTGAATTCTGTTACCATGACTTGTTAATATATGCTTTATCTCCTTCAATTCAATTCAGTGGATTCTTCAATATTTTGCTTCAGTTGTTCTTTGAGTTGATTGTATTTTTCTTCCAGTGCTTCATTCATTTCCTCTACAACTGTAAAGATGTGGTTTTTTTTTTAAAAAAAAAGAAAAAAAAAGAAAAACCTTGTGGTTTTGAAGTCATCCCTGAATGGTGTCAGAGTTTTAGAGTTTTAGATGGGCTTGAAAACTCCCCTGGCTTCTGTCACTTTGTGCTTTAGGAACTTTTTTCTTTCCTTGTTTTTTTTTCCACTTTTCTTAGTGTTTCATGAGTAGTAACAATGTAACTTCAGATGCAAAAATAACTTAGTGGTGATTAGATAAGCTGGTCAGCTTATCAGACTTATTTATCCTTTTATTTCTAGCTACCTCCAGTGATGCGTGAGCGTATTTCAACAGAATGGACAGGGTAAAACCAGTCCCACATTTTAATGGCAGAGATGCATGAGGGTAAGCTGGGTCTAAATGAGACCATATAGATTTCTAACTTGGCATAGTATGTGTGAATCTGATGTAAAAAGAGTTTCTGGGAGAGTAAATCTGGGAAATACCCAGTGGCTACAGAACAAATGAGGCGGACCTAGTAATGTATAAGGAGTAAAGGTGTCTCAAGTTGTATACCCAGCTATGTACTTTGTGCTGGAGGCATCAAAAATGGGAGCAATTTGTCTCAAGACCCTGATGGTAGATCAAAGTGATGGTCCAAGTGCTGGGTCAGGCACTCATGGAGCTTTAGCTTGTTGTCTGTAGAGTGCTGCTATACAATATGCTTTATTTTATTAAATTTTTTATTGGGGCAGGATTGATAGTACAGTGGGTAGGTTGCTTTACTTGCATGCTGTGAAGAGATGAGCCACATAACAAGCAATGGCAATGCCATGACGGGTGGCAGAAATGAGAAAGATCAACTAGGTTTCAGGTTTAGTTACCGGAACTGAAACAGTTTCAGTTTCCCAGAAATAAAACAGTGCAGAACTAGCCAACCAAGATCCCACCTAGAAAGTTCCTGGACTCAGCAAGTAGGCTCAATCAATCACCATGTGCCATATCAGCAATGGCTAGTGCCAGAAATTGTCTTGTTACCTGCAAAGAATGAGTAGCTTATGTAACCATGTGCTATATAATGTCCTCTGAAACTAGAGTTGGGGGTCCTTGTCCTCAGGTCGCTGCATCTGTGGGGTCTTGGACCCTAACTGGAGCTAGCAATAAAATTCCTTGCCTTTTGGGGCTGGAGTGATAGCATAGCGGGTAAGGCATTCATCTTGCACGCGGCCAGCCCTGGTTTGATTCCCAGCATCCCATATGGTCCCCTGAGCACCGCCAGGAGTAATTCCTGAGTGCAGAGCCAGGAGTAACCCTTGTGCATCGTTGGGTGTGACCCAAAAAGCGGGGAAAAAATTCCTACTTTTGCATCACACATCTCTTCTACCTTGAGCCTGTTTTAACAGGAGCTGACCCATCCTGGAGCCCCTTATGGTACCCAAGCACATCAGGAGTATTACCTGAGCACAGATCCAGGACTGAGCACAGCTGGGTGTGGCCCCTCCCAAAAAATATTTTAATCATTTTCCTGTTTACAAGTAGGGAGGGGCTGGAGCGATAGCACAGCGGTACGGCGTTTGCCTTGCACGCAGCCAACATGGCCGACCCGAGTTCGATTCCTCCGCCCCTCGGGGAGCCCGGCAAGCTACCAAGAGTATCTCGCCCGCACGGCAGAGCCTGGCAAGCTCCCTGTGACCTATTTGATATGCCAAACACAGTAACAACAAAGTCTCCAATGGAGACGGTACTGGGCCCACTCGAGCAAATCGATGAACAATGGGAGGGCCTTTACCTTTTACCTTTACCTTCCTGTTTACATCCTCCATTCCTCCTATGTGACCTCTCATTATGCTCATGATAATTAAACTTTTCACTATGGCTGGAGTGATAGCACAGAGGGTAGGGCGTTTGCCTTGCACGCAGCCAACATTGCCAACCTGAGTTTGATTCCTCTGCCCCTCTCGGAGAGCCTGGCAAGCTACCGAGAATAGCTACCCTGGCAGGCTCCCCGTGACACATTCGATATGCCAAACACAGTAACAACAAGTCTCACAATTTATTGTGAGATGTTACTGGTGCCCACTCGAGCAAATCGATGAACAACGGGAGTACAGTGCTACGGTGCTACAAGTCTTTAATGATCTGCCATCTTATTACCTATTGGGCATATAGCACTTTCGACCTATCCCCTTACTTGACTCTCTGCCTTGAGCATGAAAAGCTTTTTCCAGCCTTAAGAACTTACTCATCATTTTTGAGACTTCTTAAATGATGCAGTCTCTTATCTTTCATGTTTCTATTAAAACAACCCCATAGGAGGAATCCTGCCTGATTGCCTCGGTAGCAATACTGAGTTTAAGTGCTTCTGATTTTTAAACTAGTTAAGTGGAATAAAATAAGTAAGAACATAATTAAATTAACAAGCTCTAGATTCCCACAAGTGTCTGCTAATAAACATACTTTTTACTCTAAAAGGACACAATTTACCAACATAACCATGGAATATTAACAAAAAATATTCATGCATTAATATATAAAGAAAATGTATTTATTAATAAACAAATCATATAGCTACATACTTTTATACAATAAATTAATAATAAAAATATGATTTAAGTCTTAGGGATTTTTAAATTTTATACTATTTACTATTTTTTAGTAATTTTTTTAGTGTAGGAAGTATGGTTTGCAATATTAACTATAACATTTTATGTATACATTTTTCAACATCTCATCCTCTACCAGAATATCTACTTCCATTCATAATGGTATGTGCCCCCTCTCCTCCCTCAATCCAACCACCTCTGTTCCCAAAACTCAGTTCTAAAGATCGTTCTCATATCAAGCATTTAACTAAACTTTAGTGATAAACTAGTGTTAAAGAAATTTTGGAAAACAATTATAGAAAGCAAATTATTGTCTTACTAAGACAAAAACAGTTCAAATTAACAAAAAGTAATGAGTCAGGAATGCACATTATCCAATGATTAAGGGATCAATTCTTCAAGAGGACTTAACCTTACCAACATAAGTTTTTATCAAAATACTATCAGATCTGAAGAATTATTTCTAGCAATACAATAATATGAATGTTTAACACCACATTTTCACTAATAAATACATTAATAGGACATAAAATCAACAAGAAACAGCAGTCTTAAAAAAGGAATTGAAGAAATTGGTCCTAATAAATAAAGAACTCACTTTATCTGACCCCAAAGTTGAATATATATAGTGTGGTAGTGCACATGGGATACACTCCAGGATAGACCACATCTTGAGACCAAAAAAAAATGTGAAAAAAAGTCATCAAGATCAAAGTGATGCTGAATGTCTGATTTTCAGAAATAAACAGATTGACAACCATTGGTTAGGTTCATGAAGAAAATTTTAGATAAGAATGGAATAAAATTAGAAATAAGCAATATAAAAACATAAAAATTCAAATATAGAGAATAAGCAACATGAATGTAACTAACTATTGAGTCGATTAGAAAATTCCACAGAAATAAAATTTCTGGAAATGTGAATAAATGTGAATAAAGACATGAGCCATCAGAACTTATGGGAAATAACAAAAGAGGTACTAAGAGGGAAGTTCATAGCAGTACAGACATATCAGGAAATAATTAAAAACAAAACCCCAAATAAATATCCTATCATACCTTACCAACTAGTAAGAGAAACCCAAATTGAGTAGAAGGGATAAGTAACTATTAGAGCAGCCAAAAATCACACGAAAAAAATCAATGTAAGAAGTGAATGTAGGTGTATATATATCTTTTGAATTTGTGTTTTTATGTTCTTAGGGTTGATAATTAGCAGTGGAATTGCTAAATCAAATAGTAGTTCTATTATTAGTTTTTTTCCAGGGGGGACACATGGAGGAGCTCAGGGTTGAACACCTCTGTGTATGGCATCCTCCAAAACAAAAACAAAAAATTCCAATTGTATTATTAAAATAAAAATAAAATAAATATTTCCTTACAATGTATGAAAATACAACAGGCTTTGAATTTCTAAGACAAACCTAATGGGAGAAAAATAGTGGCATTATCTTACCCAGAATGATCATTCCCATGGGAAATGTACACTAGTGGAAGGATGGGCGTTGGAATTCTACATGACTGAAGTCCAATCATGAAAAGCTTTGTAAGGGTCTATCTCACAGCGATTCAGTTAAAAAGTTAAAAAATATATAGTGGGATGAATCAGGTTCTGTGAATTTTAATAATAATATAAAATAATAGCGCAGTTAATAGAATAAAAGTAGACTTTCAGACACATGGAACAAAACTTAAATCCCAGAAATAAGCCCCTCATAACACATGGGCAGTTAATTTACAACAATGATATGAGCATAAAATGTACAAAAGAAAGTCTCCTCAACAAATAGTTTGGGGGAAACTATACAGCCATGCACATGTAAGAATGAATTTAGACCATTTTATCATGCAATGTACAAAACAAACAACCTCATCAAAAATAGGGTAAGAGGCATGCTGAGCGAGTGAACTGGAAAGTCTCTCCTTGACTAAAGAACACCTAGGTAAGAGGGGACATCTAAGATTTTAAAAGTGTGCCCGAAGTAGAACTGTAACCCAGGGCCAGCATCAAAGCAAGGTCTCTCCCTCACAGGTACAGCGGTGGTGGGGGCATGGCCTCTGGAGTAACTACCGCTCATGTGGCTGCTAGTTAATTTCCCTTTCATAGTGCATTGGACTTATATCTCAGCTTCCACCACCTATCTCTTAAGAGGGCAATTTGGCTACCACAACTACATTAGGTCAATGCCTATTCCAATCAAAATGCTCCCCAAAATCATCAAAATAATGGTGAACACAAGAATGTGTACAAACCTAATCTAAAAGAACACATCTCCTGAAGCTACATTAGAGGCCCCACATAGGCCCCATAAGAACACCAAAGAGGAAGGTATTATCATATTGAGTGAAATGAGTCAGACGGAGAGGGACAAATATAGAAAGACAGCATTAATTTGTAATTATCTCTCTCTATATATATATAAATATAAATATATATATATACATATATATATATATATATATATAATGAAGACTTATATCCACAGGGAAAACAGGGACTAGGAGGGCTGGTCAATGGTTGGAATCAACCACAAGTGTATGTGGGGCAGAGAGTAGGTAAGATAGAGAAGGGAAGAGCATGACAATAATAGCTGGTAATGATCAGGTTGGACAAGAATTTGGTGCAAAAATAGGTTTAAGGGATATTCCTGATAATCTTTCGGTATCAGAATTACATGCCACAATGCCCAAAAGGAAGAGAAAGAGAGAGACAGAGAGAGACAGAGAGACAGAGACAGAGACAGAGATATAACAGAGATAGATAGAGAGAGAGAGAGAGAGAGACAGAGAGAGAGAGAAGAAAAGCACCTGCCATAGAGGCAGGCTTGGAGGTATGGGGGGGTAGGAGGGAACCTGGGGACACTGGTGCTGGAAAATGTAAACTGGTACTGGGAAGGGTGTTGGAACACTGTATGACTGAATCCTAACCATGAAGAGATTTCTGAGGGTCTATCTAACAGTGACTAAAAAAATTGTAAAAATTAAAAAAGAAATAAGGGGAGAGGGACCAAAGAAACAGCCTTAAGGCCTGGAGCACATGCCTTGCATGCACAAAGCTCCAGATTTTATCCTTGTCACCACATAAATCCCCAAACACTACCAGATATAGTCCTGAAGGCCCCTAAGCCACAGTAATGTTGCATTGCTGGGTCAAGCATTGGGGTGGACTTAGCAAAGTCACCCTGAGATTGGCCTGCAGACCACCCTGAGCATTGTTTGGGAGGCTCTCCTAAATAAAATGGAGAATAACTGAAGAAACACACTTCTTCGAAACATACAGATGACCAGCAGACATATTAAAAACTATTCAACATTGTTGATTATCATAAATGCAAATCAAAACAATGGAGATATAACCTCACAAAAGTGAGCAATATATATATATATATATTATATATAAATGCCAGAAACAAGTGCTGACAGGGATGTGAACAAAAAGTGAGCTTCATATTCCTCATGCTGAGAATGTGATTGATTCTACCCAAATAGAAAACATTGTGGATATTTCGTAAAAGTTTATAAATAGGGTCTAGGGAGATAATACAGCAGGTAAGGTAATTACCTCACACCTGATTAACCCGAGTTAGATCCCTGGCACCTCATCCTTGAGCACCACCAGGTGTGATCATTGGGCACAGAGCCAGGAGTAAGTCCTGAACTCCTTCAGGTGTGCCCCACAAAAGTATACTAATAATAGAACTACCATTTGATTTAACAATTCCATTGATAGTTATCAATCCAAAGTAGACAAAAACACAAATTCAAAAGATATATGCGCACCTGCATTCATTGTGCTAGTTACAACAAAAAATTAATGTCTCATTCATTTTTATATTAAAATTTTTCCCAATTTTATTGAGGTACTGTAATTCACAATATCTTCTTTAATAGTTTCATGTATGCAATGTTCTAATATTACACCCACCACAAATGTCAGCATCCTTTGGCCCATGTCTCAAGGTCTCATCCTATTCATTCCCCAACCCCCAATTGATAAATTCATTTCTGTAAGCCAGCTCTCAGGTTTTTAACCATTTGTTACTCTCCTACGATGTTTCTTTGGATTCCAATATGAGAAAAGTAATTCTATATTTTGTCTTTTTCTGACCAACTTTACTCAGATGATACTCTCTAGTTCCATCCATATAGTGAGAAATCAAATAATTTTGTCTTTTCTTAGGTCATGATCATGATCATGATCATCCTGTTATTCGTCAATTGCCTCGAGCAGGCACCAGTAACATCTCCTTCGTCCTAGGCCTGAGATTTTTAAAAGTGCAATATTCAAGGCTTTTTCAGAGTTAGAAGAATGAGACCCATCATTGTTACTGGTATTTGGCATATTGGGTATGCCACGGGGAGTTTGTCAGACTCTGCCAAGTGGGCAGGTTACATTTTTTAGCCTTCCAGGTTGTCCAAAGTAAGAATGAGATAGTAAGATGTTGCGTGGCCACATTTATGGCCGCACACTTCTGGGAGCTGGGTTTTATAGTCTCTGAATCTTGGCCGTTGATGGGATTACACTGTGCTGGGGGTCAGTTGGTGGGTGTGACCCCTGCCTACTGGAAGATGGAGGATCTGGGTGGGGGATGCTCAGCCCCGATACAAGCAGGCTTGGAGATCTCAGCCCTGGGACCCGCATGCCTTTTCTTAGGGCTCAGCAATTTTCCATGGTATATATATGCCACAATTTCTGTATCCACTTACTATTCTGAAGCACTTGGGTCTTAGTGTATGTAAAAGCTAATCCAGGCATTTTCATATGGAAATCTTTTCACCATTGATGTTTCTTTCAGACAAGGTTAGACCAGAACACCTGAAGAATCTGCCACCAGTACTCATCAATACACTGGCTCGGTTGCTACCTGTCTGAATGCAAGGTTCCGTCCCAATGGACAACCAGCAGGACCATTCTGTTATACAAGAAGGGAGACATCCATTACATTGGCAACTGTCACCCGATTTGCCTGTTGTCCATCATCTACAAGTTGTTCACTCCAGCCATCCTGAATAGAATAGGCAGAACACTAAATGGACAACCATGCAAGCAAGCCGGGTTCCGAAAAGGACTCAGCACAATCAACCATATCCACATGGTGACCAAGCTTATTGAGGTTTTGTGAGATTTCAAGATGCCACTCTGTCTACTGTTCATTGATTTAAAGAAGGCCTTTGATTCTGTTCAGACGGAAGCAGTCATTGAAGACTTAGCCAAACAGGATGTTCAAATTCAGTACATCAGGATCCTCTGTGAGCTGTATTACGGATTCAACACCAGGATTTCACCATTCTACAAGGAAGTGATCATCAATGTAAAGAGAGGAGTTCAGAAGGGTGATACAATTTCACCGAAACTCTTCAGTGCCACACTTGAGAACATTATGCGACAACTGGAATGGGAAGAAATGGGAGTGAAGATAGATGGTCGGCAACTATACCATCAGCTTTGCTGATGACATTGTTCTAAAAACACCAAACATTAGCCAAGTGGCACAAATGCTGGGTGACTTTGACTGTGAGTGTGGAAATGTTGGACTGCAGCTGAATCTCACCAAAACAATGTTCATGAAAAATGAACCAGTCCCTGATGTTCCATTTGCTCTCAATGGAACGAACATCTCCAAATGCAGCAGCTATGTGTACCTGGGTCGAGAACTCTACATGAGGAACGACTTGGTGTCAGAACTGCACTGCAGGAAGAGAGCATCATAGAGCGCCTTCAAGAGCATGGAAGAAGTTGTTAAGAGGATGAAGAACCTCCAGCTCTGGACACATCTTTTCGACTCTACTGTTCTTCCTGCACTAACTTCTTGCCTCAGAGACCTGGTCCCTACTAAAACAGGATGAAAATGCTATTTGGGTCTCCCAGAGAGGAATTGAAAGAGTTATGCTTGCAGTATCATGCTTCACTCAAGTGAGAGAAGGAATCCGAAGTTCCGACCTCTGTCAACGATCAAGAATCAGGGACACTGTCTTGTTTGCCAAGGAGTATAAAATCAGATGGGCCAGACATGTAATGCGATTTAAAGATAACTGCTGGAATAGAGCTGTTACCGACTGAATTCCACAGGACGCCAAAAGAACGTGTGGTTGCCCAACTTCTAGATGGTCAGATTTCTTCGTCAAAACCCTGAACAAATGGTTTGAGGCTATTAGTTTTCCTGGAGCAAGCAGATGCCATTGGGCTACACTAGCACATAACAGGGACAAATGGAGACGTTATGTTAGGGCAGGACTCTGGATCTCTGATGGCAAGCAAGGACCACGCAGGAATGCAATTAGCAAGCAGGTAGTTTATTGAGCTGGCTAGCCAGGGTCAAGCCATCAGGCAAGACCCTGAAATTCTTCAAGGGGGATCTTATGTAGGTCTTCACTGGCCGTTACAGCAAAGCCTGCACATCTGATAGCCAATAGATTTGTAACAAACATATACTTTCTTAACCAATTCATTTAAAAGTACATCACTCCTTAGCCTATGGATTCAAAGATCAGCATTTATGTACATAGGCATTGTGGCTAGTGGGTATCTGATAACTCGGACATTTGGTTATCACCTGGCTTCCTTTGATTTTCAACTGATGGCTCCTGCATTCCAGTGTAGGTGGATTATCTCCCCCGGGGTCCCAAGGGACCTTACATTTACTGGCGCCTGCTCAAGCAAATTGATGATCAATGGGGTGACAAATGATACAAATGATACAAGTGACCTTTAGATTCTTCTGGAGTTTCTCCTCTTCTGAGAATTTAATCCTTCTATGGAGTCTTGCATTTCCATAGCTGGGTGGTGCCTCAGTTTCTCCATCCCTGAGGAGTTCAGGATTTGCATTTCAGAGATGTGGTCTTCATGCCTTTGGGCTACTTAAGGACTGGGCAATGTCTTCTTAAGTTTTATTTCCCAAAAGCTCATTAATAGGCCCCTACTACTATCTGCCTGCAACACTTTTAATAGTGTCTTTCTTATAAAGGAAAGGCTTAAGAAATATTTAGAATTATTAAAAATAAACCTCCAATCAGTATTGAGGGGTTAGTAAAAAAGTAGGACAGCATTTGCCCCAAATGTGAAAAGTAAAGGAAAATTGTGCTTACTAAAGTATCTCTGAGATTTATTACAAGCTCTGACCCAGAAAAAACAAACCAAATTCATCTTTTCCATAACCAATTTTCCTCCAGAAGTTTTCCCTTTCCTTTGTATAGTGGTTCACTTCTTATTTTTCCTTCATCATCAGATTACTCCAAAAATATAGCGGAAAAACTCACTTTCTTTACTTAATAAAATCAATAATCAGGGATAGTTTAGAAAAATTAAAAATAAGATGAGAAAATATACCAAATAGTTTATAATTTTCTGATCATTTTGATGGTGATCGAATATTTCACTTACATATTATTATGAAGCACTTTTATAATAAAACAGGGTAGCGTTAGGACGCAGATCATGATCTCCCTTTAACAACAAAGAGACTCCAGAGACTGCAAACAGCAAGCAAGGTTTATTGTAAGACTGGCTAGCCAGGGTCAAGCCGCCTATACAGACACGCAGGTCCGATAGGTTAGACAATACCATGAACTTCTTCAAAGGGGATCTTATATAGGCCTTCACTGGCCGTTACAGCAGAGCCCGTGCATTTCATAGCCAATAAATTTGTAACAACATATACTTTCTTAACCAATCCATTTAAAAGTACATCACTCCTTAGCCTATAGATTCAAAGATCAGCATTTACATGCATGGGCATTGTGGCTAGTGGGTATCTCATAACTCAAACATCTGCTTATCTTCCATGTTTACCTGGCTCCCCATGATTTACAGCTCAGGACACCTGCATTCTGGTGGAGGTGGGTAAGGGAAGAGTTACTAGTGGAGGGGCAGATAAGGAAGAGTCAACAGTGGAGGCAAGATTTATATCCCAATTAAGAAGAGTCAACAGTGGAGACAGAATTTATATTTCAGGCCTTTACTAGGGAGGGGGTAGGTAAGGAAGAGTTGCTAATTAGCAGAGTTTAGCTCTGGAATTTCCCTCGGGATCCCATGGGACCTTACAAGAAGAGTAACATTTTTCTTGATCAATCATTCTTAAAAGTTTAGAATCTCTGCTTAAGCCCAGTAAAAGATCCAATTTAGAGGACAGAGATAGTACAGTTGGTAAGTAAAGCTAATCTGACTTTGATCCCCAGCACTTCATATGATCCCCAAGCTCACCAGAAGTGATGCTTGGGCACAGAACTAGGAAAGAGCCCTGAGCACATCTAGGTGAGGTGATCTGTTTCCCCCTACCTCCTACCGCCCCCTCCCACAAACACACACACATACAAAAGACTAAGAGGAAGCTTTCATAATCTGAGTGGTTGCCAAACTTCCTATTTATATTGAGTCTCAACTATATTAACATAGTAGATGTTTGATAGCCCAACTAAAAGGCGAAAGAATATAACTTAAATCTTAGTTTGCTTGGAAGTGTAGTTTGGAAGATCAAGAAGTCTTTTAAAGTTATCAGTTGCATGCATATGTATGGGGTGAAAGACGTGGTAATGAGTTTTTCTGGGAATAATAAAACTAAGAAGAAATTGCCCAGCCCTGAAATAGCCCAAAGTCATGAGGACCACATTTCTTTGTGATGTAAATCCTGAGCTCCTTGGATATAAGAAAATGAGATACCATTCTGGTGCAGAAAATAAGGAGCAGTCAAACAGTGGAGCCACTCAAAATCTAAAGGTCATGATATGCATATGAAAGGACTATAAAGAGTGCAAGCCTTTTTCCCTTTGACAACTGGTCCAAATTAACTTTTCAATAAGTGGAGAACTACAGGTTAGGTGCCCCTTTTGTACCTTGAAATCTTGGGCAGAAGTTAGGACTCACTTTCTTTTTCCTGCAGAGTGATACCTTGCTCCTGCCAGAGGTCCATAGCTCCTTGAGAACTCAGATGGTAGGGGGCCAGTTTCCATGCAGAGCAGACAAGAGGACTTTAGCTAAGCTTGACAGCTTCCTGTGGTACTGGTAAGACACTAGTGTCCATGCTGCATTGATGCTCATAAGACTTTACTAGTACTATTTTTATATTGGATATAAGCTTTTTGGTCCTTATGTTCAAGTAGTCAAAATTGAAAGGGAATGGAGAAAAGATTGGCAAAATGGCAGAATGATCGGCAATAATGGCAAAATGCAGAAAAGATTTTGTTAGCACAAAAGTAGATTAGTCTTGTGTTTTTGGGTTCTTGAGAATTGTATAGACAAATAGATATTCTACAAGTCCTGAAGCTACACAGACCACTCTGTAGAATCCTTACGTTTCTATAAATATTCTTGTCACTGTTAAGTGACACAAAGAACCAGTTTTTCTATAAAAGACCCACACCTAAACCACATTTAATTTAGTCATATATTAAGTTCCTCCTCAACTGAGAAGTTTTTTTTTCTTTTCCCTTTTGCTTTCTAATAGACTTTTCCATTTACAACTTTGAGTCTGAGTTTAAGTATATTTATTATTAAAAATTTTCATTCTTAAAACTCTTGAAGAAATTGGGAACTATGAATCAAACAGAGACCGGCCCTGGTACTCCTGCATTAAACGTCTTACAATGGAGACAGTGCAGTTAGATAAATGGACCATATATTCATTCTCCTAATTAGATATTTTCTCTCCACAAAATGTAAACAAATTGGAATAAAATTATACATAAAAGAGAAATTCATCATAGATATAGGAATATATCAATATGCAATTGTAGAAATGTAAATGGGTATTGAAAGTAAAGGGACTGAATGTTAAGTACTGGAGAGCTGTCTCTCCTTCTCCAGCTTCCATGTCTGTCTGTATCAGAGACCCTTTGTCTCTGATAATTGATTCTTCCTCCTAAGGAGCCTTAGAATAGAAGGAGGACTGGCAACCTATGGTTTTTAAGAAAGTTCTATTACTTAAGAAGAGACTGACTTCTTTGTCAAGCTTTTTTAGGAGAAACCTTTGGTTGACTACTTGGCATTAGCTACCCTATGAGGCCAGGAAATTGTTATTTAATACTAGAAAACTCATTTTGGATCTATAACCCCTAATGAGTGGAGTTTATGAATAGTTAGATGAATATGTTGCAAGTCACCTGACTTCCAGCTATCTCATGAGTTATGTTGCAGGTGACTTAGTTGAAGCAAGGGAAATAGCCTTGAGAAAAGAGTATTTCACCTCTCTGACCCATCTTGGCTCCACAAAGAAATGCCTGGCCTGGAATTTTTTTTATTTTATTCAATCACCGTGGGAGAGTTATGAGCGTTCATGTTTGGATTACAATCACACAATGATCAAACATCCATCCCTCCACCAGTACACATTCCCCACCACCAATATCCCCTGTATAAGCCCCCTGTCCCACCCTCCCCCTGGCTCCATGGCAGACATGATTCCGCATAATCTCTCTCTACTTTTGGGCATTATGGTTTGCAATACAGACACTGAGAGGTTACTATGTTTGGTCCTTTATCTACTTTCTGCACACATCTCCCCTCCTTACCAATTCCTCCACTTTTTCTTAGTGATCCCTTCTCTATTCCAGCTGCCTTCTCCCCTTTGCTCATGAGGCAGGCTTCCAGCTATGCAGCAATCTATCTGTCCCATGTATCTACTGCCCTTAGGTGTCAGCCTCATGTTATGTTGTTTTATACTCCACAAATGAGTGCAGTCCTTCTATGTCTGTCCCACTCTTTATGACTCATTTCACTTAGCATGATACTCTCCCTGTCTCCATTTATAAGCAAAGTTCATGACTTCATCTCTCCTGACAGCTGTACAGTATTCCATTGTGTAGATGTACAAAAGTTTCTTTAACCAGTCGTCTGTTCTAGGGCACTTGTGTTGTTTCCAGATTTTGGTTATTGTGAACAGTGCTGCAATGAACATATAGGAACAGATATCATTTCTACTGTGCCTTTTTGCATCCTCGGGATATATTCCAAGAAGTGGTATAGCGGGGTCATATGAAAACTCAATTTCTAGTTTTCGAAGGACTGTCCATATTGTTTTCCAGAAAAGTTGGACTCATGGGCAATCCCACCACCAATGAAAGAGTGTCCCCTTTCCCCCACATCCATGCCAGGACTTGTTGCTTTTGTTCTTTTGAATGTGTGCCAATCTCTGTGGTGTCAGATGATATCTCATTGTTGTTTTGATTTGCATCTCCCTGATGGCTAACAATGTGAAGCATTTTTTCATGTGCCTTTTCTGGCCTGGGATATTGAGAGAGACAAAGAAGAATATTCAAGGCAAGATAAGGAACTAATTCTCTAATGAAAGGAATTATTAGTATGGAATATTGCAAGGGTGGCCCACAAGGAGGTGATGTTTAATGAAGTGATGAACTGGATGATGTCTTTCATTGGACCTGGCATCAAGGGACAGAGACAGGATGAATGATTTTTTTAGGTCATGCTTGGTCATGCTCAGAGTTTACTCCTGGCTTTTCATTAAGGGAACCACTCTCATTGAGTGTTGAAGGAATTGAACCTGGCAAAAGCCCTATCCGTGATACTAACTCTCTGGCTCTAGGACAAGTGATATTGTACAAAGGTTAAAAAAAGGCATGAAAATTGCAGAGGGAATAGGGCCCATATATTTCAACTGTGCAACATACCACAACTTATGAAGCTTCTTGGGTTTTGTATCTATTTGTCCATTGATTTTAAGTATTATCCATTGTCTCTTAACTTCCTTAAGCTTTAACTGTGGGAAAGAATCTGTGATTTAGAGAAATTGTTAACTCTTACCAGAGAAAGCCCAAGAATTCACAAGAATGTTCAAAATGTATGATGGGGCAGTCAAAAATGTAACTTGACAGAGTATTTGATTTGTGTTTGTTCATGCAAGTAATATGTATTACCAAATATGTACCAAATAGTTGTGTATGAACTTAGAACTACTGAACAGAATGTCCAAAATCTTTATATTTAAATGTCCTATTATAGATAGGACGTTTAAGGAAACCTCTAAAAAGAAATATTTGAGAAGAAGTCTAATAGACATTAGGGAATATATATGGAAGCTACAAACAAAATAGAGACATGGAAATGAATTTGATATTTCAGAAATAAAACTTGAATGGTTAAGGTGGAATTAAAAAAAAGTAAAGAAAGAGTGGAATTGAAAAAGAAGACAGAATTCATGTCATAGAGGCTTGGACTTAGATTTTAGTGTAATGAGAACCCTCTGGAGGACATGGAGAAGCCTACTTTTTGTAACTATTGGATGGGGATTTTATTTTTTATTTTATTTTTAATCTTTATTAGTGAAACACCATCAGGTACAGTTGTAGATTTACAAATTTTTGTGCTTGGGATTCAGTTATACAATGACCGAGTATCTATACCACCACCAGTGCTCTTTCTCCACCATCAATGATCCCAGCATCTCTCTCACCACCTGCCATCAACCCATCCCAATCCACTCTGTGGCAGGGCATTCCACTTTGTTCTCTCTCTCCTTTTGGGTGCTATGGATTGCAAAAGAGGCACTGAGTGGCAATCATGTTTGGTCTATAGTCTACTTTCAGCATGGATCTTCCATACTGGGAGGATCCTCCCAACACTCTATACTTGGTGTTCCCTTCACTATCTGAGCTGCCTTTTCCCCTACCATGTGTGGCTTGTCTCCAAGCCATAGAGTAAACCTTCTTGTACTTATCTCCACTATTCTTCAATGTTAGACTCCGGTTTTGCTCTTTATGTTCCCCAGATGAATGCAATCTTTCTATGTCTGTCCCTCTTTTTCTGACTCATTTCGCTTAGCATGATACTTTCCATGTAGTACCACTTGTATGTAAATTTCATGACTTCATCTTTTCTAACAGCTAAATAGTACTCCATTGTGTAGATGTACCAAAGTCTCTTTAACCAGTCACCTGTTCTCGGGAATCCAGGTTTTTTCCAGATTCTGGCTATTGTAAAGAGTGCTGCAATGAACAAACAAGTGCAGATGTCACTTCGACTATACATTTTTTACCTCTCTGGGATATATTCCCAGGAGTGGTCTCGCTGGGTCAAATGGGAGCTCAATTTATAATTTTTTGAGAATCGTCCATACTGTTTTCCAAAAGGGCTGAACCAGTCGGCATTCCCACCAGCAGTGAAGAAGGATCCCTTTCTGACCATCTCCATGCTAACACAGGTTGCTTTTGATCTTTTGGATGTGGAACAGTCTTTGTGGTATGAGATGATATCTCTTTGTTATTTTGATCTGCATCTCCCTGATGATTAATGATGTAGAGAATTTTCTCATGTGTCTTTTTTGCCATTCAGATTTCTTCTTTGAGAAAGTTTCTGTTCATATCGTCACCCCATTTTTCGATGGGGTGGGATGTTTTCTTCTTGTGAAGTTCACCCAGTATTTTGTATATCTTTGATATCAACCCCTTGTTGGATGTATATTGGGCGAATATCCTTTCCCATTCTGTGCACTGTCTTTGTATTTTGGTCACTGTTTCTTTGGAGGTGCAGAGCTTATTAGTTTAAGATAGTCCCATTTGTTTATCTCTGTTTTCATTTGCTCGGCCAGTGGCATGACATCTTTGAAGATACCATTAGCTTCAGAGTCATGGAGGGTTTTGCCAACTTTGTCTTCAATGTATCTTATGGGTTCCAGTCTGATGTTGAGGTTTTTAATCCATTTTGATCTTACTTTTGTACATGGTGTTGGGCAGAGATCTGAGCCCATTTTTTTGCATGTAGCCATCCAGTTTTGCCAGCACAGTTTGTTAAAGAGACTTTCCTTGCTCCACTTTACATTTCTTGCTCCCTAAACAAATACTATATGATCATATGTTTGGGTGGAGATGTCATTATATTGAACCCTGTTCCATTGGTCTGCGGGACTGTATTTGCTCAAGTACCATGCTGTTTTAATTATTACTGCTTTGTAGTAGAGTTTGAGTTTGGGGAGGTTGATTCCTCCCATTTTCTTTTTCCCAAGAATTGCTTTAGCTATTTGTGAGGGCTTATTGTTCCATATAAATTTCAGAATTGTTTGCTCCATTTCTATGAAGAATGTCATGGGTATCGTTAAAGGGATCTCATTGAATTTGTACAATGCTTTGGGGAGAATTGCCATTTTGACAATGTTAATTCTCCCAATCCATGAGCAGGGGATATCTTTCCATTTTCTCGTGTCCTCTTTTATTTCCTGAAATAGCGTTTTGTAGTTTTCTTTGTACAGGTCTTTTAATTCCTTAGTTAAGTTGATTCCTAGGCACTTGATTTTCTGGTGCACAATTGTGAATGGGATGGTTTTTTTATGTCACTTTGTTCTCTCTCATTATTTGTGTATAGGAAAGCCATGGACTTTTGGGTATTGATTTATAGCCTGAAACTTTACTATACAAGTCTATTGTTTCTAGGAGTTTCTTGGTAGAGGTTTTAGGGTTCCCTAAGTATAGTTTCATATTAGCTATGAATAGTGAGAGCTTGATTTCTTCCTTTTCTACCTGAATGCCCTTAATATCTTTTTCTTGCCTAACCGCTATTGCAAGTACTTCCATTACTATATTGAACAGTATTGGAGAGAGTGAGCATCCTTGTCTCATTCCTGATATTAGAGGGAAGGCTCTTTGTTTTTCCCCATTGAAAATGATGCTTGCTGTAGGCTTGTGGTAGATAGCTTTAACTATATTGAGGAAAGTCCCCTGTATACCCATTTTGGCGAGGGTTTTCATCGTAAATGGGTGCTGCATCTTGTCAAATGCTCTCTGTGCATCTATTGATATGATCATATGGCTTTTATCTTTTCTTTTGTTGATATGATGGATTATGTTGATTTCCAAATGTTATGCCATCCTTGCATTCCCGGGATGAATCCCTCTTGGTCATGGTGTATGACCTTTTTGATGAGTTGTTGAATTTTATTTGCTAGTATATTGTTGAGAATCTTCGCTTCCATATTCATCAGGGAATATCAGCCTGTAGTTCTCTTTTCTTGTGGTGTCTTTGTTTCCTTTTGGTACTAGAGAGGTATGGGCTTCATAGAAACTGTTTAGTAGAGTTTCTGTTTCTTCAATTTCCTGGAAAAGCTTGAGAAGAACTGGCAGTAGGTCCTTTTTAAATGTTTGGAAAAATTCGTTAGTTAATCCATCTGGACCTGGGCTTTTGTTTTGGGGAAGACTTTTGATTACAGGTTCAATTTCCTTGGAGTTAATAGGTCTATTCAGTTATTCTATATCTTCTTGATTCAGTCTTGGGAGATTATAGGAATCCAGGAAATTATCCATTTTTTCCAAGTTCTCTTATTTCATGGCATACAGACTTTCAAATTAGTCTCTGATGATCTTTTGAATTTCTTCTTTTTTAATTTTTATTACTGAAACACCATGAGAAACAGTAGTAGACTTACAAATTTTTGTGTTTGAGTTTCAATTATAAAAATGATAAAGACCCATCCCTCCACCAGTGCCCATTTTCCACCACCAAGGATCCCAGTATCCCTACCACCCCACTTCCCCCCCGCCCCGTCCCACCCTGACTCTGTGGCAATGCATTCCCTTTAGTTCTCTCTCTCCTTTTGGGTGCTGTGGTTTTCAAAAGAGGCATTGAGTGGCAATCATGTTTAGTCTATAGTCTACTTTCAGCATGCTTCTCTTCATCCTGGGAGGATCCTCCCAACACTTTATTTGGTGTTCCCTTCTCTTTCTGAGCTGCCTTTCCCCCTAGTATGTGTGGTTGTCCTCCGGGTCATTGAGTAAAATTCCTGGTACTAATCTCTGCCATTCTTGGGTGTTAGTTTCCTATTTTGTTACTTTATGTTCCCCAGATGAATGCAATCTTTCTTATGTCTATCCCTCTCTTTCTGACTCATTTTGCTTAGCATGATACTTTCTATGTATTACCACTTGTATGTAAATTTCATGACTTCATCTTTTCTAACAGTTAAATAGTACTTCATTGTGTAGATGTACCAAAATTTCTCTAAACAGTCATCTGTTCTTGGGCATTCAGATTGATCATTTGAATTTTTTGGTTTCTTTCGTGATATACTACTTCTCATTTCTGATTTGGTTTATTAGGGTTCTCTCTCTCTCTTTCTTTGTGAATCTTGCTAGTGGTTTATCTATCTTGTTTATTTTCTCGAGGAACTAGCTCTTGGTTTCGTTGACCTTTAGGATGATTTTTTTTTTTTTTTTGGTTTCCATGTCACTGCTTTCTGCTCTAAGTTTTATGATCTCTTTCCATCAGCCTGGTTTGGGATCCTTTTGTTTGTCCTTTTCTAAGATCTTGAGCTGTGAAGTCAAGTTGTTTATGTGCGCCTTTCCTTCCTGAGAAATGCTTGCAGAGGTATAAATTTTCCCCTTAAAACGACATTAGCTGAGTCCCATAGGTTCTGGTAGCTAGTGTCTTCATTCTCATTTATTTCCAAGTATCTTTTGATTGCGTCCTTGACTTCCTTCCCGATCCTTTCGTTGCTCAGCATTGAGTTGTTTAGTTTCCAGGTGTTCGATTTGGTTCTCCGTGTCTGTGTGTGATTTATTTCTATTCTCAGTGCATCGTGGTCTGAAAAGATTGTTGGTAGTATTTCTATCTTCCTGATTCTACTGAGGTGTTTTGTGGCCTAGCACATGGTCTATTTTGGAAAATGTTCCGTGTGCACTGGAGAAGAATGTGTATTCTTTTTTTGGGGGGTGTAAAGCCCTGTATAGGTCTTTAAGTCCTCTCTCTTCCATTTCTTCCTTCAAAGCCAATGTTTCTTTGTTGAGTTTTGTTCTTGTTGATCTATCCAGAGGTGATAAGGTGATGTTAAAGTCTCCAGCTACTATTGTGTTGCTACAATGTCCTTCTTAAAATCTGTTAGCAGTTGTTTTAAACATTTAGCGGTTCCCTCGGAGAGCCCGGCAAGCTACCGAGAGTATTCGATATGCCAGACACAGTAACAACAAAGTCTCCAATGGAGACGTTACTGGGCCCGCTCGAGCAAATCGACGATCAACGGGAGGGCCTTTATTTATTTATTTATTTAGCGGTTCCCTCATTAGGTGCGTATACATTTAAGTGTGTGATTTCTTCCTGTTGGCTACTTATTGTTTAAATGATCATTCTGCCTCAAAAATAACTGGAGTGAAAGTACACAGAGGGGAAGTAAGATAGAAGAGAAATGGCCAATTTGGCTCTTCTTGCAGGATCCAAACAAGACCTAAACGGCACTCTCACTTTATGACAGTGTTGGAAGAAATGAGAAATGCAAAAACTCAGGATAGATTTCAAAGGTAGACCTCTCTGGATTTGGTATCTGCTAGATGTGGTATTTGGAAGAAAAAAGAGAATATGAGAATGTAAAAATTTTGAATAAAATTACTGGCATAATGCAGTTTCC
Source organism: Sorex fumeus (assembly GCF_029834395.1). Lineage (NCBI taxonomy): Eukaryota > Metazoa > Chordata > Mammalia > Eulipotyphla > Soricidae > Sorex > Sorex fumeus. The sequence goes on along the minus strand of NW_026606078.1, from coordinate 3,905,775 downwards.
ATGTATTGAGATTAGAAAAATTTGAAGAGAAGCCATCAGGAAGGAAAACAAAGAATTATTTTCTCACATGCTAAATTTAAGGTCAAAACTCAAATTGAGATGTCTTGGGGGCTGTTATACAAATAATTTAGAACATTTGGGAGAGTAGATTTAGGATGATCAACATATAAATGCTTTACATGTGTTGGACTTAAAAGGGCTACCTGAGGAGTAAATTTGACTGGAGAAGAGTTATGAGGAATGAGTTCAGGTGTTCTAATATGTAGACTCTGAGAAGAGGAAATGCATCTCATAAAGAGAAATTAGAAGAAGCATATATGAGGTAGTTAAAAGATCAAAAGCACCCACATTTTATGTTTATGTTTATTTATTTCACTAAATAAGAAGTGTCCTTTGGAGCCAGGTTTGATAATATAAGAATAGAAAGCTAATTTTGAACTTAGTAGGTGGGTGAGTGGAATGAAAATCCAATAAGTGGAAAATAAAATGAAGTATAAAGTGCAAAACATGCCAAATAAATATAATTTAAGAATGTAACTATCATTTGATTATTACTGCTGACTACAAAATTTAGCAATTTATCTGGGATAAGACAAAGAATGTAGAGTTGGAAATTTCAAAACAGAGCTCAATGACTGGAATGTTGTGTTAAATTTCACAGACATAGGGATGGTCAATTTCTTGTCATTCTTTATATATTTTTACCTGACAAATTTTTATAGACAGTATTTTACACCTTTGTCATTTCTATAGGAATTATTTTTTCCCTTTATTTTATTTTATTTTTTTTAAAGTTGTAGATTTACAATTTTTTGTGCTTTGGTTTCAATTATCAGATCAGATACCCATCCCTCCACCAGTGCCCATTTTCCACCACCATGGATAATATCCCTCCCACCCCAATGCCCCCATCCCCCCTGTCTCTGTGGCAGGGCAATCCCCTGTGTTCTCTCTCTCCTTTTGGGTGTTGTGGTCTGCAAAAGAGGCATTGAGTGGCAAACATGTTCAGTCCATAGTCTACTTTCGACATGCATCTCCCCTCCTGGGAGGATCCTCCAAACATCCTTTCTATCTGAACTGCTCTATCTGAACTGCCTTCTCTATCTGAACTGCCCTTTCCTCTAGGATACCCGGCTGGCCTCTAAGTTATGGAGTAATCCTCCTGGTGCTGATCTCAGCTATTCTTGGGTATTAATCTCATACTTTGTTACTTTATATCCCCCAGATGAATGCAATCTTTCTATGTCTATCCCTCTCTTTCTGACTCATTTCGCTTAGCATGATACTTTCCATATTGTACCACTTGTATGTAAAGTTCATGACTTCATCTTTTCTAAGAGCTACATAGTACTCCATTGTGTAGATGTACCAAAGTTTCTTTAACCAGTCATCTGTTCTTGGGCATTCAGGTTTCTTCCAGTTTCTGGCTATTGTAAAGAGTGCTGCAATGAACAAACAAGTGCAGATGTCACTTCGACTATACATTTTTGCCTCTCTGGGATATATTCCCAGGAGTGGTATTGCTGGGTCAAATGGGAGCTCAATTTCTAATTTTTTGAGAATCGTCCATACTGTTTTCCAGAAGGGCTGAACCAGTGGACATTCCCACCAACAGTGAAGGAGTGTCCCTTTCTCACCACATCCACGCCAGCATCGGTTGCTTTTGTTCTTTTGAATGTGGGCCAGTCTCTGAGGTGTGAGATGGTATCTCATTGTGGTTTTGATCTGCATCTCCCTGATGATTAATGATGTAGAGCATTTTCTCATGTGCTTTTTTGCCATTCGGATTTCTTCTTTGAGAAAGTTTCTGTTCATTTCATTGCCCCATTTTTGGATGGGGTTGGATGTTTTCTTCTTGTGGAGTTCAACCAGTATTTTGTATATCCTTGATATCAACCCCTTGTCAGATGTGTGTTCGGCGAATATCCTTTCCCATTCTGTAGACTGTCTTTGTATTTTGGTCACTGTTTCTTTTGAGGTGCAGAAGCTTCTTAGTTTAAGATAGTCCCATTTATCTATCTCTGTTTTCACTTGCTCGGCCAGTGGCGTGGCATCTTTGAAGATACCATTAGCTTCAATGTCATGGAGGGTTTTGCCAACTTTATCTTCAATGTACCTTATGGTTTCTGGTCTGATGTTGAGGTCTTTAATCCATTTTGATCTTACTTTTGTACATGGTGTTAGGAAGAGTTCTGAGCCTATTTTTTTGCATGTAGCCGTCCAGTGATGCCAACACAATTTATTAAAGAGGCTTTCCTTACTCCACTTCACATTACTTGCACCTTTATCAAAGATTAGATGAGCATATGATTGAGGAGAGATGTCAGTGTATTTAACCCTGTTCCATTGGTCTGCAGTTCTGCCTTTGTTCCAGTACCATGCTGTTTTAATTATTACTGCTTTGTAGTACAGTTTGAAGTTCGGGAGCTTGATTCCTCCCATTTTCTTTTTCCCAAGAATTGCTTTAGCTATTCGTGGGGGCTTATTGTTCCATATAAATTTCAAGAGTGCTTGCTCCATTTCTTTGAAGAATGTCATGGGTATCCTTATAGGGATTGCATTGAATTTATACAATGCTTTCGGTAGTATTGCCATTTTGACAATGTTAAGTCTCCCGACCCATGAGCAGGGGATATCTTTCCATTTCCTCATGTCCTCTTTTATTTCCTGAAGTAGCGTTTTGTAGTTTTCTTTGTACAGGTCCTTTACTTCCTCAGTTAAGCTGATTCCTAGGTACTTGATTTTCTGGGGCACAATTGTGAACGGGATTGTTTTTTTCATGTTGCTTTCTTCTCTCTCACTGTTTGCGTATAGGAAAGCCATGGACTTTTGGGTATTGATTTTATAACCTGCAACTTTGCTATACGAGTCTATTGTTTCTAGGAGTTTTTTGGTGGAAGTTATTGGGTTCTCTAAGTAGAGTATCATATCATCTGCGAATAGTGAGAGCTTGATTTCTTCCTTTCCTACCTGAATGCCCTTAATATCTTTTTCCTGCCTAATCGCTATTGCAAGTACTTCCAGTACTATATTGAACAGCAGTGGAGAGAGTGGGCATCCCTGTCTTGTCCCTGATCTTAGAGGGAAGGCTCTCAGTTTTTCCCCATTAAGGATGATGCTTGCTGTAGGCTTGTGGTAGATGGCTTTAATTATGTTGAGGAAAGTCCCCTCTATACCCATTTTGGCTAGGGTTTTCATCATAAAGGGGTGCTGGATCTTATCAAATGCTTTCTCTGCATCTATTGATATGATCATATGCTTTTTATCATTTCTTTTGTTGATATGGTGGATTATGTTGATTGATTTCCGAATGTTAAACCATCCTTGCATCCCTGGGATGAATCCTACTTGGTCATGGTGTATGATCTTTTTGATGAGTAGTTGGATTCTATTTGCTAGTAGTTTGTTGAGGATCTTTGCATCTGTGTTCATCAGGGATATCGGCCTGTAATTCTCTTTCTTTGTGGTATCTCTGTCTGCTTTTGGTATCAGTGTGATATTTGCTTCGTAGAAACTGTTCGGAAGTGTTTTTGATATTTCAATTTCATGGAAAAGCTTAAAGAGCATCGGGAGTAAGTCCTCTTTAAAGATTTGGAAGAATTCACTAGTGAATCCATCCGGGCCAGGACTTTTGTGATTGGGGAGACTTTTTATTACCATTTCAATTTCCTTGATGGTGATAGGTCTGTTCAGGTATTCCAGGTTTTCTTGGTTCAGCCTTGGGAGTCTGTAGGAGTCTAGGAATTTATCCATTTCCTCGAGGTTTTGATGTTCCGTGGCATAAAGCTTCTCAAAGTACTCCCTGAGGATCCTCTGAATTTCTGTGGTTTCTGTTGTAATGACCCCCTTTTCATTTCTGATTCGGTTTATTAGGGTTTTCTCTCTCCCTTTCTTTGTGAGTTTTGCTAGAGGCTTATCGATCTTGTTAATTTTCTCGAAGAACCAGCTTTTGGTTTCATTGATCTTTCGGATTGTTTTTTGGGTTTCCATCTCGTTAATCTCTGCTCTGAGTTTTATTATTTCCTTTCTCCTGTTAGAGTTGTGCTTCTTTTTTTGGTCCTTCTCCAAGCTCTTAAGCTGTGAGGTTAGGTTCCTTATGTGTGCTCGCTCCTCCTTCCTGAGGAATGCTTGTAGAGCTATAAACTTTCCTCTTAACACAGACTTTGCTGTGTCCCATAAGTTTTGGTAACTCGTGTTCTCATTTTCATTCGTTTCTAGGAATCTTTTGATTTCCTCTTTGATTTCCTGTCTAATCCACTCGTTGTTCAATAGTGCACTGTTTAATTTCCAGGTGTTTGATTTAGTTTTCTGTTTTTGTGTGTGATTTACTTCTAATTTCAGCGCATTATGGTCTGAGAAGATTGTTGATACAATCTCTACCTTCTTAATTTTATGGAGGCATGTTTTGTGGCTCAGCATGTGGTCTATCTTGGAGAATGTTCCATGTACGCTTGAGAAGAATGTGTATTCAGCTTTTTGTGGATGAAGTGTCCTGTATATATCTACTAAGTCCCTTTCTTCCATTGTTTCCCTCAAATGAAGTATGTCCTTGCTAAGCTTGAGTCTGGTTGATCTATCAAGAGGTGACAAAGCAGTGTTGAAGTCTCCCACTAGTATTGTGTTGCTATTGATGTCTTTTTCCAAATCTATGAGTAGTTGTTTTAAGTACTTTGCTGGTCTCTCATTAGGTGCATATACATTTATTATTGTAAGTTCTTCCTGTTGTACAGATCCTTTGATCAATTAGAAATGGCCTTCACTGTCTCTTCTGATCTTCCTCATTCTGAAATCGATGTGGTCTGATATTAGGATGGCTACCCCAGCTTTTTTATGGGAGCTGTTTGCCTGTAGGATTGTTTTCCAGCCTTTGACTCTGAGTCTGTGTTTGCTTTGACTATTGAGATGCGTTTCTTGCAGGCAGCAGAATGTTGGGTTCAATTTTCTAATCCATCCTGCCACTCTATGTCTTTTAATTGGTGCGTTTAGCCCATTGACATTAAGAGAGATTATTGTTATGGGATTTTGTCCCATTGTTCTGTTAAAATTTGGTGTATTTGAGGGGCCTTTCTTGCCTTAAAGTAGCCCATTTAGTTGTTCTTGTAACCATGGTTTTGAGTCTATGAAGTTCCTGAGCTGTTGTTTGTCTGTGAAACTGTGTGTTGTTCCTTCTATTATGAATGAGAGTATTGCTGGGAAAAGTATTTTTGGGGAGGCATTTATTTCATTGAGTTTTTTTACTATTTCCCACCACTGTTTTCGGGCCATGAGGGTTTCATCAGAAAAATCAGCTGTGAATTTTAAGGATGCTCCTTTGTAAGAGATTTCTTTCTTCGATCTTGCTGCTTTCAGAATTTTGTCTATGAATTGAACAAATAAAACAATAAAGACAATTTTAATATAAAATGTTTCTGTCATTGTTTAGCTACCAAAGCAATCTTCTGGATACAGAAATGCGGATAGAAAGTATCTCAGGCTTCTATTAACCTATGCCCTGGGACGTTTCTAACTTTGCTTCTTTCTGTCCATCTCTGCCCCAGATCTACTATAATAAAACTTCATTAGCATTCTCAGATCACTTTTTTTAGCTAATATCTTTTTTTTAATAGTGAGACATCATGAGGTACAGTTGCAGACTTACATATTTTTGTGCTTGGGTTTCAATGATCAAACACCCATCCCTCCACCAGTGCACATTTCCCACCACCACGGATCCCAGTATCTCTTACACCCCCCAACCCCCTTCCCACCCTGCCTGTGTGGCAGGGCATTTCCCTCTCTCTCTTTTTGAGTGCTGTGTTTTGCAAAAGAGGCATTGAGTGGCAATCATGTTTGGTCCATAGTCTACTTTCAGCATGCTCTCCCATCGTGGGCGGATCCTCCCAACACCCTTTATTTGGTGTTCCCTTCTCTTTCTGAGCTCCATTTTCCCCTAACATGTGTGGTTGTCCTCCGGGTCATTGAGTAAAATTCCTGGTACTAATCTCTACCATTCTTGGGTGTTAGTTTCCTATTTTGTTACTTTATGTTCCCCAGATAAATGCAATCTTTCTATGTCTATCCGTTTCTTTCTGAGTCATTTCGCTTAACAGGATACTTTCCATGTAGTACCACTTGTATGTAAACTTCATGACTTCGTCTTTTCTAACAGCTACATACTACTCCATTGTGTAAATGTGCCAGAGTTTTTTCAACCAGTCATCTGTTCTCGGGCACTCAGGTTTTTTCCAGATTCTGGCTATTGTAAAGAGTGCTGCAATAAACAGACAATTGCAGATGTCACTTCGGCTATACCTTTTTGCCTCTCTGGGATATATTCCCAGGAGTGGTATTGCTGGGTCAAATGGGAGCTCAATTTCTAGTTTTTTGAGAATCATCCATACTGTTTTCCAAAAGAGCTGAACCAGTCGGCATTCCCACCAACAGTGAAGGAGTGTCCCTTTCTCACCACATCCGCGCCAGCACCGGTTGCTTTTGTTCTTGTGGATATGGGTCAGTCTCTGTGGTGTGAGGTGATATCTCATTGTGGTTTTGATCTGCATCTCCCTGATGATTAATGATGTGGAACATTTTCTCATGTGTCTTTTAGCCATTCGGATTTCTTCTTTGTGAAAGTTTCTATTCATTTCATCTCCCCATATTTTGATGGGATTGAATGTTTTCTTTTTGTGGAGTTGAACCAGTATTTTGTATATCCTTGAAATTAACCCCTTATCAGATGTGTAGTTGGCGAATATCCTTTCCCATTCTGTAAACTGTCTTTGTATTTTGGTCACTGTTTCTTTGGAGGTGCAGAAGCTTCTTAGTTTAAGATAGTCCCATTTGTCTATCTCTGTTTTCACTTGTTTGGCCAGCGGTGTGACATCTTTGAAGACACTATTAGCTTCTATGTCATGAAGGGTTTTGCCAACATTTTCCTCAATGTATCTTATAGATTCCAGTCTGATGTTGAGGTCTTTAATCCACTTAGATCTTACTTTTGTACATGGAGTTAGGCAGAGATCTGAGCCCATTTTTTTGCATGTAGCCGTCCAGTTTTGCCAGCATAATTTGTTAAAGAGGCTGTCCCTGCTCCACTTCACTTTTCTTGCCCCCTTATCGAAGATTCGATGTTCCCTATGCTTGGGGGGGTGGGGAGTCAGTATATTCAACCCTGTTCCATTGGTCTACAGCTCTGCCTTTGTTCCAGTACCATGCTGTTTTAATTATTACTGTCATGTAGTAGAGTTTGAAGTTAGGGAAGTTGATTCCTCCCATTTTCTTTTTCCCAAGAATTGCTTTAGCTATTCATGGGGGTTTGTTGTTCCATATAAATTTCAGGAGTGTTTGCTCCAATTCTTTGAAGAATGTCATGGGTATCCTAATAGGAATTACATTGAATTTATACAGTGCTTTGGGATGTATTGCCATTTTGACAATGTTAATTCTACCGATCAATGAACATGGGATATTTTTCCATTTCCTCGTATCCTCTTTTATTTCCTGAAGTAGAGTTTTGTAGTTTTCTTTGTACAGGTCCTTTACTTCCTTAGTTAAGGTGATTCCTAGGTACTTGATTTTCTGGGACACAATTGTGAATGGGATTGTTTTCTTCATGTCTTTTTCTTCTCTTTCACTACTTGCATATAGGAAAGCCATGAACTTTTGGGTATTGATTTTATAGCCTGCCACTTTACTATACAAGCCTATTGTTTCTAGAAGTTTCTTGATAGAGGTTTTAGGGTTTTCTAAGTATAGTATCATATCATCTGCGAATAGTGAGAGCTTGATTTCTTGCTTTCCTACCTGGATGCCCCTAATATCTTTTTCTTGCCTAATCGCTATTGCAAGTACTTCCAGTACTGTCTTGAACAGCAGTGGAGAGAGTGGACATCCTTGTCCCATCCCTGATCTTAGACGGAAGGCTCTCAGTTTTTCGCCATTGAGGACGATGCTTGCTGTAGGCTTGTGGTAGATGGCTTTAGTTATATTGAGAAAAGTCCCCTCTATCCCCATTTTGGCTAGGGTTTTCATCATAAATGGGTGCTGGATCTTGTCAAATGCTTTTTCTGCATCTATTGATATGATCATATGATTTTTATCTTTTCTTTTATTGATATGATGGATTATGTTGATTGATTTCCGAGTGTTAAACCAGTCTTGCATCCCCGGGATGAATTCTACTTGGTCGTGGTGTATGATCTTTTTGATGCGTAGTTGGATTCTATTTGCTAGTATTTTGTTGAGAATCTTCGCATGCGTGTTCATCAGGGATATCGGCCTGTAGTTTTCTTTTCTCGTGGTATCTTTGTTTCCTTTTGGTATTAGAGAGATATGGGCTTCATAGAAACTGTTTGGGAGAGTTTCCGTTTTTTCAATTTCCTGAAAGAGCTTGAGAAGGACTGGCAGCAGGTCCTCTTTAAATGTTTGGAAAAATTCGCTAGTGAATCCATCTGGGCCCGGGCTTTTTTTTTTGGGAAGGCTTTTGATTGCAGTTTCTATTTCGTTGATGTTAATAGGTCTATTCAGATACTCCAGGTCTTCTTGATTCAGCTTTGGGAGATTATAGGAGTCCAGGAATTTGTCCATTTCTTCTAGGTTCTCTTGTTTCGTGGCATACAGACCTTCAAAGTAGTCTATGATGATCTTTTTGATTTCTTTGGTTTCTGTTCTGATATCCCCCTTCTCATTTCTGATTCGGTTTATTAGGGTTCTCTCTCTCTGTTTCTTTGTGAGTGTTGCAAGTGGTTTATCTATCTTGTTTATTCTCTCGAAGAACCAGCTCTTGGTTTCATTGATCTTTCGGATTGTTTCTTTGGTTTCCATGTCATTGATTTCTGCTCTAAGTTTTATGATCTCTTTCCTTCTGCCTGATTTAGGCTCTTTCTGTTGATCCTTTTCTAAGGACTTGAGCTGTGAGGTCAAGTTGTTTATGTGCACCATTTCTACAGACCTAAGATATGCTTGCAGAGCTATAAATTTTCCCCTTAATACAGCTTTCGCTGCATCCCATAGGTTCTGGTAGCTCGTGTCTTCATTCTCATTTGTTTCCAAGTATCTTTTGATTTCGTCCTTGACTTCGTTCCTGACCCAGTCATTGTTCAGCATCGAGTTGTTTAATTTCCAGGTGTTTGATTTGGTTCTCCGTGTCTGTGTATGATTCACTTCTATCCTCAGTGCATCATGGTCTGAAAAGATGGCTGACACTATTTCTATCTCCCTTATTTTGTTGAGGTATGTTTTGTGTCCTAGCACCTGGTCTATTTTGGAAAATGTTCCGTGTGCACTGGAGAAGAATGTGTATTCTTTCTTTTTGGGGTGTAAAGCCCCGTATAGGTCTATAAGCCCTCTCTCTTCTATTTCTTCTTTCAAAGCCAATGATTCCTTGCTGGGTTTTGTTCTTCTTGATCTGTCCAGAGGTGATAGGGCAATGTTGATGTCTCCAAGTACTATTTTGTTGCTTGCAAAGTCCTCCTTAAAATCTGTTAGCAGTTGTTTTAAATACTTAGCTGTTCCCTCATTAGGTGCGTATACATTTAAGAGTGTGATTTCTTCCTGTTGTACGTATCCCTTGATGAATAGAAAATGGCCTTCACTGTCCCTTCTAGCCTTTTTCAGGGAGAAATTAATGTTGTCAGATACTAGTATGGCCACCCCAGCTTTTTTACAGGAGCTGTTTGCTTGCTGGATTGTTTTCCATCCTTTGACTTTGAGTCTGTGTTTGCTCTGAGTGTTGAGATGAGTTTCTTGTAGGTAGCAGAATGTTGGGTTCTGTCTCTGTATCCATTTTGTCACTCTGTGTCTCTTCAATGGTGAATTGATACCGTTGTCATTGAGAGAGAGTATGGTTATGGGGTTTTGTGTCATGTTTCTGTGCGGGTGTGTTGTGGTTGTAGGGTTTGTCTTGTCTTATAGTAGTCCCTTTATTCCTTGTTTTAGGTTTGGTTTTGAGTCTATGAAGTTCCTGAGCTGCTGTTTATCTTGAAAATAGTGTAGATTTCCATCTATTTGGAGTGAGACTTTAGCCGGATAGAGTATTCTTGGTGTAGCATTCATTTCAGAGAGGTTTTTGACTATATCTTGCCACTGCCTTGGGGCTTGTAGGGTTTCCTCTGACAGGTCTGCTCTGAATCTCAGGGGTGCTCCTTTGTATGTGATTTCCTTTTTTGCCCTTGCTGCTTGCAGTATTGTGTCTCTATCGGCAGCATCGATCATTCTAACTATAATATGTCTTGGGGTGTTTCTGTTGCGATCTCTTTTTGTTGGCCCCCTTCAGGCTTCTTGAATCTGAATGGCTGTATTATGGAGCTCTGGGTATTTTTCGGCGATTATTTGTTTAAGCATGGTTTTTTCATTGGGATTGTTTCCCTGAGCTTCTGTTAGTCCAATGATTCTAATGTTGTTTCTTCTGGAATCATCTGGTAGGACTCTGATTCACGCTTGAGCTATTTTGCGGTCTCTTTCCATTGTTTGTTGTTGTCTGTTGGCTTGATGCAGCTGATCCTCCAAGTCACTGATTCTTTCCTCAGCTGTGGTCATTCTATTTTTGAGGGCAGTGAGTGAGGATTTGACTTCATCTATGGAATCTGTGATGCGTGCCATTTCTGTGCGAAGCTTTCCAATTTCGGCTCTCATTTCTTGCTGTATTTTGTCAATTGTGCGATCGATTGTTTCTTTCATGTCCTCTTTCAGTTTAGCGGATATGTGTGTGACTGTTTCATCGAGTTGATTGAACATCTTGATGACTTCATATCTGAATTCCTTGTCAGAGAGGTCCCTAGCCACCTACTGAGCCTTCTAGACTTATTTCCTCATGGTCTCCCTGTGGTGGGGATTTGCTTTGTTTCTTCATGTTGTTGTGTATGTGGAAGGGTAATATTTCTTGGTTTGAGTGAACTACCTGCAGCCGAGTCAGCGTTTGCCCACTGAAATTTAGGCCACGCCCACTTTTTAAAGCCACGCCCACCTCTGGAGTGGCCACGCCCCCAAGGATACCTGGTTTCTGTCCAGGAAGTAAAGACTGGGTGGGGGACAAGGGAGCTGCTCAGCTTGGGCGGCTGGCCCAAAGGGACAGGCAGACAGGCGCAGATCCCCTTTTCCTCCTAGCGTTGGGGGGACGCCTGCAGACACTTGCGTGGTGGGGTCCCAGCCTCAGATCACTTTTTTTTGAAGAATAGTTAATTTTCAGCAGGGAAACCCATCCTACCACAAAAGGAAAAATAAATCTTGTAGAAAAAATAAGAGCAAATAGGATACTGTAGGAAGAATTCTGTGCCCAAAGTCAGCATAGGTTAAGTGGTTTAACCTTTTATAAGTTTTTTTAAACCATGAACCTCATTCTTTTTGTTTTAAACTAACCTTTAAAAATATCTATAATATTCATAATTGCAAGAAAACTTGGCAAAACCTACTCTGATGGTTTGTGAGCTTTTGCTTTTATTTATTTATTAAAAATATATTTGGGTTCAGGCATGCCTGGTGGTACTGATGGTTATTCAAGGCTCTGTGCTTAATGTCACACTTTGGTAGTGGTAGGGGAATCATGCACTGTTTGGAACTGAAAGCAAGTCAATGGCATGCAAAGCATGCACTTGAGCTCTGCCCTGATCTTTTTTTTTAAGATGTTAATCCCCGAGGACTACATCTAAGCGACAGTAAATTTTATTCAGGACCTTAATGTATAGCTTCTCAGAAAAAAAGAACCCTGGGAACCCAAATCTCTGTGCTTACCTTTATTTTTGTAGAGACTCTACGCAGTGTGGTATGGAACTCTAAGGCTCTGAAGAACAGCTAGAAGTCAGTGCAAGACCATAATCTTTAGTTAACTTAATGGCACCAAGTGAGTGGATATATCTTGTCTGAAGATGATCAACAAGTAGATGACCCAAGTCAGCTAAGACTCCTGAGTCCCTATTTCTTATATCTTCTGATCATCAAAATGCCTTACCCATTATGAAAACACTTAAACCTCATGGACTTTAAAATATATTTTAAAAAATAAAAATATTAATATTAGTAAAATTTTGATTAGTAAATGAAAATTAATCTGGAGTTAGATTTTCTGAAACAATAAATAAAAATACAGGACAGCCAACTAAATTTCAGGTAAATATTTTTTCTTGCAGTATTTGGGACATCTTTGTACTAAAAAAGTTATTTGTTGTTGATCTGAATGTCAAATATAACTGTGTCCTGTATTCTTTTCTCCTTTAGTTTTTGGGTCACACCTGCTGTATTCAGGACTTACTCCTGGCTCTGTGTTCATTAATCACTCCTGGTAGGACTCAGGAAAATGTATCGGATATCAGAGATCAAACCAGTTCAACGATGTGCAAGGCAAACACTCTACCTGTTGTACCAAATGTCCAGTCCTAAGTGTCCTATATTGTTATCTAATAAAGTTTTCTGTAGCTAGGCTTCAGAAGACTTTTAATTCTGGCATAATCTGTTTAATTCATGAATGACAAAATTCATCTAACACTTCTTTCATTCTTACATTTTCTTTAGTAAGGAAATTACGAAAAAGATAATTATAGAAGGGACAATCAATAAAAAAACTAGAAAACAGATGGTGTATATCCAGTATGGATAAACAGAGATTCAGATTCTATTTTTTAAACTTGAGACAATAAAATAAGAAATCTCGGGAAATGAATGAATCTGCCAAACCGTGGTATAACAGAGTATTTTTAAATTTGAGATCTGCAATTTGTGATGCTGTTATTGGTGGTTTCCCATGCATAAAATTTTAGCTCCACACCCATCACCAGTGAGTGTATTCATGTCAGGGACCCCAGTGCCCCTCCTTTTTAACTGTCCCTCTTTCAAATCAGTTGTGTGGATCAGTTTCTCTGTGATATAACAAAATATTTAACCATTCCACTGGGCTTAAAATACAAAGGTCAAATACCTTTGAGCTGAATTTGTTCCTTCTCTGACATTGAATATGATCACTTGAGCATAAAGTCAGCAGTAAACCAAGAACACTGAGGGTGTGACTTTAAAACCAAAAACAAACAACAAATCCTGAGGTACTACACCTTTTCATTGAAAAAAAATACTCAAATTTTGTGATTGCTATTTCCTCCCAGAAATTAATTTATTCTGTTCTTTTACCACTGGAGCCTTATTCTTCCTCATATGGTGATTTGCTATCATCCTTGCATTAACTAAATGGCTCTTATAGGTTCTCCTTTGAGTCTGTTAATGCATCAACCTATGATTTTAAAAAACAGACAGAGAAAGCTAAGAATATTTTAGGCCATAATTTAATAAAAATTAGCCCATAAGTTTGGCATTTTTAAAAATTCAAAATGTCTTTAGAATCTTGATGGTTTTATAAAAAATTTTCATTTAGTTCAGTTTTGCCAAGATCTAAGAAGACCTGAAACATTGCATTTTGGTTCTGACCAGGTTTAGTTCCTATTACCATAACTCTCACTAATACGCATGTATCATTCTCCCAGAGTGAGATTCTGCCTCTACCTGGATCACCAATAAAGTATCAGATAAAACACAGAAACGTATAGCCCTAAAAAGAAACAACAGAGTAGAAAGTTTACTATATTATTTGTAAAATAATGTAGGATATGTCTGCATGCAAACCGAAACTATAGAATAATATATTGTTGTCATTTAGCTGTGAGCACTTATTGGAGGGATGTTAAAAGATATTATGTACATATTGTATTTAATTTAACTTTTATTTTCAGGCTACACCCGGTGATGTTCAAGGCTTATTTCTGTCTCTTCACTCAGAAATTAGTCCTAGTACACTCAGGGGACCATATGGGATGCTGGGAATCCAACCCAAGTCAACTGCATGCAAGGCAAACACGCTACCCACTGTTCTATTGCTCTGGCACTTAATATACATATTTTAGAAAGCCTCTGGACTTATTGTTACATGAGCTGTGTTCATGCGATCAAGTCATTTACTGGTCATTTATACATAGAATGTATGAACATTTTAATTGTCTGATCCTTTGTTATGCATATTTATTATTAATTAGTTATTCAAATGTAGAAATCATGATATATGGTATAGAATAAGTAGAAACTCTTAGGGTTTCCTTCTTTGAAATGACACTTCTCACAGAGTGATAGATATTTTAGATATAAACATAGATTTTGATCCTAGGCATACATATCTGCAAATACTAGTACAATAAGTTAATACCATTTTGTAAAAATAATGAAAGATTTAATATTTAACAGATGGAAAAAGTTTGGCTAAAAAATACTTGTAATGCCAGGAACATTTAAGAAGCTCATGAACATAAATAGCAAAAACCTGGAAATCTGCTAGACTATTGGCAGAGGATATGAATTATCGATTCATAGAGATGAAAATATGAATAATTCATATATATTTTAAAATTTCATATTCTCTAGAAACTAGAGATGTGGAAATTCAAATAATGCAATATCACTGTTTGGTTCACCTGTTTATTTTTTGGTCACATCCAGCAATGCTCGGGGGTTACTCCTGACTCTGCACTCAGAAATTACTCCTGGAGGTGAACAGGAGACCATATGGGATGTTAGGGATTAAACCATGTGCAAGGCCAGCACCCTACCGGCTGTTCTATCTTTCCAGGCCAATGTTCAGTACTTTTAAAGGCAGATAATACTACATTCTTAGAGGAGAAAATAAACTCCAAGAGGGAACCACAATCAAATCTGTTGGATGACAAACATATACCATTTAGCTTAATAGTATGCCATTAACAGAGTGGTCATCAAAGAGTTTGTGTTGATCTTCTGCTGTAAAAACTAAATGTGTCAAAAATTTAACCACTTCTATTCTCATTTGTTCATCAATTAAAATAACCATTTACTCATCTTATTCAACATCTATTTATTAGAAAATTATAAAGTGTCACCTGCTTTTGAATCCAGCAGTGAACCAAAGACAAGATGTCATTGAAGTTGTTATGGGGCTGATATTGCCATTGAACATCTTGTAACAGGTTCAGAGTGAACATAAGGAACATCTACTAGTACAGACTTTTTAGGGGAACTTTACCTTGTACTTAGGACATCATGGACATTTTCCCTACTTATTAGTGCGAGAGGGCTGGAGCGATAGCACAGCGGGTAGGGCGTCTGCCTTGCATGCAGCCAACATGGCCGACCCAAGTTCGATTCCTCCGCCCCTCTTGGAGAGCCCGGCAAGCTACCGAGAGTATTCGATATGCCAGACACAGCAACAACAAAGTCTCCAATGGAGACGTTATTGGGCCCGCTCGAGCAAATCGATGATCAACGGGAGGGCCTTTACTTTTACTTTTATTAGTGCGAGAAACACCAAGAGTGTGAGAGAAAGCCACAAAAAGACACCTGTCTTCGGAAACTCTCAAGCTCATTTGCCAATTTGGTTTGGCTGAAGCCTCAGGCAATCACAAGACAACATCCGAGTTCACAATGCGATGTAGAGAAGCAATAAAGACCGACCTCAGGAGAGAAGAGCAGCAGTGTTGGCTGATGTTGCAGAAGCTGGGAAAAGTATTCACAAAACAAAGAGAATATTAATCCTGAAGTTGCTTCTGTTCCAAGGCCTTGTAACTAAATCATGAAAAATTGGGGGAGGGGAACACCAATCATCTGAATAGTGGAGATAAAAGAAAGGATTCGAGTCTTTGATATTTTTAAGTTAGTGATATGCTGCATACCTTTATTCTTACTGGTTGCAAGAAGAACCTAAAAAACTTCATGTGTAAAACTTATGATGCTAAGGGTCATTGTTTCCTACAGATATAAAAGCATATCAATAGTTTAATGTTCTTTTTCAGTAGCTGTCTGCAAAGTAACAAAAAAATATGGGCCAGAAATAATTTCTTCCTGAGTTTCATTAATTTATCTACATGAGAACAAAAATTGGGCAGTATAATAATGACAGAAAATGTGGAAAACTGTAATTGCCCCAAAAGAACTGGGAAGAGCAATCTTGACTCATAGGTTTGATTACTTTTGCACAGTGCTTGGCTTCAAGACGCAAATTTTGCCACTATTGGCTTTTATTAAATACAAATAATTGTAATAGGGCTTTTAACTAGGAGGAAAAAATAATCTAATTCATTTAATTTTGAGTCACTACATGTCAAGTGTTAGCATTAAAATGTTCAATAAGTAAGATAAATTGATTTTTTTATTTTAATGCTCATAGTATGACAGAAAAACTAAAAATTCTTATATTAGGAATAATTTATTTTAAACCTTGAATAGTCAGGGATTTTTTTCATATCCAGTGTAGTAACATAAGAAGGAAGTTGTTCAGCTCTTCTGTCTTTGAGGGTTTTTTAAAAATCTGGCTAAGAAATTTCCAGGTTCTCTGGGGTATGGTGCTGCCAACAGTCAATCTGTACCTGTGAAGCAAGTGCATCAGCAGCCTGATGGTGCCTTCAGACTTCTAGATACTCCAAAATTTCTGCTGTGCCTTTGGCCAGCAACTTTCACTTTACTTTTCACACTCTCTTTAATTTGGGGCATTATGGTTTGCAGTACAGATACTGAGAGGCGATCGTATTTGGTCCTTTGTCTACTTCACTACAGATCAGCCATTCCAAGAAATCACTCCAACCATCAAAGACTAAGTGGTTCCTTCTCTATTCCAACTGCCTTCTCTGCCAACATATGAGGCAGACTTCAAAAATGTGGAGGAATTCTCCTGGCCTTTGTCTCATATTATGTTATTTTATGTTCCACAAATGAGTGCAGTCATTCTAGGTCTGTTCCTTTCTTTCTGACTCATTTCACTTAGCATGATACTCCCCATGTCCATCAGCTTATAAGCAAATTCCATGACTTCATCTTATCTAATAGCTGCATAGTATTCCAATATGTAGATGTACCAAAATTTCTTTAACCACTCTTCTGCTCTCAGGCACTTGGGTTGTTTCCAGATTCTGGAGATTGTGAAAAACGCTGCAACAAATATACAAGTACAGATGCCATTTCTACTGTTTTTTTTATGCAGTCTGGGATATATTCCCTGAAGTGGTATTGCAGGGTCATATGGAGCTGGTAGTTTGTGTATTACACATTAACTGCATGGCATTTTACATCATAAGTTCTTAGGAGTCTGTGCAAGAGAAACCTCAATCCCAGAAGAAATTTGTTCAGGAGCACTGATTTGTCCATATATCTGGATAATTGCTCCAAAAAAGGAAATCTCAATGATCCATAGATCATAAAAAAAAAGCAGCTGTTTTCAGCAGCCCTAGATACCTTGGTAAAAGGGCAAGTCTTTAACATTTATAAGTGTCCACAAATATTGTTAACAAAATGTATATTTAATTTAGATATTTAAATTGAAAGAATCAGAATTACTTTGTTTTTAAAAGGAATTTTAAGGATGGTGACCCTCCACATCAATTGTCAAGAGGTCCTCTGTCTCCAGTCAAATTTTTATTATGTTCACCACCAAAACACAAAACAAAACATTAATATTTTTGCACTCTTTTCATACATATATTTTTCATTATTTTTAGCATTTGTATCACTTATTACTTTAGGCAAAATAGAAACCATCTGGAAAAATATTCCTCAATTTCTTGCTACCACACAATCTTTGTACCTTCCATGTATATTCTTCTTTCTGCCACAGTAGAGAACTTTGCGTCTACCAATTCAGCTTGACCAGTACCCCTCTCTTGGATGGACAACTTGTCACAAAACAGAAAACAGCAGTAAATAAGGTTTATTCTAGGAAATCTATTTCCCTTGCAAATATAGCTCAGCCTCTGAGCTACACTGAGGAAACACAATTCTTTACAAACAGTTTGGTGTCATTAATAGACACGGGGATCTTTTAAAATGTCTGGACTGACCATCAGTTAAAAGATATTTTGTACCATTCACTGGCATATAAAGAAACTTCTCTAATTTTCTTTTTTCTTTTAATGTAGAAGTATTGCTCTTTATTCAGCCATTGATTAGACTGATTGAATTGGGCATGAACTCCACCTTACTATTTTTCCCCCTTTTACAAATTTATTTATTGAAACACTGTGAGAGCAGTTACACAACTTTCAGGTTTAAATCTCAGTCATACAATGATGAAACACCTGTCCCTTCACCAGTGCCCATTTTCCACCCCCAAAAACCCCAGTATGCCCCCCATCCTACACCCTCCCCCTACCAGTGATGCAGATGACTTCCACATTACTCTCTTTCTACTTTGATCGCATTCAATATTTTGACACCAGATCCACCATTATTATTTGGAATTTTACCCCAACATTCAAATCTGCCAAAAAGTCAACTGTAGACAATTTGTTTTCTATTGCTGACCATGAATAACATATTATGTTGTATGGCCACAGTAGTGGCCAATAAATTTTGGAATTCCAAAATTTTAACAACTAAATCTGGAGGGATTTCTGCCAAAACCTGCTGGGTTCTGAGATTTGTTCCTGAGTCTCTGGGATCATGACCGTTAAGCAGCTTGATCAGGAGCCAGAGAGGCCATTTTTGGGTAGCAGCCCAGGTCTTGTTAGGACAGGGAGGAAAGGTCAGCTCCATCCCCATCCTGTGAGGCCCTGCGTGTCTCTTCATTGCAGGCCCATACCTGATTGTCCAAAGGCCTCTGGAGGATGGTGGCCACCGAGTACCTGGTGAACAGGCCAAGGCACACCTATTCCCACCTGGGGTCACTTGACGCCGGTAACCTACTGCAGGGACCTGACGCATATCTGCCCAAAGTCACTGGGTTCAGAGATTTGTTTCTGAGTCTCTTGGATCATGGCCATTAAGCAACTTGTGGATCTTATTTTCAATTGTATTTTAATGACCGGTTATCTTGGAGGTACTGGCAATTGTCATTATTCTTTGACAAGCAAAGAAAATGTATATAATCCTATCTGTGTTTCCAAATTATTTTCCATATTGTTCAGATAGCTGAATTTTTGAGGAACGTCTTCTGATTTAGTAATGGTAGATGTGGAGCTGAAGCAATAGCACAACAGGTAGGGCGTTTACCTTACCTTATCCAGGTTCAATTCCCAGAATCCCATATGGTCCCCTGAGCACTGACAGGGGTAATTCTTGAGTGCAGAACCAGGAGTAACCCCTGTGCATTTCCAGGTGTGACCCAAAAAGGAAAAAAAAAGAAATGGTAGATTTGACTTCTTTCCTCCTGCAGAAAACATCTGTAAAATTAATCTCTCTGGGGCTGGAGAGAAAGTACAGCAAGTTGGGCACTTGCCTTGCCCCTGGACAATTGAGATTTGATTCCTGGCACTATATATTGTAGCCTGTGCACTTCCAGAAATGATTCCTGAGCACAGATCCAGGAGTAATTCCTGAACACTGTGGGGTATTGCCCCAAAACAAAACAAAAAAGTAGCACTTCTTCATAATGGTCAAAACTAACCTCTATTTGAGGGTAACCCTAATTCTGGTCGTTCCCTTCACATTTTGTCACCTGGTTTCCTATGCTTTCCTGTTCCTACTTTCTTGGGTACTTCTCTTAATTCTTGACAGGTTCTTTCATTCTTCCACACATGTAAATTTCTTAGAATATAGATCAAGGCTTTCTGCTCTTTCTTTATTAGATGCTCCCATATAGAAGCATTCACTCTGAAATTTCAGTCACCATTTCTTTATCTAACTCCAAAATATCTATTTTTAGTGAAACATTTTTCCTAAATCCCTTTTAGATATTTAATAATTGGTATTTCCAATATTCCATTCTTCAGATTGAATTTATTCCCTATCTCAAACCTTATGTTGCCATGCTCTCATTTTGTGTCATAAGACCTAGTTGGAATACCTCACTCATAATTATCCACTCATTCAAACATTTCACTCCTTCATAATCATGTCTTCATGTATGCATTTCAAAGAGCACATACTCTTTTTTCCTAAATCTATCAACATAGTCGGCTCCTGTGCTAAAACACAGTTACCTCACAGGGAGAGAAAATAGTATCTAATTTGTTAAATTGTTATGAATCATTTGTTTTCTGGAAATCAAGAAGCTTTAGACACATTTGACTAATCCTCAAAAGATAACAAAACAGGAATGATAGTAAGGCCATTCTTTTCCATACTCCCAAAACACTAATCTCTCTCTTGTTGTTTATTTAGATACACTAGTGTAGGCTGTGTATAAATGTTAGACAAATCTCTTCTCTGGGCAAAACCAAATGTAGGAAACTGGGAATGTAGAGATGAGGTGGTCCTCACCCTCAAGCTGTTTACAGAGTCAAAAGAAAAGTTGCTAGCACACCAAGCATGTTCTTTTATATAAGGCAAGAGGGTCCAATCTGTGGAGCAACACTTAAACCAGGGCTGAGTGGCAAACCATAAAGGGACCGTGAAATATAAAATGAGGTTTTAACCATTTTAAGCAAAGTGATATTTATTAACTTTGTTTTACATCTAGTCATTTATTTAAAAAAATTAATTTTTTAAATTTTACCCATGTTTATTGAGATTCTGTTACTTATAATACTTCAAATAATATTATCTTGCATAAGACTTCCCAACACCACACCTACCATCAGAATGCCCACTTCCCTCTACCAATACTTCAATAACCCAAGCACCCGATCATTCATCTCTCCTCAATATACATGTTAGGTAACCTTAGCTCTGTAGATCAGCTATCCACTTCTTTTGTATTTGTTACTCTTACTACCTTTTTTTTAAAATTTTTTTTTATTGAATCACTGTGGGAAAGGTTACAAAGCTTTCAGGTATAGGTCTCAGTCTTGCAAATATCAAACACATTTCCCTTCACCAATACTTATTTTTTACCATGAAGAACCCCAATAAAACCCCACCCCCCACCCCTCCCCGTCCCTGTGAGGCAGATGAATTCTAGTTAACACTCTATCTGCTTTGATTAGATTCATTGTTTCAATAAAAGATTCACCACTATTATTTAGAGTTTACCCCCCCCCCCCCCAAATCAGACATGCTGAAAAAGCATTGTGAAGTGATTTGCTTTCTACAGCTGGGTTCAAGAATTAAATGTTGGTTTTGGATTTCTGTTATTTTACCTATTGACCCTGGAAGTATTTCTACTGAAAGTCAGATAGTTAAGAAATTGGTTTCTGTGTTCTGGAGTTGTGGCCATGCTGGAGAGCCGCTCGTGGGGGGCAACTGGTGGCCTCGGTAGGGCGTGAAGGGTGGACCAAAATGCCCCCCTTCCCATGAGGTTTTAGTCATCCCCACACTCCCGGCTCACACCTGCTGTCCACAAGGCTCCCATGTGGCCGCCATCTTTCTTTCCAGAGAGGAGAGGGCGAATGGGGCAACACCCTTTCCCCTCCGGCAGACTTGATGGCCTGGATTAACGCATAGTCCGTTCACTTTTCTGCTCCAAGCTTCCGGGTTCTGCATTAAGTCCTTGTGCTTCTGGGGCCGTGGCTGTGCTGGAGAGCCGTTCATGGGGGGCAACTGGTGACCTCGGTAGGGCGTGAAGGATGGACCGGAACACCCCCCGACCCATGAGGTTTTAGTCACCCCCACACCACCGGCTCATACCTGCTGTCCACAAGGCTCCCATGTGGCCACCTTCTTTCTTTCCAGAGGGAGGAGGGCGGAAGGGAGCAACACCCTTTCCCCTCTGGGCAGACATGATTGCCTGGATTAACGCATAGTCCTTTCACTTTTCTGCTCCAAGCTGCTAGGTTCTGCATTAAGTCCTTGTGCCTTCTGGGTTGTGGCCGTGCTGGAGAGCCGCTCGTGGGGGGCAACTGGTGACCTCGGTAGGGCATGAAGGACGGACCGGAACGCCCCCCCTTCCCATGAGGTTTTAGTCGCCCCCACACCCCCGGCTCATACCTGCTGTCCACAAGGCTCCCATGCGGCCGCCATCCTTCTTTCCAGAGAAGAGAGGGCGAATGGGGCAACACCCTTTCCCCTCCGGCAGACTTGATGGCCTGGATTAACGCATTGTCCATTCACTTTTCTGCTCCAAGCTGCTGGGTTCTGCATTAAATCCTTGTGCTTCTGGGGCTGTGGCCATGCTGGAGAGCTGCTCGTGGGGGGCAACTGGTGGCCTCGGTAGGGCATGAAGGATGGACCGGAAGGCCCACCTTCCCATGAGGTTTTAGTCGCCCTCACACCCCCAGCTCATACTTGCTGTCCACAAGGCTCCCATGCAGCCGCCATCTTTCTTTTTTGATGTATAGGTATAAACAATAATGTTGCTTTTCACTCAGAAAATATTTCACTTAATCACTTAATCACTTAACTTCCGGTTCATCGTCGATTTGCTCAAGCGGGTGCCAGTAACGTCTCCATTTGTCCCTGTCGCATACTAGTGTAGCCCAATGGCATCTGTTCACTCCGGGAACATGAATGGCCTCAAACCAATCGTTCATGATCTTGACGAAGAAGTCTGACCATCTGGTAGGTGGGCGGCCACGCGGTCTTTTGACATCCCGTGGAATCCAGTCGGTAACAGCTCTAGTCCAGCGGAAATAGAAAATATTTATATTTATATAAAATATAAAATATTTATATTTATATATTTATTTTTGTTTAATTTCCATGTTTTACCTCATTTCTGTTTCTAATTAATTTCCATAAAAAAACTCTTTAAATCAATGCTTTCACATTTGATATTTTACTAGTCATCTGGGAGATACTCAACCTCTCATACCAATGAGTTTGGTTCTCGGGGTATGGTGCTGCTAACAGGTCAACCTGTATCTGCAGGGAAATGCATAAGCAGTCTGGGTATCTGATTCCTGATACCCTAAAATTGCTACTGTGCTTTTGGCTAGACCCCAACAACTTGGGGCAAGTTTACCAAGAAAGTAAACGGCCAAAAGTCCAAAAGTTAGGTATGTGGGAAACACACCCACAAACCACCTCAGGCTCAGCTATATAAGATCATTTATTGGTCTTATTTCAGAGACCCATGAATATATTTCAAAAGAGATCAAAATCAGCAGTTAATCTAAGACTCACGCATGGGTGAATAGACCAGGGTAAATCGTGGGGGTGGGGGGCTGGTGAGTTGGCCTGGTGCCCATCCAAGCAAAGTCCTCAGCAGCCACTTGCTTCCACAATTCAAAATCACCACAATACCCCCAGCCTGACTCCACTGTCTCAGGACAGACCTCACCAAGTTACAATTCGTGGAAAATTCAGGTATGCGCGTTTTGTGAATGAAATCTTCAGGCTTTCTTGGGTTGGGATAGGTTAGCTTCCCCAACCTCCCTGTACTTCCGGGAGCTTTGGCAGTCACATCCACACCCTAAAGTGGCCACCCAATTGAAAAGCTACTACAGTCTTATCATCCCAATAAAAATACTGAATGCCCTGAACAACACTGTGACCTCTTAATACCTGTACTGCAAACCATAGTACACAAAAGGAAAAGGAGAGAGAAAACAAGAAGGAAAGTGCCTCCCATAGACAGATGCTGGAGGTGCAGGAATGGGATGTTGGGGGATGATGGTAGGGAAACAGGAGATATTCGTGGTGGGAAATGTACACTGGTGGAGGGATGGGTGCTAGATCATTGTATGACTGATATCCAATTATGAACAGCTTTATAATGGTCTATCTTGAGGATATTTGATTTAAAAAATTAAATGTTATGTGGAATTTATGCCCAATTCAATCAGCTTAATCAATGGCTGAATAAATAACAGTACTCCTATGCTAAACAAAAAAAAAGAGGTTTTTTTCTCATTAATTAAAATCTTGCAATTAATCAAACTTTTGACTTAGAAGAGAGAACATGCAGGCCAGATAAAATAAAGAAATTGCAAAGGAAAACAATTTGCTGTCTGCTATCTCATTTTTAGGGACTTTTAGCCATACTTAACATACTCCTGGCCTGCAAATATTTTTCAGACGCCTTTACCTGACATTGTAGTACATAGTGTCCGCTTTATGAATAAATTACAGAGCAATTACAGCCCAAGGGAAAAAATGTTCCCTCTACCTGGATGAGCACCACAGCATCTCAGAACACAGCATAATGCTGAAGCTCATAAAGAATAGACCACAGATTTGCAAGCATGCGCACACACACACACACACACACACACAATACTCACACACAACACACCCTCTGCCATCATTAGCAACTGCCTGGTACAGAGTCAACAACAGTGTTTTACCCAGTGACAGCACCCTATCATCTCTTCTGTTGTTCATATAGGTCACTCGCTCAACTTGATTATTTGGTCACATAATCCAAGGTCAACGTGATTTCACTTGGTCATATATTGTTTGGTCAATAATCTACTCTAAGGTTTTGCTGGCATCATAAATTTCAGTTCTCCTTGCTGCTGGTTGTAGAGTCAAGCTTATTCTGTAGTATCTCACAACACTGCTAAGAGACTGAATGTGTTAATAAACAATGGCTAAATGACACTTAAGAAAGAAAAGTGACTCAAAATCTGCTGTAATCTTTCCATGACATAATTTACAGTGAACAGCTAGGAAGCCAGCTTGCTCTGTTTGTTGGAAGCCATTAGCAATGATGCAGGAAACCAGACTGTTCTATTTAATCCTGCAACTAAAAATGACCTAGGTTTGACTAATAATTGACATCTCTCTGAATTTTTGTTCTTATTTTCAAGAACATAGCTAACTAGCAAAAAGCTACATATGCTCCCCATTTAATAATTTAGGAGTTCTCATTTTTCCTTCTCATTGCTATAAATCTTTCCTATTTTCATCCTGTGTCTTGTGTTTCTGTCAAAACACAGGTAACAGAGTCTGACTCCATTGCAAGATCTGAAAAAGTTGCCTTTACCTTTCCTATTTGGTGGGTCTTTTCTCAGATCCACTGACTTTAATCTGTAATCTCAAACTGTTGGCTCCAGATTTTGTCAATTTAGTTCTTTTAGTGGGTATGATCTTAAGAATAAATAATAAGTAGAAAGTTAGATTTGCTTGAAAGGAGTGTGATGAAGCAAAATTTTTAACTTTAAGGCAGAGCTTTAGAACTAAGGAAAAGTAACATTGAATATTTCAACAAGTCCATCAATTGACTTGTGGGTAAATACATAAGCTACATATACATATATATTCATACACAAACACCTAATTTTTTGTTTTGTTTTTTGTATCTTAGAAATTTCATTTATATATATTATTAATTTATTAGTGAATCACCCTGAGGTACAGTTACAGGCTTACAAATTTTCTTGCTTGCATTTCAGTCATACAATGATCAAATACCCATTCCTCCACCAGTGCCCATTTCTCGCCACCAAGGGTCTCAGTATACCTCCCACCACACCACCCTGTCCCCTCCACCCCACCCTGCCTCTGTGGCAGGTCATCCCTTTTGGTCTCTCAATCCTTTGGGGTGTTTTGGTTCACAATAGATAGTGAGCAGCAATCATGTTCGCTCTATAGTCTATTTTCAGCACACATATTTTTAACCCAAATGGGTCCTCCCAACATCCTAAACTTGGAAACACATAAATATTTTACTTTAACACACATCAATATATTCTTTACTATTTTTCTTCTTTAAACATAGCAATTTCGTGATGCTTTATAATGTCATCTAAAATCTTATGTGGGACTGAAAACGACTCAATGGTTGAGTACCTGTCTTTTCCAGTTTCCTCATCGTGTCAAAAAGAAATCATAATAATAAACAGATAGAGCCACCCTATCTGCACTTATATGTCAGTTTTTCTGTGAGGAGGTAATTTTATACAAACTATTCATATTTTGGATTTATCTATCTTTCTTTTCCTTTTATACACACAAATGCACAACACAGTGATCTAACATACATCCATGAAGATATCTCAAAGGAATTCCATTGATCTTTACTAAGGGGGGGTTCCCGTGTTGCACACTAAGTGATATATGTAATTCTTTATTCACACAATTTCTTACTTTTATTCTGAATTTATGAAAATAAAGATAGCTTTCAACTCCCAAGTGACATTATCAATTTCATTTTTCAAAGAACACTCATTCCAGTTCCTTCATCCTCATATACATCCCTGTGGAAAGAGAAAGGAAGAAATTTTGAAAGCCCATTTCTCAACCAATTCATTTACTTACATCCTTAATTTTAAAGAAGTGTGTGAGGCTGAAAGCAAGCTGAGCGATGTTAAGTGTTCCAGTGGTGGGGCAGTTTTCTTCCAGATATCTGTAAACGGAGGACAAAATGTTGTGTTTGTGTCATCAGCTAAAAAGCAAGAGAAACTAAGCAATCACAAGTAATAAAAATTTGCCTGCATTTTTATAATCCATTATATGGAAGAAGACCTTCCTCTTCTTGTGCCAGTAGGTCTTTTTTTTTCTTTTCTTGAGGAGGATTAGAAGTGGAAATATAGGCCTAGGAAAGTGGCAAAGACTGGATTGGTCTGCATTAGAAAAATCACCAAGACAAATTCTTGAATACTAATATTGACTCATTTTGTTTTACACCTGTAATGAATATAATGTTATAAGCTAATTGAATCTCCATTTATACACATATTCCTGGAGCAAATAGTAATAATGGCAACTTAAAATCTCTCCATTCCTCTACTCCAAATTGGATTCCTAGACCCCATGGGACCTTTTCTGATAAATGCTGAATTGAGGAACATTGCCCAGAGCTCCAGCTCTATGTTGCGCTTTCTTTTTGTCATCAATTCTTATACCCAGAGCAATAGGAGCACCTTTTATGCTTCCCAGATAATTCTCTCCTCAGTATGTCACAGAGATAATATGTTGGAATCTGGCAGTAAAGTCACAGACCCCCGAAGGGTCTTCACTGCCTGCAAACACAGTGCCTATATTAAGATAACCATAGACTTAGTTATGTAAAGGTAAAGGTAAAGGCCCTCCCGTTGATCGTCGATTTGCTCGAGCGGGCCCAGTAACGTCTCCATTGGAGACTTTGTTGTTACTGTGTTTGGCATATCGAATACTCTCGGTAGCTTGCCGGGCTCTCCGAGAGGGGCGGAGGAATTGAACTCCGGTCGGCCATGTTGGCCGCTTGTAAGGCGAACGCCCTACCCGCTGTGATATTGCTCCAGTTATGTAATTCTAGAAAAAATAACAAAGGTAGTCATAATAGTAAAAAACCATAGAGTCCTAAATTACCATCAGAAAAAAGGGCAAGCCAATGACATTGAAAATCTTCCTGGAAACTTTAGACACAATTCCAAGCAATTAATAACAACATAATTGGCCGAGATAGCTCCAGAAGGGAGGAAAGAGAGGCAATACTCACCTGATTCCCTCAGAGTTCCCTGGCAGAGGGATGTGGGTGGTAAATCAGAAAGATTCACACCAGGGCTAAAGAGATAGTGTTTGCCTGGCTGACCAAGATTCAGTCTCCAGCATCCCATGTGGTCTCCTGAGCCACTGACATGAGTAGTCCCTGAGTACAGAGCCAGAAGTAACCCTTGAGCATTGCTAGGTGCGCTCGCCCCCAGCTCCACCACTTAGCAAAGATAACACCCTGGAGGACATGAATCAAATCTATAACTTTTCAGCAATACCAAGTTGAGGATGTTTAATAAGCTCAAAGAAACAATGGTAGAGATAGTCAATAAAACACAAGAAGCTATGAGCAGAAATGAGAAAACTATAGTCAGAAATCACAG
Source organism: Sorex fumeus (assembly GCF_029834395.1). Taxonomy (NCBI): domain Eukaryota; kingdom Metazoa; phylum Chordata; class Mammalia; order Eulipotyphla; family Soricidae; genus Sorex; species Sorex fumeus. Next base: position 3,878,254 of record NW_026606078.1, on the reverse strand, counting down.
AACTGAAGATTTTAGTAGGTGAAATAAAATAGTGGATTTCCCCAGCATTATTTAACAATAGCAGAGACAGAATCAGTGACATCCAAGAAGAAATACAGGATAGTTCTGTAAACCATCAGAAGATGGGAAAATAGTTTCAAAATAAATGAAGAGTATGCAGGAGAACTATGAGTTTAAGAGAACTAATGAGTTTAAGAAAACAATGTAAGAATCACAGTCACTGAGAAATAGGAAAGTGATCACGGTCACGGTCACGGTCCTTCCATTGTTCATCGATTTTCTCGAGCAGGCCCAGTAACGTCTCCATCGTGAGACTTGTTACTGTTTTTGGCATATCAAATACATCACGGGTAGCTTACCAGGCTTTGACGTGCGGGCAAGATACTCTCAGTAGCTTGCCGGGGTCTCTGAGAGGGGCGGAGGAATAGAACCGGGTGGGCCATGTTGGCTTCTTGCAAGGCAAATGCCCTACCCGCTGTGCCATCGCTCCATGAAAAAATCTTTAGTCAAAGAAATCATACCTGAGAGATTTCCACAGCTGAGAATGGTATGCACCCAGATCCAAGAGGCCCAAAGGTTTCTAGTAAAGAAAGACCACCCTCCCCTCCCCCCAAAAAAACAGTCCTATATGCATTAAATCAGAATGATGAAAGCCAAGGAAAAAGGACAGAATTTTGAAAATGTCAATATTCAAAAAATAAAATGACATATAAAGGAGTTTTCGTAAGTTCCACAGCAGATGTATCAACTGAGAATCTATGGGGGTGAAAGAAAATGGCGGGATACTATTAAAAACAATGATATGATCACCTCACCAAGAATATTCTATCCAGTGACTATCATTCAGATCTGAAGGATTGATGCAGAGTTTTACAGATAAGTAACAGTTCATAAACACTTCATGTGTTTGGAGATTTTTCTTTTTTAAAAAGAAGCCCCTTCCATGCTTCTTGCAGAATTGGTTTCAAGGCCTCTGAATGAATAAGCTAAACTAAAATTCAATAAGAAGACACTGACTTTGAAGGAAGAAAGGGAGGAATTTTTCCTCAACATAGTCATTTACCACAAGTCCACCACAAATTATATACTCATATGGTGAAAAACTGAATTTCTTCCTTTTATGATCAGGTATAAGTCAAGATTACCCAGTCTCACCACTTCTTTTTCATATAACATTGGAAGTACTTGCCATAGGAGTTAGGCAAAAATATATAATGTTTTCTAGATGGAATTTTATAGAATTTTCATTTTATAGAAATGTATTACAGGAATAGAATTTAAAGGGAGCATTTTTCAACCACCTTTGGAATCAATGCCTGATATTCTGTTCAAACCAACCACTAAATTTTCCCCAAAGTCCTAGAATTACATAGGTTTACAACATCTCAGCCTCTACTGCATCATCTCACTGTAGCAGTAATTTATATCTGGTAAATAATTTCAAAACTTTTCCAAAGTATATAAATTCTACACACAGGCAAACTGGTTGTTCACAATAATTTATTACACTTAATATTCAAACACCAATCTCACCACCACTGCATCTACCAACCAACCACCATATTTCAAATGTTTCCACCCCAAATCCCAAACCATACCCCCCAAAGCAGAACTGAAACAATTAATTTTGTATTGCTTATTATGAATAATCTGCTAAAAATGGTCCAATAAAGTTTCCTTAGAGGAAATTGTGCGAAGATTGTCGTATTTCATCCTGGAGTCATTAAGCCTTTGTATAAGAGATTACTAACATGTTTGTAAAACCCAATCAAATGTTGTGTGCTACTCTTGGTACATTAGTGGTGTAGAGTATGAGTATTAGTCTCTAGGAACTCTAAAATTTAGAATCTGATTATATAGCAGATTCACTCTTTGGTGAGGCCTATATTACTCTCTTCTGGGAGCTCTATTTCTGAGTCTCTAGGTCATGGCCATTGATGAAATTATATGGCGCCAGAGGCAGTTTGTGGGTGTGACTGGTAAACTACTGGTAAATTTGGGAGGTGGGGAGATGTAGTCCCATTCTCGCTCAAGTGGGCTTGGAGATTTCAGTAAGTGGTCCCGCATGCCTGGGTTTTTCTGCAGATTCACTCATGGGTGAGGCTCATCTGAGCCTGTGGAGAACAGCCATGAGCATGAGTTTTGGAGGTTTTCGGCTGCTGGGGCTCTGTTGGGGCAGGAGAGAAACTCAATCTGCCCCTCTCTGAGTTGCCCCAGTGAAAACAGCATGGCACAGGGGTCTGGACATTCTCATACCAAGCTTTAAAAGAAGAACACTACTCACTCTATCCCCAAATATTGAAGAAATGGGAATTCTTCTTAATTCTTCTTCTACAAAGTCATTAGTACCCTATACCAAAACAGAAATACTACTAATAAAGAAAATTATAGACATATGTTTGATGATCATAGATGCAAAGTTTCTCGATAAAATTTTAGCAAACAAAGTTCAACAATATACTAAAAGAATTTACACACGATTAATATATCAAAAGGATTTATACCAAGAATTCAAGAATGGTTTGATATGCTCAGATTAATTTGTGTACTGTACCATATTAACAAAGTTCAAGATGAAAATCATATCGATATATGCAGAGAAAGCTTCTGACAAGATTAAACATCCATTTATGAATTTTTAAAAACTGTCTCAACAAAATAGGAGTAAAAGAAATGTACTTCAATATAGTAATGGTAATTTTAAAACAAACCTGCAGACAACATCATGCTCAGTGACAAAAACCTGAGGGTTTTTCCTGTAATATCAGGCACAGGGCAAGTGTACACACTTTCTTGATTATTATTTAATACATTTTTGGAAGTTCTTACAATAGAAATCAAGAAAGAAATAGAAATAAAATGGATCCAAAGAGGAAGAGGATAAATAAAATTATCATGATTTTCATACAACATAATATACTTAGAAGACACTCAGACTCCTCTAAGACATTCTTAGAAACAATAAGTCAATACAGCAGAGTAATTGGGTACAAAATTAACACACACACACACACACACACACACACACTCAGGGAATTTCTGTACACAAAGATCATCAAGAAGAAAAATAAATAAAAATTTTAAATCCCATTTAAAATTTTGTCAAAAACATTAAATAACTAAGAATCAATTTAACAAAGTGGGTGAAAGACATCCATTGAAAACTATATCATTATTAAAATAAATTGTACATCAGAATGTAGAAAAATATTAAATGGTCATGGACTGGAAGAATTAATATGGTCAAAATAACCATCTTACCCAAAATATTGTCAGAGTCATTTCAATTCCCATCGGATTTATTATTAAAACATTAAAAGAATTATAATGAAATCTCCTATAACTTATATGGACTCATAAAACTCACCAAATAGAAAAGCAACTGGAGAATTTCCTGAGTTGTGTGCTTATAGTTATAGTATAGAGGTATAGTAATCAAAATCGTGTGATACTGGAATGAAAATAGACTCTCAAGCCAATGGAATAAAATTTAGATCCCAGAAACAAACTTTCATATCTGGAAAGTTAATGATAACAAAGTTATTGAAGAGGGGCAAGAAAAATACCTCTTCAACAAACAGCCATGGGAAAACTTGATAGCCACATGCAAGACGAATCTGGTCCATGTCTCATACCGTGTAGCACTGTAGCACTGTAGCACTGTCCTCCCTTTGTTCATCGATTTGCTCGAGCGGGCCCAGTAACATCTCCATTGTTGTTACTGTTTTGGCTTATTGAATACATCACTGGGAGCTTGCCAGGCTTTGCTGTGCAGGCGAGATACTCTCAGTAGCTTGCCGGGCTCTCCGAGAGGGGCAGAAGAATTGAACCCAGGTCAGCTGGGTTGCCACATGCAAGGCAAATGCCCTACCCGCTGTGTTATCACTCTAAAGTTAGTTAAAAATGAATAGAATTCTTTAGATTAGAAAACCTAAGCTACATTAAGGAAAACATAGGCAAAACTCTCCAGAATCACAACCTCAGAGATATTTTTAACAATTTGATTCTATGACACAGATAATGAAAAACAAAAACAAACAAATGGTATCACATCTAATTAAACTTTTTCATATGGCAAAAGAAACCCAGACTAAAATGAAAGTACCCATTGAATGGCTCAAAATATTTACACTCAATATATTAGATTAAAAGCTAATATCGAAGATCTATAAAGTAGACACACATCTCAACAACAAAAATCCAATAACCCCATCAAAAAATCAGGAAATGATCAGGAACTTCACTGAGTAAGACATAAGTGCAACCAGTAGGCATATGAAAAAGTGTCCATTGATTTTTATTAGTGGTAAAATCAAAACCAAAGTGTCAGCAGTGAAAGTGACATATATCAAAAAGATACTCCAGTTTGGGAGTATGGAAAAGAATGGCCTTACTATCATTCCTGTCTTGTTTTCTTTTAAATATTAGTCAAATGTTTCTAAAACTTGTTGATCTCCAGAAAATGAGTGATTATAAAAAATTTAACAAATTAGATATTATTTTCTCTCCCTGTGAAGTAACTGTGTTTTAGCACAGGCAGACTAGGTTGATAAAGTTAGGAAAAGAGAGATGTACTCTTTGACGTGCATACATGAAGACATGATTATGAACGAGTGAGATGTTTGAACAAGTAGATAAGAGTGAGGGATTCTAAGCAGGTCTTATGACACAACATGAGAGCATGGCAACATAATGTTTGAGATAGGTAATAAATTCAATCTGAACAATGGAATATTGGAAATACCAATTATCAAATATCTGAAAGGGATTTAGAAAAAAGATTTCACTGAAAAATAGATATTTTGGAGTTAGGCAAAGAAACGGTGACTGAAATTTCAGAGTGAATGCTTCTATATGGGAGCGCCTAATAAAGAAAGAGCAGAAAGTCTTGATCTATATTCAAAGAAATGTATATGTACAGGACAATAAAAGAACTTGTCAAGAATTAAGAGAAGTACCCAAGAAAGTAGGAGCTACTCTAGATAAGCTTGCCAGGCTCTCCAAGAGGGACAATTAAAGAAAAGTAATGTGGAGTTCATGCCCAATACACTTGATCACTTAACATCCCGTTACTCATCAAGTTGCTTGAGCAGGTGCCGGTAACATCTCCATTTGTCCCTGTCACGTGCTAGAGTAGCCCAATGACATCTGCTTGCTCCAGAAACACGAAGAACCTCAAACCATTTGTTTAGAGTCTTGACGAAGAAGTCTGACCTTCTTGTAGGTGGGCGGCCACGTGATCTTTTGATATCCCGTGGAATCCAGTCGGTAACGGCTCTATTCCAGCAGTTGTCTCCAAATCTTGTCCAGCCCATCTGATTTTCCACGCCTTGGCAAATGAGACAGCATCCCTGAATCTTGATCGTGGATGGAGGTCAGAACTCCAGATTCCTTCTCTCACTTGAGTGAAGCATGATACTTCAAGCATAGCTCTTTTGATTCCTCTTTGGGAGACCCAAATAACGTTCTCCTCCTGCTTTCGTAGGGCCCAGGTCTCTGAGGCGTATGTTAATGCAGGAGGAACGGTGGAGTCGAAGAGATGTGTCCAGAGCCAGAGGTTCTTCTTCCTCTTAGCTATTTCTTTAACATTCATGAAGGTATTCCATGCTGCTCTCTTCCTCCTGGGCAACTCAGGTGCCATGTCATTCATCATGTTGAGTTCTCAACCTAGGTACACATAACTGCTGCATTTAGAGATGTTCGTTCCACTGAGAGCGAATGGAACCTCAGAAATGAGTCCGTTTCTCATGAACATTGTTTTCATGAGATTCAGCTGCAGTCCGACCTTTCCACACTCACGGTCAAAGTTTTCCAGTGAATGGATAAAGATGTATTATACTTACACAAAGGAACACTATGCAGTTATAAGGAAAATTGTAATCTTACAGCATGTTGCAACTTGTATAGATCTGGAGGGCATCATGTTAAGTGAAAAGTCAGAGGGAGAAGAACAAGTACCAGATAATAGATACAGGCAGTTGTCTATGGTATGTAGAGAAATAAAATATGGAAATAGACAGCACTGAGTGATGACAAACCTCTGGCCTTGTATTGTAAAAGCAGAGCATAACAAATAGGAAAAGGAAGGAAAGAAATATGAGATGAACTAGAAATTATATAGGGTCATTGGTGTTGGGTCTTGGGCATTTTGGTGGTGGTGAGACATGATAACATCAAGATAAAAAATGATAATTCTAATCCTACGGTCAATATGTTATCTAAATTATAATAATAAAAATATTTTAAAAAGTAAAAAAAAACTCAGGGAGCATTTTTGTGGAAAAATAATGTTCTCTGAAAGAAAAGGAACTCTGATAGAACCTAAATTTCCTTAGAAAGTATGCAGTTGAGGTAGCCTAGGAACACTTCACAAAACTATTCACAAAGTCGGACCCAGTTTCTGTTCCCTGAAGCAACATTCAATGATGGTAATTTTGTGCCTGCAGCACTTGATAGCAGAGACTAAAGAAAATCTTTATCTAACCATACATCAAAATGGAAGGACCTAACCCATTCATAAGTATTTAGTTCTACTAGTGGACTGAGGATCAGAAAGATTCTGTGACATTCCATTCCTGAAAGCAGTTACATCAATAGGAGAATACATGCATGCAGGATGGATGGGTGTAATATGGATCCCCTAAATGAACTCATTTCCCAGAATAGCCAGACATGACTTTTGTTCAGAGCCATTCACCAACCACTGCCCTAATTCTTTGGTTTTGCGTTTGTGTACACTGGAGCAAGGGAAGGGAGCAGTTAGCTCCCAAGTAGGGTCTTATGTCCACTCAGAGAATAGGGCTAACCGTTGGCAACATTTGGCCCACCATGTGAGTGGTTCTATGCAAAAACCCAAGGATACAGTTCCTCGGGAGACAGAGACCACCAAGGCCACCCTGGCATTGCTCAGGGACATCAAAATAAGGATCAAACCCTGCTCTTGCACTCAGTTTCTACACTATTTCCCTGGCCCTGCCATGATTCTGAGTTTATATGAATAAAAATCACCACCAGCTGCTTCACCAAACCTCTGGTCGATTCAGCTCATATCCTTCTCCAGAATAAGATTATAGAACTTTGACTGCAACAGACCCTCAGCACTCAAAATAATAGTTGCAATTCTAACTCTTCTCACTGTAACATTTCTGAAAGATTGGAACCATTTCAGTTTATCTTACTTTTTTTCCTCAGAGAAAGAAGTTCATGAATAAAGATTAAATTCCCTTCTTGTTTGGTTCTCTTAGGAGCTTACAAAAGCTCAGACTCCAGTCAGTACATGCTTCTTCTCAGGCAATACTTCTGTCAGGGAGCGAGAGACTTGCTTTCCCAGCCATTATTGAGAAATAACATTTCCATCTATTAAAATACTCTTCTGATACCAGATAGACTGTACATGCTTTTTTTTTATCTTTCAGTACAATATTTTTCCTTGGCAATCATAAATTGTTTTCCTTGTTTTACAAATTAAAAATTAAAGTTACTGTGAGAAAAATAGGAAATCCAATTGAAAGGATGAAACTTGAGATGTTTTCATAATAATTAGAGGTAAAGGTTCAAATCACTATCACTTGTTTCTTATAGCTCTTGCATGAAGATCTTTTGTCTTTAGTATCTGATTATTGAGTTGAGTCTGAGCAAGATAGGAAAGTCATGAGAATTTGAATTGTAGATCATTTTCAGCTAAAATTTTTTTTTAATTTTTTTTATTAGTGAAACACCATGAGGTACAGATGTAGATTTATAATTTTTTTGTGCTTGGGTTTCGATTATACAATGATCAGATACCCATCCCTCCACCAGTGCCCATTTTCCACCACCATGGATAATATCCCCCCACCCCCATCCCCCCATCCTCCCCTGCCTCTGTGGCAGGGCAATCCCCTGTGTTCTCTCTCTCCTTTTGGGTGTTGTGATGAGCAAAAGAGGCATTGAGTGGCAAACATGTTCAGTCCATAGTCCACTTTCGACATGCATCTCCCCTCCTGGGAGGATCCTCCAAACACCCATTATTTGGTGTTCCCTTCTCTATCTGAGCTGCCCTTCCCTCTAGAATGCCTGACTGGCCACTAAGCTATGGAGTAATCCTCCTGGTGCTGATCTCAGCTATTCTTGGGTATTAATCTCATATTTTGTTACTTTATATCCCCCAGATGAATGCAATCTTCCTATGTCTATCCCTCTCTTTCTGACTCATTTCGCTTAGCATGATACTTTCCATGTTGTACCACTTGTATGTAAATTTCATGACTTCATCTTTTCTAACAGCTACATAGTGCTCCATTGTGTAGATGTACCAAAGTTTCTTTAACCAGTCATCTGTTCTTGGGCATTCAGGTTTCTTCCAGTTTCTGGCTATTGTAAAGAGTGCTGCAATGAACAAACAAGTGCAGATGTCACTTCGACTATACATTTTTGCCTCTCTGGGATATATTCCCAGGAGTGGTATTGCTGGGTCAAATGGGAGCTCAATTTCTAATTTTTTGAGAATCGTCCATACTGTTTTCCAGAAGGGCTGAACCAGTCGACATTCCCACCAACAGTGAAGGAGTGTCCCTTTCTCGCCACATCCGCACCAGCATCGGTTGCTTTTGTTCTTTTGAATGTGGGCCAGTCTCTGAGGTGTGAGATGGTATCTCATTGTGGTTTTGATCTGCATCTCCCTGATGATTAATGATGTAGAGCATTTTCTCATGTGCTTTTTTGCCATTCGGATTTCTTCTTTGAGAAAGTTTCTGTTCATTTCATGGCCCCATTTTTTGATGGGGTTGGATGTTTTCTTCTTGTGGAGTTTAACCAGTATTTTGTATATCCTGGATATCAACCCCTTGTCAGATGTGTATTCGGCGAATATCCTTTCCCATTCTGTAGACTGTCTTTGTATTTTGGTCACTGTTTCTTTGGAGGTGCAGAAACTTCTTAGTTTAAGATAGTCCCATTTATCTATCTCTGTTTTCACTTCCTCAGACAGTGGCGTGGCATCTTTGAAGATACCATTATCAGCTAAAATTTTATTCCGTGCAACTAGACTCTAGCCTCTTAAACTGTGGCTGTGAGTGACCCCACTTGTGTTGCATTAATGTATGTGGAGGTTGCAAAACACACCGTTGCCAGGTTGTCCTTAATCATTGGTGAGCACACAGTGACCAAAACTTAATTCAAAGTAATGAATAAGAGCTGTTTCTGGCAATGTTTACCTAAATCACGTTTTTTTTGGTTGAAAAGGGACTGTGAGAGGGAAAAGTTTAAGAAATCCTGATCTGCATTACTAGAAGCAACCTTCTAGGAAGTTGAGCCTGTTTTAATGAACATTTAATTTGCATGTTCTTGCATTGGTAGTGATGTAGGCAGGTAGACAGGGAGGGCCCCCTCCCGAGGCAAGGACAAAAGCCAGCCCTGCAGAAAATAGGAAAACAGGAACTAAGGCTTGATAAGACCCTCACCTGGCTCCAGCAACAAACCCAAAGAAGCTCCTCTAGGAACAAAAGGCCAGGAAAGGAATTTCAAAGAAGACCATCACCACACCCATCCTCCCTGGCAACCTCCTTAGCAACGGGACATTTACCTGGGAAGAAGCCCCACATGGGGGCAGGTTGGAGGAACTCTATAAAGGCCACCTTGAACAAAGGAAGCACGCGCATTTGCTGCCCGAGTCCATGTGCTGCTTGCTCCCACGTGGCCGAGCACATGTGGTTCCCGAGCACATGTGTCGCCCGCATCTCCCCTCTTGAGATGTGTACTTTCATGCTTTCGTGTCTAACTTTACTCTCTCACTCTCTCTCCCTCCCTCCATACCTAAAAATCCTCCAAATAAAATCTATTTACTTCACTGCTTGTCTACTCCTGAAATTCCTTTCTGCGAGGCGAGACAAGAACCCAGCAACCCTGGGTCCCGAGTGGCAGAGGTGGATGGGGAGAAAGTGACTGTCTTTCTCCTCCCCGCTTCATATAAGTCACCCGTGGGGCCCACCGACATCAGTAGGAATGTGGATCACTGATATTCTTGAAAATATGTTCTCAGGTGCATATGCTGCCCAAGCCCATGTGCTGCTTGCACCCATGTGGCCAAGCACATGTGATGCCCGAGCACATGAATCACCCGCATCTCTGCTCTGGAGATGTGTATTTTCATGTTTTCATGTCTAATGCTGGGATGTGCGTAGGGGCTCTCTCTGACCTTGGAGAAGCCTGTGTCTCTCTTGAGCTAATTACTATCCACCCTCTCCCACTTTCTCTCCCTCTTTCCCTTCAAAACCTCCAAATGAAATCCGTTTTACTTCACTGCTTTTCTACTCCTGAAATTCTTTTCTGTGAGGCGAGACAAGGATCCAGTAACTCTGTGTCCTGGGTGGCAGAGGTGGATCGGGAGAAAGTGACCATCTCTCCCTCCTCCTGACTCAGACTCACGTGAGCCACTCATGGGATCCACCTACATCACACTCTGAAGAAACCTCCTGTGTTCTCTATTGAACACACACAGTTTGCTCGTTCTCTTCCCTCATGTCTTTCTAAATAAATTTCAATAAAAACTATCTTGCTTCACAAAAAAAAGAAAGAAAATACGTTCTCAAATTTAACTTCTTATCACAGTCTCCCTTTCTAAGCCACTGATTTTAAGGGAAACTTCAGACTCTTGATTAATTTTCCTACAATTCCAGATTAATGGGTGTAAAAAACTAAACATAAGGAAGGTTGTGTGTTCGAGGTCTCTCTGGACTGCTCTATCTCACCGCCTGCGTTCGATGCCCTAGAGCTGCTGTGTGTGGTCTGGATCCGTCTGGATCCGGATGGCTGTTGACCAAGGGCAGAGGAAGGAAGAGAAGCAAAGCCAGGACGGTTGATCTTTGTAGCAGTTTATTACAAGGAAGTTTATCCCATAGAAGAAATCTATGTTGTAGAGGGCCTAGGTTCTCTCAAGCACATGTTTTCCTTGCTAGTCTCTCCATGGTCTATCTTGCAGCCCTGCTCTCTCTCTCTCTCTCTCTCCAGCTCCCTTGTCTTAACAACTCCCTTGCAGTCTGGGCTGACACTCCACCCAGTCAGGTAGCCAAATCAACATAAGAAAGCTCTTCCTGAGGGCCCACCTAAAAGGTATTCTAAAGCCCTTCCTTACTGCCCCAGGCAAAATAACTCCTTAAGGTGTTTTTCTCTTTTCCTCAGTCCAATAAACTATCAACTATCAACTATTCCTGAGGCTATGCAGGAAGGACATAACAGTGTTATCCTACAAATGGGCTTGGATTTTTTTTTTGCTTTATTTATTTCTATAAAGTTGCTCATGATTTATTACACTTAATATTCCAATAAAAATCCCACCACCTGTTTACATTCCCAGAATCATTATTTCCAATATTCCCAAAGACGCCTCAAGCCTGCCACTATAGCAGACCCTGAATAATTTATTTTCTTTTCTTGTTATAATTCATTAATTTTTTTGAGATTTATTTTTGAATCTCTGAATCATGGCTGGTTAATGAGATTATTTGACACCAGAGGCAGTTCTTGGGCATGACTGCCAGACCTCTGAAATAACAGGGAAATGGAGGAAGATAGCCTATCCCTGTCTCCATGAGACCCTAAAATTTCAGTCACAAAACCTGCATAGCTAAGTTTTTCAACAGATCGGGTTCTGGATGAGGCTTAACCCAAACAATGGAGTCCTGCTGTGAGAATGACAGAGTTTGTGGAGTATGGAGATTTTCAGCTTCCCAGGCTCTGTTTGAGAGGGCTCACCTGCTCTGCTCTGGGGTGCCTCAGATAACTCAGTCTGCCTCTGGGTCTGGACAGTGAGTTTGAATTAAGGAATTTTGGGATGCTTTTCTAAATCTGTGGGCTAATAAATTTATTTAGTCCCAGTCATGGGACAATTATATCCCTACTTCTCCAAGTCTTTCCAGCTCCAGCCCATCAGTGTAGAGAACCTCTACCACAAAAAAGGCCTATGCTCACTCCCAGAATTTAAGAAGCACAAGAATGATAAGTATTTCCAGTGTGCATTAAAATGCATTAGAAATTCAGAACACAAGTGTGGGATCTCACTTTTTGTTCTATACTACTCTATAAGCAAGCACTGTAGCACTGTAGCACTGTCCTCCCATTGTTCATTGATTTGCTAGAGCGGGCACTAGCAAATCTCCATTGTGAGACTTGTTGTTACTGCATTTTGCATATCAAATATGCCACAGGGAGCTTGCCAAGCTCTGCCTTGTGGGCGGGATATCCTTGGTAGCTTTCTGGGCTCTCTGAGAGGGACAAAGGAATCGAACCCAGGTTGTCTTCATGCAAGGCAAATGCCCTACCGGCTGTGCTATCGCTCCAGCTCTTATAAGCAAGACTTTATTTGGGGAAGTATTTTACATCTGCAGAGCAGCATTTGTCCTACAGACAGGACCATAAACAGGTGGTTGATCATCACTGACTTAGAGATTTCAGGAAGTCCTGGAATAATTTTCTATTGTATATTTTCACACCTCAGAATTATCCCACGTTCATTGCTGTTTTCCAAGTCTGTAGGAATTAAATGCTCTTGACACAATAACTCACATATCATTTTATATCAGTGAGAACAGCTATTACCCTCCCCATTGTTTCATATCTGTGAGAAGTTATTACCTCTCACCAAAACAACAACAACAACAACAACAACAAACAAACAAAAGTGTTGGCAAGGGGGAACCCCTGTGCACTGTCAGTGGGAATAGAAATTAATGCAGCATAATGGAAAATTGTATGGAGATTTACTAAAAGCTTAACAATAAAATGCTACTGACCCGGTTATTCTAATTTGAATGTTTGTCAACATAATGTGGAACCAGTAAATTCAAGATACCTGTATGGGCTGGAGAGATAGTAAAGTAAGTAAAGCACTAGACTTACATACAATTGACTTGGGTTTCAGGCCCTGCTATGGAATATGCAATGGAGAAATAACATTTTCCCCAAGTTGCAAGAGTTGAGTCAAGTGATGAAAAAGTTAAGAGTTCTATATACAAGAATTGCTTTTGTCTATTATTTGATAAGAATACTTGAGAAATAATATATTCCACACACTATACTTTAGAAATGTTACAATGTTGGGATTTAAAAAAAAAGGTTTCAGGGTGTGGAGGAAAGTCTTTTGTAGCCTTTGCCAATTTTTTAACTTAAGTACTCCATTCATAGTAATTTTAAGCCATCAGCATGATGGCAGAATTGCTAAAATTGTTAGCAATCAGCATTCAAGAGCCTATATGAAGCTGTTGACCCACAATTTTCCTGCCCAAGTCCTGACCTATATATTGTGGTTTCCTAGTTTTAAATCAACTCTGCTGCTTCCTTCAATAATAAATAAAGTAAGGGGTGCCCGTTCCTCACTTACACACATGCTGTATCTACTCTCTACTCTGGCCTAGACAGGGGTCATTGTTGTGTTATCTGGCATTGAGATAGATAGTAAACCCTTGGTAGCTTTGAAATAGGCTATGATGAGAATACTTACAACAGAGAAACTGGCAAATGTTGAAAATTTGAGCTTACCTACATCCACCTCAGAAAGACACTTTACCAGCAAACCACAAAGTTGGTGTCTCTTGTATGGCTGTCAAATGTCAGATTAACTTGTGAGAGAAATGGAACAAGGGAAGAATAATACAAAGATGAGTCCACAACAGCCACCAAATTGCAAGCTCAGAATCCTCCCTTAGCACAAATTTCTTTGAGTCTTCATTCAGTCTTATCTTACCTAATATCATCAGATTATATTAAACTGGGCTGGAGCAATAGCACAGCGGTAGGGTGTTTGCCTTGCATGCAACCAACTTGGCCGACCCGGGTTTGATTCCTCTGCCCCTCTCAGAGAGCCCGGCAAGCTACCAAGAGTATCTTGCCCACACAGCAAAGCCTGGCAAGCTACCTGTGGCGTATTCGATATGCCAAACACAGTAACAAGTCTTACAATGGAGACATTACTAGGCCTGCTCGGGCAAATTTATGAACAATGGGAGGACAGTGCTATATTAAGCAAGTGAAGCCTTCTTTAAAAATCCTCAACTATTGTGGTTTTATGACACCACAGTGGAAAATAGAAACATTAGTCAGTTCTTGGAGCTCAGTGTCAATCATTGCAGGTTCTGAAGAGTCTATGCACAGTGGAAAATGAGAAAGAACAGATCTGAAACTACAAAAAAGCTTTTAACATTGGTGGGATGTAATTCTGCCTTAACAAACAGAAATTGTCCCTCTGTTGATGTTGCCTACCCTGCATTATACAATAGTAGCATGAAATCTCACCAGTATTAGGCATTTACCCTTAAATTAAAGGCCCTGACCATGCTAAACTTTAATGCAGAGTCAGATTTACTTTTTGGAGTAATTAAAGAATGTGGAAATAGACACAAATGAAAGGAGAGAACATATCAGGGAATGCATTGAAAGAACAGAGAAAGTGAAAGTGTCTTCTTTGACATTAGGTTTGGTGTGAAACAGACCTGAAGAAAAGGTAGAATAAAGCCAGGACGTGACTCAAGATTTTATTGCAGGAATATACAGGTGGTATGAGATACTGCAGTAGATGGGATTCCACCTCTGGGAGCAGCCGCAACTGATGGAAGGAGGCCCTAATGAGAGGCCACATAGAAAAGATTTGCAGCAGGAGAGGTCAGTAGAACTGTAAAAGAAACAGGTAGCTATTTTATTTTGGATTGTAATGATGATGTCTGAGCCTCCTCCAACTTTTTATTGGCCCCAGGGCAGTGGTCAAATTCAATTAGCACAGCTAAAAATGTTCTCTCAAATCTGAAGTGCTTGCATTGAAAGGGCCTCAGGACAATTCTTTAAAGCAGTTCTATGTTTCCCAATGGTCCTTTTCATATGCCTTTTTCTGGGGGGAGTAGGGTAAAGGAAAAGAGGCACACCCAGCAGTGCTCAGGGCTTACTTCTGTTCTGTGCTCAGGGATCATTTCTGGTGGAACTTAGGGGACCTATATGGGTTGCTGGGGATGGTATCCTGGTCAGCTGTGTGCAAGAAAACTGACCTACCCCTATAATATCTCTCCCAACCTCTCACTTGCCTTAAGATACAGAACAGTAAATTGAAAAAATTAGTATTTTCCATTTCCCACTGTGGAAAGTGTTCCATAAATATGAAGTACTGTGGAGGCGGGGAAAATCAGGACTCCAAATATGGCCTACCACTTTTTTCACCCATGAAAGTTGGCAATATAATCCAGTGCAAGTTTAACACATATATGCTGCACTACAATTTGTGTTTCTCAGCATCTAATGTTCCCTCATATAAAGAAACGTCCTAGAGAAATATTAAATATCCAAAGGTCAGAGAAAAAAGTGCAGGAGAACTGGTCTTCAGTAGGAAGCTTGACATTAGGACAAGGAGGGTGTGTGTGTGTGTGTGTGTGTGTGTGTGTGTGTGTGTGTGTGTGTTAGAGAAGGGAACATTAGGACAATGGGGGAGGTAAAAAAGGCCTACCACAGAGGCGGGTTGGGGGTGGAAGGGAAATCGAGACATTGATGGAGGGTAGTGGACACTAGTGAAGGAACTGGTATTGGAACATTGTATTCCTGAAACTCAATCACAAATATCTTTTTCAATTTATTTACTTATTTGCTTTTTGGGTCACATCGGGTGATGCACAGGGATTACTCCTGGTTCATGCACTCGGGAATTACTCTTGGTGTTGCTCAGGGGACCATATGGGATGCTGGGAATCGAGCCCAGGTCGGCCATGTGCAAGGCAAACACCCTACCCGTTGTGCTACCCTCCAGCCCCTATCCTTTTCTTTTAAATCACAAATATTTCTGTGATTTTGTAATTCATGATAATTCAATAACAGATAAATTTTAAAAATAGTGCTCCACTTTCTCAGATGGAACTGTATGTATGTATAGTATGAAATTTTGGCAACAATAACCATTTCTGTTGGTACAGTCTGTTCTATGTAGCCAAGTGTGAGCCATGGATGGTACTAGTTTTCAATGAGACATTCAAGTGTGAGTCATCAATATACATGCAAGTGTCAATGTATTAAGGATTAAGAACAAGGGGAGGCAGCAATATAAATCTGTTTGAATCCAAAGGGTTGAGAACCAGAATAACTACCATCTGAGGGCATAAGAAAACAGCACTCTGCTCAAGAAAAGCAGAGAGAACTGGTGCTTCTATTAGGATTCTGACTGCTTTGGATAGTGCCCACACACACTGTGTTAAGGTGACTTTTTCAACCCAGATAGTTGCCACTTTATTCCAGGACCACACTCAGAAATAATGTTTCACCAGCTTGCAGGTCATTTATTCTCCCTGTCAAGTTGACACATAAAATTATCCCTAATAATGGTAGCATGAATATTGCTTAAAGGACAAATGATTGGGTGAATGCAGTGCTGTGGACTTGGGGAAGAATTCTTACATCTCTGCTAAACAATAAAAGAAGTGAGTTCACAGCATAAGGAGTGGAGTAAGTCACATTTGTTGCAAGGACAGAACCTACAAAATGTGTCTACAAAGTATGGTACAGAAGCCATTGCTGGCTTTGCTATCTGTGCCCAGAAGCATCTTGAATGCATGGTCAGGCTGCCTCCAGGCAATACAGAATCACCGTATTTGACTTACAGAGATACCCCAAAACATTTACAGTCAGATTTCGAACTTTAGAATGGTACTGAACAAACACAGAGTTTAACTTTACTGTTCATGTATGAGGGGCCAGGCTGAAAATTAGAGTCCGAAACAAGATGCAGCTTTTGGATATACTGAACATTCACAAAGAAAGGTATGAATCAGAATTTTACATCCCCATTGACCTTACCATCAAGTTAAGACTTTTAATTTTTAAAAGTACACTTGGGAGATGGAAAGACTGTTCAAAAGATTGAGCATATTCTTTCATGAAGGAAGTCTAGTTTGATTCCCAGCAGTGCACAGACACCAGAGCATTACTAAGAGTGAATCTGTAGCACAGATTCATGAGTAGCAACTAGGTACCACCAACTGTTTTCCCAAACCACAAAATTTTAAAAGTAGATTAAAATATAAAGAAAAATAAATTTGGTCTTCTAAATATGCACATGATTACATTTCAAATGTTCTTTAATTCCAAATGTTCTTTAATTCCAAATTATAAATTTAATTATAATTATAATTCCAAATTATAAATTTAATTCCAAATTATAAATTTAAAATGTTCTTTAATTCCAAATTATATTTCATTTAAAGAAATAAAGTAATGCAAGTCTTACCTCATTTTTTTAAAAAAATGAATCACTGTGAGATACAGTTACAAAGCTTTCATGTTTTGAGTTTTGGTCATACAATGATCGAACATCCATTCCTCCAACCAGTATACATTTTCCACCACCAATGTCCGCAGTATCCCCCTCCCCCATCCCAACCCTCTTCCTGCCTCTATGGCAGACAATTTACCCATACTTTTTCTCTACTTTTGGGCATTGTGGTTTGCAACATAAATACAGAGAGCTTATAGCATTTGGTTCTTTTTCTACTTTCAGCACACATCTCTTAAGGCAAATAATAATAACTCCTCCCAAGTGCCACTCTTATATAAATACCTGTGTTATGCTCAGGCAAAACCACTAGAGGGAGAACAAGATAACTAACAGCTTTGTCCCCAGATCCCTAACACTTTTGAGCGTGTTTTCAATTTTCTTCTGCAAAAATTGTCAACATGAATCCAATCATAGGAATGGCAGAAAAGAGTTTCACCAACAGAATCATCTCTGTTCTTGTAAACTCTACGCATGCAGAGTAGACAGATGATTTAGTGCTTAGGGACTGGAGAGCCAGTACAGCGGATAGGATGTTTGCCTTGTAGAAGACTGACCTGGGTTAGGTCCCAGGCACCCCATATAATCTCCTGAGAACTATGAGGAATAAGCACTGAGCACCAATGGCTCTTGCCCAAAAACTTAAAAGAAAAAGAACACTTAAAGCTTGGTACCAGTTAAGATTTAAACAAAAGCATCAAGAAATTCACAGGTTCAAGAAGGGAAACCATTTTCAACTCTCCTTCTCAGAACAGTGAGAAAAGGTTGGGCTCTCCTCTGTAGTATCCAGGCAAACACCTATGGACATGGAGGTGGTATATGTGTGTGACCACACATGCACATGATATTTGTTTGCATATGTGTGTGATTCTAGGTTGAGACAAAATTTCTTTTTAAATAAATTTTATTAGATCACTGTGAGATACAAACATTCATGATTACATTTCATGATTACACCCATCCCTCCACCAGTGCACATTTTCTACCACCATTGCTCCCACTGTCCCACCCACCATCCCCACCCAACCCACCCTTGCCTCTGTGTCAGGTACATTCCTTCTTACTTTCTCTCTAATTTTGGGTGTTATGGTTTGCAATACAGAAACTAAGAGACCATCATGTTTGGTCCATAGTCTACTTTCAAATGTTCTTTAATTCGTATCCTGAGAGATATATCTCCTATCCTGAGAGATCCCTCCAATCATCATTTACTTAGTGGTCTCTTTTTCATCCCTACTGCGTTTTCCCCCAGCAAATGGGGCCAGTTTCCAAACTGTGATGTGATCCTCCTTGTCCTTATCTCTACTGTCCTTAGGTGTTAGTCTTATAATATGCTACTATATATTCCACAAATGATTGCAGTCATTCTATGTCTGTCCCTTTCTTTCTGACTCATTTCACTTAGCATGAAATGAGTGCATCCATGTGCATTCACATATATGTAAATTTTATGATTTCCTCTCTTCTAACAGCTGCATAGTATTCCATTGTGATGATGTCCCAAAGTTTCTTTAACCAGACATTTGATCTCGGGCACTCATGGCTTTTCCAGATTCTGGCTATTGTAAACAGTGCTGCAATAAACATAAAAGTTCAGATGTCATTTCTACTGTGTGGGTTTCTTTTGCATTTCTAAGATATATTTCCAGAAATGGTATTGCTGGGTCATATGGGAACTCAATTTCTAGTTTTTGGAGGAATGTCCATAGTGTTTTTCAAAAAAGGCTGGACCAGTTGGCATTCCCACCAACAATGAATGAGAGTCCCTGTTGGATAACATTGGTTTGTCCTTTCTGCCTTGCCAGAGGGAGCTTAAGTTTATTGGGTTACATCTACAATGACTCAACTCTATTGGTCAAGAAAACAAAACCAAAACACAGATGGAATTACATCAAATTAAGAACCCTTTGCAATGTTAAAAATATAATGACCAAAATATAGACACCCTACTGACTGGGAGAAAATATTTGCTCCTCATGCATATGACTAAGGGATAATATACAAGATTTATAAAATACTCTCAAAACTTAAGAACAAATAAACCCATTGAAAGAATGGGGAGAGGTTATGAAGAAAAGAAAGTAAATAAACAGTGGTCCTTTTCTCTTTAAAGGAATGCTCATTTCACTGAGGTTTTCAGTTTAAAGTCAGGGTCTTCATGTTCAGAAACTTTGAGATGGATTTATGTGTTGTTTTTCACATAAGGAATCAACATTTGTTTTCACTTGAGTCAAATAACGCAAATCCAATCCATTATAATTAGTTACATTACAATTTCTCAAAAAGTTATGATTTTGCATCTTATTCTTGTGAATTTCAGAGCAATTTCTTGAATCAGGCCAATGCAGCTTATATTTCTTATAAACATCACTCATTAGTTTCCTATAAAATTTTATTTCTATTTTAAAGTCTTATTTTTATGATATGATTTTTAATAGTACTGAACATTCTGAGGATAAATTAAAAAAATAAAATTCCACGTTCTTCCCTGTATAATACAACATATACAGATGAATGTTTCCCTTATAAATTAGCATATTTTCTAAATTTGATATCTCTGGTTTAGACTTTGCTTTAAGAAGCTTATTGGATCCAGATCGTAAATATAATTTATGTTATATATTTCTTATGTCTAGGTAATTTTAAATTAGTTATAATAAAATATGCATTTATTTATTTACTCACATACATGCAATGTAAAGTGCATTATTGATGTGAAGGATAATATCACGACCCAGAAAAATAAAACTGGTTCTTGGGAACTGTAAAGAATGGATCCAAAATAGCAGGTGACCCCCAACTAAAGTGTTTTTCTTTACTACTAAATTTCATATATAGAAATTAGATATTGCTCAACTAACAAATATGAAATGGAATTTTAGTTCAATTTTTCTTTTACTTCTAGTGGGGTTAATGATGAAAGAGTAAAGAAACACTATAGGAGGATCTGAAAACAGTAAAAACAACAGATTGACAACACAGAAAACAATGGAATCATATGGAAATGACTGTCTGTGAATGGGACATTAAAAGTGCCAAAAAGTGCTCAATGGAAGAAAATACTATCACAGGGTGTATGTATGACAAAGGACTAATATTCAAGATAGATAAAGGATATACAAAACTTATAATCTAAAAGACAGTTCTATTAGATACCTCTCTGAAAAAGATATAGAGATGACCAGTAAGCCCCAGCACTGAAAATAAAGTACTCAAAAGGATGTCTATATTCATTGGAACACTCAGTACAATAGTTAAGATTTGTAATCAACCTAGATATCCAACAACAGATCAGTGAACCATTAAGATGTGATCCATAGTATACCATATATATAAAATGGTATACTACACAGTTCTAAGAAATGAAGTAATAAAATTTGCTGCAATATGGATGGAACTAGAAGATATATTAAATGAAGTACGCCAGAGAATGATAAACACAGGATAATGTCACTTATATGTAAGGAGCAACTGGATGAGGAAATAATTCCAATAGTTTAAAGGGGAGATACCTAGATCACCATTAGTCCCAACGTATAGGGAGGAAAATAAAACAAATGTTTGCAGGAGTGAAGAAAAATGAACATTGGTACAAAGATTGTGGAACTATAAATGGGTTTAGTCCTTTCTCAGAGAGGTGTTGATGGCTGGGCCACATCCTTCTATGTTGATGGTTTATTTCTGTCTCTTTGCTCAAGAGTCACTCCTCGTTAGGTAATGGAGACTACATGTGATCCTGATATCCAAATCAGGTTCAGTGCATGCAAGGCAAGCACCCCACACCACTGTATCTTTATTTCCAGCTCCTGATTCAGTCTATATGCAAAAGATTATGGAGATTTCTCAAAAAATTAATCCAGCAATTCCACTTCTAGGTTTCTATCCAAAATTGTTCAATAAAATAAGTGAATAAAAATTTGTAACATGAGATATACTCAGATAAAAGTTGTACACACACACTCAGATAAAAGAAAAGATTCATCATGTTTGTTCCTTTTTTTTTTTTTAATCAGTGTAAGGATTTAAAACCAGAGCCTCACACACGCATATAAGAATTCTTCTGTAAGGGGATGGAGTGATAGCACTGTGGGTAGGGAATTTGCCTTGCATGCGGCCAAACCTAGTTTGATTCCCAGCATCCCATATGGGATTACTCAACCAGGAGTAATTCCTGAATGCAAAGCCAGGAGTAACCCCTGAGCATCAACGGGTGTGACCCAAAAAGAAAAAAAAAATTTCTTCTGTAGAGTGACATCCCCAGGAAGAAAGATAAAGCTTTCTTTTTGATACTATGTTATAGGAAATAGAGGGGGACATGCTAAGCAAATAGACAAAAAGAGAAAGACAATTTGCCTTTACATGCAAAAAAAAAAAAATGTGGCTCTGTGGTAGAGCACCTGATTCAAATCACTAAGACCACAAGTTTGGATTGGATTCCTAGAACCACTTCAAATGTCCAAGTTAGTTCTCAGGAACTGCCACATGATCCCTGGCACCACAACAAGTGTGATCCTGCTGCATCTCAACAAAGTGCATGTGAGCACTGTAGCCAAATGTGTGACCCTAGGACACTTTAACAATGACAGAAACAACAACAAAATCAGAGATACAGATTAGAATGAGTATGATTGGGGCTTTTTTCTTTAAAAAGGAGATATTTTTTGTAATACCTGATCAGACCAGGAATACAATTAGGTTTTATTTCCAAGACCGCTTCTGAGCACTTGATGGTATCGGTATAGTGGTTAGAGTTGAGGAAGAGACTGGCTTTGCTGTACAGCAGCAATGAGGCTTCAAGTGCTGATTCCCCCCTGGCACAGATGTAGGCTTTATGGCAGAAGCAGCAGTCTCAGTTTGAAACCCACATACAATCTACAAGATGTCAAAAAGCTTATGGACTAAGCAAATTGTGTGCTTGACCTCGTGATTGGTACATGTCAATTCTTTTAACCCTCACAAAAATCTCTTAAGATGATAGTTCTATTACTACTTTCTAGGGAAGAAAATCAAGGAATTAATAACTTTCACAAGGTCATACATAGAAAACTTCAAAGTTTGAGCTGACACTCAGATCTGTGAGGTTTCAGAGTCCCAAGTTCATTTTGCCACCCCAGAATCTCAGTCCCAGTGTAATTTGGAGGGAACCAAGCCAGCAGAAATAAAGAATCCCATGGGAGAAGGTTTTAGAAAATCACACAGCCCACAGGGGATTAATATCCAAAATAGATAAGGAATTCATAAAACTCTAAACCACACACACGGGTACACACGGGCACACACACACATACACACACATACACACACACACACACCATCAATCAACCTGATTAAAACCAAAACCAGGTAGAAAATTTAGTAGACATTTCTCCAAAGAAGACATACAGGCGATGTATAGGCATATGGGAAAGGGGCTCATTTTCTCTCTTTACTAGGGAAAAACAAACCAGAAACATACCAAGATATTTCCCTATATGATAGCATAGCAGATAGGGCATTTGCCTTGCACACGGCCAACCAGGGTTTGATTCTCCGTCCCACTCAGAGAGCCTGGTGGGCTATCAAGAGTATCCTGCCTGCACGGCAGAGCCTGGCAAGCTCCCCATGGCATATTTGATATGACAAAAGCAGTAACAACAAGTCTCACAGTGGAGACGTTACTGATAAATAGGGTAAAATGGATCAATTACTAATGAAGATTATGAATACAATGTAGGACATATGTGTGTATTATATACATGTTTACTTACAATGTTATACATTAGAAACCTATATATAATGTTAATCAACATTTACTTCCAAAAACAGGTACAAGGCATGTATGGTTTTCCTTCAGGATAGTTTGATTTCAGGCACTGCAAATAAAACCAAACACACATACAATTACCAAAAATAAAACCAAACACACATACAATTACTAAAATCTGGATTTTAATATTTATTTTCTCATAGAAAAGAAAGTATTATCCAGGATGAATAGTGATATTTTTCTTCTCATTTGAAAAATGGAGTAAATAACATTGTTTCTCACACTGCAGCAAGGGAGATCTGGAGATCTGTGGCTTCATTTTAAACTTAACCCTAATTAGTGCTGAATGTTCTTGTCTTTCAAAAACAAAGGAAAGCAAGAGACAGAAAGGAAATTTGGGGGATGATGGACATATTCCATACTTTATTGTGGTGATAATGGTTTGTCCCTGTATATACAATGGCCTTAATAACTTAAAGGAGGTTAATTTTATTTGTGTACATCATGCTTAAAGATAGCTACGATAAATAAAAGTAGAAATCAAGGCTCACAGGGGTTGGAGTGATAGCATAGCAAGTAAAGCCTTTGCCTTGCATGTGACAGACCTGGGTTCGATTCCCATCATCCCATATGGTCCCCCGAGCACCGCCAGGAGTAATTCCTGAGTGAAGAGCCAGGAGTAACACCTGTGCATCGCCAGGTGTGACCCAAAAAGAAAAAAAAAAGAAAAGAAAAGAAATCAAGGCTCACAGCAAGCTGTTTACAGTGAACAGAAGAGTAACAGCTTTGCAAGCTAACTGCATTTATAGGAGACAACAGTAGAATTTCATCTTTTTTGTTGGCCCTTAATCTAGGTTCTGGAAACTATTTTTAAATTTCTGCTAAAAGTCACAGAATTCGGGACTGGAGCAATAGCACAGAAGGTAGGGCATTTGCCTTGCAAGTGGCCAACATGGTCGACCTGAGTTCGATACCTCTGACCCTCTCAGAGAGCCTGGCAAGCTACCAAAAGTATCTCACCCACACGGCAAAGCCTGGCAAGCTACCCGTGATGTATTCGATATGCCAAACACAGTAACAGTTGTCACTATGGAGACATTACTGGGCCCGCTCGAGTAAAAAAAAAAATCTAGGTTCTGGAAACTATTTTTTTTTAATTTTTATTAGTGAGACACCATGAGGTACAGTTGTATACTTACAAATTTTTGTGCTTGGGTTTCAATTATACAATGATCAAATACCCATCCCTCCACCAGTGCCCATTTCCCACCATCAGGGATCCCAGTATCCCTCCCACCCCCCATTCCCCTCATCCCACCCTGCCTCTGTGGCAGGGCAATCCCTTTTGTTCTCTCTCTCCTCTTGGGTGTTGTGGTTTGCAAAAGAGGTATTGAGTGGCAATCATGTTTGGTCTGTAGTCTACTTTCAGCATGCTTCTCCCATCCTGGGAGGATCTTCCCAACATCCTTTATTTGGAGGCCAGCCACACATGCTAGGGGAAAAGGGAGCTCAGATAGAGAAGGGAGCACCAAATAATGGAAACTATTTTTAAATTTCTGCTAAAAGTTACAAGAATTCGGGGCTGGAGTGATAGCACAGTGCGTAGGGCATTTGCCTTGCACACAGCCAACCCAGGTTCTATTCCCAGCATCCCATATGGTCCCCTGAGCACCGCCAGGAGTAATTCCTGAGTGCAAATCCAGGAGTAACCCCTGAGCATCACCAGGTGTGACCCATAAAGTAAAAAAAAAAAATTAAAAGAGTTGTTTGCGTTTTTATTTTCTAGAACAGAAATTCCAACTTTACTTGTCCTACTACTACCCTTTCTTAAGAAAAATAAACCAACAATGTCCATGAAATCTATTTGATTAAGAAACAGAAAGTTGCCCACATCCATGCCCAAGGCTGCCACCCTACAGGGGTTTTCTAGTTTCCCTATAAGACAAATATCATCCACTTTGGAAATACTTATCAAAGATATTAGTTAGGAAATTATTTCTTTTTTTCACACTTTACAAAAATTATTCAAGAATAAAAAAGGGTGAGAAGGAAGCAGTCAATTAAGGAAAAACAGAGATTTTTAATCCAAAAATTTAGCATCTTTGTGTTAGTTTGTGAGACCATGTTTAGTCCTTTTTCACCCTACTTTTCTTTTTATAAATTGAGGTATATATATAATATATACAAATATTGGTTTTATATAAAATTTCAGTATTTGTGTATATTGTCAGGGCTGGAGCGATAGCACAGCAGTAGAGCATTTGCCTTGCATGCAGCCCGCCGGGCCGAGCCAGGTTCAATTCCTCCACCCCTGTCAGAGAGCCCGGCAAGCTACCAAGCATATCTCGCCTGCACGGCAAAGCCTGGCAAGTTACTCTTGACATATTTAATATGCCAAACACAGTAACAACAAGTCTCAAAATGGAGACGTTACTGGGCCCTCTAGAGCAAATTGATGAACATTGGGAGGACAGTGGCCAGTGTATATTGTAAAATGATCACCACAATAAGTCTAATTACCCTATGCCACCATTCAGCTACATGGTTTAATCTTCATAAGAACTTTTAAGATTTACTTAGTAACTTTCAAATATATGAGTGTTATTAAAACTACAGTCACCAAATTAAATATCATATCACATTCGTTACAAATATTTACTCCTTAGATATACACCAGAAAAAATAGTATACTTTTGGAAGGATGTAGTCTGGATAGAGGCTCTCACATGTCTGATCATCTTACAGGATTGGAGACACAGTCTAGTAGAAGTGTCATGGGATTTCATGGTAACGATACAACTGTTGTGTCCGAGTTTCAGATTCCCAATTGCAGAGAGACCAGGTCCACATAAGATAATGTAAAAGCAAAGTATCTTTATTACTAGCCTGGGTCCAAGTCTCACCCAATGCAGTAGAATCTTGACAAGGACCCCGACTTCAAATCACAAACAGTTTATATAGGGTTCAGAGTCAAGAGGTAATTTATATACTAATCTATTTTTAACATTGGCCCCATTATGACAGTGATCAGCAATTAGACAATGGTTAGTTAGCAGTTTCTAAGGAGGGTACAGTGATCTTTCATGACTGGTCAGACCCAACTGCCCAATTTCTTATCTTGGCAAATTACTCAACGGGGAGATTACCAGAAACTGCAAGTCCTGCTTTGGGGAAACAGAAACTGAGGCTTAGCAGAGACTTTATGCTGGCTGCAGTTTGTCATTGCATTAGTTTCGCCCTCACACAGCCAGAAGAGAGAAAGATGAAATGACCTCCACCTTATGCCCCAAATTAAAGGATCCAAATACCTAATACTTAAATGTGTTGCCAGAGTCAATAATGATGTTTTGAGCTATCCTTTCAGTGATTGTAATTATAGGCATAAACAGTAGATAAATGGGAAGTTGTACTTAATTCCTCAAAGCTCTCAAGAAGACAAGACTGACAAATTAGAAGGG
The DNA here is from genome assembly GCF_029834395.1 of Sorex fumeus. Taxonomy (NCBI): domain Eukaryota; kingdom Metazoa; phylum Chordata; class Mammalia; order Eulipotyphla; family Soricidae; genus Sorex; species Sorex fumeus. The sequence continues at coordinate 3,851,778 of NW_026606078.1, read as the reverse complement.
CAAGAGAAATGACCATTAATGGATTCATGTTGGATTTTTTAAAAATAAATTCTTCCAGAGAACCAGAAATGAAAAGTGAGTCAAATGAATGAATCCTTATAAAAAATGCAGATAGGTTTTTACAAAATCTTCGAAGACATGAAAATGTATTCACTCACTAATTGGTTTGAGATATTGAAGAACTTTTTAATGTGTCAAGTACTGTGCAGACATGAAAGACACACAATCTACAAACTTTTATCTTACAGAAAAGAGACAAGAGGACTGCTTTATAGCACATAAATTCTCATGAGCAAATTATTTTCTTTCTAATCTAAATGATCTTTTTCTGTAACAACAAAATAAACCACAACAAAAGAAAAGAAGTAGAAAGCAAAATAATTTTTGTTCATGGCAGATTTCCTCAAGAAAATACATAGGTTGGAAAAATAGCATAGTGGGTAGGATGTTTGCCTTGCATGCGGCTGACTGGGTTCAATTCCCAGCATCCTATATGGTTCCCCAAGCACAGCCAGGAATAATTCCTGAGTGCAGAGCCAGGAGTAACCCCTGTGCATTGCCAAGTGTGACTCAAAAAAAAATTTTTTTAAATGGAGGGAAAAGAGATGAGATGAGGAGGACCAATAATCTCAATGATGAAGTTAAAATATTCCACTTATAGCACTGACAATTAATCAGGTGACCAGGCTGGACCCTGAATAAGTTCCTCTGCAAAAAGTAATTCTAGGAACCTGAAGAGTACAGAGGTTCCATTCTGAATGAAATGTAAGGTCTCCCTAACTAGTTGCATATCTTGACGTTAGTCTTTCTGTCTCTCCATTCTCATTAAAGAATTTATGAATGGGGAGAGGTTTTATTGAAGAATTATTGTTGTGAACCTTAAATGACATAAGTACATATAATATAATGTTCCCGGTATAAAACATGTGTAGGAAGTTTTCAGTAATGAATTGTAATTATCTGCAGTTCAACAAAATTTTGAGTGCCAATTTTTTATTCTCATGTGAGAAAAGAAATGGCATGCCTCAATTACCTAGAAAAGTAAGATTTTTTTGTAGAATAAAGTACATCTATAGTGAGATTGTTCTCTAAGGACTTCAACTTCCCATCACTGCTGATGATCATTGAGATGCAGGAATGACACAGTCACTGCGGCTCCTGAGGGGTTTTGCATGAAAAGTTACTAAGCTTGAGCTGCAGCCTTGCCTAGTGTTGGTTGTATGGCCAGTGTTTTCTAATCAGTATTCAGAAATTCATCTGAACTAGGATTTTTCCTATTTACAGCTTGAGAAACACAAGAATCATAGGAGCTAATTAAAAATAGGATTCCTGTTCTCTACTGCTCACAGAGATTTTGATTCAGAAGGTCTGAAGCAGACACAGAAAACCACACTTTCACTATGCACCCAGGTTATTGAAGATGACTAATCTCCCAAGTCCACTTTAAGGGACACTGAACAAGACAATAATGTTTGTCTCAGGTATCACCTTTTATGAAAATATAACCCATATTTTGCTTACGTCATAGGATCAAATGACTCCCAAAATGTAATTCAGAATCTACTGCTCTAACTCTCACAAACGCCATAATGGTTGACAGGTTGGATTAATGTATGCAAGCTGCTTTGGGCAAAGCATTTTCACAGCATGGAGATAGATAAGTGAATGTTATGAGCATTGAAGTCCCCAGGGGGATGTAGAGTTATGTAAATGCAAATCAGTGTTGTGTTGTGTATTATCACTTTTAACAGCTCTAAGGAAAGAAAATCTTAATGCTTTGTTTGTGAGCTCCTGGATATCGTAAAGGTTTCCAATCAAGGGACAAACATAGAGTTCTATAAAGTTTACACTCTCAGTAATATTAAATGTTGGTTTTGGGAGAAAAAAATAAGAATTTTATTTTCTAGGGGCTGGAGAGATAGCACAGCAGGTAGGGCGTTTTCCTTGCACGCAGCTGACCTGGGTTGGATTACAAGCATCCCATATGGTCCCCTGGGTACCGCCAGGAGTAACTCCTGAGTGCAGAGCCAGGATTATCCCCTGTGCATCGCCAGGTGTGACCAAAAAAAAAAAAAAGAATTTTATTTTCTAATTATGTGTAATTAGAAAACAAAAGAAACAAAACAGAAGGCATAAGCTGTCATGATATCTAGTTTATCTAGGTGTTACTCTATTACCATACAGCTATGTGACTTTGGGTTATGTGACATGTTCTTTATTTATAGCAGTGTCACACTTCACATTAATTTGTGAATTAAGTGAGATAATGGCCATTTTAGATATGGTAGAGAATTTTATTATTTTATATTATTCTCAATAAAAAAATCCCTAGGAATCTTTCATCTGTATGTGTGAGGTTCCTCCATGATTTGTCACGTCTAAATGTTAAAGGATACCAGAAAAGTTTGAGGTGGCTATAAGTGAAAGGGGTTACCGTTATTGCAAGAAAGTGTGGGCAAAAGCAATTATGCAAAAGAAGAGATGGCAGCTGAGGATATCCTATGATAATTTCTGAGTTGACTCCAGCCTCAGAACATAAAAGAGAAGAGAAACACTAGAGACAGACCATCTCTAAACACTCAAAAGATAGTGGGCAGGGAATCAAAAGCACAAAATTAGACATATCACCAAAAGGCATGACTACTCCAACTACCAATACTCATGAGGTCATTTTCTCATTCCAACTGAATTTCCCTGTTCAGATTTTAGTCTCTAATTTTGTTTTGTTCTCTTAGATTTATTTTCTGTTTATATTACAAATGCCACAGTGATAACTCCAAATGGGCCTCCAGGATCTGCTTTGCCATGAAGCTGCTAATTTTCACTTGCAATTTTATGAATCACAAGGTTCAACTGATGTAAGTATCTTTTGTGATCATCTCACCAGCATCTCTCTCTGTAATACAAAAACCCCTGGTTTCTATTAAAACTCAGCCTTTGAATTTGTCTTCTCTATTTCATGATCATTGTGTTTTCCCCATGTTCCCCATTCTATTGTGATTTAAGATATCTGTTTTCTTTTCTTTCCATTTTTTTATTTGAATGGCCAAATTCAAATAAAACTTTATTTAAGAGACAGGAAAGAAATGGAAAAGAATGCAGGGAAGCCCCAAGGTTATGGGAGGAGTCTTTTAAAGATTGAGGAGAAAGGCAGAAACCTTTCACCTTTTGTACCTTTTTAATGAAGTAGGTGGGGCGAACATTATTTTAATTATGTCCCACGAATATGTGTTTGAAACATTAAACACATATTCTTGGAACATTGAATCAGAGGATGCTGAGATGATCATCTTTTGGTGTTCCATCCACAGGGCCTAGATTATATAGGTTATTGGGCACTGTCTAAGCCCTCCCTGCAGCATTCCATAAGAATAATTCATTTTCTTTAGGGCCATATTCTAGATTTTATCCTACCTGTTCTCCTTTTGTCTCTATCATTCCTTCCACTTCAGAAGGGGACTACAAATGTGGCAGGAGATATATCTGGCTGTTTGTTGCTACAAGTGGTCAGAGTTTTAAGCTGCAGTGAAAGTCCCTAAAAAGGGGGGGGGGGGGTCTGCTCATGGCCTTCTGTGAAAGTCAGATGGAATATTCACTCAGGCTTCATCAGTTCCTATAACTTAAGGAATTTTGAACAACATACAGGCTTGATTAAGGTGCTTGAACCAAATATTTTAATCACTTGATCACTTGACTTCCTGTTAATTGTCGATTTGCTCGAGCAGGCGCCAATAACGTCTCCGTTTGTCCCTGTCACGTACCAGTGTAGCCCAATGGCGTCTGTTCGTTCTAGGAACACTAAGAGCCTCAAACCGATCGTTTATGATCTTGATGAAGAAGTCTGACCATCTGGTAGGTGGGTGGCTACGAGGTCTTTTGACATCCCGTGGAATTCAGTTGGGAACGGCTCTAGTCGAGCGGTCATCTTTAAATCTCATTATGTGACCAGCCCATCTGATTTTTGACGCCTTGGCAAATGAGACAGCGTCCCTGATTCTTGATCGTCGATGGATGTCGGAACTCTGGATTCTTTCTCTCATTTGAGTGAAACGTGATACTCCAAGCAAAGGTCTTTCAATTCCTCTTGGGGAGACCCGAATAGCGTTCTCATCCTGTTTGTATAGGGCCCAGGTCTCTGAAGCGTATGTTAATGCAGGAAGAACAGTGGAATCAAAGAGCCGGAGGTTCTTCATCCTCTTAACTATTTCTTCGACGCTCTTGAAGGCGTTCCAAGCCGCTCTCTTCCTCCTGCGCAGCTCGGGTGCCAGGTCATTTGTCATGTTGACTTCTCGACCTAGGTACACATAACTGTTGCATTCAGAGATGGTCATTCTGTTGAGAGCGAATGGAGCATCAGAAACAAGGCTGTTTCTCATAAACAATGTCTTTGTAAGATTCAGCTGTAGTCTGCTTTGTGGCCATGCAACACATTATAAGACACTAAATACCCATCTTCCAGAATTGCCGTACCATATTTGATAGGATTAAAATATGGTTTGAACCATGGTAACACCTACAAGGGTGATTAGAGGCCACCCCAAAAGCCTCTATCCCTCTCAGAGAGCCTGTTATGCTACCGAGAGTATTCCGCCCGCACAGCAGAGCCTCACAAGCTATCTGTTGTGTATTCGATATGCCAAAACCAGTAATTACAATGGGTCTCGTGCCCCTGACCCTGAAGGCATTACCAATATGGCAGCATTGAGAAGGATGAGAAAAAAGAGGCCGATAAAATCTCAAGGCCAAACTAGGCTGCCACAACAAAGGAACACAAAAATGATCGTCTGTACTTTCAATGCACGTACGCTAGCATCAGATGCATCCATCGAGGACCTGATGGTACAAGCGCGAAAGATCAAGTACGACATCATTGGTCTGACTGAGACAAGAAGGCACCAATCTCATCATGCTGTTTTCGACACTGGAGAAGAATTGTTTCTTGGAACATGCGATAAAAGAGGTATCGGAGGTGTCGGTGTCCTTGTCAACACAAACTTGGCCATGAGCATTGATTCATTCGAATGCCTAACAACCCGAATCGGACATTTACATTTGAATAGATGTGGCTCACTGCCGGCAGTTTTTATCTTCGTTGTCTAAGCACCAACACCCAATTATGATGAAGGAGAAATTGAGAAGTTCTACATGGAGCTGGAGAAGTTCTATAAAGAAGACCACACCTTCTACAAGATCATTGTGGGTGATTTTAATGCCAAGATAGGACTTAGAAGATCAGCCGAAGAACTTCACATTGGGACCCATGGCCTAGAATGGAATGAACAGGGTGAAAGACTGTCTGAGTTCATCATGTTGACCAAGACCATCCATGGTAACTCAAGATTCCAGAAGACCAAATCTAAATGTTGGACATGGGAGTCTCCCGGTGGACGATTCCACAATGAAATACACCACATCATATTCAATCAACGGTTTTGCCTGACCGATGTCGCTGTTGTCCCAAAATTATGAATGGGATCGGACCACCGTCTCCTTCATGCAAAATTCTACTTCACAGAGTGGGGAGAAAGGGCTGCAAAGTTTCAGAAGAGAACTCCCAGAACGACCACCAACTGGGAGCTCTTTGGCACTATTGCGACAACATGGGAAGATGCCATTGTTGATAACATTGATGAGGAATACGATTGACTGGTTCAGCACCTCCATGATTATGTGAGGAACGCCAAGAGAGAGATAGCCACAAAAATATTTTAATATGTGTAAGTAATGGAAGTCCGGAAATCTTATTTAATGCTAGTTCTTCTATTCTTGAAGTAGTTCTTTGTTTGATTCCTTGACGGCAGGGTGAGAACAAGTATTTGAGAGTTTTTCTTCCTTCTTTTCTCCTTATCACTTCCTCTGTGTCTACAACCTCTAAATTCCAAAACTGTATTGCCAATTAAGGATCCCACACAGTAGAGTACCATGTCCTCACACAATGCAGGTGAATTCACATGTCATTCTTATCATAAAACCACTGTATCACTGTATCACTGTCATCCCGAGGGCTCCAGTAACGTCTCTATTCCTCCCAGCCCTGAGATTTTAGCAGCCTCTTCTTATTCGTCTTTTCCCAACAATTGGAGGCTCTTTCAGGGTCCGGGGAATGAGACCTGTTGTCATTACTGTATTTGGCATAACAAATATGCCATGGGGAGCTTGCCAGGCTCTGTCCGTGCAGGCAGGATACTCTCAGTAGCTTGCCGGGCTCTCTGAGAGGCACATATTTATATATTTTTCTCTATGATTTGTTGCCTACTATCTGAACCCCATCAGATATGGTGTAGTAATTGTGGAAAATGGGTAGAAAGTGTCTTATAATGTGTCGCGGGGGCAGCAAAAGTGGCCTGGATCATGGCAGTGGTTGGGTAGAAGAAGTCTGCTGCCAAGGCTGGGTCACTTGGGGCGGGGAGGGCGTTCACCCACCCCATAGTCTGGCGTGGAGTCTGGTGGCATGGTTCCCAGAACCATGCCACCATTTTATACTCATTTTATATTCCCATCTGGGAGAAGCATCTGAGTTTTGGAGGGTTGCAATGAGGAGATTATCTGGTGCCTGTAGGGTGCGGCTTATGGGTGTGATCCCAGAGTCACCAGAGACTGGGGAAGAAGAGTCCAGGATCCAAGGTCACGAAGATCTGCACTATCTGGGTTTCGTGGGACTTCACTCATGTGTGAGGCTCGGCCTGAGCATCTGAAAAGTGGCCTGGAGCATGGAGGTGGTTGGGTAGTGGAGGTCAACTGAACTCACATATCATTCTTATCATCCTAAAACCACAAAAATAATTCTATGTTGTTCTAGATATCTTCCTCCCTTTCTTTTATGATCCAGATTTGAGGCTTCTGACAGACCTAAAAAAAGGCTAATTCTTGGAATATTTGTCTTCAGACTTTATCTGCCCATGCTTGAGGAGTTATTAATCATGGATGTTAAGATCTCAGGTATTAAATAGACACAAAGAGAAGAGAACATCAGGTCTAAGTGTGTGACTCACCTTCTGCCAAACTTACATGTCTTCTGGGAGCGACTGCAGTAGGCTGTTCTTCTATTGAACTTCCCAGCAGAGATGAGAGGGAGCAAGGGTTTGTGAACAGAATTTTTCCGTCTTAACTTAAGTGTTCCTAAGGGTCTTTCAGGTCTGCATTACAAACCTTATAAAGACACTCATAAATTTTCTTGATTTTATGTGAATTTTTATTTTGTATAAATGTGCAATTAATAAATATAACAAAGCACAAATAAAAATCAACATGGCTGAAGCAGACTAAGATTTAGAGGAAGATAGTAAAGAAAAGTAAGAATGTAAGGCATATTTTCTGGATTGCTGCTAAAGATCTTTAGATTTTATCCTAGGTGAAACAGGATCTGAAGCAGAGGCATGACACAACTTATTTTATGATTCAAGCCAACTTAGCAGGAACCCATGATATAGTTCAGTAGCTAAAATTCTTATTTTGCAAAGATGAGGTTTGTATGTTTGATCCCTGATGCTATCACATGTGCTGAGTACAATCCTGGAAGCTCTGCTTTCAGAAATCCCAGGTAGTAATTTCTGATTGTGCAAGGTTTGTGCAAGCACTACAACTAAACCATAAGATTATAAGCACTGTGGCCAAGAGTATCATCTCAGGAGAATACTATGTGAGCACCCAGAAACCCCTGGGTAATCAAATGTGTGAGGACTGCCAGCAAGTGTGTATATAATCTGGCTGGGCACTGAAACAGCATCAAGAATCGAGACAAGAAAGGGAATGGGCGCGGGGGAGGGGGGGGGAGAGTGAAGGACAAAGGAGAATAGGTTGTAGAGGGCAACAGCAAAGGGAAATCCTGTTGAGATTATGAAAACATCTAGGAAGTCTTAATGACATGAACCAGAGCAGAAAACTGCTGAGAAGTGGTCAAATTCTTAAGATGCATGAGGGGAAGGAAGATCAAACCTTAACAAAGGTGCAGATAACAGTATAACCAATCCTCCCTAAATACCGTTCCATTTTCAATAATTCACCTAGCAGGACAGAGAGATAGTACAGTGGGTAGAGCACTTGTCTTGCACATGGCTTACCCAGATTTAATCCCTGGTACCACATATGGTTCCCCCAATTCTAAAAACATCAGCAAAGACAGGACATAGGAGAACTGACAGCATTACTAACCTTTTAAAAATCAATTTGGAAGTTATAAAACATGTAATCCAACAAGACCAGAACACTTTATGTTCGGATACAAGAAATACGTTATATTCTGGTCAGTAAAATAAATCTTAATCTTAATAAATTTAAAAGAATTCAAATCCACAAAATAGCACTGTAGCACTGTCCTCCCATTGTATAATATAATTGATAATATATTACAATTATCATATTATATATTATATAGTATATACAATTATCATATTATAATATATTATATAATATATAATTATACTCATTGTAATTATAATATTTAGTTATATATTATATTATATAAATATTATATATATAATATTTAGTTATATATTATAATTACAATGATTATAATTATAATATATAATTATATAATATATATTGCTCTGGCCCATGTTCATTAATAGAGCAGTTTTTTCATTTTTTTTGCAATTTTTATATATTTTATAGGGCTGGAGCGATAACACAGTGGGAAGGGCTTTTGCCTTGCACACAGCCCACCCACTGATCCGAGTTAGATTCCTCCGCCCCTCTTGGAGAGCCTGGCAAGCTACCGAGAGTATCTCACCTGCTCGGCAAAGCCTGGCAAGGTACCCATGATGTATTTGATATGCCAAATACAGTAACAACAAGTCTCACAATGGAGACATTACTGGGCCCGCTCAAGCAAATTGATGAACAACGGGAGGACAGTGCTACCTTTGGATAACATATTAAAAAAATAAGTGGTGAGTACCTGCTTGTTGTTTTTTTCTGCCCTTCTACTCCTAGGAACAGTGAGAGCTGCACTGACAGTAAACTGTGGACACATAGCAAGAGCCAGGTCTTTAATTCCTACCTCTCGGACATCAGCCCATGTTACTCCCAGTTTTCAACTCTCACCTGAGAAGGCTAACTTAATGAGTATAAGACTCCTGTTCCTAATTCAGACCCAGTATTGAATTTTTAAAATTTTTGGTCATACGTGGCGATGCTCAGGGTCAGGGTTGAATCCTGACTCTGTACTCAGAAATCACTCCTGACCATGCTAGGGGATATGGGATGCTGGGGATTCAACTCGAGTCAGCCACTTATAAGGCAAGCATCTACCTGCTGTGCTTTATGTCCCTATTATTAAAGAATCAACAGCATTTGACCCTGTCTTGACCTATTATTTCTCACACAGATTTAGTCTATGTTTAGTCTTCATTCTCTCTGCTCTCACCACTGCCAGACATGCTCCATATAGAGAAAAGTGAAAAGACAGATGTATAACAGAGAAAATGATTAAAGTTCTTCTTTAAAATTAATTCTTTCTTTGAAATTAGGCTCTCTTTGATTTGATTAGTGAGTGTAGTTTGGAAATGAAGGAGTTTATTTAATCAATCTTCTGAGACCTCAGTCAGCATTATTGATTTAGAATTACAGGCAAAGAAATTGAGGTGTAGTTTGTATTCTAAGGACATTATAGTAATTCTGTCATTATCCATACACACTAACACTATTGTATTAGTATATTATTCCATAAATACATTTTTAGTGGATTTGTTCATTGCCATGGTTAATAGTACTAATGATGTAGGTTACTAAAGAAAATTTCCAGGGCAGAGTGATACACAGTGATAGTACATCCTATGGGTAGGGTGCTCGTTTTGAATTTGATGAAAGCCTTCTCATACCCATGGACAACTTGGGTTCAATACCCTGGCATCCTATTTGGTTCCCTGAGTACTGCCAGTGCAGAGTGCAGAACCCACAAACATACAAAGAAATAAAGAAACCCCAACTCAAGAAAAGAAAAAAAGTTAGATCATAAGTATTTTTTTAAAAACATATCTGTTATTGTGGAGTTCATGCCCAATTAAATCAGTCTAATCAATGGCTGAATAAATAGCAATACTTTCATTCACTGTATCACTGTCATCCTGTTGTTTATTGATTGCCTCGAGCAGGCACCAGTAACGTCTCCTTCATCCTAGACTGAGATTTTAGAAAGTGTCACATTTGAGGCTGTTTCAGAGTCAGGAGAATGACACCCATCATTGTTACTGGTTTTTGGCATATTGAATATGCCAAGAGGAGTTTGCCAAACTCTGCCGTGTGGGCAGGATACTTTTGGTAGCCTGCCAGGTTCTCCAGAGTAAGAACAAGATAATAAGGTGTTGCGTGGCCGCAAATGTGGCCGCACGCTTCCGGGAGCTGGGTTTTATAGTCTCTGGATCTTGGCCGTTGATGGGATTACACGACACCGGGGGCAGTTGGTGGGTGTTACGCCTTCATACTGAAAGATGGGGGGGTCTGGGTAGAGGAGGCCCAGACCCAATCCGAGCAGGCTTGGAGATCTACACCCCAGGTCCCGCACACCTGGGTTCCTCTGTGGGTTCCTTCATGCGTGAGTCTCATCTGAACGTGTGGAGAATGGTTTAAAGCAGGACTGTGGCTGGAACCGGAGGTCTTTAGCTGCTGGGACTCTGCTCGGGGTGGGGAGGGAAACTCAACCCAACCTCCTCTAAGGGGCCCCAGTGAGGACAGCCAGGTGCGAAGGCAGGAGACTCTGCGCTGTTCTCTTTCAGGAGTTGGGTTTCATAGTCTCTGTGTCTTGGCCGTTGATGGGATTACATGGTGCCGGGGGCAGTTGGTAGTGTAAAGTCTGAATTAAAATAAAAAACCTCTACATTAAAATTAAAAAAACATATCTGTTATGAGCATTTATAATGGGAGAACACTGATTAAATTCAAATCTTTGAAAAGTAGGACTGTATCTATTACAAATTGTCATTTATTTCTTGTCTGAACTTTTGTATAATTGCTTTTAATTTCCTCTAATGAAACTGTGGAAATAGAGAGTCAGAATGTGAAATTGGAAAAAGATAAAGCTTTTAAAAAACCATCACCTTGAAATTAAATCTCTCTAGTCATCAAGTTCAGGGACAAGATAATTAGGAATGTTTGACAACTGAAGAATAGCAAGAGTTCATCTGGTTATGAGAGGCCAACAACCCTGCTAAGGGGATCTCCAGAGAATCACCAATGACCCACAGATGAGTTTCTGAGTAAATTTCCATAATTACATTCAAATTATGCATCAGTATGAGAAGGTTTTCATCAAATTCAAACACAGGTTTTGTGTACTTCTTAGGAATTATCAAGTGTGTAATGCAGGTGAGGGGTAGAGGAATTCTGTAGCCTGGGGTCCAACTAAATCACAGTCAGAACAGAAGTTCTGAGAGAAATGCAGTTTCTGGTCCTCATTGTCCTGATGATGAAAGCTCCTGTTCTAATACTAACATTTCCACAAGGGATGCTTAAGTCTGCACCAATGGAAAAGTACCAAGAGGACTTGTCTTGTGGGAGCAGCTGTTATTCCCAGATTATCTCAACAAACCCTGATCAGTCCACATGACTGATGCAGAATCATCTCCCCTTAAAATATATATACTCTACTGCCTCCTCAGAGCAGTGCTGAGGATGCAGACATCTATACGTGTGCCCTAGTAAACTTCTGCTTGATTATTCAGACTTTGGCTAATTATTTTACCAAACTAGATTCAGTACCAGTAATATTTCTAATGCTCTATATGGAGAATCGTGCTCACCTGAATGAATTATCATTCTGACTTCTTTATCCATATGTTCAACATCTTTTTCTCCTTTCCCTGGGAGTTTACACCTACTACCTAAAATTGAGGTATTCTGGCCACTGTGACTCTAGTTGAAGCCAAAGTTCAGGGGTTTGAATCTAAAATCCACCATGACCATATCCAGCATCTTTAGAGAACTGTTTGTTCTCCAGAGATAGGTTATTTTTATGATTCTTCACTAAAACTGTAAGAACTTGGATCAGAATGAAATCCAAAGTTTTGCAGTTTGTGTCTGATTATCCTACAAGACCCACATAAGTGACCCACAGACCTTTCTACTCTGCTATTTCTTAGAGACTAACCAGACCACAAAGTGATTCACGGTTCTTCCATCAGTAGGTGTTACTATTAGAATCATCTTTGGAAGAATAGCTTCTGTTGATGGATGGACTTTCAGGAGTCAGCATATAGAAGGATATGTTGGGTGCTCATTTTCCTCTCCCATCAGTTTTCTCAGGTTGGTATACCACTTTGGCCTCCCAAAGTCACAGTCATGGGTCCTCCTGGGGATGGTTATGAGTATTCCTGACTTAAAGTGTCCATTTTTTATCATGAAATAATATGTTGATTCCCCCAAAATCCTGCTTAATATTTCCTCCTTTTGGAAAAAAACATGATTTTTTTTGTGATACAGTATGGAATTGTACAAATTATTAGGATTTCTGGTCCTGAGATGGAACTTGAATTTTTAACAGCATTTTGGCAGTTCTAACATTCTAACAGCTGTTGCTAAATACATTGTATTCTGAAATACTCTCTATTCAGGTCTTTTTTTCCCCTCCAGTTCAACTGACATCTTTGAGAAAAATTCTATATGTACCTCATGAAATTTTCTGACAAATTTGATATCTTAGATGGCCCTTTAGTATCTATAAGTCCCCCAACATTTTATTATCCTTGTCTACCAGAACATCCAAAGACTTCTGCCCTTTCCTTTTAGCTCTCTCCTCTTCTTTTCTGCTCTCCCCCAGTTTTGGCTAACTTAAGAATTTGAAGTCATAAACCTAACTTTCAATCCAATGTGGCCAGCATCCTAAACATTATAGCTAGCAGAAGAATCGTATTTGGGCATTGACTCAAGGATACTAATGATTTCATGTTAAACAGCCTAGGGAATATCAAGTTATAGCAGAGTCAGTCCCAAATAATGATCCCAACTGGGACTACCAGATCAAGTCCCCTGACAGAGAAGGACAATTTAATTACATTCCTTTTAGAAAAAAAAACCCAAAATAGTGCATCACTAGGCCTGTCAATTATGAAAATTTTATGGGGAAGAAGTAGGACCCTGAAGAGAATATAGCCCTCTAAATTAGCTCAAGCTTAGTGCAAATATATTTTAAAAATATCCTTGATGACTCTTTGGTTTTAAAACACATGGTTATGTTCTTTGGATTTTTAGCTAGCCGAATGAGATCCTCAAATACTCTCTAGTTCTAAATCCTTATTCCCTACTCAGGTTACTGATTCCCTCTACCCAGTGGTCTTTAACTTTCTATTTATAAGATTTTTTATATGCTTACATTAAAATTTACAGTAATGGGGCCAGAGAGGTAGAATGACTGGTTTGGCACTTGTCTTGCATGTAGCCAATATGGGTTTGATCCCTGGCACTCCATGTGGTCACCTGATCCCCACCCAGAATGATCCCAGAGTGCAGATCCAGGAGGAATAAGCCCTGAGCATGGCAGGGTGTAGCCAAAACACAATAAATAAATAAATATATTTTTTAAAAATCCCGGTATCTTTTTGCTTTTACCTGGACTTACCCACACACCCAAATCATACTTAAACACCTGGAGATACTGACCCCAGTATACCAGGATTGTCCTCATCTTTTTAGATAGATCCTCCAGGATAAACCTCTAATGTTGGACATAGTTAAGCTCTTTAGTTAAGCTGATTTTGAGGTATTTGATCTTCTTAGGTACTATTGTGAATGAGATATTTCATTACTATCTCTATCTTCTGTTTCATTATTTGTATATATCTACATTATATATATATATATATGAAAGACGTGGAATTTTGGGTATTGAGTATGTAACTTGACACTTTACTATACAAACCTATTGTTTCTGGGATCTTTTCTATAGAGTCTTTAGGATTTTCTAAGTATAGAATTATGTCATCTGTACATAATTATAGCTTGACTTCTTCCTTTCCTATCTGGATGCTGGTGATATATTTTTCTTGCCTAAGTGCTATGGCAAGTACTTCCAGTACTATATTTAGCAGAAGTGGTGAGAGTGGGCAAACTTGTCTTGCTCCCTATCCTAGAGGGAAGGCTATTTGTTTTTCCCCTTTGAGTATAATGCTTGCTATGGACTTGTGGCAGAGGCTTTGACTATATTGAGTAAAATTCCCTTGATTCCCCTTTTGCTGAGAGTTTTTATCATAAATGGGTACTTGATCTTGTCAAATGCCTTCTCTACATCTATTGATATGATCATATGTTTTTTATCTTTCCTTTTATTAACATGATGTACTAAGTTGATTGATTTGCAAGTGTTGAACCCATCCTTGCATCCTTGCATGCCCAAGATGAATCCTATTTTTTGATGAGTCATTGAATTCTATTTGCTAGTATTTTGTTGAGGATCTTTGTGTCTGTATTCATTAGGGATATAAGCCTATAATTCTCTATTTTTGTGGTGTCTCTGTCCGCTTTTGGTATGAGGATGAAATTTGCCTTATAGAAACTGTTTGGAACTGCTTCTGTTTCTTCAATTTCTTGGAAAAGCTTGAATATGATTGGCAGTAGGTCCTCTTTAAAGGTTTGGAAAAATTCACTAGTGAATCCATCTTATCCAGGGCCTTTGTTTTTTCAGAGACTCTTTATTACTATTTCAATTTATTTGATTATGACTGGTCTGTTCAGGTATTCCAAGTCTTCTTGAGTCAGCCTTGGGAGATCATAGGAGTCCAGGAATTTCTCCATTTCTCCAAGATTTTCTTGTTTTGTGGAATAAAGCTTCCCAAACTAAGTTCTGATTATACTATGAATTTCTGTAGTTTCTGTTGTGATGTCCCATTTTTTGTTTCTGATTCTGTTTATTAGGGTCTCTCTTTCTTTGTGAGTCTAGCTAGTATTTTATAAATCTTTTTTTTTCTTTCTGTGCTTTTGGGGTCACACCCAGGAATGCACAGGGGTTACTCCTGGCTCATGCACTCAGGGATTATTCCTGGCTGTTCTCAGGGGACCATATGGGATGCTGGGAATTGAACCCAGGTCTGCCATGTGCAAGGTGAACACTGTACCCACTGTGCTATCACTCCAGTCCCTAAATATATTTTTTTCTTTTTCTCAAAGAACCAGCTCTTGGTTTCATTTATCTTTCAAATTGTTTTCTAGGCTTCCAGCTCATTAATTTCTGCTCTAAGATTTATTATTTCCTTCCTCCTGTGTGTTTTGGGCTCCTTTCGTTGGGAAATTTCCAACATCTTCAGCAGTGAGGTTAAGCTACTTATATGGGCTCAATCTTCCTTCTTAAGAAATCTTTTCAGACCTATAAACTTTCCTCTTAACACTGCTTTTGCTTTGTCTCTTAAGTGCTGGTAACATGTCTTTATTCTCACTTTTTTTGTCCTGGAATTTTGATATCCCCTTTGATTTCCTCTCTAAGCAAATGGTTGTTCAGTAGTGAGCTCTTTAGTTTCCAGGTATTTGATTTGATTTTCTGTTTGTGTGTGTGACTCACTTCTATTTTCAATGCATCATAGTCTGAAAAGATCATTGATACAATTTCTATTCTCTTAAATTTATGGGAATAAGATTTGTGGTCCAGCATGTGGTCTATATTGGAGAATATCCCATATGCATTTAAGAAG
Source organism: Sorex fumeus (assembly GCF_029834395.1). Taxonomy (NCBI): domain Eukaryota; kingdom Metazoa; phylum Chordata; class Mammalia; order Eulipotyphla; family Soricidae; genus Sorex; species Sorex fumeus. Next base: position 3,836,167 of record NW_026606078.1, on the reverse strand, counting down.
AATGAATATTCATCTTTGAGGGGATGAAATATCATATATATGTATATATACACATATACATACATATATGTGTATACACAAATATATATATACTAGACCCCTATCTTCCATTTCTTCCCTCAGAAAAAGTATGTCCTTATGGAGTTTGAGTCTAGTTGATCTATCAAGAGGTGAAAAAGCACGGTTGAAATCTCCAACTATTATTGTGTGGCTATTAATGTCTTTCTTCAAGTCTATGAGCAGTCATTTTAAGTATTTTGCTCATTCCTCATTAGGTGAATATCCATTTAAGAGTGTGAGTTAACCTGATGTATGAATCCTTTGATCATTAACACATTTCCTTCATTGTTTCTTGTAAAATTCTTCAGTCTGAAGTCTATGCATTCTGATACTATAATGGCCACTCCAGCTTTCTTGAGGCAGTTGTTTACTTGTAGAATAGTTTTCCATCCTTGCACTTTGAGTCTGTGTTTGCTCTGAATGTTCAGATGAGTTTCTTTATTTAAAATTTTTTATTAGTGACACATCATGAGGTACAGTTGCAGACTTACAAATTTTTGTGCTTGGGTTTCAGTTATACAATGATCGAGTACCCATTCCTTCACTGGTGCCAATTCTCCACCACTGTTCCCAGTGTCCCTCCCTCTCCCCCCGCCCCAGCCAAACCTGCCTCTGTGGCAGGGCATTCCCTTTTGTTCTATCTCTCCTTTTGGGTGCTGTAGTTTGCAAAAGAGTTATTGAGTGGCAATCATGTTTGGTCTATAGTCTACTCTCAGCACACTTCTCCCATTCTGGGAGGATTCTCCCAACACTCTTTTTTTTCCTTAAATTTTTATTAGTAAAACACCCTGAGGTACAGTTGTAGACTTACAAATTTTTGTGCTTGGGTTTCAGTTATACAATGATCGAATACCCATCCCTCAGCCAGTGCCCATTCTCAACCACCACCAGGCCTAGTATCCCTCCCACCCCCTTTCCCCCATCCCACCCTACCACTGTGGCAGGGCATTCCCTTTTGTTATCTCTCTCCTTTTGAGTGCTGTGGTTTACAAAAGAGACATTGAGTGGCAATCTTGTTCAGACTATAGCCTTCTCTCATCATGCATTTCCCATCCTGAGAGGAACCTCCCAACACCCTTTATTTGGTGCTCCCTTCTCTATCTGAGCTGCCTTTTCCCCAAGTGTGTGCGGCTGTACTCAAAACCATGGAGTAATCCTCCTGGTACTTATCTCGGCTATTCTTGGGTGTTTGTCTCCTAGAACAAAAGCAACCAGTGCTGGCGTGGATGTGGCGAGAAAGGGACCCTCCTTCACTGCTGGTGGGAATGCCGACTGGTTCAGCCCTTCTGGAAAGCAGTATGGACGATCCTCCCAACACTCTTTATTTGGTACTTCCTTCTCTATCTGAGCTGTCTCTCCCCTAGCATGAGCGGCTGGCCTCCAAGCCATGGAGTAAACCTCCTGGTACTTATCTTCACTATTCTTGGGTATTAGTCTCCCATTTTGTTACTTTATGTTCCCCAATGAATGCAATCTTTCTATGTCTGTCCCTCTCTTTCTGACTTATTTCACTTAGCATGATACATTCCACATAGTACCACTTGTACGTAAATTTTATGACTTCATCTTTTCTAACAGCTACATAGTACTCCATTGTGTAGATGTACCAAAGTTTCTTTAACCAGTCATCTGTTCTCGGGCACTCAGGTTTTTCCAGATTCTGGCTTGTAAACAGTGCAGCAATGAACATAGAAGTGCAGATGTCTCTTCAACTATACTTTTTTGCCTCTCTGGGCCATTGATCTCAGCAGTGCTATTGCTGGGTCAAATAGGAGCTCAATTTATAATTTTTTGAGAATCGTCCATACTGTTTTTCAAAAGGGCTGAACTGTCGACATTCCCACCAGCAATGAAGGAGGGTCCCTTTCTCTCCATATCTGCGCCAACACAGGTTGCTTTTGTACTTTTGGATGTGGGCCAGTCTCTGTATGTGAGATGATATCTCATTGTTGTTTTGATCTGCATCTCCCTGATGATTAATGATATAGAGCATTTTCTCATGTGCCTTTTTGCCATCCAGATTTCTTGTTTGAGAAAGTTTCTGTTCAAAACATTGCCCTATTTTTTGATGGGGTTGGATGTTTTCTTCTTTTGGAGTTCAACCAGTACTTAGTATATCCTTGATATCAACCCCTTGTTGAATGGGTATTGGGTAAATATCCTTTCCCATTCTGTAGACTATCTTTGTATTTTGTTAACTGTTTCTTTTGAGATGCAGAAGCTTCTAAATTTAAGATAAGCCCATTTTTCTATCTCTGTTTTCACTTGCTTGGCCAGTTGTGTGACATCTTTGTAGATATCATTAGCTTCAATATCATGGAGGGTTTTGCCAACTTGTCTTTAATGTATCTTATGGATTCCGGTCTGATGTTGAAGTCTTTAATACATTTTGATCTTACTTTTGTACATGGTGTTAGGCAGATCTCTGAGCTCATTTTTTTGGCACATAGTTGTCCAGTAGACTATAGACCAAACATGATTGCCACTCAATACCTCTTTTGCAAACTACAGCACCCAAAAGGAGAGATAGAACAGAAGGGAATGCCCTGCCACAGAGGCAGGTACGGGTGGGCGGGGGGGGGAGGGTGGACACTGGGATCAGTGGTGGAGAATTCGCACTGGTGGAGGAAGGGGTACTCGATCATTGTATAACTGAAACCCAGCACAATTTATTAAAGACTTTTTCCTTGCTCCACTTCACATTTCTTGCTCCATTATCAAAGATTAGATGATCATGTATGTGTGGAAGGAGATGTCAGTATATTCAAACCTGTTCCATTGGTCTGCAGTTCTGCCTTTGTTTCCATACTATGCTGTTTTAATTAGTACTGCTTTGTAGTAGAGTTTGAAGTTAGGTAAGTTGATTCCTCCCATTTTCTTTTCCCCAAGAATAGCTTTAGCTATTCGTTGGGGATTATTGTTCCATATGAATTTCAGGAGTATTTGCTCCATTTCATTGAAGAATGTCATGGGTATCATTATAGGGATCACATTGAATTGTACAGTGCTTTGGGAAGTATTGACATTTTAACAATGTTAATTCTCCCCATCCATGAGCAGAGGATATTTTTCCATTTTATTGTGTCTTTTTTATTTCCTGAAGTAGCATTTTGTAGCTTTCTTTGTACAAGTTCTTTACTTCCTTAGTTGAGCTGATTCTTAGGTACTTGATTTCCTGGGGCACAACTGTGAACAGGATTGTTTTTTTCATGTTACTTTTTTCTCTCTCACTATTTGCGTATAGGAAAGCCATGGACTTTTGAGTATTGCTTTTATAGCCTGCAACTTTACTATACGAGTCTATTGTTTCTAGGAGTTTCTTGGTAGAGGTTTTAGGGTTCATTAAGTATTGTATCATATCATCTGCGAATAGTGAGAGCTTGATTTCTTCCTTTCCTACCTGGATGCCCTTAATATCTTTTTCTTGCCTAATCACTATTGCAAATATTTCCAGTACTATATTGAACAGCAGTGGAGAGAGTGGGCATCCTAGTCTCATCCCTGATCTTAGGGGGAAGGCTCTCAGTTTTTCCCCATTGAGGATGATGCTTGCTGTAGGCTTGTGGTAGATGGTTTTAACTATATTAAGGAAAGTCCCCTCTATATCAATTTTGGCAAGGGCTTTCATCATAAATGGGTGCTGGATCTTGTCAAATGCTTTCTCTGCATCTATTCTTATCATCATATTTTTTATCTTTCCTTTTTTTGATATGATGGATTATGTTGATTGATTTCAGAGTGTTAAACCAGCCTTGTATCCCCGGGATGAATCCCACTTGGTCATGGTGTATGATCTTTTTGATGAGTTGTTGGATTCTATTTGCTAGTATTTTGTTGAGAATCTTTGCATCTGTGTTCATCAGGGATATCACCCTGTAGTTTTCTTTTCTTGTGGTGTCTTTGTTTCCTTTTAGTATTAGAGAGATATGGGCTTCATAGAAACTGTTTAGGAGAGTTTCTGTTTCTTCAATTTCCTGGAAAAGCTTGAGAAGAACTGGCAATAGGTCCCCTTTATTTGTTTGGAAAAATTCGCTAGTGAATCCATCTGGACTTGGGCTTTAGTTTTTGGGAAGAGTTTGATTACAGTTTCAATTTCTTTGGTGTTAATAGTAGTATTCAGGTACTCTATATCTTCTTGATTCAGCATTGGGAGATTATAGGAATCCAGGAATTTATCCATTTCTTCTAGGTTCTCTTGTTTCATGTCATACAGACTTTCAAAGTAGTCTCTGATGATCTTTTGAATTTCTTAGGTTTCTGTTGTGATATTCCCCTTCTCATTTCTGATTTGGTTTATTAGGGTTCTCACTATCTTTCTTTTTTGTGAGTATTGCTAGTGTTTTATCTATCTTGTTTATTTTCTTGAAGAACCAACTCTTGGTTTCATTGATCTTTAGGATTGTTTTCTTGGTTTCCATATTGTTGATTTATGCTCTAGGTTTTATTATCTCTTTCCTTCTGCCTGATTTGGGCTCCTTTTGTTGATCCTTCTCTCTAAGCTCTTGAGCTGTGAAGTCTGGTTGTTTATGTGGGCCCTTTCTTCCTTCCTGAGAAACGCTTGCAGAGGTATAAATTTTCCCCTTAAAACGACTTTAGCTGTGTCCCATAGGTTCTGGTAGCTCGTGTCTTCATTCTCATTTTTTTCCTGGTAGCTTTTGATTTTGTCCTTGACCTCCTTCTGACCCACTCATTGTTCAACATTGAGTTGTTTGATTTCCAGGGGTTTGATTTGGTTCTCCGTTTTTCTTTGTGATTCACTTCTATTCTCAGTGCACCATTTTCTGAGAAGATTGTTGATACTATTTCTATCTTCCTGTTTCGATTTAGATATGTTCTGTGTCCTGACACATGGTCTATTTTAGAAAATGTTCCGTGCGCACTGGAGAATAATGTGTATTCTTTCTTTTTGGAGTGTAAATCCCTGTATAGGTCTCTAAGCCCTCGCTTTTCTATTTCTTCCTTCAAAGCCAATGTTTCCTTGCTGAGTTTTGTACTTGTTAATCTATCCAGAGGTGATAGGCGGTGTTGAAGCCTTCGACTACTATTGTGTTGCTAGCCATATCCTCCTTAAAATATTTAGCATCTGTTTTATATGTTTAGGTGTTCCTTCAGTAGGTGCGTATACATTTAAGAGTGTAATTTCTTCCTGTTATAATTATCCCTTGATGAATAGAAAATGGCCTTTTCTGTCCCTTCTATCTTTTTCAACCTGAAATTGATGTTGTCAGATACTAGAATGGCCACTCCAATTTTTGTTTTTTATTTTTTATGTTATTTTTTTTAGTGAATCACCATGAGGTATAGTTGTAGATTTACAATTTTTTGTGCTTGGGTTTTGATTACACAATGATCAGATACCCATCCCTCCACCAGTGCCCATTTTCCACCACCATGGATAATATCCCCCCCACCCTCATCACCCCATTCACCCTGTCTCTGTGGCAGGGCAATCCCCTGTGTTCTCTCTCTCCTTTTGGGTGTTGTGGTCTGCAAAAGAGGCATTAAGTGGCAAACATGTTCAGTCCATTGTCTACTTTCGACATGCATCTCCCCTCCTGGAAGGATCCTCCAAACACCCTTTATTTGGTGCTCCCTTCTCTATCTGAGCTGCCCTTTCATCTAGAATGCCTGGCTGGCCACTAAGCTATGGAGTAATCCTCCTGGTGTTGATCTCAGCTATTCTTGGGTATTAATCTCATATTTTGTGACTTTATATCCCCCCAGATGAATGCAATCTTTCTATGTCTATCCCTCTCTTTCTGACTCATTTCGCTTAGCATGATACTTTCCATGTTGTACCACTTGTATGTAAATTTCATGACTTCATCTTTTCTAAGAGCTACTTAGTACTCCATTGTGTAGATGTACCAAAGTTTCTTTAACCAGTCATCTGTTCTTGGGCATTCAGGTTTCTTCCAGTTTCTGGCTATTGTAAAGAGTGCTGCAATGAACAAACAAGTGCAGATGTCACTTCGACTACACATTTTTGCCTCTCTGGGATATATTCCCAGGAGTGGTATTGCTGGGTCAAATGGGAGCTCAATTTCTAATTTTTTGAGAATCGTCCATACTGTTTTCCAGAAGGGCTGAACCAATCGACATTCCCACCAAGAGTGAAGGAGTGTCCCTTTCTCACCACATCCGCGCTAGCATCGGTTGCTTTTGTTCTTTTGAATGTGGGCCAGTCTCTGAGGTGTGAGATGGTATCTCATTGTGGTTTTGATCTGCATCTCCCTGATGATTAATGATGTAGAGCATTTTCTCATGTGCTTTTTTGCCATTCGGATTTCTTCTTTGAGAAAGTTTCTGTTCATTTCATTGCCGCATTTGTGGATGGGGTTGGATGTTTTCTTCTTGTGGAGTTTGACCAGTATTTTGTATATCCTGGATATCAACCCCTTGTCAGATGTGTATTCGGCGAATATTCTTTCCCATTCTGTAGACTGTCTTTGTATTATGGTCACTGTTTCTTTGGAGGTGCAGAAGCTTCTTAGTTTAAGATAGTCCCATTTATCTATCTCTGTTTTCACTTGCTTGGCCAGTGGAGTGGCATCTTTGAAGATACCATTAGCTTCAATGTCATGGAGGGTTTTGCCAACTTTGTCTTCAGTATACCTTATGGTTTCTGGTCTGATGTTGAGGTCTTTAATCCATTTTGATCTTACTTTTGTACATATGTTAGGCAGAGTTCTGAGCCCATATTTTTGCATGTAGCTGTCCAGCTCTGCCAGCACACTTTGTTAAAGAGGGTTTCCTTATTCCATTTCACATTACTTGCACCTTTATCAAAGATTAGATGAGCATATGATTAGAGGGGAGATGTCAGTGTATTCAACCCTATTCCACTGGTCTGCAGTTCTGCCTTTTTTCCAGTACCATGCTGTTTTGATTATTACTGCTTTGTAGTACAGTTTGAAGTTAGGGAGCTTGATTCCTCCCATTTTCTTTTTCCCAATAATTGCTTTAGCTATTCGTGGGGGCTTATTGTTCCATATCAATTTCAGGAGTGTTTGCTCCATTTCTTTGAAGAATGTCATGGGTATCCTTATAGGGATTGCATTGAATTTATACAATGCTTTCGGTAGTATTGTCATTTTGACAATGTTAAGTCTCCCGACCCATGAGCAGGGGATATCTTTCCATTTCTTCATGTCCTCTTTTATTTCCTGAAGTAGCATTTTGTAGTTTTCTTTGTACAGGTCCTTTACTTCCTTAGTTAAGCTGATTCCTAGGTACTTGATTTTCTGGGGAACAATTGTGAACAGGATTGTTTTTTTCATGTCGTTTTCTTCTCTCTCACTGTTTGCGTATAGGAAAGCCATGGACTTTTGGGTATTGATTTTATAGCCTGCAACTTTACTATACAAATCTATTGTTTCTAGGAGTTTTTTGGTGGAGGTTATTGGGTTCTCTAAGTAGAGTATCATATCATCTGCGAATAGTGAGAGCTTGATTTCTTCCTTTCCTACCTGAATGCCCTTAATATCTTTTTCTTGCCTAATCGCTATTGCAAGTACTTCCAGTACTATATTGAACAGCAGTGGAGAGAGTGGGCATCCTTTTCTCGTCCCTGATCTTAGAGGGAAGGCTCTCAGTTTTTCCCCATTGAGGATGATGCTTGCTGTAGGCTTGTAGGTAGATGGCTTTAATTATATTGAGGAAAGTCCCCTCTATACCCATTTTGGCTAGGGTTTTCATCATAAAGGGGTGCTGGATCTTGTCAAATGCTTTCTCTGCATCTATTGATATAATCATATTCTTTTTCTCTTTTCTGTTGTTGATATGATGCATTATGTTGATTGATTTCCGAATGTTGAACCATCCTTGCATCCCTGGGATGAATCCTACTTGGTCATGGTGTATGATGTTTTTGATGAGTAATTGGATTCTATTTGCTAATAGTTTGTTGAGGATCTTTGCATCTGTGTACATCAGGGATATCGGTCTGTAATTCTCTTTCTTTGTGGTATCTCTGTCTGCTTTTGGTATCAGTGTGATATTTGCTTCGTAGAAATTGTTCGGAAGTGTTTTTGATATTTCAATTTCGTGGAAAAGCTTAAAGATCATCGGGAGTAAATTCTCTTTAAAGATTTGGAAGAATTCACTAGTGAATACATCGGGGCCAGGACTTTTGTTCTTGGGGAGACTCTTTAATTACCATTTCAATTTCTTTGATGGTGTTATGTCTGTTCAGGTATTCCAGGTCTTCTTGGTTCAGCCTTGGGAGTCTGTAGGAGTCTAGAAATTTATCCACTTCCTCCAGGTTTTGATGTTCTGTGGCATAAAGCTTCTCAAAGTATTCCCTGAGGATCCTTTGAATTTCTGTACTTTTTGTTGTAATGGCCTGCTTTTAGTTTCTGTTTCGGTTTATTAGGGTTTTCTCTCTCCATTTCTTTGTGAGTTTTGCTAGAGGCTTATCGATCTTGTTAATTTTCTCGAAGAACCAGCTCTTGGTTTCATTGATCTTTCGGATTGTTTTTTGGGTTTCCATCTCGTTAATCTCTGCTCTGAGTTTTATTATTTCCTTTCTCCTGTTCGGGTTGTGCTCCTTTTTTGGTCCTTCTCCATGCTCTTACGCTGTGAGGTTAGGTGACTTATGTGTGCTCGCTCCTCCTTCCTGAGGAATGCTTGTAGAGCTATAAACTTTCCTCTTAATACAGCTTTTGCTGTTTCCCATAAGTTTTGGTAACTTGTGTTCTCATTTTCATTCGTTTCTAGGAATCTTTTGATTTCCTCTTTGATTTCCTGTCTAAGCCACTCGTTGTTCAATAGCGCACTGTTTAATTTCCAGGTGTTTGATTTAGTTTTCTGCTTTTGTGTGTGATTTACTTCTAATTTCAGCGCATTATGGTCTGAGAAGATTGTTGATACAATCTCTATCTTCTTAATTTTATGGAGGCATGTTTTGTGGCTCAGCATGTGGTCTATCTTGGAGAATGTTCCATGTACGCTTGAGAAGAACGTTTATTCAGCTTTTTGTGGATGAAGTGTCCTGTATATATCTACTAAGTCCCTTTCTCCCATTGTTTCCCTCAGATGAAGTATGTCCTTGCTAAGCTTGAGTCTGGTTGATCTATCAAGAGGTGACAAAGCGGTGTTGAAGTCTCCCACTAGTATTGTGTTGCTGTTGTTGTCTTTTTCCAAATCTATGAGTAGTTGTTTTAAGTACTTTGCTGGTCTCTCATTAGGTGCATATACATTTATTATTGTAAGTTCTTCCTGTTGTACAGATCCTTTGATCAATAGGAAATGGCCTTCACTGTCTCTTTTGACCTTCTTCACTCTGAAATCGATGTGGTCTGATATTAGGATGGCTACCCCAGCTTTTTTCTGGGAGCTGTTTGCTTGTAGGATTGTTTTCCAGCCTTTGAGTCTGAGTCTGTGTTTGCTTTGACTATTGAGGTGTGTTTCTTGAAGGCAGCAGAATGTTGGGTTCAATTTTCTAATCCATCCTGCCACTCTATGTCTTTTATTTGGTGTGTTTAGCCCATTAACATTGAGAGATATTATTGTTATGGGATTTTGTCCCAATGTTCTGTTGAAATTTGGTGTATTTGAGGGGCCTTTCTTGCCTTAAAGTAGCCCATTGAGTTGTTCTTGTAACCATTGTTTTGAGTCTATGAAGTTCCTGAGCTGTTGTTTGTCTGTGAAACTGTGTGTTGTTCCTTCTATTATGAATGAGAGTCTCGCTGGGTAAAGTATTTTTGGAGAGGCATTTATTTCATTGAGTTTTTTCACTATGTCCCACCACTGTTTTCGGGCCATGAGAGTTTCATCAGAAAAATCAGCTGTGAATTTTAAGGATGCTCCTTTGTAAGAGATTTCTTTTTTTGATCTTGCTGCTTTCAGAATTTTGTCTCTGTCTAAGGTTTTGGTCATTTTGATCAGAATGTGTCTTGGGGTATTTTTATTCGGATTTCTTCTAGCTGGTACCCTTCGGGCCTCCTGAATGTGGTCACAAGTTTTCTTCAGCTCTGGAAACGCTGTAGCAATGATGTCTTTGACAGTTTCTTCTTCATCAAGGTTTTCTTCCTGTCCCTCTGGGACTCCAATAATTCTTACGTTAGCCCTCTTGGCTTCATCGCGATCTTCTCTTGCCATCTGTTCCCAAATAGTGAGTCTCTTTTCCATTTTCTGCTCTTTCCTGGAGAGTCTCTGAACTTCATCTTCGAGCTCACTATTTCTGTTCTCAGCGGCTGTTACTCTGCTTTTGAGGCCTTCCACTGAGTTTTTCAATTCGCCTACCAGGTTTTTCAGGTCTGATATTTCCGATTGCATTTTCCTCATTTCTGCCTTCAAATCCTCTTGTCTTTTATTGCCATTGCTTTCCATTGTTTCTTTTAGTTCCCTAAGCATCCTAAGTAGCTCCCTTCTGAATTCCTTGTTAGAGAGGTTGTCTAACACTACAGTACTGTTGATGTCTTCCGGGCCTGCCTCTTCAATAAGAAAGTTTGGTGGGCTTTTGCGTTGCTTTACCATTGTGACAAGTGTGGTTTAATCCTTCACGTTCACTCTTACTATTCTGCTTGATATGCAGTGTGAGTTGAGATAGGCTTGTGAGTTATTGGCTACTGAGTTTCTAGTGGCTGAGCTAAAATAGAGAAGATTTCATCTAAGAAGGTACCTTATGGTTCCTAGGGCATATGTAGTGGGAGAATATTTCGCGGCCGCTAACGCCGCGAAAGGGTCCCTGCACTGGTCCTGTGCAGATCAGGGGAAAAAACCGGCTGTCCTATGAGATCGAGCTAGCTGCGCATGCCCAGAGAAAGTCCCAGGCCTTGGGGAAGGGCTGTACCTGAATGGAAGGGGAGATAGTTCGCAGAGTCCTTCAGCTTTGTTGCTGGGAGGTGGGCTCGGTTGACTCCAGTTTTTTTAGGAAGCCGTTTGCTTGCAGGATTGTTTTCCATCCTTTAACTTTGAGTCTGTGTTTGCTTTGACTATTCAGTTGAGTTTCTTGTAGGCAGCAGAATGTTGGGTTCTGTCTCAGAATCTATTTTGCCACTCTCTGTCTCTTTTTATTTATTTATTTATTTTTATTAAAATTTTTTTAATAGTGAGACATCATTTTGCTCGAGCGGGCCCAGTAACGTCTCCATTGGAGACTTTGTTGTTACTGTGTCTGGCATATCGAATACGTCATGGGGAGCTTGCCAGGCTCTGCTGTGCGGGCGAGATAGTCTCGGTAGCTTGCTGGGCTCATGAGGTACAGTTGCAGACTTACACATTTTTGTGCTTGGGTTTCAATTATACAATGATCAAACACCCATCCCTCCACCAGTGCCCATTTCCCACCACCACAGATCCCAGTATCCCTCGCACCCCCCCAGCCCCCCCCATCCCACCCTGTCTCTGTGGGTGTCTCTTAATTGGTGAATTTAGACCATTGATATTGAGCGAGATTATTGTTATGGGGTTTTGTGTCATCTTTCTGTAAGGGTCTGTTGTGCTTGTAGGGTTTTTATTGTCTTATAGTAACCCCTTTAGCCCTTCTTCTAGGTTTGGTTTTTAGTCTATGAAGTTCCTGAGATGCTGTTTATCCAGAAAATAGTGTACCGTTCCTTCGTGTTTGAGTGAGAGTTTAGCCAGATAGAGTATTCTTGATATAGTGTTCATTTCAGTGAGTTTTTTCACTATATCTCACCATTGCCTTTGGGCTTAGAGTTTCCTCTGATATGTTTGCTGTGAATCTAAGGGGTGCTCATTTGTATGTGATTTCCTTCTTTGACCCTGCTTGCAGTATTGTCTCTATCTGTGGCATCCATTATTCTAACTATGATATGTGTTGGAGTGTTTGTTTTTTTAGGGTATCTTTTATCTGGCACCCTTCAGGCTCCTTGAATCTGAATGGCTGCATTGTCCAGCTCTGGGAATTTTTCAGCAATTGTTTGTTTAACTGTGGCGTTTTTACTGGGACTGTTTACCTGAGCTTCTGGGACTCCTATGATTCTAATGTTGTTCCTCTTGGAATCATCTCCTAGGACTCTGATTCACTCTAGAGCTATTTTGAAGTCTCTTGCCATTGTTTGTTGTTACCTGTTGGCTTGGTGCAGCTGATCTTCCAGCTCACTGATTCTGTCTTCATCTGTGGTCATTCTACTGTTAAGGGCACAGACTGAGTTTTATATTTCATCTATGGAATCTTTTATTCGTGACATTTCTGTGCGTAGCTTTCCAATTTCTGCTCTCATTTCTTCCCGTAATTTCTCAATTGTTTCTGTCATGTTATTTGCTATCTGTCTCACTGTTTCATTGAGTTCATTGAACATCTTCATTACTTCACATCTGAATTCTTTCTCAGAGAGGTCCATAGGTGAGTAGCACCTACTGAGGTTTCTGGACTCTTTTCATCGTCCTTCCCGCGTGGTGGGGAATTGCCTTGTTTCTTCATGTTTGTGTGGAGGTATGGGGACTGAGATGTTACCCTAGATTTCTTGGTATGACTAAACTAGCTGTGGCTGGGTGAGCATATGCCATCCCGAAATTAGTCCACGCCCACTTCTACAGAAGCCATGCCCCCATAGGTACTGGTATTTGTGGGGGGTACCAGCTGGGAGGGGATGAAGACTGGCACAGTGTTGGGGATGAACTGGAAGAGGCTCAGGGATGCTGGACATCCCAGGATCCTAGAGGACACTGGGGGCGCACGCGTGAAGAAAGCCAAGTCCTGAGTTTCAATACTGGTGGGTTAACTGACCTGGGAGGGGAAGAATACGAACACAGAGTTGGGGACGATCAGGAAGAGGCTCAGGGATGCTGGGCATTCCAGGATTCTAGAGGACGTCTGGGGCTCATGTGCAGAGAAAGCCAAGTCCCGGGTTCAAAGTCAGGGTTAACTGACCTGGGAGGGGAAGAAGCAGATGAGTTTCTTGCAGGCAGCAGAATGTTGGGTTCAGTTTTTGGATCCATCCTGTCACTCTGTGTCTTTTAAGTGGTGCATTTAGTCCATTAATGTTGAGGGATATTATTGTTATGGGTTTTTGTTCCATCATTCTGCTGAAGTTTGCTGTATTTGAGGGGCTTGTCTTGTGTTAAAGTAGCCCATTTAGTTGTTCTTGTAACCGTGGTTTTGAGTCTATAAAGTTTCTGATTTGTTTGTCTGTGAAACTGTGTGTTCCTTCTGATATGAACGAGAGTCTAGCTGAATTAAGTATTCTTGGTGAGGCATTTATTTCATTGAATGTTTTCACTATATCCCACCACTGTCTTTGGGCCCTTAGGGTTTCATCAGGTAAGTCTGCTGTGAGTCTTAAGGATGCTCCTTTATAAGCAGTTTCTTTCTTGGATCTCGCTGCTTTCAGAATTTTATCTCTGTCTATGGTTTTCATCATCCTGATACGGATGTATCTTGGAGTATTTTTATTTGGATTTCTTTTGGTTGGTACCATTTGGACCTCTGTTTTCATGTGCTCTTCAGCTCTGAGACCATCTCAGCAATGATGGGTTTGACAATTTCTTTTTATCAGGGTTTTCTTCCTCTCTATCTGGGACTTCAATGATTCTTATGTTATTCCTCTTGTCTTCATCCTGATTTTCTCTTGACATCTGATGGTTTGTTTTGAGGTTCCTTTCCATTTTCTGATGAAGATTCTCTCCACCTCATCTTGAAGCTCACTGATTCTGTCCTCAGCAGCTGTGACTCTGTTGCTGAGGCCTTCCACTGAATTTATAATTTCACCTCCCAAGTTTTTTAGGTCTGTCCTTTCTACTTATATTTTCTTTTACATTTTCCTCAATTCTGCTCTCATATTCTCTTGTATTTTATCAGCAGTTCATTCCATTGCTTCTTTGAGCTCCTTATATATCAATAAAAGCTCCATTGTATGTTCCTCATCTGAGAGGTTATATTGTTCATTATTACTGTTTGATTTATCTGGGCTAGCAATTTCAATTATTAAGTTGGTGAGTTGTTGTTTTACCATTGTGACCTTTGATTTTTAGAGTTTTTTTCCCCATGTGTTGATGTATGTTTTTGCTCCTTCAGTGGGGCTATCTTTGTGTGTTACTGTGGATTGTTGATACGTAAAGAAATGTGAGGTCTGGGTTAACTAATACGTCAAATGTGGATGCAGATGAAGTAATTTCACGCGGAGGCAATTGTATCTGTGTGGTTTTGTGGTTAGAGACTTTAAGCATCTGCCGTGAGGGTACATGTGGGAGCGACACTAGAGGGCCACACACCTAGTTAGAGAAATTAGTTGGGTTCTCTGGGGGTGAAGGCTTGCAGGAGAGGGCAGTTCCTAGGAGAGATGCTGGGAAGAGGAGCTTCCCTTTGGGTAGAGGGCCAAGGGTACCCCACTTTTAATGGTTATCTTAAAACTAGCTGCAAAAAATGTAAATTATATTTTATTTTTTTATTTAAAAATATATATATTTGGCTTTTGCACCACACTTGGAAATGCTCAGTGGTAGCTCCTGCCTCTACACTCAGAAATTACTCCTGACCATGCTCAGGTCACCATATACAGTTCAGGGCATTGAATCTGGGTCACCCAAGTGTACCCATTGTATTATTGCTCTGTCCCCATCTCAATTAAATTTTCTAATTCACAAACTCCTCTTCAAATTTGCCAAAGAAATTGTATCTCTAGCTACAGAAATAGAAAATCTCCAATAACAAATTTGTTTACTTCAATGATCCATTAGATCTCTGCACTAGGTAAGCACAAGAAGATCACCATCTTGGTCTCATAATCCCTACTATAGACCTAACATTCCTTTCCTCAAGTGGGAAATACAATTTTATTTATTTAATTATTTATTTATTTTTTAGTGTAGGAGTACTGCTATTTATTCAGCCACTGATTAGCTGATTGAATTGGGCATGAACTCTACCTTACTTTTTTTTCCATAGTTTTAATTATTTATTTATTTTTCTTCTTATATTTATTTATTGAATCACTGTGGGAAAGGTTACTAAGCTTTCAGGTTTAAGTCTCAATGATTAAACACCTCTCCCTTCACCAGTACTCATTTTTCATCACTAAGAACCCCAATATAGCCCCCTCCCACCCCTCCCAATGCCTGTGAGGCAGATGATTTCCACTTAACTCTTCTCTACATTGGTTACATTCATTATTTCAACAAAAGACGCACCATTATTGTTTAGAATTTCCCCCCAATAATGAGAATTGCTGAAAAGGCATTGTGAAGTACTTTGTCCTCTACAGCTGGCCATGAGAATCATATAATGTCACGCAGCCGCTATTGTGGGATTTCTGCAAAGAGCCAGATAATTATGAAATTGGTTTCTGTGTGTCTGGTGTTATGGCTGTGCTGGAGACCTGCTCGTGGGGGCAACTTGTGACCTCAGTAGGGCATGAAGGATGAGCCGTACCACCCCCTTCCCATGAGACTGCAGTTGCCCCATCACTGCTGGCTCATACCTGGCTTTCCAATAAGCTCCGAGGCGATGGCCACCTCACTGCCGGGGCAGGTGCGGGGGGGGGGGGGGGCGGAGAAAAGCGGAAAGGAGCAACACCCTTTCCCTCCTGGGGAGGAATGGCACCATAGTTTAACGCATGGTCCATTCACTTTTCTGCCACAAGCTGCCAGGCTCTGGATTAAGTCCTTTTGCCTCTGGAGCCATGGCTGTGTATGTGGTCCAGGTGCATTTCTGCTAAAAGCCGCTGGGTTTCAAGATTTGATTCTGAGTCTTTGGGATCATGGCCATTAATCAGCTTGATCAGGAGCCAGAGAGGCCATTTGTAGGTGACGACTCGGGCTCTTGCTGGAATGGGGAGCAAAGGGCCTGTTCCACCCCCATCTGGTGAGGCCCCGCATGTCTCATCACCGCAGGCCCAAACCTGCCTATCCAGTGGCCTCTGGAGGATGATGGTCACCAGGCCTCCAAGGGGAACAGGCCAAGGCACGAAACCTATTCCCACCTGGAGTGGCCCAGCCCCAGTAACCTACTGCAGAAACAGGACGCATTTCTGCCAAAAGTCTTTGGGTTTCGAGGTACGTTTCTGAGTCTCTCAGATCATGGCCGTTAAGCAGTTTGATCGGGGACCAGAGAGACTATGCCTCCAATAGCTGAGCCAGATTTGATTTGTACGTATGTCTCCCACATACCTAACTTTTGGCTGTTTACTTTCTTCATAAACTCTGCCCAAAGTTTTTGGGGTCTGGCCAAAGGCACAGCAGCAATTTTGGGGTATCTGAAAGTCTGACGGTGCCATCAGGCTGCTGTTGCACTCGCCTCACAGGTACAGATTGATCTGCTGGTGGCACCATACCCCTGGGAAATATAATTTTAGGGATTTCACTCTGAAATCTCCCAGCAGCAAACAGTAATCAACAAACAGATCTTTATATGTTAACAAATAGATTTTTGCCCCTTGAATTGAAGGTAGAATAATGACACTGAAAGGTCCTATTTCTGTTAACATTTTTGCACTGGGGAGTTGAGACTGCCCAGATGAAAATAATCAAAAAGAAAAGTCTTGTAGTGTTATAGGGATGTTACCATGTATCACAGGTTGGGCTGAGTGTGCTGGGATTGGGAGGAGGGTTGTGATTAGATGTCCTTGAGTTAATTATACCACATGCAAGTTGTACAGTTGAACAAGTTGAACAAAGTTTTGCTTTATTCAAATCAAGTACATTCCAGTAAGAAAAGGGGTGGGTTGACCATGTGAATTGTAGTTGACCCTATTATGCTAAAGGAGTTATGTGTTATACCATAGTTTCAGCATGGATTGGGTAATAATAGCATATGGAGGTAGCATTTAGGCAGAATTTATGTAAAAGACTGGCAGTTGTGGATTTATATAATTAGATAGACTTCATACATGAGGCTACCCCATATGCTTTAGAAAAGCCCACTTTGGAGGGAGGGTGGGGACACAATGCTAGTAGTATTATAATGACATTTTAATTAGGTGGATGAACTGAGGTCATGAGTTTGTCCTATCTGAGCATACCTAGTGTTAAAAATATCCTGTTCCTCATTGTCTTTCATTCTTATCAGAGATAACACTGTTTTCACTAGTGTATAGAAGTATCTCCATCTTGACTTGTCAAATTCTCTTCTTACTGTCTGCTCTAAAATTAGCCCTTCCTAACTACTGTTAACAGTGGGAGCAGCTTATACTCCCAGATTATTTCAATGGACCCTGGAACCTATGCACATAATTTCATCTAATCAGTCCACCCTCAAGAATGCAGAATAATTTCCTCATAAAATGTGTTGTAAGGAGCAGTTTTATCTCCTTCAAGACTTACCCACCCTTATGTGTGTCTCTTATTGAACTTCTGCTACTGTATCTGACCAGTAAATTATTTATCTACTCATGTATGGAACTGATGACAGTTCCCACCTAAATAGAAATGACACTTTCTGGTGCCTCTACTAAAGAATACAGCCTTGTTATATTTTGAGGCAGGGTGGTAAGGGGTGGAGATATGTACAGCTGGCAATGCCTAGGGGTTACTTCTGACTTTGAACTCAGAAATCAATCTTGGTGTGGATCTTGGGACCACATGCAATGCTAGGGATTGAACCCATGCCTGCCTCTTGGAAGACAGGTGTCTTACATGCTCCAGTCCCTCTAATTTATTTTTAAAAAATAAAATTTATAATTTACAGAAATAATTCTCTTTCTAGATGATTCATGAATCAAATGGCAAGTTAAATTTTTTAAATTTAGCAAGTGTGATGCACAAATAATACCAAATGGAATATTTAAATGAACAGAAGGAGTGTAGGAAAAGTTATTCCAAAAGCAAAGATTATTTTAAATAAAGTAATTTTGGTCTTTTCATGAATTTAATCTCACTAGTGTTGATTAGTGTTGATTTGTAAACTCTAAATTGATAGGTTAAGATCATACTTGAGAGAAGGTTGAAATTTCACTTGCATTCCAACCACCTCCCACCTTCAGAAATTACTCCATTTAAGGCCTTCATTTTCTGTTTCATATATATATATAATTAAATCACGGTGAAATATAGCACTGTAGCATTGTTCTCCTGTTGTTTATAGATTTGCTTGAGTGGGCACCAGTAATGTCTCACAACAAATTGTGTGACTTGTTACTATTTTTTGGCATATTGAATACATCACTGGTAGCTTACCAGGCTTTGCTGTGCAGGCAGGATACTCTCGGTAGCTTGGCAGGCTCTCCAAGATGGGTGGAGGAATCAAACCCGGGTCAGCTGCATGCAAGGCAAATGCCCTACCCACTTTGCTATCGCTCTAGCGCAAGGTGAAATATAAAATTACAAAATTATTAATGATTGAATTTTGTCATAAAATGTTCCATTACCCATCCCTTCACTAGTGTCCTACCACCAATGTCCCCAGTTTCCCCCCTCCCCCTCTCCCCCAAGTCTACCTCTATGGCAGGCACTTTTTCTACTTCTTTCTTTCTTTCTTTCTTTCTTTCTTTCTTTCTTTCTTTCTTTCTTCTTTCTTTCTTTCTTTCTTTCTTTCTTTCTTTCTTTCTTTCTTTCTTTCTCCTTCCTTCCTTTCTTTCTTTCTTTCTTTCTTCTTTTTTCCTTTTTTCTTTGTCTTCTATTATTCTTTCTTTCTCTTGCTCTTCTTGCTTTCTCACTCTTTCTCTTTGTCTTTCCCTTAAAGTGTTATGTTTTGAAATACAGTACTGAAAAGTTATTATGTTTGTTCCTTGAGCATTTTTTAAGTTTTAACAGTTCAATTTTGGTCAGTACCTCAGGCTTACTGAGAGATTTGGTCAAAATTTTAGGTATCCAGTCATTGTCAGCTATCACTTCCCAAAGTTTTTGTTGATCTGCTGTGCGGTGTTCACAGGTCATTTAGATCATGACTTTACTTTCTTTAATATTTTTTCCACTCCTCTGACTTCTCATTCTCAGGGAGAACTTTTGTTTGATTACCAGCTTCTGCAAACACGCATTCAAAGCTCTAGAGACCATACAGTGTTCCAGGAATATTATTATAATAGAATATATATTATTCTTTGGAGTGAATAATATATATTTGGCCCCCAAGACCAAATCCCATCAAAGAAATACCTCTACAAAGGAGAGGCCAGGATATAGGATAATAGTTTAGGAAACACCCTAGGCTTGTGCCCCAGATTACATTATAGGCACCAAATGGTTCCCAAAAGCATTTCCACCTGCAACCCTGGAGGTTTCCACAAACCACTTGGTATAAGCCTGGAGGTCTTTAGCACTGCTTGGGTGACCTGGTTATGTCCCCCACACTGCAGGTCTTTAGTAGCATGGCATCCTCCAATCCTTACATGGAACCACCAGCTCAATTAGCAGAGAATTGCTGGAGTAACCTCTAGATCTCCTAGACACTGTTTAAAAGGCCCACCCAAAATAAATAAGCAAACACTCCTCCCTTAAGTGACATGGCTTAATAATACGATGTTTCAACATCTCAAGAAGTGTTAATCAGTTGCAGCCATGGCAAAGGTGCAGACACCTTTTTCAAAAACTTGTTTTTAGGTCAAAGATAATAGAAATCTGTAATACTTTCGTAGGTTCAGTATTTTCTTAGGCCATTGTTATTTTCACAGCATATTCTGCACTATCTTCAAGAGTTAGGTAAAGATCACATCGACAGAAACCAGGAAAGTCTAAGGAGTCTGTTACATAGGTATTTTGTTCCACTAATCTTTGCCTTTCCTTGTATAGATAGGACTAAGGAGCATATTTCTCCCAGTCATCTTCTCCATCTCTGGAATTATTAACCAGATGTGGAGAAGATTAGAAAATATGACACAGTGGGTATGGTGCCACCAGCAGGTCAATCTGTACCTGTGAGGTGAGTGCATCAGCAGCCTGATGGCACCGTCAGACTTTCAGATACCCCAAAATTGCTGCTGTGCCTTTAGCCAGACCCCAAAAACTTGTGGCAAAGTTTACCAACAAAGTAAATGGCCAAAAGTTAAGTATGTGGGAGACACACCCACAAACCACCTCTGGCTCAGCTATATAATTGGAAGCATGGCCTCTCTTGTTCCTGATCAAACTGCTTAACGGCCATTATCCCAGAGACTCAGAAACAAATCTCGTAACCCAAAGGCTTTTGGCAGAAACGCGTCCTGTTCCTGCAGTAGGTTACTGGGTCTTGGCCACTCCAGGTGGGAATAGGTTTTGTGCCTTGGCCTGTTCCCCCTGGCGGCCCAGTGACCACCATCCTCCAGATGCCACTGGACAGTCAGGTTTGAGCCTGCAGTGACAAAACACGCGGGACCTCACTAGATGGGGGTAGAACCGGCCCTTTCCTCCCCATCCCAGCGAGACCCTGAGTCGCCACCTACAAACGGCCTCTATGGCTCCTATCAAGCTAATTAATGGCCATGATCCCAGAAACTCAGAAACAAATCTCGAAACCCAGCGGCTTTTGGCAGAAATGCATCTGGACCGCATACAAGGTGGCCGCCACCTCAGAACTTATTGGAAGCCAGGTATGAGCCGGCGGTGTCAGGGCAACTGCAGTCTCATGGGAAGGGGGGCAGTACCAGCTTGTCCTTCATGCCCTACCGAGGTCACAAATTGCCCCCAACCAGCAGCTCTCCGGCATGGCCATGGCTCCAGAGGAAAAAGGACTTAATCCACAGCCCTCAGCTTGAGGCAGAAAAATGAATGGACCATGTGTTAAATTACAGTGCCATGCCTCCCCGGGAGGGAAAGGGTGTTGCTCCCTTTCGTCTTTCTCCCCCCACCCCCCACCCCCAGCAGCAAGGTGGCCACCGCCTCAGAGCTTATTGGAAAGCCAGGTATGAGCCAGTGGTGACAGGGCAACTTCAATCTCATGGGAAGTGGGTCGGTACTGGCTCATCCTTAACGCCCTACCGAGGTCACGAGTTGCCCCCGTGAGTGGCTCTCCGGCACGGCCATGGCTCCAGAGGCACAGAAAACAATCTCGTAATTAACTGGCTCTTTCCACAAATCCAAAATCACAGCCGCATGACATTATATGATTCTCATAACCAGCTATAGAAAACAAAGTATTTCACAATGCCTTTTCAGCAATTCAGATTTTGGGGGGGGGGGGAAACTCTAAACAATAATGGTGCATCTTTTGTCGAAATAATGAATGTAATCAATGTAGAGAAGAGTTAAGTGAAAATCATCTGCCTCGCAGGCATTGGGAGGGGTGAGGGGGGTATATTGGGGTTCTTGATGGTGAAAAATGAGTACTGATGAAGGGAGAGGTGTTTGATCATTGTATGACTGAGACTTAAACCTGAAAGCTTAGTAACTTTTCCCACAGTGATTCAATAAATAAATATAAGAAGAAAAGAAAATAAATAAATAAAATTATGGAAAAAAAAGTAAGGTGGAGTTCATGCCCAATTCAATCAGCTAATCAGTGGCTGAATAAATAGCAGTACTTCTACATGAAAAAAAAGAAAATATGACACAATAGAAAGGGGACTCAGTTTGTTTCAAAGAAACATAGCATGAAAAATGAGGACAAATTTGGTATAGCACAATCATAGAATCACATAATCAGCATAACAGGGATTCTGTCTAAGTGATAATAACCTAAGAGGTTACACACACACCACTCACATTGGCAATGAATGGAGGTTATGAATGAGGAGGTTATCTTGCCAAACCAATACCTGAGTGAAGGAAACAAAAAGAAAAGAAAATTGAGTTTCAGAATGAATGCAGAATTATTTCTTATAAGAAATAATTGCACCACTACCCACAACAGCTTCACTTCACTTAATCACTTAACTTCCCGTTAGTCGTCGATTTGCTCGAGCGGGCGCCAGTAACGTCTCCATTTGTCCCTGTCGCGTGCTAGTGTAGCCCAATGGCATCTCTTCGCTCCGGGAACATGGAGGGCCTCAAACCGATCGTTCATGATCTTGACAAAGAAGTCTGACCATCTAGTAGGTGGGCGGCCACGTGGTCTCTTGACATCCCGTGGAATCCAATCAGTAACAGCTCTAGTCCAACGGTCGTCTTTAAATCTCATTACGTGACCAGCCCATCTGATTTTCGACACCTTGGCATATGAGACAGCGTCCCTGATCCTTGATCGTCGACGGATGTCAGAACTCCGGATTCGTTCTCTCATTTGAGTGAAACGTGATATTCCAAGCATAGCTCTTTCTATTCTTCTTTGGGAGACCTGAATGGCGTTCTCATCTTGTTTGCGTAGGGCCCAGGTCTCTGAGGCATATGTTAATGCAGGAAGAACAGTGGAATCAAAGAGATGTGCCCGGAGCCGGAGGTTCTTCGTCCTCTTAGCTATTTCTTCGACGTTCTTGAAGGCGTTCCAAGTCGCTCTCTTCCTCCTGCGCAGCTCGGGTGCCAGGTCATTTCTCATGTTGACCTCTCGACCTAGGTACACATAGCTGTTGCATTCGGAGATGGTCGTTCCATTGAGAGCGAATGGGGCGTCAGGAACAAGGCTGTTTCTCATAAACATTGTCTTCGTAAGATTCAGCTGTAGTCCTACCTTTCCACACTCACGGTCAAAGTCAGCCAGCATTTGTGCCGCTTGGCTGATGTTTGGTGTTATTAAAACAATGTCATCAGCAAAGCGGAGGTGGTGTAGTTGCCGACCATCTATCTTCACTCCCATTCCTTCCCATTCCAGTCGTCGCATGATGTTCTCGAGGGTGGCACTGAAGAGTTTTGGTGAAATGGTATCACCCTGCCGCACCCCTCTCTTGACATCAACGATCACTTCTTTGTAGAATGGTGAGATCCTGGTAGTGAATCCGCAATACAGCTCATGGAGGATCCTGATGTATTGGGCTTGAATGCCCTGATTGGCTAGGGCTTCAATGACCGCTTCTGTCTCAACAGAATCAAAGGCCTTCTTTAAATCAATGAACGTTAAGCAGAGCGGCATCTTGAACTCCCGAGAAACCTCAATGAGCTTGGTTACCGTGTGGATATGGTCGATGGTGCTGAATCCTTTGTGGAACCCTGCTTGCTCGCATGGTTGTCCTTCATCTAGTGTTCTGCCAATCCTATTCAGGATGACTCGAGTGAACAGCTTGTAGATGACAGACAATAGGCAGATCGGGTGATAGTTGCCAATGTCATGGATGTCTCCCTTCTTGAACAGTAGTACGGTCCTGCTGGTTTTCCATTGGGACAGAACCTTGCATTCAGACAGGTAGCGAGTGAAGAGCCGAGCCAGTGTATTGATAAGTACTGACGGCAGGTTCTTCAGGTGTTCAGGTCTGACCTTGTCTGGGCCGGGTGCTGTTTGCTTCTTTACCAACGAAATGGCGTGTCGGATTTCGGAAGGGAGAACGTTAGGAACGACGTACCCATCCTGTGGAATTTGGTATGTCGGCAAGTGGACATGGCTATCGAAGAGATTTGAGTAGAAGTCATGGATAATCTTCTCCATTGCCGTTCTGGATGATGTGATGGATCCATCAGGACGTCGGAGGGCAGTCATCTTGGTCTTATAGTTGGCGAAGGACAGGCGGGCGCTACGAATACTTTTCCCGGCTTCTGCTGCATCTACCAGTACTTCTGCTCTTCTCTCTTTGAGGTCTTCCTTGATCGCATCTCTGCACTGCTTTGCGAGCTCGGACAACAGCTAGAGTCTGGAAACAACCCTAGTGTCTAAGAATAGATGACTGAATAACAAAAATATGGTACATATACACAATGGAAACTTACTCAGCCATAAAAATAAATAAAATCATAAAATTTGCTGTTACGTGGATGGACCTGGAAAGTATCACGCTGAGTGAAGTTAGTCAGAAATAGAACAACAAGAATGATATCTCTCATTTATGGGACATAAACAAACATAATGATTAAATAATGAATACCCCAAACCAGTGGAAACAAAGAACATGAGAACGGGTATTTAGAAGAAAACATTTCGTGGTGTGTGTGTGTGTGTGTGTGTGTGTGTGTGTTGGGGAGGGATGTTGCTGGGGAATAGGTCAAAGAGGGGGCAACTTCTATGGTGGAAGGAAATACTCAAGTGGGAGAAGACAGTGGTGCTGAAAGGTGATAAAATGTGTATAAAACCTTATCGGCAACAGTACTGTAAATCATATTGTAAAACTTGGGGGAAAAAGCACCTTTCATAAAAGCATGGTGGGGAAAAAAGTGGGCATGGAGGAGGGGTATTGGAGAAGGGAAGTTGACACTTGTTGAAACACCGTATGCCTAAAAACCAATCATGAATAATTTTGTAATTTTACAGTGACTAAAGAGAAAAAGTACTTTTAAAAATACCATTCATTAAACCAAAGTGACAAAGGATTTCAAAAACAAATATAGAGGTTTACATAACTGCAAAATGAATTTGATGCTTTAAAATTACATGAAACATGTAAAATTGTTTTGCGAACAATTGCTTTCTAGGAAAAAATCTTCAAAAAATACAGCTTACAGCAATTTTTGCATTCATATTACATTCCTAGTTTCTTTAAATAATCAGATTCTCCTTTAAGCAAAATTTTCTTTGTCCTTCACAAAATGTATCTCCACTAATTATATACTCTCTTAGGATATAAACATCTTATTTTCTTTGCACATGAGGATGTGTTATTTCTGGAGTATAATGTACATGAACAACTGTACTTTAAACTTTTTTTTATTTTTAACAAAGTACTCCAGCTTTCTCAAGTTCTCATTTGAATAATTTTGAGATGCTGATGGTAAACTATTACATTACTGCAATTAACACTTGCATCCCTAATGCAATTAATACTTGCAGTTAAGGCCTTCCATTGCAACCCAGACTCAGATCTGTCCTTGTAGAATCACTTGTCTTCCAAGCTATTCTTTTTTTCAAACTTCCTAGAAAAAAACCCTTTTTCAGAACCAGAACTAGAATTAGCAGGCCACTGGCAGATATTTTTGCTGATGATCCAAGCTCCAAAAGAGAAACTATGCAGAACTCAGAATTTCAGCTATTAGTTGGGTGACCTGAAAAATCAATATTATCTTTACCCACTAACAAATGTATCTGCCATTTTCTGAAGGAACACACAGCAACATAATCTCGCCAAAACCAGTGACACAAAACAAAGGCAAACACCTAGCACCAAATTTTCCAGTGTGATGCTACTTTTCAATTCCCTACTTTCAAAACTCCAGAATCCCCTGAAACCTATACATTTTTTCCTATTGGCAATTCAAGGAAAAAATATTTTGAAACACCACCTTCCTCATTTTCATTATTCACTTCTAACAATATATTTCTCTTTTTACATATTCCTACCTTGGTTGTGTCTTTTGATTTGGCACTTACAAGGTGGAACTCCTGAAGTTTGGTAATAATACTGCTGTCCACAGATTAAGTCCCCAGATCCCACTATGGTGGTTAGTTTTAACAATCCCATGTTATGTACCATCTTTCTGTCTTTATATTACCTCTCTGTCATACTGTTCTTTTCTTTATCTTTCTTTTTTTAAGTTAATTTTTATTAAAAATCCATGACTTACAAAGTTGTTCATTGTACATTTGTTTCAAGCATTTAGTGTTCCAACATCACCAATGTGACCTTCCCTCCAGCAATATCCTCATTTTCCCTCCCAATTTCAACTTGCCCCCTTAGTTTATATTGCTTAATTCAACAAAAGTTTAAAAAGTGGCAAATAGAATAGTAAGACAATAAATAAGAGCCAATTTTTGATTACTATATGATTTTTGCTTATACAAATAAGAAAATTAAAATTATTTAATATAATAAAATGAACTGTAGCAATAGCACAGTGGGTAGGGCATTTGCCTTGTGCGTGGCCGAACCGTGTTTGATTCTTCCATTCCTCCTGGAGAGCCTGGCAATCTACCAAGAGTATCCCACCCGCACAGAAGAGCCTGGCAAGCTCCCTATGGCGTATTCGATATGCCAAAAACAGTAACAACAAGTCTCAGAATCAAGATGTTACTGGTGCCCACTAGAGCAAATTGATGAACAATGGGACAGTGCTGTAATGTACAATATAATAAAATGACTATTGTCATTTAAATACATAAGTTTTCAATTCTAGAATCTAAAATACATTGCATGCAAAAAAGGTTGCATGCAAAGGCCCTCCCGTTGATCATCAATTTGCTCGAGCAGGCCCAGTAACATCTCCATTGGAGACTTTGTTGTTACTGTGTTTGGCATATCGAATATGTCACGGGGAGTTTGCCAGGCTCTGCCGTGCAGGCGAGATACTCTCGGTAGCTTGCCGGGCTCTCTGAGAGGGGCGGAGGAATCGAACTCGGGTCGGCCATGTTGGCTGCGTGCAAGGCAAACACCCTACCGCTGTGCTATCGCTCCAGTGATATATAATGTATTAATGCATTAATAAAATACATTATATTAAATTTTATTTTATACTTTGATCTCATGGCAATAATCATATCTCACTATCATTAATAAACTTTTAAGGTAAATCTATATTTTGGAATTTACATAGAATAGGTAAAGACTACATATGCAAATTTTCTCTTTATCTTTCAAGAAAACTATTTGTACTTGATTTCATATCTGAGGGATTCACTTGTGGAGGAATCTTGTATATAGAGAGCTCACTTCTGACTGCCCTTCAGCACTAATTATTCTTTAATCTGGAAAACTTCTTTTGGGGGGTGTGGGAAGGGGTGGGGCATGCTTGATGGTGCTCAGGGCTTACCTGGCTCTGTGCTCAGAGATCACTCCTGGCAAGTTCATGGACCATTTTGGTGGTGGTCAGAGATTGAACTTCGATCAGGTGCATGCAAGGCAGGAGGTACCCTATAGTTCTGGCCCCAAATCTGTCCAATATTCTTGAATAATGAATTTACCACAGAAGTTTCCAGACAACTCAACTGCTGCAGAGTGGCAAATAAAGCTGAAACAGATTATTATAATGACAGATTTATTTTCCTAATGACCTCACAATTGTGGACCTTGAGGCCCTCCTTCTTAATGATATCCTTACTTTTGGAAAGTGCAAAACTCTTTCTGGTTTCCTCACTTCCTCAGAGAAGTCTTTTCTTAAAGGTCTTGTCATCTTCCCCAAAAGTTGTTGCACTCTGGGAACTGGTTCTTTGTCTCTCTCAATGAATGTTATGCCTAAGGTTTTGTGGAGCTATGAAGAGAGTTGCAGTACTTCTCAGATCTCAGAAGACTATTTCCAATAACTGATTTATCTTTTAGAACCTCATATTCCACTGAATCACCTAAAAGTTTTTCTTCCACCAAGAACCAAAATCTGAACTGGAGAGCACATATGAACATGGATTGCATGTAGACAACCTGGGTTCAACTACAGGCACCACCTAATGGTCCTGCAAGTACCACCTGAAGTGATTCCTGAGCATAAAGCCTGGAATAAGCCCTGAGGAACTGCTGGGTGAGGATTTAGTGCCCCTCCGCCCCCACCACCCTGCACCACTTCCCCGCCCCCCTCAAAAGAACCCAATCTGTTTCTGCAGCCATTTCTGCTTTCACTCAAAACAAAAGCAAGGAAAGAAACTGCTTTTAGATGAGGAACATGTAGGTTGTGTTCTACTGCTATCTTAGCAACATTCTGCAAATCAATCTCTCTAACCCTCATTTTTTCATCAGTAAAACAAAAAATTTAACAAAATTATACCTCGAGAACATCATGTGATGATTGGAATGGGAAGGAATGGGAGTGAAGTAGATGGTCGGCAACTACACCACCTCTGCTTTGCTGATGACATCATTCTAATAACACCAAAGCCAAGCAGCACAAATGTTGGCCAACTTTTACCGTGAGTGTGGAAAGGTTGGACTACAACTGAATCTCACAAAGACAATGTTTATGAGGAACAGCCTCGTTCCTGACGCTCCATTCGCTCTGAACAGAACGACCATCTCCGAATGCAACAGTTATGTGTACCTAGGTCTAGAAGTCAACATGATGAATGACCTGGCACCTGAGTTGCGCAGGAGGAAGAGAGCGGCTTGGAACGCCTTCAAGAGCATCGAAGAAATAGCTAAGAAGATGAAGAACCTCCGGCTCCGGGCACATCCCTTTGATTCCACTGTTCTTCCTGCATTAACGTATGCCTCAGAGACCTGGGCCCTACGCAAACAGGATGAGAACGTTATTTGGGTCTCCCAAAGAGGAACCCAAAGAGCTATGCTTGGAGTCTCACATTTCACTCAAATGAGAGAAAGAATACAGAGTTCCGACCTCCGTGGATGGTCAAGAATCAGGGATGCTGTCTTGTTTGCCAAAGCATCAGAAATCAGATGGGCTGGACACATAATGAGATTTGGAGACGACCGCTGGACTAAAGTTGTTACTGACTGGATTCCATGGGAGGTCAAAAGGCCATGTGGCCACCCACCTACCAGATGGTCAGATTTCTTCATCAAGATCATGAATGATCGGTTTGAGGCTGTTCGCGTTCCTAGAACGAACAGATGCCATTGGGCTACACTAGCACGTGACAGGGACAAATGGAGACGTTACTGGCACCCGCTCAAGCAAATCAATGATTAATGGGAAGTCAAGTGATCAAGTGATACCTGGCTAATAGGGTGGAGATGTAAATAAGAGAGTTTAATAGTTGTGCCTCTAGGCTCATTATAAGCTGTATAAGCTCATTAACTGGCCATGATTCAGAGACTGGAAAGTAAATTTCAGACGAGATCAACAAGCTGCAGAGATACCTCCAGACCCTATGCCAGGCTGAGTTTCATCTGGTTCACCCTGGTGGGGGAGGGGAGTGGGGAAATAGGTGAACCCACCACCTGCATAGAAGAGTTCCAACAGCTAAAAACCTCCAGAGTCTAATCACCGCCATGCTCATGGCTGATCTCCACAGGCTTGGGACAAGCCTCATGCATGAATGAATCTGTTGAAAATTTCAGGTATGTGAGTTTTGTGACTGAAAGCTATGGGTTTGACCATGATCCAGAAATTCCCAAATAAATCTTGAAAGAGATCAACAAGCCTCAGGGAAGCCTTGAGACCCCAAAGTCACATCCAGTTTAAAATTTAACTCCAGCATTATCACCCTACTTAAAATTTAGAATTTCTGGACCAGGCGACCATATTTGTGACTGCACAACGTTTCAGACTCTACACCACTGATCTACCATAGCACACCACATTATATGAGGTGTAAAGTAGAAGGCAACCTGTTTTGATAAAAATACACACACACACACATATATATATATATATATATATATATATATATGCACACAAGTCTCACCTGTAACAACATACAAAGGATCAATAGCTCCAGGGTAAGGTACAACAATCTTCACACACTTTCTTTAGAGGAAAATTTATTTTGTATAATTTTTAGCAGGTTATTCATAACAATACAAAATAAATTATTTAAGAATATTATTAGGACAGGCTTGGGTGATGATTGGGAAAATTCAAAATAATGGTGGTGAGAAGGTGTAATGGTGGAGGAATTGGTGTTAGAATATTGAATGTAATAAATTATTGTGAACAACTTTATAAAAATAAAATTAAATTTAAAAATGTCACAATGTCAGATTGAAAAAAAGAATTGAGAGAAACTTCTTTCCTTCTCTGTACATTTTGTTCCTTTTTACTTCAGATTACCTATTCAAACATTTGTAATTAAAAATAAAAAATATGTGTACAGTATGAAATATCATTAAGTCAAATAATTTATGTGGGTTAAATTGATAATAGTGCTTGAAAAGCTAAATATTGCAGCATAAGAGTCTTGATATCTTGAGTAAATATCTGCCTGGGATCAGACACAACTTAGCCTCTACTCCTAGAAATCACCACAGTACTCATTCTCATCCCCTGGTGTCACAACTGCTTAATAAGGATGACCTGGTTTCCTTTCATAATTTGAAAGTTGGCTCATGGCCAACTGGTTGACATAATAAGACCAAATGTTTTCTAAATGTGTTTGCTCCACATCCTCACACATCTGGGCAATAGCCTGCTGCTTGAACTTGTGTCATCACCCTACACATTTCATAACTAGATATATCTTAATTTACTCTTCATTTGCATATTTCTTTTCTTCATACTGGTGTTATTAGTCTAGGAATTGTGATATCAGTGTGTAGACTGAGCATCTTTTTTGTCTTCATCAAATGTTATAATCTTTGGTCTTAGCTCTTAGAGGAACTCTTAATGGTGCTAACATTCATCTACTGAAGCTTCCTTTCAGGTGAGAGGTCTTATGTATGCTGTCACAGGGTGCTACTGGGTTTAAAGCCACTGTCTTAGCTTATTCAGGATGGTACAGAATATTACCTCAGATTGGGTGTTTAAGCAATTTATTTCACAAAGTTCTGGAGGAAGGGTGTCCAAGATCAAGCAACCAACACATCTCACATCTAGTGATAGCCCATGTCCTGACTTACAGATGATTGTTTTACTTTACAATTAATTATTGTTATTGTAGTATCGTGTTTTATAATAGTATTTATATTATTTTATTCTTGCAATGTTACTATATCACCGCACATACAGTGTCAGTTTCTCTCCACAATTATCCAAGGTCAAGTATGAGTATTCATATTTCTCTAGTGCTCATGAGTTGTTCTCAAGAATAGATCCATGAAACAAATCAAGCTGGGACACAAACCAAGTCACCATAAAGCTAAAAAAATTTAAAAACAGCCATGATCCCAGAGGCACAAAAACCAATCTCAGAAACCGGGGGCTTCTGGCAGAAATGATTCTGGACTGTGAAGTAAGCTACGGCACTGTGCTGCCCCAGGAGGGGAAGGGTGATTGTCCCTTCACCTTTTCCCCCTCAGTGGCAGCATGGTGATCACCTTCTTCCAATGCCTATTGGACAGAGAGGTACGGGCTTGCAGTGACGGGACACACTGGTCCTCTCGAGATGGGGGGCAGAACCGGCCCTTTGCCCCACCCGGACGAGACCCAAGTTGCTGCCCACAAATGGTTCCTCTGATCCTGATCAACCATGATACCAGAGACATACAAACCAATCTCAGAAATCAGCAGCTTCTGGCAGAAATCCCTCTGGACTTAATTACCAAAATATCAGAAATCCAAAATCATATTCTCTTCATTATCAGCAATAGAAAACAAATGAATTAATAATGCGTTTTCAGCAAGTCTGATAGTTGGGGAAAAATTCCAAATAATAATTGTGGATCTTCTGTCAAAATATTGAATGTAATCCAAAAAGAGAAAGTATAGTGAAAATCATCTGCCACATGAGCAGCAGGAGGGGTTGGGTTATTTGTATACTGGTGTTCTTGGTGGTGGAACATGTGAACTGGTAAAGGGATGAATGTTTGGTCATTGTATGACCGAGACATAAACCTGAATGCCTTGTAACTGTTCTCACGGTGATTCAATTATTAAAAAAATAAATTTAAAAAACATAGAAATCCTATCTAGTACCCTCAGATAATAATGTTCTGAAGTTGGAAATAAATCACACAAAAACCTAGCAAACCTTGAATTTTTGAAAATTGAAAAAAATACTAATGAATAACCAAGAGGAAAATAAAAGAGAAACAAAAAATATTCTTAATAGGGAATGGCAAATGGTTCAGCCTTTTTGGGAAACAACATGGTCATTCCACAAAAAAACTAGAAATTGAGCTTCCATATGGCCCAGCAATATACCCTGGGGGACCAAAAAACACACTGCAGAAGAAACATCTACAATTTTATGTTCACTGCAGCACTATTTACAATAGGTATAATCTGGTAACAACCTGAGTACTGAGAACAAGATGACTGGAAAAAGAAATAATGGTACATCTATACAATGGAAAACTATGCAGCTGTTAAGAAGAAGAAGTCATGAAATTCCCTTATAAATGAATGGACATGGAGAGTATCATGCTGAGTGAAATGACTCAGGAGAGAAACAGACATAGAATGATTGTACTCATTTGTGGGATATAAAAATTCAGTATGAGACCAATACCTAAGGACATTGGAAAGAAGAGTTAGGAGAATTGGTCCATGATTGGAATCTTTCCTCAAGTGCTGGGGAGAGGAGGCAGTTGGGATAGAGAAGAAATTACTATGACAATAACAGTTTGAAAAGATCACTCTAGATAAGATCTGAGTACTGAAAGTATGTAAAAGAACAAACATGATAACCTCTCAGAACCTGTATTGCCCAAAAGGATAGAGAAAGAGAAGAAAAGTGCCTGCCACAAAGGCAGGCAGTGGTCACAGGAGGGAAACTGTGGACATTGGTGTTGGCAAATGTACATTGGTGACAGGACAAGTGTTGGAACATTGTATGACTGAAACCCAATTATGAAAAGCTTTGTAGCTGTTTATCTCTGCTATTCCATCACAATCACAATCACGATCATCCTGTTGTTTGTCGATTGCCTCGAGCAGGCACCAGTAACGTCTCGTCGTCCTAGCCCTGAGATTCTAAAAAGTGCCACATTCAAGGCTCTTTCAGGGTTAGGAGAATGAGACCCATCATTATTACTGCTGTTTGGCACATTGGGTACACCACGGGGAGTTTGCCAGACTCTGTTGTGCTGGCAGGCTGCACTCGGTAGCCTGCCACGTTGTCCAAAGCAGGAATGAGATAATAAGGTGTCCTGCTTCCGGGAGCTGAGTTTTATAGTCTCTGGGTCTTGGCTGTTGATGGGATTACACAGTGCAGGGGCTGAGGGTGGTAGTTGGTGGGTATGACCCCCACCTACTGGAAGATGGAGGATCTGGGTGGAGGATGCTCAGCCGCAATCCAAGCAGGCTTGGAGATCTCAGCCCCAGGACCCTCATGCCTTTGTTCCTCTGCCGGTACCTTCATGCATGTGGAGAGTGGTCTCAGCATGGTTGTGACTGGTTATTCAATACAAAATAAAAATATTCTTAATGCAAATAAGAAAGAAGACACAAGCTATCAGAAGTAAGGAAGAGAAAAACCTGTACTAAAAATGGAATTTTATACTACAGACATTCATCAGAAAAGAAGAAGAGGAGCAAATAAACGATATAAGCTCACATCCCAAGAAATCCGAAGAAGAGTAAGGGATCCCAAAATAAGTAGCAGGAGGGAAATAATAAAATCAGAGCAAAAATCAATAATTTGAACATGAAAAAAACACGATATAAAAGATCATTAAAACCAAGATTTGGTGTTTATTGTTTGTGGCCACCATCAGCAGTACTCAGGATGGTCAATCATGTGAGAAGCAAGTCCTCTATTCTCTGTACTATTTCTCCATCCCCTAAAAAGTTAGTTTTCAGTTTTTTAGAATTTTAGGGGCAACATCCAGCAGTGGTAAGATCTTGGAGAGGACTTAAGGGGTCATGTGTGGTGCCAAGGCAAGTGTCCAACCTGCTGTACTCTCTATCTGACCCCAAGACTTGTTTGTTTTAAGGAATAGACAAGAATTTTAAAAAGTTTCTGGCTAGAATGAACAGAAGTGACAGAGTGGGAAAAAAAGAGGAAACCCTGATAAATCATATCATATGTGAAAAGGGTGAAAGACAACAGATTCCTCAGAAATACAAAAGAGCATACAAGGTTACTATGAATCATTTTATGTCACTAAATTAGAGAACCTAGGGCCAGAGAGATAGTAAATAGTAGGTAGTCAACTGAGATTTGATCCAACTTCACCACATGTGATCCCTTAAGCACACCCAGGGATGATCCTTGAGCACATAGCCAGGAGTAAGCTCTAATCACAGGCAGGGGTGGCCTATAAATGAAAAGTTAAAAACTAGTAGAGAGTCTAGGATAAGTTGAGGATAAGTAGATAAATTGTTAGAGTTCTACAACTTCACATGACTGAGTTAGGAGGAAGTAGAAAACTTGGACAGACATTGCTATCAAGGAACTAGAGAAAGCTACCTACAATATTCTAAACGTTTTGGGACTGAAGGATTCACTCATGAGTTTATTCAAACCTTTATTTTTTATTTCAAAAAATTTTTAATTTTATTTTCATAAAGTTATTCACAATAATTGATTACATCAAATATTTCAACCCCAATCCCAACACCATTATTATTTGGTATTGCTTGTTATGAATAGTATGAGATGTCTGTAAGGGTCTATCTCACAGTGATTCAATAAAAAATCAAAAATAAAAAATAGTGTGTTGTGTAGCCACAAAAATGGCTCTTGCTCCTGGAATTCTAAAATTTTAAATAATTGAGGTCCGGAGACATCTCTGCAGTGAGCTGCTCTATTCTGAGATTCATTTTATTCAAACCTTTGATGAGGACCTTCCAAGAATCCTTCTCAAGCTCTGCCACAGGAAGACACAGGAATCCTCCTGAGCAGTTTCCATGAGACCAACATTACCTTGATACCAAAAGATGACTGGGATATGATTATAAAAGAAAATTTCAGATTAATATCCCTGATCAACAAAAGTGTTTCTTAATACTTCACAGGCTATATACCATAAACCCAGAGTTAAAATAATCATTAATGGGGAAAACTGAAAGTCTTTCCTCTATAGTTACAGCACAAGAACATGATGTACACTTTTACCCCTACAGTTCAACATAACACTGGAAGTCCATAGTAATTAGGCAAGAAAAAAGAAAAGGAATTCTGATTAATAAGGAGTAAATCAAACTAGCAGAATCTGCAGATAATAAATATATCTGTATAATATACAGAGAAAATCCTAAGACTCCACTAAAAAACTCTGAGAAACAATAAACTTTCATAATGAACTAGTAGACTATAAAACTAATAAAGACAAATCTGTTTTCTTCTATGCTTACAATGTAGAAGAGAAAAATCTTTACAATTATTCCATTTACAACTTTATCAAAAATTGAAATACCATGGCATAAGTTTTCAAAAGGAGGTAAGAGATCTATTTAGTAAAAATTATAATTGCTTCAGAAAAAATCAAATAAAATGTAAGAAAATGAAAATATATTAATGTTCACACACTGGAAAATTCAATATTGTTTGAAATAATCGTCTTATTTAAAGTAACTTTCAGATGCAAAGTAATTCTCATCAAAATTACTAAAACACTTTCAAAGACATAGAAATAATACTTATAAAATTTGTATGGAACCATAAAACACCCAGAGTTGTCAAAGTAGCGAAATACAACATACATCATGTCCAACATTTAACCCAGGGTTAGAAGAATGATTCAATATATGCGTTCTAATGGGTGTAAGACTTCCAATCATAGAATAGAAGTGAGTGACCAGAGATGAACCCTCAGAATTAAGGACAGTTAACGTTCAATGAAGTGGCTAGGAATATGAGGTGGAGCAAAGAGAGTATCTTTAACAAATAGTGCTAATAAAACTGGATAGCAATGTGCAAGAAAGAAAGAAAGAAAGAAAGAAAGAAAGAAAGAAAGAAAGAACTTACATTTCTACTTCAAATTTTCTTTTTTTTTTCCCCTTTATTGTATTTTATTTTTTTTTAAAGTTGTAGATTTACAATTTTTTTGTGCTTTGGTTTCAATTATACAATGATCAGATACCCATCCCTCCACCAGTGCCCATTTTCCACCACCATGGATAATATCCCTCCCACCCCCATCCCCCCATCCCCCCTGTCTCTGTGGCAGGGCAATCCCCTGTGTTCTCTCTCTCCGTTTGGGTGTTGTGGTCTGCAAAAGAGGCATTGAGTGGCAAACATGTTCAGTCCATAGTCTACTTTCAACATGCATCTCCCCTCCTGGGAGGATCCTCCAAACATCCTTTATTTGGTGCTCCCTTCTCTATCTGAACTGCCCTTTCCTCTAGGATACCCGGCTGGCCTCTAAGTTATGGAGTAATCCTCCTGGTGCTGATCTCAGCTATTCTTGGGTATTAATCTCATACTTTGTTACTTTATATCCCCCAGATGACTACTTCAAATTTTCACAAAGTTGAATCAAAATGAATTTAATGGATATCATTTAATATAACTGGAAATCATACATGTTTCCATAAAATACGTTGAGGAAAACAGGCAGAACTCTAGATGATGTTACCTAAGAAGAATCTTTAATGAAATGACCTCACTGGCAATGAAAATGAAAGCAGAAATAAGCAAATAGGACTTCATCAACCTCAAAGCCGTCTCTAATGTAAAGTAAATGAGGCATAAAATAAAATGTCACCATACTGATTGGGAGTAAATATTTGGTGCATCACACATCAGAAGACAAATATTAAAAATAGAGCACTCTTTTTTTTGATGGGGTTGGATGTTTTCTTCTTGTGGAGTTCAACCAGTATTTTGTATATACTTGATATCAACCCCTTGTCAGATGTGTGTTCGGCGAATATCCTTTCCCATTCTGTAGACTGTCTTTGTATTTTGGTCACTGTTTTTTTTTTCTCAAAGAAGAAATCCAAATGGCAAAAAAGCACATGAGAAAATGCTCTACATCATTAATTATCAGTGAGATGCAGATCAAAACCACAATGAGATACCATCTCACACCTCAGAGACTGGCCCACATCCAAAAGTACAAAAGCAACCGATGCTGGCGCGGATGTGGTGAGAAAGGGTCACTCTTTCACTGTTGGTGGGAATGTCGACTGGTTCAGCCTTTCTGGAAAACAGTATGGACGATTCTCAAAAAATTAGAAATTGAGCTCCCATTTGACCCAGCAAGACCACTCCTGGGAATGTATCCCAGAGAGGCAAAAATGTATAGTCAAAGTGACATCTGCACTTGTTTGTTCATTGCAGCACTCTTTACAATAGCCAGAAACTGGAAGAAACCTGAATGCCCAAGAACAGATGACTGATTAAAGAGACTTTGGTACATCTACGCAATGGAGTACTATGTAGCTCTTAGAAAAGATGAAGTCATGAAATTTATATACAAGTGGTACAACATGGAAAGTATCATGCTAAGCGAAATGATTCAGAAAGAGAGGGATAGACATAGAAAGATTGCATTCATCTGGGGAATATAAAGAAACAAAATATAAGATTAATACCCAAGAATAGCTGAGATCAACACCAGGAGGATTCCTCCATAGCTTAGAGGCCAGCCGGGCATTATAGGGGAAAGGGCAGCTCAGATAGAGAAGGGAGCACCAAATAAAGGGTGTTTGGAGGATCCTCCCAGGAGGGGAGATGCATGTTGAAAGTAGACTATGGACTGAACATGTTTGCCACTCAATGCCTCTTTTGCAGACCACAACACCCAAACGGAGAGAGAGAACACAGGGGATTGCCCTGCCACAGAGTCAGTGTGAGATGGGAGGGATGGGGGTGGGAGGGATATTTTCCTGGTGGTGGAAAATGGGCACTGGTGGAGGTATGGGTATTTGATCATTGTATAACCAAAACCCAAGCGCAAAAAAATTGTAAATCTACAACTGTACCTCATGGTGTTTCACTAAAAATAATAAAAAAAAAATAGAGCACTCTCAAAGCTCAACACAACCACCAACAAAGACACAATAAAGAACCCCATATAAAGTAGGGATGACAAGAAGATAATATAAGAGCTAAAACACTTAGTAGCCTCATATGTAGTTACTTGCAAGACTTTGATTTGGTTCTTGGCAACATATATGGCACCCTAAACACTGTCTAGGCTCTCTCCTGAGCACAGAGCAAGGAACCAAACCAGAAGGTCAGGTAGTCTGAGCACCAATGGATGAGATTTTAAAAAATACCCTTGCACAAAAAATGGGGAGAGGAATTGAACAGATATTTCCCCAAAGATAAGATGAAGATTGCCAACAGTCATATGAAGAAATGTTCATCAGGTATTGAAATTCTTTTCATGTGAAACCATCATTTATGGTGTTGTAAATCACAAAACCTCAATGAATATTTTTAAAATTAAAAAATGTTCATATCCGCTGATTATCAAGGGAATACAAATCCAAATGACAGCAGGATGTAACTTCAGAACATTAAGAATATATATTTATATATATATATGTATATAGCACTGTCCTCCCATTGCTCATTGATTTGCTCGAGCGGACCCAGTAATGTCTCCATTTTGAGACTTCTTGTTACTGTGTTTGGCATCTCAAATACGTCACAGGTAGCTTGCCAGGCTTTGCTGTGCCGGAGAGATATTCTTGGTAGCTTGCTGGGCTCTCCGAGAGGGGCGAAGGAATCGAACCCGGCTCAGCTGAGCCAGCCTCGCTCAAGACAAAGGTCCTACCACTGTGCTGGAGCGATAGCACAGAGATAGGGCGTTTGCCTTGCCCACCGACCTGGGTTAAATTTCTCCGCCCCTTTCAGAGAGCCTGGCAAGCTACTATCAGTATCTCGCCCACAGGGCAAAGCCTGGCAAGCTACCCGTGACGTATTGATATGCCAAACACAGTAACAACAAGTCTCACAATTGAGATGTTACTGGGCCTGCTTGAGCAGCAAATCGATGAAAAACGGGAGGACAGTGATATATATATCTGGAAACAATAAGTACTGGCAGGCAGTGGCATAGAGGGAACTCTTTACTCGCAGCTGGTAGGAGTGTTGCTTGGTTCATCCTCTTTGGAAAATAGTTTGGAGAATTTTCAAAAAGTTAATAATAAAGCTCTCCTTTGACTCTGCAATTTCACTGCTATGCATCTACCCACAAAAGACAAAAAAATCAATACAAAAGGGTTTATGTACATCTATGTTCATGGCAACATTATTTACAATAGCCAAGGTCTGGAAACAACCAAAGTTCCTAAGACAGGTGAGTGAATAAAAAAATGTGTGTTATGTATACACAGTGGAATACTGCTCAGCTATGAAAGAATAATGAAATCATGCAGTTTCCTACAACTTGGATGGAATTGGAGAGAACCATGGTAAATGAAATGAATCAGAAAGAAAAGGACAAATTATGGATTATTCACACTCATTACTGGAGTATGAGGAAACAAAGCAAGGGATTAGATCAGTTCCAATGGAAATTACACTGAGGTATGGTCAGTAGAACTGTGAATAAAGGTGCAGGAGGAGGGGGCTGGTGGAAGGCAGTTATCTTGAACAAAAGTGGAGGACTTCTGAGTCCTGAGCAATAATATAGCAGGTTGGACATTTGCCTTGCATGTGGCAAACTCAGGTTTGATCCCAGCACCCCATATGTTCCCCTGAGCACTGTGAGGAATTATCCCTGAGCACAGAGCCAGGAGTAAGCTAGGTGTGGCCCAAAACCAAAAAAAGAGAAAAAAAGGTGGAGGACTCTTGCTACTCTTGAGGTGTGGATGGTGTAGCAACATTGCACATTTTTTTTATAATTTTGTAACATTATAAAAAATATTGGTTCCACTGTGAAAAACATAAATCATACATAAATCATACATAAAAATAACACTGAACCAATTTTAAAAATGATTTTAAATTCAATTTATATTCTCCACATAGCACAGAATACTTGAGCTTCACTCTCTGCTACACTTCTCTATGCTATTGTTATTTATTATTTTAGGGTCAAAGTAATCACAATCCCTCAGTTCTGAGAGAATTTGCTACTCTAATAGAAACTGAGCTATAATCAGAGGATTGCTGTTAATTCTTCTAATTCCTAAAGTCACCACAGTATGATTTATATTTTATTTGTATTTATTCTCCACTTGGACTAGATGGAAAATGGGAGTAATTGAAAACTCAGTCATTGAAAAACAGGCCATCAGGCGGCTTCATTTTGCTAAGACTTGCAAGGCATGATACAGATTCATTCTTAAAGCTTGGAACTGCCTTTGGGCTTAACTCTGGGAAATAGCCAATTTTATGTAAGTAAAGGGGTATAAAAAAGATAAAGTAAGGACATAGCAAATTGCTGCAAAATGGTGCCCAAAGGACAGAAACATGAAGTATCTGATTAGAACTGGACATTTTTCTCCCTTAACTCATGCTGTTTCAGTGAAATATCTTAATTCTTTTCCTGTATTGAAGGGCCTTGGTGCACAGGGACAAAATGCATTGTAAATAAAAGTATTCTTCCTTTTTAATGTTTTCTGTCTCTTTCGTGGGGGAGTTTCTAGAATTTCACAGTTGGATCATATTTTATATAATTCTTGAGCCATATGTCTTACTTGAGAGCTTGTTTGGAGGTTCTAGCAGGGGAGCGCAGCTACTCGTATACCCTCGACAGAAGACCGGTCCGTCTCTATCGGGGAAGGCCGTCCTCTTCGACCGAGCACGCAGCTTCGGGAGGGACGCACATGGAGCGGTGAGGGTAGAAGGGGACACCCGCCTAGCCAGCCAGGTCAGCCGAATCAACCCTGGCGATCAATGACAGATGTCGCAGCCAGATCGCCCTCACAAGATTGTAGAGATGAATCTAAGGTTGTTGGGTTTTTAAATGAAAACAGGAATAAAGGGAACATTAAACAGCTTCAAGAGTAATTTCCATGGTACCATTTTTATAAAAGGTGGCAGTTTTGCCATTAGGGACAATGTATTTTTTATAACCTCATCTTAAGGCAGATCCTGATAAGCACAGTTCTAATAAATGTAGAGTTACACAAAGAATGCCGAGGCTCACAGTTCTGTTTTTTTCTCCAACGACTTCTGGTTAAATTGCATCGCAGAGCTAGTTTTGCAATCTTTCTCCCTAGTTCTGTAAGAGCTAAGAACTTACAGTTCTAGAGGATTTCATGACAGGAGGTAGGGTTAAAGCTAATTGCTTCTTTTCTCAATTTCTTGAGTCTGGATTAATCTATTTCCAAGTACTAAGAGTTACAGTGAGATGATTACTTGTCAATATAATATATTTTAGAAGAAACATCTTAAGTTCTGATAGAACTTTACTACTGGCAGCAATTTTGTATTAGCTACTCATTTCTACGTGATAAACCACCACCAAAATTAGTGGAGTGAAAAGCCAGAGAGATAATACAGCATTTGCTTTACACACAGCAAACCTGGATTTAATTCTCAGCACTAAATATGGTCTCTTGAGCCTGGCCAGATGTAATCCCTTAGCACAGACACAGAATAATCCCTGATCCGAGCTGGATATAGTGTTCAAAACCCCCAAATTAAATCAATATTGGTGGAATGAAGGAATCATTTAATCAATTAATGAATCTGTGTGAACTTAAGTATTGAGGGTCACTTGGTCTCAACTGTATTTGTTCTTATATAGAAATAGGTCAACTTCCGGGTCTTCTAGAGATAACTGATCTAGGCAGCAGTCATGGAAAAAGTCTTTAATATTCCAATAGACCCTCATATTCTCACAAGCATTAACATGATTGCTTGGGAGAGTTTGGAGAGAGCAACTGGAGCTATGGAACATAGAACCAGTCTATCAACTGTGTTATATTTGTATTGATTAGGACAAGAGACTATAAGGATCCAGAATTAATGGATGAAGTAAGTTATTTGTTTAACTTTTTTTTGGGCCGGTGACAGGAATTAAATTCAGAAGGAATGCACTCTGCCACACAGTCACACCTTCATTTCACTGAGAAGTAGGCTCTTTTTATTTAGAGTAGAAGAGAGGAACTTGATGTGGGCCACAACTGGTGGTTTTCAGAGCTTAGTCTTGGCTTTGTAATCAGGGCTTAATACTGGTGGTGCCCAGGGGAACATATGCCATGCCATGAATTGAGCAGGTATCATTAGACTAGATCATCTTCTCTATCTTCCCAAAAAGACAAACCAAAGAGCTGGAGCACATGCTTTGCATGCAAAAGACTCAAAGACTCAGGTTTGACCTCGAGCACCTCATGGTTTCCCCAAGCACTGACAGATATGGCTTAGAGCTCTGTACCTAGAATAGCTCCTCGAATCACTGGGTGTGCCCTATAAATAATTGAAAAAAAAACAAAATAACAATCCATAGATAAATCATATTTTTCATAGGCTTTGCTGTTTATATAGTCAAGCACAAGGTTTTCCATTTTGATTTGTAGCTGTACATAATTAACATGTTCAGAGAAGGAAAATTAACTTTCCTTGTATCCTTCTCAGTTCTTGGCTGAGATCACTATAGTAAAGTACAGAACAACAGAAGGGAAAACAAAGCCAAGTTTAGTGACATATATATTTTATTACATGTTGGAAGTATTTGAGTGGAGGGAAGCAATTCCCTGGGGTGTCCTAGAATTCAAGCTTAAAGAGAGGCACAAATTAGAAGTTCTACACATTGGGTTTAAACCATGCAGGAAAAAAAAATAAATATTGCAATAAATTGAGTCAGATGAATCTTTTAATATGCCAGTGCCTATAAAATTTATGTTTATACTAGACAATAGTTTATTAAGTTTGCAGTAATATTGTGTCAAAAAATGTGTCCAAAAATGACAGAGACATACTGAGCATAATTTCAACTATTGAAAAATGATGCCTGTTTGACCCAGAGTTGCCATGACCTTCAATTGTTAAAACAATATACAACAGGGCCAGAGCAATAGTACTGATAATGGGTAGGACACTTGCCTTGCATGCACTGACCAGGGTTTGATCCCCAGCATCCCATATGGTCACCCTCCAAAACCACCAGTACTAATTTTTGAGTGCATAGTCAGTAGTAACCCCTGAACACCACCTGATACGGCCTCCAAAACAATAAATAAATAATAAAAATACAACATTGCAATTTACAATAAATTCAAATGTAATAAAATGAGGTGTTCCTTATACTGTTTTGATAGGAAAAATGAGGTCAAATTTAGAACTCTTTAAGAAAATTTTCCAGGAATATGAATAGAATGTAGATAGAATTGATATAATTTGTGACAAAGTTTGCATGTGATATTGACTTCTAGTTTCTCCTGTGATGAGAATAGATCACTAGTTGATCACATACCTAAGAGGAAATCTTCACAGTTGAATTTCTTTAGGAGAATTTGACTTTAGTCAGAGGAAGAGGGCAAAAGAAAACTTCTTTCTGCGTTTTCCAGTGCCTATAACTCAAAAATAAGCTATTTACCAAAGAGGCATATTCTGTGATGAAATGTCCTGAACTCATACAATCTTAATTTCAAGATGGTAAATTCTGCTGCTTTTGATCTGATATCACATTATTTAATTTGTTATTATCTGATCAGATTTGGATCTTGATTTTATTAGAGTAAGGGTTCATTAGTGCCTGCATTTATACCAAAAGAAATTAATGTTTCTACATAAAAGTAAAAATTCTCATTTTGACTAATAAAGTTTCAAATCATTATCTTGATTCTATTTTTAAAAGTAAAGGAGTCAACAAACCATGATGAATTTGATTCTGGCATCTTGTTTAAACACTTTTAAAATAAAAATAATAGTGGCTTATAACACCTCTAAGTGTATATTACTATACCACATCTAAGGCATAAGTACCAATATTCTTCCACCACACCCATTTGATCTCTTTTGCCCACATTTCCCTCCCAACACTTTGGAAACTCTGTAATATGGTCAAATTCTAAGACTTGTCTTTGGTTTTTTGTTTAAATTTGTCTTTGTTTTTTTGTTTAAATTTATTTATTCAAGCAACCATGATTCACAAAGTCATTCATAGTTGAGTTTTAGACATAAAATATTGCAGCACCAATCACACAACCAGAGTCAACTTCATTCTATCAATGTTCTCAGATTCCCTTCCATATCATCCCCTCCATCCCCCACCCCTTACTTCCAGCCTACCCTCCTGATAGACACCTTTCTAAGTCCAGTTGTTAAAGTTTGGGTCTCTAGATTTCAGTGTTAATGATTCTGTAGTTTGGATGTTTGGCTCTATCATTCCCAAATGATAGTAAAATACCTTAATCCCTTGACCTGGCCTCCATTATTTCTCACCTGTCTCTTTTCACCTCCTCCACTCATTCTTTTCTTATCTTCTTCATAATCTGGGCCCAAGGTTGTTCTGAGCATCCCCCCTTTAAAACATTGCATTCCCTCATCCAGTTATTCAAAATACCACATATAAGTGATACCATGGTAGAAGCTTTTTAATTCGATGCCATTCCATTTATTTTATTTGTTTGTTGGTTTATTTTTATTTTATTGTTTGCTATGATAGATAGATAGATAGATAGATAGATAGATAGATAGATAGTTTGGTCACTGCAGCACATGGAAATGTTATTATGCAATATATCAATGTGCAGTGTGATGGTGAGTTCGGCACTTATCCTTGCTGCTATTGCTAGACCTGATCTGACCCTGGAGTTCTTAACATCAGGACATATCCTTAAGGGGGCACATGACTGTGCATTAGCAAAACCTGAATACTACAACTGAAAACTGAATTCTGCGGAT
The DNA here is from genome assembly GCF_029834395.1 of Sorex fumeus. Taxonomy (NCBI): domain Eukaryota; kingdom Metazoa; phylum Chordata; class Mammalia; order Eulipotyphla; family Soricidae; genus Sorex; species Sorex fumeus. Next base: position 3,792,108 of record NW_026606078.1, on the reverse strand, counting down.
AGAGACTAATAACTGCAAGACTAAAAGAATCTCCTCCCCTATCTTTTAGGAAACTGAATTGGTAAGAGAACTGGCTATGACTCAAATATAGAATACCTGAATGCATGCTTTATGCATGAATGAAGCTATGGAGGCACAGAAACAGTGCAGAATGCTGTCTCGGGGTTATTCTGCTAGGCACCCCCAGGAAACACTGGAATCTACTGCAGCATTTCATATCCAAGGATACATAAATAAAGAATTCCTTTGATAAAGCCATAGTGCCACCTGTAGGAAAGCAAAAGAGGACACTCTAGATACATAAGCAGAAAAATTTGGCAGATAGCTGCTATAAAAATAAAATTAAATTCCATAGAAAAATTATAAATCTCCAGAGAACAAATATAAAGATAACTAATTGAGGAATGCAGATGGAAAATAATTGAAAATAGTCATCAAAATACAACTTAACAAGTTTATATAATCTCAAACAGAGTAAGAGGACACATTTTTAAAAGAACTACACAAGCACAAGGAGTTCCTCAACAAAGAAATGGAAGCTACACAAAAGTTCCAAAAAGATGCTAAGTGGGTAAAAAACACTGAATAAAATTAGTCCAACATGGACATTATAATAGTCATACTCAAACCTGGAAAGGAAAGAACATCAGAAATTGAGGGTAATAAATAACAAAATACAAGCAAGGAACAAAATAATTAGGAAAAAAACATGGAATTAGTACATGAAATAATAGGTTCTCTGAAAATATAATAATAATGTGATTCAATGAAAGGAGAGGTAGTAAAGAGAGTAAGCCACTGGCCTTTTATGAGGTCAGATTCTTTCCCAGGAACTCTAAATGATGTTCCCAAGAACCACTAGGAGTGATCCCTTGAGTGGAGGACCGGGATTGAGCTCTCAGCACCACTGGATGTTGGAGGAGAAGGAGGAGGAGGAGAAGCAGGAAGAGGAGGGGGGAAAGGAAAAGGAAATCCAAAGTTTAAGGAGACAAATTATTGTTAAATTATCCAAAATCAATGATCAAAAAAGGTCAAAAGTTTCTAGGAGGATGGGGCAACTGCAGTCTCAGGGGAAAAGGGGCGGTACCGGCTCATCTTCGCGCCCTACCGAGGTCATGAGTTGCCCCCCAGGAGCGGCTCTCTGGCACAGCCATAACACCAGACGCACAGAAACCAATCTCGTAATTATCTGGCTCTTTGCAGAAATCCCTCCAGACTTATCTAGTAAAATATCGAAATCCAAAATTGCGTGGCCACTATTGCATATGGTTCTCATAACCAGCTATAGAAAACAAATTATTTCACAATGCCTTTTCAGCAATTCTGATTCTGATTGTTGGGGGGGAGATTCTAAACAATAATGGTGAATTTTGTCAAAATAATGAATGTAATCAAAGTAGAGAGAGACAGTTAAGTAGAAATCATCTCCTCACAGGCATTGGGATGGGTGGGAGGGGGGATATATTGGAGTTCTTGGTGGTGAAAAATAAGCACTGGTGAAGGGAAAGGTGTTTGATCATTGTATGACCGAGACTTAATCTTGAAAGCTTTGTAACTTTTCCCACAGTGATTCAATAAATAAATATAAGGATAGAAAAAAAAGTTGTTAGGAGAAAATATAATATGCAAAGGAACCACTATCAGATTTTCTCAGTAGAAACCCTATAGACTAGTGGATTTACATACTAAAAGTTAAAAGTTGTCAGTCAGAAATATTTAACCTGGAGATTGGATGCAGTTCAGTAGTAGCTCAACACTTGCTGGCATGTGTTTGATACCAGTAGCTGTTGACCAAAAAGCCAAAATATAAAAATAAAATAAATAAAATAATTGTTAAAAAAGATACAAAGACAAACATAGGCTGAATGAGCACTCCTCCCAAAACATAAATTTTTATAAAGCATGTTCAGCCCCCAAATTATAATTCAAACACAATGGAGAAACAAAGACTTTTGCCCCAGGTAAACAAAAGCTAATGGAGTTTACTATCACCAGATATGTTTTAAAAGGAATATTGAAAGTTTTTCTACATGAAAAGAAGAAATATAAAAACTCATAATCAAAGCAATAAGTAGTAATATAAAACAACAGTAATAGGAAACAACAACAGTATCTGCACAGCTAAATGATAAAGATTTGGTTCCAGAGGCTGCGGGCAGGGTGTTCATCTTGCATGAGACCAATATAGAAAAGAAATAAAGATTTAATATCTGCACACAGAAATAAAAGACTATTTTAGACATGGGAATTTGATACAAACTTCATAGGAATCTGGAGCATAAAACCTAGAAAAAATATATAAATTTTGAAAGCTATTTAGGAAAAACATCCAAATGAAAAGGAACATAGAAAAAAGTCCGTAAGAAAGAACAGAAATATAAAACAACTAGAAAATAAGATATAAAGCAGCAATTAAGCCCCATATATTAATAAATACCCTAACTGTGGATTTAGGGTGTATAAATGTGTATAAATTCACATTTCAAAACACACAGAGTTTGGGTGGGGGCGGACCAGGTAGAGTGGCTGGGTTCAATCCTGAGCATTTCATATGGACCCTGAGGCCCTTCAGGAGTGATCTTCAAGAGTAGAGCCAGGAGTAAATCCTGACCACTACTGAGTGCGACCCTAAAGAAAAAACAAAACAAAACCTATAAACAGAGTGGCTAGGTGCGGGAAAAAAAGAGCTATAAATATTGCACATATTAGGCTATCCATAAGATACAAAGACAGGGGCTGGAGCCATAGTACAGCAGGTAGGGTGTTTGCCTTTCTTGAGGCTGACCCAGATTTGATCTCCCGCATCCCATATGGTTCTCTGAGAACCGCCTGGTGTGACCCCAAAGGCCAAAATATAAAATTAAAATAAATTAAAATATTTTTAAAAAAGATAAAAGACAAACATAAGCAAAATGAAAGGTTGAAACAAGATGTTTGAAGACAATAACAGAAGGGTATGAACAAATCAGATAAAATAAACTTTCAGACATCAAAAACTAAGAAGGATCCTATGTAGGGATCAGTGGGTCAATATATCCACAAGATTTCATTCATCATTTTTTATGCACACAACATGGCAGCGCCCAACTATGAAAAAAAATTAATGAAACTCAAAGTTTATATGGAAAATAATAATAGTACATAATATTAATACACTACTCTGAAAATAGACTTATCATTCATATTAAAATTAGCAAAAAATAATGTCGATTTGCTCGAGCGGGCCCAGTAACGTCTCCATTGGAGACTTTGTTGTTACTGTGTTTTTGGCATATCGGATACATCATGGGTGGCTTGCTAGGCTCTGCCCTACGGGCGAGATACTCTCGGTAGCTTGCCAGGCTCTCCGAGAGGGGCGGAGGAATTGAACTCAGGTCGGCCATGTTGGCCGCTTGTAAGGCGAACGCCCTACCACTGTGCTATCGCTCGAGCCCTATTTAAAGTATGGTACTATATTTATCAACACCCTAAATTTAGGGTCAGTTTTATCCTCTGACATAAACTGAAATGACCTAGGACTTACAGTAGTAGCAAAGGGGGCAATTGGGGGGCACTTTATCTTTGTTCAATTTCTGGGGCATGGAAGGGACACTGAGTGATTCTTTTCTGAAAAAAGAAACTTAAGTAAATAAGTGCTTTGGTTTAAGTTGCCTGGTGACTTAAATAAGGAAAACTATGTATGATGAATGGACTCTTTTAGTTTAAACATGTATTGTTCAGTAAGCTTGATAAAAAAATAAGTAGTAAAGAAAGAAAAATATAAATGGATAGGAAGAAGACATAAAGGATGGAAAGAAGGAAGAGAGTAAGAAAGAAAGAGCAACTGAGAAGAATAATAATAAAAACACATAAAAAATGAAAAGAGAAGAGAGAATTGGAAAGGTTGCTTTGGACAGAGATTTTTTTCTGGTCTCATTATCAATTTTGAATTTTCTTAGAAAAACCAGGGCCTCACTAAACTTCTTTTTTCCTTCTGCACTTTAACAATAAGTCAAACATCGGAGTAGCACCCTTTTTTTCTGTTTGTTTTGTTTGCTTTTTAGTGTTCTTTCCCCACCACTACCATCCCAATACTCCTGGGTTTCACAGGCACTGAGATTGACATCTGTCCAAACTGAATAGCTTTGTATGTGATGACCTTGCCTTTCCAGGTGTCTGAGTACAAAAAAGAGAGTGAGCCACAGTAAATTTGACCTGCTAAATATAGAGAATCAGACTTAAAAACTGCAATCTCGACTGTTCCAAGTGTTGAAAGCACCTGCCAGTCATTGGCAAAGGCATAGGATTAGCTTTCCCTGGACTGTACAGGAATTCAAGGAATCTATATAAAATGAAAACAGATCATCTGCATCACAGTCATGAAAAATGTCACAGCTAATTATGTCCAGGTTGTTCCCTGTATAATTTCCTTGCAGGAGGCCACACAATCATGGTTTCTTCACAGCAGCACTGGAAGCAGGCTGGAATGGGACAAAGAAATAAACCACAAGCAGTCTGGGTCACTGTGTGGGAACATCACCCCCTTGAGGCAAAAGGAAGTTCACTATGAGAAAAGAAATGATCACATGAAATAACAACCCTTTCAGAGAAGACAAGGTTGCAGCAGAGAAGGGAGTTTTTTTTGTTTTTTTTTTAAAGAAAATTGTTTAGAAAATAGTATAGTAAATGTTTCACTGACACTGCCCTAGGTCATTATTGATTGGCACAGTCCTTGCAGGTAATGGCAAAAACCATCATTATTTCTCTGTATTCTCATTATTCTCAATTCTCATTATTAATATTTGATATTTGTAGTTTTTTAAAAATTTTTATTAGTAAAATACCTTGAGGTACAGTTGTAGACTTAAAAATTTTTGTGCTTGGGTTTCAATTATACAATGATAGAGTACCCATCCCTCCACCAGTGCCCATTTTCCACCACCACTGATCCCAGTACCCCTTCCACGCCCCCATATCCCACCCATCCCACCCTGCCTTTGTGGTAGGGCACTCCCTTTTGTTCTCTCTCTCCTGTTGGGTGCTGTGGTTTGAAAAAGAGGCATTGAGTGGCAATCATGTTCGATCTATAGTCTACTGTCAGTGTGCATCTCCCATCCTGGGAGGATCCTCCCAATACCCTTTATTTGGTGCTCCCTTCTCTATCTGAGCTGCCTTTTCCCCTAGCATGTGCGCATGTGCGGCTGGCCTCCAAGCCATGAAGGGAACCTCCTGGTACTTATCTCGGCTATTCTTGGGTGTTAATATTCTATTTTGTTACTTTATGTTCCCCAGGATGGAGAGATAGCACAGCAGGTAGGACATTTGCCTTACACACAGCCCACATGGCCGACCAGAGATCGATTCCTCCACCCCTCTTGGAGAGCCCTGCAAGATACCGAGAGTATCTTGCCCACACGGCAAAGCCTGGCAAACTACCCGCGACGTATTCAATATGCCAAAAACAGTAGCAACAAGACTCACAATTTGTTGTGAGATGTTACTGATGCCCACTCGAGCAAATCAATGAACAATGGGAGGAGAGTGCTACAGTGCTATATTCCCCAGATGAATGTGATCTTTCTATGTCTGTCCCTCTCTTTCTGGCTCATTTTGGTTAGCATGATACTTTCCATGTAGTACCACTTGTATGTAAATTTCGTGACTTCATCTTTTTTTTTTATTTATTTATTGAATCACTGTGGGAAAGGTTACAAAGCTTTCAGGTTTATGTCTCAGTCATGCAAATATCAAACACATTTCCCTTTACCAATACTTATTTTTTACCATGAAGAACCCCAATAAAACCCCACCCCCCACCCCTCCCAGTCCCTGTGGGGCAGATGAATTCTAGTTAACACTCTATCTGCTTTGATTAGATTCATTGTTTCAATAAAAGATTCACCACTATTATTTAGAGTTTACCCCCCCCCCCCCAAATCAGACATGCTGAAAAAGCATTGTGAAGTGATTTGCTTTCTACGGCTGGGTTCAAGAATTAAATGTTGGTTTTGGATTTCTGCTCTTTTACCTATTGACCCTGGAAGTATTTCTACTGAAAGTCAGATAGTTAAGAAATTGGTTTCTGTGTTCTGGAGTTCTGGCCGTGCTGGAGAGCCGCTCGCGGGGGGCAACCGGTGGCCTCGGTAGGGCGTGAAGGGCGGAGCGAAACGCCCCCCTTCCCATGAGGTTTTAGTCGCCCCCACACTCCCGGCTCATACCTGTTGTCCACAAGGCTCCCATGTGGCCGCCATCTTTCTTTCCAGAGAGGAGAGGGCGAATGGGGCAACACCCTTTCCCCTCCGGCAGACTTGATGGCCTGGATCAATGCATAGTCCGTTCACTTTTCTGCTCCAAGCTGCTGGGTTCTGCATTAAGCCCTTGCGCTTCTGGGGCTGTGGCCGTGCTGGAGAGCCGCTCGTGGGGGGCAACTGGTGACCTCGGTAGGGCGTGAAGGACGGACCGGGACGCCCCCCTTCCCATGAGGTTTTAGTCGCCCCCACACTCCCGGCTCATACCTGCTGTCCACAAGGCTCCCATGTGGCCGCCATCTTTCTTTCCAGAGAGGAGAGGGCGAATGGGGCAACACCCTTTCCCCTCCGGCAGACTTGATGGCCTGGATCAATGCATAGTCCGTTCACTTTTCTGCTCCAAGCTGCTGGGTTCTGCATTAAGTCCTTGTGCTTCTGGGGCCGTGGCTGTGCTGGAGAGCCGCTCGTGGGGGGCAACTGGTGACCTCGGTAGGGCATGAAGGACGGACCAGAACGCCCCCCTTCCCATGAGGTTTTAGTCGCCCCCACACCCCCGGCTCATACCTGCTGGACTTCATCTTTTCTAACACCTACATAGTACTCCATTGTGTAGATGTACCAAAGTTTCTTTAACCAGTCATCTGTTCTTGGGCACGCAGGTCTTTTCCAGATTATGGCTATTATAAACAGTGCTTCAATGAACAAACAAGTGCAGATGTCACTTCGACTATACTTTTTTGCCTCTCTGGGATATATTCCCAGGAGAGGTATTGCTGGGTCAAATGGGAGCTCAAGATCTAATTTTTTGAAAATTGTCCATACTGTTTTCCAAAAGGGCTGAACCAGTCAGCATTCCCACCAGCAGTGAAGGAGGGATCCTTTCTCGCCACATCCATGCCAATACCAGTTGCTTTTGTTCTTGTGGATGTGGGGCAGTCTCTGTGGTGTGAGATGATATCTCATTTTTGTTTTGATCTGCAGCTCCCTGATGATTAATGATAAGAGCATTTTCTCATGTGCTTTTTTTGCCATTTGGATTTCTTCTTTGAGAAAATTTCTGTTCATTTCATTGCCCCATTTTTATGGGGTTGGATGTTTTCTTCTTGTGGAGTTCAACCAGTACTTTGTATATCCTTGATATCAACCCCTTGTCGAATGGGTATTGGGCGACTATCCTTTACCATTCTGTAGACTGTCTTTGTGTTTTGGTCACTGTTTCTTTTGAGGTGCAGAAGCTTCTTAGTTTAAGATAGTCCCATTTGTCTATCTCTGTTTTCACTTGATTGGCCAGTGGCATGACATCTTTGAAGATACCATTAGCTTCAATGTTGTGCAAGCTATAAAATCAATACCCAATGCCCAAAAGTTCATGGCTTTCCTATATGCAAGTAATGAGAGAGAAGAAAGTGACATGAAAAAAAAATCCTGTTCACAGTTGTGCCCCAGAAAATCAACTACCTAGAAAGTAGCTTAACTGAGGAAGTAAAGGACCTGTACAAAGAAAACGACAAAACGCTACTTCAGAAAATAAAAGAAGACAGGAGAAAATGGAAGGATATTCCCTGCTTATGGATTGGGAGAATTAACATTGTCAAAATGGCAATACTTCCCAAAGCATTGTACAAATTCAATGAGATCCCTATAATGTTGCCCATGACATTCTTCAAAGAAATGGAGCAAACACTCCTGAAATTCATATGAAAAAATAAGCACCCACAAATAGCTAAAGCAATTCTTGGGAAAAAGAAAATGGAAGGAATCAACCTCCCCAACCTCAAACTCTACTACAAAGCAGTAATAATTAAAACAGCATGGTACTGGAACAAAGGCAGAGCTGCAGACCAATAGAACAGGGTTGAATATACTGACATCTCCCCCAAACGTATGATCATCTAATCTTTGATAAGGGAGCAAGAAATGTGAAGTGTAGCAAGGAAATCCTCTTTAACAAATTATGCTGGCAAAACTGGACAGCTACATGCAAAAATATGGGCTCAGATGTCTGCCTAACACTATGTACAAAAGTAAGATCAAAATGGATTAAAGGCCCCACAGAGGCAGGGTGAGATGGGAGTGTGGGGGTGGGAGGGATACTGGTATCGGTGGTGGTGGAGAATGGGCACTGGTGGAGGGATGGGTACTCGATCATTGTATAACTGAAACCCAAGCAAAAAAATTTGTAAGTCTACGACTGTACTTCATGGTGTTTCAGTAATAAAATTTTTTTTAAAAAATGGATTAAAGACCTCAACATCAGACCGGAATTCATAAGGTACATTGAAGACAAACTTGGCAAAACCCTCTATGACATTAAAGCTAATGGTATCTTCAAAGATGTCACGCCACTGGCCAAGCAAGTGAAAACAGAGATAGACAAATGGGACTATCTTAAACTAAGAAGCTTTTTTGTTTGTTTGTTTTACCTCCTAGCCTATCATTTGATCACTAACTTAAAAGCCAAAGACAGCTGGTTGTTGAGTAAAAGTCAAAGTGTTTCACAGAAACAGCTTACCTTTATTGGGCACTTCACAGAGATCGAGCATCTTTACCAAGATTAAAAGAACTCTCTTATCATAAATGTAATGTATGCATGTTATATGCATCTATGCTTGTGCCATTTAACTAAATGATGTGAAAAGAGATTTTGACAGATATAGTCTGTGAGTCGGGTAAAAAAAATTCTGTTAACGGCTAGATATCTTGGGGACTAGTGCCTGGAAACCTCAATTTTTTATCATTCATATGGGAATGAAACTGGGAAAGCCATTTAAATTCTCTGCTTTATCTGAAAAAGAGGCAGTAATAATGCTCATAATTCTTAGAATTTTCATGGAGATCAAGTTAGTTGATAACATTTAAAATAAGGAGAAATGAGCACCAAAAATAGAAAGCAACAAACAAATCACTATTGTCACAAACACAGAAAACATAGAGTCACTTGAAGATTTCTATGTTATAGATTCATACAAATAAGGACAGAGGCAGAGGAAAATTACAGTTCCTGGGATTACTCATAACAAGAGGCCATAATCTGCTATTCAGAAATTCATATCTTGCTCTCCCTTAGACAAATGCAATCTTATTTTAAAGGACACCTGTTCAATGGGTCTGCTATGCAAATCCTTTATCTTCATATGGACAGAACAGGCTGTCTCAGGATTGAACCATTCCTTGCTCTATCTTCTTTCTTCCTCCTAGAAAATGTCAAAGAGTTGGTGGTGGGAAAACCAGAATATAGGAAGGCTTCATTATGGCCTAAAAGGGAGAACGGCAGGTAGCTTTCAGGATGAACAAATTTTTAAATAGTTTTTATAAGCATGTTCTAAGTGTTACTTAAACGTTTTACCTTGCAATGACAAATGTCCTGGAAGTCCTGGAGCTCCAGGAAGGTGCATTCCAGCTGTTGCAGTAGAGCTGTTAGCCAAAGTATAAGGTGGTTGGTATGTCACTGAAGGCAGTGCAGGGCAAAGGCAGTGCAGGGCAGAGAGTTCTGAAAGGGTCCATATCCCATGCAAGGAGAAACTGAATGTTCTCAATACTGTGTCATCCAGAAGGAAAATTAGATCAAGCTCAGGAATTAATCATCAATCCTAGCAAAAAAAAAATATTCCTTTCACTCAGGGAAATTGTGTCTGGAATGATGGGATAAGAACCTGAATAGGATTACAGATGTATGAAATCTAGGGACATGCATTCATTTCCTTAATTAATAATTAATAATTAATTTCTTTAATTAATAAGTACTCAGTGCTGACTATTCAAAAAACACTTCAATAGTTACTTTTGTGGTTAAGAAAATGTGTGAAGATATTAAACATCGAAAAATAGTCACCAGCCAGGAAGTACTTAAAACAACTATTCATAAAGGCCATATTTATTTATTTGTTTTGTTTTGGGGGCCACATCATAGGTCCTTGGGCATTACTCTTGGCTCTGCATTCAAGGATGACTCCTGGCTGCACCGGGGTGGGAGTGGAGGAGGCAGACTATAATGGAGTGCCAGAGACTGAACCTGGGCTTGGTGTATGCAAGGCAAGCACCCAGTCTACTGTACTACAACTTATTCCCTGATTAGGGTCATTTTTAAATTACAGTTTATATACATCATATTGCTGTGCAATAATCACTACCATAACCTTCAAAATTTTTCATCTTATAAAACTAAACTCTGTACTCATTAAACAAGTCCCTGCATTCTCCTACCCCTCCAATCATTGGCAACTGTACTTGCGGGATTTATTTTGGTGTGGGGGCGGGATTCCAAAGTATGTTCAGGGGGCTCAGGGGCCTATATTGGTAAGATGAGGGCCCAAAGATGCAGTGTTGCTTAGGTCCTGCTGTGATAGGGATTACCCAAGCCAACCTAGTGGTGCTCAGGGCCTCCAGGACTGCAATAACAGAAGTCTGGAGGACTGTCTGGCATCAGAGATCAAACTCGGGTCAACTGAAAGCAAGGCATGCATCACAGCCCTTCTATTATATCTCTGGCCCCAACATTTTGTCTCTAAAAATTACACATTTTAGGTAAATAATATGAGTAAAAGTATGCAGAGTTTGCTATTTTTATCTAGTTTACTTCACTGAACTAAACATGTCACCAAGATTCATTCATGTTATAGCACATGTCAGAATTTTCTTTTTAAGGCTGAATTCCACTGAATGTATATGCCACATTTTATTTACTTGATTTTCAAATAAATTTTGTTTTTGAGCCACACCCAGCTATGCTCAGGGATTACTCCTGAGTCTATGCTCAGGAATCACTACTGATGGACTTGGGGGGCCATATGGGATACTAGAGATTGGACCTGAGTTGGCTGCATGCAAGACAAATTCTGTATCTGCTGTACTATTTGTCTGACCTGATTTATTCATCTTTTGATGGACATTTGGGTTGTTTCTACCTTCTAGGTGTTTTGAATAATGCTGCTAACAACATGTGTGCAATAAATATCTTAGATGCCCTTTTTTCCAATTTGGAAGAAATTCATGATGAAGTTTCTGGATCATATTTTTTGAGAAACCACAATATTGCCTTTCACAGCAATCACACCCTTTTTACATTTCTACCTACAGTGAACTAGAGTTACAATTTTTCTGCATTCTTTTAGTACTTGTTTTTTCTCTCTCTTTTTTTAATAGTACCACACCAGTAAATATCAATTTCTCTAATGCTTAGAAATTTTTCAAAGGGTTGATTAGCCATTTATTTATGTTCTTGAAAGTTTTTTTAAGACTTTTGATCATTATTAAAGTGATTGTTGCAGAGGTTGTTGCCTCCAAGTGAGATTTTTTTTTGATAGCTGAGTTTTTAATCCAGGATTCCAATGACAAATATTACACAAGTTTTTTTAAATCATCTCTCCCTTTTATGCTTTGTTCTTCCCCAGAATAAGCTCTAATACTTTGGTCTCTTATGTCTTAAGATGACTGATTTTCTTAAGCCGTTTCTTTATGTATCATATAAATAACCTTTTTAACATGGGGCCCCAATCACCTGTCCTTAGATTTGTCTGACATGACTAAATCTTCAAAGAAAACAATTTTAGACTAAAAAGGTAATACTATTACAATTTTCCCCCAAATTAAAAACAACACCAAATCAAGTATTTCTATTCCTTTAACAGACTTCATTATAAGTCATATGAATTCCTATACAGTATAGAAAAAAGAATAAACTTTGTGCCTAATACACACTATTCATATATTGTGACCTGAGACTTATCTTAATTTCCATTTTGCAAAATTTCTACTCAACATGCCTATCCCATCTCCTGATAGTGCTACTATTAGAGCTGTCTTCATGAAACAACCTCAGAAAGTACCAGACTTGCTTTCACTGTAAGAGACTCATGCCTCCCCAAGCTGATCTCAGTGCTAACCTTTCTGGTATCATCATTCCCTGAGGAACCCTCTATCACCTCCTACACTCGACTATGTTTCCTCAGGGTAATCACTGAGTTTTATTCTGCTTTGATTGTGAGCATTGAATTCAAGATAAAAAAAATTAAGTGCTCAAAAATATGTGAACTATGAATGAAAAACTGAAATCAAGACTCACATACTAATCAGTATGAGGTCAGTAGCACTGTCCTCTTGTTGTTTATCGATTTTCTTGAGCAGGTACCAGTAAGGTCTCACAACAAATTATGAGACTTTTTGTTACTGTTTTTGGCATATCAAATATATCAGGGATAGCTTGCCAGGCTTTTCCGCGTGGGTGAGACACTCTCAGTAGCTTGCCGGGCTTTCGGAGAAGGAGGAATCGAACCCGGGTCGGCTGCATGCAAGGCAAATGCCCTACCCACTGTGCTATCACTCCAGCCCACTGATGGTCAGGATCACATCAGAATACATCTAACACATTTACCAATGAGGAGGCTTCTGGTGAGACATGGGCAATCTGAGGCCAAGACATGAAATGAGGATGACCAAGTGCTCACTGTAACACAGAGCTAAGTAGTTGTTTCTAAGTGCAGCCAGGAAAATGCTATCTTGTCTAGTTGAATGAATCTACCCCTCCCCAAGAGCTCCACCAAGGAGGCCTTCACCTTAACGTGCTCTGGTTAAACTGCTATGAATTCTCATTGTGGCCTTATTTCTATTCAATCAGCACAAGTCTTGCTAAACCATAAGATAAATGACTGATACTGATAGAATTAGCTTTACAACTGTGAACAAAGATGAAGGAATGTGGGGGAGAAAATATTCTCTTGACAGACAACTCAATCAAATTGCCAGCAGAAGTAGGTGGAGATGTGTCAAACAACCAAATGCATGTGACAAATATGCTCTTTTTTTCTAGGTGAACTTAAAGAGCTTGCATAAGCACAGTAAATGAGCAATAAAGTAGTTATAAACTAAAAATAGTTGTAGATCAAACTTTTGGGTACCTAATAATGGTAAAATTAATCGTTCTAATGGAGTGTGAACAGACATAGCTAATGGAAAGATTTAAAGATTTCTCAGATATCATGGTGGGTAAGGTCTACTCTCAGAATCTCTGGAGATACATGCAGGATCTGTTTACAGCTAATAAACGAAGTATTTTTTGTAAATGGCTCTATAACATTTGATAGTCATTCAGACATAAAGCCCTTAAATCATATTCTAACATCTGTTCAAATTCAGAGATCTTTTCCTCTAACCTCTAGTATCATTTTCACACCCAATTATACTGTGTTTATCTTTGACATATTCTTGCAGTGTTTTCTCTGTGACTGTCATCTGTGCTTCTGAGTCATTGGCTATAGAAGTTCCCAAGAACTTAAATTTATTTTTAATTTCACTACACTGGAATTAATTTTTTTATTCCCCTTTCTTCTCTACTTCATTGTTATTGTTGGTGGCAGTGTTGTCATGACTGAGAGTTACATACACACACACACACACACACACACACACACACACACACTTGTCTCTGGTGCTTGCACATTTTTAGCTGTGATGATTGTTAGGGATTGCATATCAGGCTGCAGTGTTCCAGTACATGGTGTGGTGTGTACCGAAGTTTGCACTCATTTAGTTCTAGTGCTTCCACATGTGTTCACCTGGGCTTGTCAGAAATTGCTTGTTGTGCTGGTGATTACAGAGAGTAAATCTTCCAGAATTACCCATGTAGGATAGCAGGTATTTGAATTCACGGCTACATGCTTATGAAGCAGGTGCCTTAATCACTGTACTATTTCTCCAGGTTCAATAAACCCTTTTTGGATATTTATAGACTTATTAGAGCTCCTTAGAGAAGTTAAGACACATTATTCACTTTTATCTGTATGTTATAAAAGGACACACATATCCTGATGAAGAGACTCGAAGATCTGTGGGGAGAAGAGCTGAACTTCCCTGCTCCTTCTCTGGGCTTAACACACATACCTCTGTGTGTTACACAAACCTAGCAGCTCATCTGACTTACTACTTTGAGGATTTTTATGGAGGCTTCATCATATCGGCACAACCAGTCACTAGCTCTATTTCTACCAATCTAGAGAGCAGAGTCTGGGATTAAAAGACATAAGCTTCTGTTACTCTTTCTAGAGTATCTCCATCCAGAAGCCATCAGTAAATCATCCATGAACATGCTGTTAGAACAAAATACTCTGATATTACATTGAAATTTCACAGGAGCCCCATGTCAAGAACTGGAGATCTATTAGAGCAAAAGTTGCTCTAAGGGCTCCTATCATTTAGAAAATAATAAGTGTTTTAAGAACTCTATACCAAAACTGGAAGAAGATGCCAAGAGATATATTTTCAATATCAAAATTGTTCTACACAATTTCTCATTTCATGGAAAATGGCTCTCTTCAATAAAATCATTTCCCACATAGCTGCTGAATTTTTCTATTTAATAGTAATTGTGGTTAATTTTTTTTGGCATAGAACACCTACTAAATGTTACCCAAAATTATTGTTAATGGTGGCAATTAACAATAGTGTATATTTTCTCCTAGGAACAGAGGTGAGAATGGAAAGCAATGAGGTGCGTAAAACACTTAGAAACCAATCCCCTATCCAAGTTTTTGTTAAAGAGGTTCCGTGATCTAAAGATGACATAACCTGCACATTCCAACATAAACACAAAAGATTGAGTACATGAGTCTAGAAAGCAAAACCCACCTGACTCCTATCAACATACAAATGGTTCAAGTACACAAATAATCTCAAAAAGAACATGAGGCCAGAGCAGTAATATCACTTAATCACTTAATCACTTAATCCCCATTATTCATCGATTTACTCGAGCGGGTGCCAGTAATGTCTCCATTCATCCTGGTTGCGTGCTAGCGTAGCCCAATGGTATCTGTTTGTTCTAGGAACATGCAGAGCCTCAAACCGATCATTCAGGGTCTTGACGAACAAGTCTGACCATCTTGTAGGTGGGCGTCTACGTGATCTTTTGATGTCCCGTGGAATCCAATCAGTAATGGCTCTAGTCCAGCGGTTGTCTGTAAACCTCATTATGTATCCAGCCCATCTGATTTTTGATGTCTTGGCAAATGAGACAGCGTCCCTGATTCTTGAGCATTGACAAAGATCAGAACTCCGGATTCTATCTCTCATTTGAGTGAATCGTGATATTCCAAGCATAACTCTTTCGATTGCTCTTTGAGAGACCCGAATAGCGTTCTCATCCTGTTTTCGTAGGGTCCAGGTCTCTGAGGCAGGAAGAACAGTGGAATCTAAGAGATGTGCTCATAGCTGGAGGTTCTTTGTCCTCTAAGTTATTTTTTCAACGCTCTTGAAGGCATTCCAAGCCGCCCTCTTCCTCCTGCGCAGCTCGGGTGCCAGGTCATTTGTCATGTTGACTTCTCAACCTAGGTACACATAGCTGTTGCATTCGGAGATGGTGGTTCCATTGAGAGCGAATGGAGCGTCAGGAACAAGGCTGTTTCTCATAAACATTGTCTTCGTAAGATTCAGCTGTAGTCCGACCTTTCCACATTCACAGTCAAAGTTGTTCAGCATTTGTGCCGCTTGGCTAATGTTTGGTGTTATTAGAACGATGTCATCAGCAAAGCGGAGGTGGTGTAGTTGCCGACCATCTATCTTCACTCCCATGCTTTCCCATTCCAGTCGTCGCATGATGTTCTCGAGGGTGGCACTGAAGAGTTTTGGTGAAATGGTATCACCCTGCCGAACCCCTCTCTTGATATGGATGATCACTTCTTTGTAGAATGGTGAGATCTTGGTAGTGAATCCACAATAGAGCTCACGAAGGATCCTGATGTATTGAGTTTGTACGCCCTGATTGGCTAGGGCTTCCATAACCGCTTCTGTCTCAACAGAATCAAAGGCCTTCTTTAAATCAATGAACTTTAGACATAGCGGCATCTTGAACTCCCGAGAAACCTCAATGAGCTTTAGTAATCGTGTGGATATGGTCGATGGTACTGAATCCTTTTCGGAATCCGGCTTGTTCACATGGTTGTCCTTCATCTAAGGTTCTGCTAATCCTATTCACGATGACTCGAGTGAACAGTTTGTAGATGAGAGACAATAGTCAGATTGGGCGATAGTTGCCAATGTCGTGGATGTCTCCCTTCTTGTATAGTAGTACAGTCCTGCTGGTTTTCCATTGGGATGGAACCTTGCATTCAGACAGGTAGCGTGTGAAGAGCCGAGCCAATGTATTGATGAGTACTGATGGTAAGTTCTTCAGGTGTTCAGGTCTGATCTTGTCTGGGCCAGGTGCTCTTTGTTTCTTTACCAACGAGATGGCATGTTGGATTTCGGAAGGGAGAACATTGGGAAAGACATATCCATCATGTGGTATGTGGTATGTGGGCAAGTGGACGTGGCTATTAAAGAGATCGGAGTAGAAGTCATGAATAATCTTCTCCATTGCCCTTCTGGAAGATGTGATAGATCCATCATGATGCCAGAAGGCAGTCATCCTGGTTTTGTAGTTGGTGAAGGACAGGCGGGCATTACGAATGCTTTTCCCAGCTTCTGCCGCATCTACCAGTACTGCTGCTCTCCTGTTTTTGAGGTCATCCTTGATGGCTTCTCTGCACTGCTTTGCCAGTTCGTATGTTTGCTTGTGGTTGCCTGAGGCATGTGCCAAGCCACGTTGGTGAATAAGTTCAAGAGTGTTCGAAGAAAAGAAAAGCGGTTTTCTGTGGTTATCTCTCTCTTGGCATTCCTCGCACAATCATGGAGGTGCCGAATCATTCGATCATATTCCTCATCAATGTTGTCAATGACGGCATCTTCCCATGTTGCCGCAACAGAGCCAAAGAGCTCCCAGTTGGTGGTCGTTCTGGGAGTCTTCTTCTTAAACCTTGCATTCTTTTCTCCTCATTCTGTGAGGTAGAATTTTGCACGAAGAAGACGGTGGTCTGATCCCGTTTGGAATTTTGGAACAACAGCAACATCGGTTAGGCAAAACCGCCGATTGAATATGATGTGGTCTATTTCATTGTGGAACCGTCCACCGGGAGATTCCCATGTCCAACGTTTAGATTCAGCCTTTTGGAACTGTGAGTTACCATGGAAGGTTTTGGTTGACATGATGAACTCAGACAGTCTGTCACCCTGTTCGTTCCATTCCAGGCCATGGGTCCCTATGTGGAGTTCATCGACTGATCTTCTTGGTCCTATCTTGGCATTAAAATCACCGACAATGATCTTGTAGAAGGTGTGATCTTCTTTATAGAACTTCTCCAGCTCCATGTAGAACTTCTCAGTTTCTCTTTCACCATAACTGGATGTTGGTGCAGAGACAACAAAGATAGAAACTGCTGGTAGTGAGCCACATCTATTCAAGTGTAATCATCTGATTCGGGTTGTTAGGCATTCGAATGAATCAATGCTCGTGACTAAGTTTGTGTTGACAAGGATACTGACACCACTGATGCCTCTTTTATCACATGTTCCAAGGAACAATTCTTCTCCAGTGTTGAAAACGGCATGATGTGATTGATGTCTTCTCGTTTCGGTCAGACCAATGATGTCGTACTTGATCTTTCGCGCTTGTACCATAAGGTCTTCAATGGATGCAGTAGATGCCAGTGTACGAGCATTAAAAGTACAGACAATCATTTTTGTTTTTCTGCATTTTGGCAGCCTATTTTCTGCCTTGGTATTTTATCAGCCTCTCCTTCCATATCCTTCTCGACTCTGCGTATTCAGGGTTAGGGGAATGAGATCCATTTATTACTGGATTTGGCATATCAATTTGGTCTATTTGGCATAGACCACGGATAGCTTGCCAGGCTCTGCCGTGCGGGTGGGATATTTAAGGTACCCTGAAAACTTAGAGAAAAGTAAATAAATAGTTGCGCGGCCGCAAATGCGGCCGCGTGCTCCCGGGAGCTTGTTGTGATAATCTCTGCATCCTGGCCGTTTTTGGGGTTACACGGCAGTTGGAGGGCGTAACTGCCTAGCTACTGATAGGTCCAGTCCCAAACCGTGCAGGCTTGGAGATCTCAGCCCCGGGTCCCACACACCTGGTTTCCTCTGCCAGTTCTGTTATGCCTGAGGCTTATCCAAGTGTGTGGAGAGTGGCCTCAGTATGGCCTTGGCTGGGGCCTGGAGGTCTTCAGCTGTTGGGCCCTGGAGAGGATAGTCAGGCACAGAATAAGAGACTCTGCCTTGTGCTCTCCCGGGAGCTTGTTGTGATAATCTCTGGATCCAGTAGTATGGCAGCTATAAATAGTACAGCTTGCCTTGCATGTGGGTTGATCAGGGTTCAATCCCTGACATCCCATATGGTCACCCGAACCCTGCCAGGAGTGATCCCTGAGCACAGAGTCAGGAGTAATTCCTGAGTACTGCTAAATGAGATCCAAACACCCCACCCCACCCCAACCCCCCCAAAGGAAAAGAAAATGATGCCACTGAATCTCCCCAGATAAACTGGTCCAGGCTGATAACTCTGGAGGTTTTTTGAAATGGGGCCACTCTCCTTTCTGCCTGAAGGCTTAGCAAACTGAAGCCACACCTGACGTAGAAATGGCTCAGCTCCATACTAAACCACATCAAGCTGCCAAACCCCCAAATTTTTCCAGCTTCATAGCTCCTGGACGGTATATGCAACATATGACACCTCCAAATTTCATAGTGCTGTCCTCCCCATAAGATCAGAGCAATTCTGATTGGACAGTTACATAAAAGACCACCAAACTCATTGAGCCTAAACAGCACAGAAGGCTCAACCAGCACCAACCAGACCCATAGATCCTCAATGACTTTAGTAACACTGTTGTGAGATACAACAATTATCACAAATTGACTTTTACTGATCTAAATTTTCATAATTTCATTTTCCTTTGTGTTGGTTGTAACAAACATTATGAAGTAAATTTGTTTGTGTACCTACAAGGACACACGCTGGGGGGGGTGGGTGAGAAACTAGGACATTTGTGGAGAGAAGCTTATTCTGGTGGTGAGATTGGTGTTGGAACATTTAATGTCTGAAACAACTATATTATGAACAACTTGGTAAATCATGATGTTATAATACGATTTCAAGGGGGAAATCGATTGAATATGACTATATCATATTCAACCGATTTCCCCTCCATAATTCACCACCTCATCGTGGTGGGGGTGGCAACAGTGCCTATTCAATCTATTCAATGTTATAATACAATGTTATAATACATTTTAAAAAAATAGATAATGATTCAGTGCTGAACAGGCTCATGAGACATAATTATAAGTGTTGTTCAATACATATTTACATGTTTGATAATGCTGCCTATGGAACATAGTGTCTACTGAAGGTTCTTGGTCTTCTCTGCAGCTTTTAGAATTTTAGGAAGTGATAAATCCTGTTAAGCCAATACCCTGAGCCATAGGCATCTTGGGAGCTGAAATGAGCACAGTGATGAGGGTGATGGCATGATGCTCACTGGTAGAAAAAGGTAGTGGAATCAGTGCTCACTCTAGAGTATAGCTGGGAAACATTATTCTAAATCTGCCCTGCCGGCAGCCTCCTAGAGATGCAGTCCTGTGCTAATGAGAAAGAATGAGCGGGTCAAAAGGAGCTTGTTATTACTGGAAGTATAGAAAGAGAAGTTTCCCCCTGGAATGGAAAGGGACACACTAGAACTTGGTGACACTGCATATTCCTGTTCTATAACTGACACCAAATTCTTTTCTTTTTCCCTTCAGACAAGTAATCTGTTGATTATTAAGGTTCTTTGGGTTTTTGAAGAAAAATATAATATTATTTAAAATAGATTGCTTTCTTTTGGATAAAAATAAAGGATTCTAAAGTGCTTAGAAAGAGTGGAGCTATGAAATGGGAACAAATCAAATCTTTGATCACTTTGTAGAAAGCCACACAACAGAATGTTCCATCAGTAATGATTAGATTCAATAGTGCTGGATCTCCAGAATTTCTATGTAAATTATTTTTGCATAAGACTGGAACACTGGTACCAAAACAGAAATCTATAAAATACCATGTTGTCTTATTTTTAGGGCTAGAGCGATAGCACAGCGGTAGGGCATTTGCCTTGTGCGCAGCCGGCCAGGCCGAGCTGGTTCAATTCCTCCACCCTCTTGGAGAGCCTGGGAAGCTACTGAGAGTATTTTGCCTACATGGCAAAGCCTGGCAAGCTACCCGTGACATATTCAATAGGCCAAACACAGTTACAACATGTCTCACGATGGAGATGTTACTGGACCCGCTGGAGCAAATTGATGAACAATGGGAGGACAGTGCTACAGTACTACAGTCTTATTTTTAAAGAACATTTTTTCCAGTTTTCTATATGTGATAGTTGCGGTGGGAGGCTTGACAGACTAAAACTAGTAATTATGTTATTGTATGTTACGTCAAAGGAGCCATAGCAAAATAACGCAGGCATATTGTTATAGTTAAACATTATGTTATATTGTGGAATGCCTGAGTGTCCTGTAGCAATTCTCAGCATTTTGCATGTTCAGTCAGAATATGGACAATATAAGACTGTATCAAAATTGGTATATCTGACACTAAATAGCAAGCCAAAAAAATAGTAACTTTGAAAAATTTAAATATGCATATATCTTCAAAAATCAAGAGTAAATCTATTCTTGGATGGGGGAGATGGGGCCACAATTAGAGGTACTCGGGGTTTACTGCTGCCTCTGTGCTTAGGGATCACTTCTGGTGGGGCTGGAGGGACCATATTGGGTGCCAGGGATTGAACCCTGGTGAGTCATGTATTATGCAAGAGCCCAATCCACTTTACCCCAGCCCCAAGGGTGTAATGCAGAACATAATAATATGTCCCGCTACTGCCACCATGTAAGCTCATTTATCAGACTTGTTCCAGAGACTCATAAGTAAATATGGAAAGAGATGAACTATTTCTCAAAATTTCTTGGATAGCTGATCCCAGCTGAAACCTCTAAGATCTGTGTGTGTGGGGGGGGGGGGGCGGGGGGGCGGAGGGAAACGGGAAGTAGGGGGAGGTGCATGCCAGCTTGTGCCCAAACAAAACCTCAGCTGCCTTTCCCACCCTCCAAAATCACAACCACACCTCCAGCCAGACTGCCCAGTTAAATATTCTGGATTTTCTGGACATTTCCAAACTCTACAACACTGACATTTCCCTAGTAGCACACTATATATATTGGATGGGATTTAATACAGAAACTAATCTCAACTAATGAAAATATTAACACAGAAGACTTAACTTGCAACAACAGCTTAGTAAACCCTAAGACAAGGACTTCAGGTTCTCATGGTGAGGTACAACAATTTTCACAAATCTTCTATGTAAGTATTTTTGATCATTCTGTTATCCTTTTAGTGGTAACAAGCAATATAAAATAAATTACTGTGGACCTACTATGGGGGCAGGCTTAAGGAGTGGTTGGGAAAATGGAGACAATGGTGAATGGAAGGTGACAGAGGTGGTGGGATTGGTATTGAAATATTGAATGCCTGTGACAAATAATCATGAACAAGTTTGAAAATCATGGTGATTTAAAAAAAGTGGGGGAAAATGATAACGTGATTATAAGTTTTACAGATTTAATTTTGCTAGTAGCATAAAAAATATTTATCAAGTAATTTATATTATTTAACAAGTAATTGATATCTTCTGTTCAATATGATTTACTACATGCAAATAAATGAATGACCTCTGGAAACGAAACTTAGAAACAATTGGAGATAATTATGCTATAAGTTCTGCAATGAATTAATAATGAATGCAATTAAATGTAATTGTGATATATTGAAGGAAAAGCTTGTGAAAGCAAAAAAATATTCTTATGCTTCTTTAAAAATAGTATTCAAAAGTTTGAGCAGAAAAGGGCAATAATATTATTGGAAAGAATATGTTATTTCTAGGATACGCATGGAAAATGAAAAATGCCAAAAATGAATTATTGACAATCAGACTATTTTACCCTAGTCTTATTTGACAAATCTATAGAAACTAGTATCTGTCATGTGGGAGTATTAACTAATAAATGAACAGGGAAAATATCAAGGAAAGAATGTCTTAATTTCCATTGAGCAATTTGTCTTTTTATAAAACTATTTTTGTCATCAAAAATGAAAATAATGAGCATATATTACCAAGTTTTTTATGAAAACTCTAAAATAAAATGACAACAGAAACTCCATATCGAATTCCATAGCACATAGTTAGTACTCAGAAATATTAGTTATATGTAATTTCAGAAAGAAATCAATACAAATAATAAAGTTACATAATTTATACATATTCCAACGTTAGCAACTAGCAGAAGACTAAAATCTAGCTCTACTGATGTCTGTTATCTTCAGTAACACTAACAAGGTATATAATTGTAATTGGTCACAGATATTGTGTCATGGCAAAAATCTAATAAAATAACTCTATTAAACACCCTATGTGTAAAGCAAAAGGTTGCATACACAGATTTTGGTCCCTGTATTTTAATGGAATGTGAGTCTAGAGTTTCATATGCAGTGTTTTTGTAGGACTTCATTACATAGACAATATTGATTAAGTCATTTCTCACACAATTAAATCAATCTCCTGGAAGGTGGCTGGTTCAAACATTCAAATCTTTAATGAAATGATTGACAGTTCGCATTACAAGACCTCTTCATGAGTGTATATAGGATATACTTTCAATCAGTTAATTAACAAAATACTCCTCTTAGAAAGTGCCAGGGGGGTTGAAACTGTATCCTATCTGAGTTAATGGCAACAATAGATAGTAAACTCTTTGATATACCAAAGTAGAGTTTTCAATCAGCAGCTGCTTGCTCCTCTGTAAACTGCCTACTCCAACACTAACACTATTTTAGAAGTTAATTATTGATTGAACCAAGGAAATAATTACATTTGACAAAAATTTTAAAGATAGCTTTTGCTATTTGTGTCATGCCAGAGGTTCATTTGGACCCTTGGGAAGGAGTCTTAGTTGGAATCCTCTCTTTTTAGACTGGACAACTTCTTTGGAAGTTAGACTTTCATGGAGCAGCCATGTCAGGTAGTTCTAAGGTAAAGATACACTATGACAGACGGATTTCATTCATTTTATCCAAATCCTTCCAAAGGTTTCAATAATGCACACTGGGATTGGAGAGATAGCACAATGGATAGGGTACTTACCTTGCAAACAGCCAACCCAAGTTTTATTCCTAGCACCTCACATGGTCCTCCCATCAAGATCCCTGAGCACAGAATAAGGAGTAACACCTGAAAATGTTCATAATGCCAGGTGTCCCTCCCCTTCAAAAATATTTAAAATAAAATAAAAAAATTGCACATCAAAACTTTTTAAACCAAAAAAGGAAAAAGAACCTAAGTAGAAGCGTATTTATGGGTATATCTAGAAAGAACTATGAAATTTAGTTTTAAGTAAAAAATTCAAGGTTAAAAATGTTTTTAAGCTATGATATTAGCTTAAAAACATTTATTCTTACATTCATGAAAATATGCATATATATTATAAAACTGAATTCTTATGTATGCACACAAATAATATATAGACATAGACATAAATAATTTTACATATGATATGCACATACCTGCATATATAAACACATAGATAAAATAAATATAAAAAATTTTTTATGTAGGAGTACTCCTATTTTTTTCCCTTTATTTTATTTATTTATTTTTTTTACAGTTGTAGATTTACAATTTTTTGTGCTTGGGTTTCAATTATACAATGATCAGATACCCATCCCTCCACCAGTGCCCGTTTTTCACCACCATGGATAATATCCCTCCCACCCCCATCCCCCCATCCCCCCCTGTCTCTGTGGCAGGGCAATCCCCTGTGTTCTCTCTGTCCTTTCGGGTGTTGTGGTCTGCAAAAGAGGCATTGAGTGGCAAACATGTTCAGTCCATAGTCTACTTTCGACATGCATCTCCCCTCCTGGGAGGATCCTCCAAACATCCTTTATTTGGTGCTCCCTTCTCTATCTGAACTGCCCTTTCCTCTAGGATACCCGGCTGGCCTCTAAGTTATGGAGTAATCCTCCTGGTGCTGATCTCAGCTATTCTTGGGTATTAATCTCATACTTTGTTACTTTATATCCCCCAGATGAATGCAATCTTTCTATGTCTATCCCTCTCTTTCTGACTCATTTCGCTTAGCATGATACTTTCCATATTGTACCACTTGTATGTAAATTTCATGACTTCATCTTTTCTAAGAGCTACATAGTACTCCATTGTGTAGATGTACCAAAGTTTCTTTAACCAGTCATCTGTTCTTGGGCATTCAGGTTTCTTCCAGTTTCTGGCTATTGTAAAGAGTGCTGCAATGAACAAACAAGTGCAGATGTCACTTCGACTATATATTTTTGCCTCTCTGGGATATATTCCCAGGAGTGGTATTGCTGGGTCAAATGGAAGCTCAATTTCTAATTTTTTGAGAATCGTCCATACTGTTGTCGAGAAGGGCTGAACCAGTGGACATTCCCACCAAAAGTGAAGGAGTGAGTACTGCTATTTATTCAGCCACTGATTAGCTGATTGAATTGTGCATGAACTCCTCCATACTTTTTTTCATTTTTTATAATTTTATTTATGGAATCACCATGAGAGCAGTTACAAAACATTTGGGTCTAAGTCTCAGTCATACAATGGAACACCCGTCCCTTCACCAGTGCCCATTCTCCACCACCAACAATCCCAGTATACCCCCATCCCACACCCTCCCCCTACCTGTGGGGCAGATGATTTCCACATTACTCATTTCTGTACATTGATCACATTCAATATTTCGACACCAGACCCACCATTATTATTTGAGATTTTACCCCAACACTCAGATCTGCTGAAAAGGCAACAGTAGACGATTTGTTTTCTATTGCTGGTTATGAATAACATATAATGCCACATGACTGCAGTAGTGGATGTGCGATTTTGAAATTGTGAAATTTTAACACTTAAATCTGGAGGGATTTCTGCCAAAACCTGCTGAGTTCTGAGATTTACTCCTGAGTCTCTGGGATCATGGTCGTTAAGCAGCTTGATCAGGAGCCAGAGAGGCCGTTTGTGGGTGATGACTTGGGGTCTTGTTGGGATGGGGAGGACAGGACTGGCTCCACCCCCATCCCGTGAGGCCCAACAAGTTTCGTCACTGCGGGCCCAAGCCTTGACTGTCCAGTGGCCTCTGAAGGATGGCGGCCACCAGGCCGCCAGGGAGAACAGGCCAAGGCACAAAACCTATTCCCACCTGGGTTGACCCAGGACCAGTAACCTACTGCGGGAACCGGACACATTTCTGCCAAAAAGCACTAGGTTTCGAGATTTGTTTCTGAGTCTCTGGGATCATCGCCATTAAGCAGCTTGATCAGGAGCCAGAGAGGCTATTCGTGGGTGATGACTTGGGGTCTCATTGGGATGGTGAAGACAGGACCGGCTCCACCCCCATTCCGTGAGGCCCAACAAGTTTCGTCACTGCCTGCCCAAACTTCACTGTCCAGTGGCCTCTGAAGGATGGCGGCCACCAGGCCGCCAGGGGGAACAGGTCAAGGCACGAAACCTATTCCCACCTGGGTTGGCCCAGCACCGGTAACCTACTGCAGGGACCGGACGCATTTCTGCCAAAAGCCGCTGGATTTTGAGATTTGTTTCTGAGTCTCTGGGATCATGGCCATTAAGCAGTTCAATCAGGAACCAGAGAGGCTATGCCTTCAATTATATAGCTGAGTCGGAGGTGGTTTGTGAGTGTGTTTCCCACTTACCTAATTTTGGCCATTTACTTTCTTGGTAAACTTTGCTCTAAGTTTTTGGGGTCTGGCCAAAGGCACAGCAGCAATTTTGGGGTATCTGGAAGTCTGAAGGCACCATCAGGCTTCTGATGCACTGGCCTCACAGGTACAGATTGACCTGCTGGCGGCACCATACCCCCCAAAAATATAAAAATTTTAAGTGATATCAATGGTAAATGATAATAAGAAAGTTAGGGAACATGAAGAAATAATTGTTTTTTTTTCCCCATATTTATCCTCTAAGTTTGATGGGTAATATTAAAATGTATCTTTTTGTAAATTTTTCTGTTGATCATATGGCAGAAGATAGGTGAAATTATGAAAATAAAGAAATTTTATTTGCTGATTTTTAAGACCTTAAAAGAGCAAAACTAAAATTAGATGCTGTAATAGGCAATAGGATGGAAAGAAGATAGAGGAGAACAACAAAAATAAAGTATAAAGAGGAGAGAGATAAAATGGAGTTAAGGAGGTAGTAGGTGTGACAAGACTATGTGTGAGGCATGTCTTTTAACTTGACACATATCTAATATCAGGTTCTCTAGGTAAGTACAGCCAACTCAACCATCTACCCCTGACATTATGCTGGTATCTCTAAGATCATTTTTGCAATAGCTATTCTTGAGTCAGAGACTAGCACCATGAAATGGGTAGTTTAGGAGACCAAAAAGCTATTAAGAATCATACAATACTTTCCCCATTTTTACCCTATCTCTTTAAAAAATATTCGAATTCATTCACATAGTGATATAGATCTAATTTCACAGAACATAAAAATTTTGGATTTCAGAATGAAAGGGAGTTTAATAATTCCTTCTGCAGTTAGAGTGTGTTTTAGTCAAAAGCTGGTGACCTAGGATAAGTTTTGAGGCGAGAATTGTACTTACAGAACATTAGGACAAATAAACATTTTTGGAGAGTGTTATAAAGCATTATACCAATTTGTCATTTTAAAAACTGACCTTTG
Source organism: Sorex fumeus (assembly GCF_029834395.1). Taxonomy (NCBI): domain Eukaryota; kingdom Metazoa; phylum Chordata; class Mammalia; order Eulipotyphla; family Soricidae; genus Sorex; species Sorex fumeus. The sequence goes on along the minus strand of NW_026606078.1, from coordinate 3,765,242 downwards.
GATTTATCACCAATAATTTAAAAATATTTAAATTATTTTAAAAATGTTCCTTTAATTATTTAAAAATATTTAATATTTAAAAGATGTTCCTTAAAGTAACTCTCCAAGAAAATCTGAAGACCACTCCATTTGATAGTTAAAATAATTCACAAAAGATATTAGATTGTATCTGTTAAATCTTAAATTCTGTTAAGTCTTCATTATGCTTGAAATGTGAAGATATTTGGGAGGAAAGGTTAACATTTGTTACAAGTGCAATATAATCAATCTTTAAAAGTAAAAAAAAAAGAAACAGTTTCAGCTATTATTTGGGTCACAGCCAGCATTACTCAGGGGTTACTCCTGACTCTCTGCTCAAGGATCACTCCTAGAAGTGCCCTGGGAACTGTCTGGGTTGCTGGGGATCAAATTCAGATCATCTACACACAAGAAGTATGCGACCCATTCTATTATCTCTCTAGCCCGATTTTCATTATATTATTTTGTAATTTTTTTAATTTGTTGAACCATATCCATATACCCAGTTATACTTAAGTTTTGTTATTGGCTCTGAACTCAGGGATCAATCCTGGCAGGGCACCAGGGACCATATCTATGCCAGGGATCAAACCCAGGTCAGGCGTGTGTAAGGCAAGAGTCTTACCTTATGTATTCTCTCTCTCTTCAGCCCTATTTTTAAAAAAAAAAATTTTTTTTATTAGTGAAACACTATGAGCTAGAGTTATAGACTTACAAATTTTGTGCTTGGGTTTCAGTTATACAATGATCAAGTACCCATCCCTCCACCAGTGCCCATCCTCCACCACCACGGGTCCCACCATCCCCCCCAACCCCCCATCCCCCCCCCCCGTCCCACCCTGCCTCTGTGGCAGGGTATTCCCCCTTGTTCTCTCTCTCTTCTTTTGGGTACTGTGTTTTGCAAGAGAGGCATTGAGTGGCAATCATGTTTGGTCTATAGACTACTTTTAGCATTCTTCTCCCACCCTGGGAGGATCCTCACAACACCCTTTATTTGGTGCTCTCTTCTCTATCTGAGCTTCCTTTTCACCTAGCACATGTGGCTGGCCTTCAAGTCATGGAGCAAAATTCCTGGTACTAATCTCAGCCATTCCTGGGTGTTAGTCTCTCTTTTTGTTGCTTTATGTTCCCCAGATGAATGCAATCTTTCTGTGTCTATCCCACTCTTTCTGACTCATTTCACTTAACATGATACTTTCCATGTAGTACCACTTGTATGTAAATTTCATAACTTCATCTTTTCTAACAGCTACATAGTACTCAATTGTGTAAATGTACCAAAGTTTCTTTAACCAGTCATCTGCTCTTGGGCACTCAGGTTTTTTCCAGATTCTGGCTATTATAAAGAGTTCAGCCCTATTTTTAATGTAGATGTGTCCCTCCAGGGAAACAGAGGGAATCAGGAAGTATTTCTGATAATTCTCAGTTAAATCTACACCTTACAGTTCAGTGCTCTGACTTTGCAATCCAGTGCTCCTTGTGATCTATTTTGCTTGGGACCAGCTGCTATATTCCTGGCACGACTACAAGATCCATGTGGTGCCAGGATAGAATTTGGGGCGTCAAGCACTGGACATGTGCTCTATCTCTTGAGCTAAACTCAGCTCACAAATGAATACATTATAAGGTTGATAAAGTCGATGTTTGGAGTTTTGGTGGTGGAGGGAAGCTGGGGATCAAACCTAGCATCCCTTACAAGTAAGACATACACTCTACCACCGAGCTACACGCCCAGACCAACTTGATGGTAATGTTCAATCTTAATCTGAATTCAATATTTATGGAGGAGATAAGTTTCTTATCTTTCTTTTATTTTAAGTTTTAGCTTTTGATTTTTGGGCCACATCCAGCTGGACTCAATTCCTCCTGGCTGTTCACTCAGGGATCATTCCTGGAGGGGCACAGAGGACCATATGTGGTGCCATGGATCAAACCCAAGTCAACCGGTAAGACAGGCATCTTACCCACTGTACTACAACTCTGGTCCAAAGGAGATATCTTTCTCAAGAGCACTGATATTTTGGATATACACTCTAATTCTGCTATTATAACAATACCTGAGACTCACCTTTAAAAAGTCTTGAACTTAAAAAAAGTTTAAGACTTCATTCTTTTGCTCAAGTGTCTATTTCCTTATTCATGATTAATTTTTTACACTTCTCAAATATGAAACAAAATTTTTAAAAAGTGATTTAATACAAAAATAAGGTGCTTATAGAATTGTTGGAAGGACTCTCAGATTAAACACTTCACAAAATTACCAAGTAAGCCATAGTTAAGAATTTATTTATTTATTTCAAGAATTAGAAAGCAAAAGTCTGATGTGGTCACATTAGGATAAAACCATGTTGGCTGTGACTTCTCTGGGATCCAAAAGCCCAGGTCAGGGCTGATGCCTCCATCACTCAAGGCTCCCAAGGATCACCGTGCCAAGTGTATGCCACTTGCACTATCATGAACTTCCACTGACGTCTACTTCAACTTAAAGTTTGGCATGAGAAGTTAGAGGTGCTCATAAAGAAACAGCAGTTTCTCTGAGGCATCATTTAAATGTTTCTGCTTTTTTCAAAGACATTGTAAGACGTATCTAGATGCCTCATGAGCTTTAAAGATCCAATGCCATAATATAAAGATATAACTATTTTGGGGTTGTGAACTTTAAATCTTACATTTTAAGACATGGCTTTGAAGAATCATAAGAACAGATTCTACAAAACAATAACCTATTTGCAGGCAGCTGAAAAGGTAAAGCTTGTAGAACAGAGGGAGTGAGCTACCTCAAACGGTGTTTTAATATTTAAATCCCTGAAAGGATTTTTCACCTTCTTTGGAAATGGGAAAATATTTCAGGAACTTGGAGCTCAGAGGGGAGTCTGGATGGAGGCTGTAGAACCAAGCCTTCCACAATAGAAGCATGGAAAGATTTCTTGTGGGTCTGAGAACAAAGAATATTTGAGACTCTTTCATTGGTTTTTCTGCATTCTCTGCTCCCAGTCAACTTGAAATTTGAGCAGGACCATAAGAGGCCTCTTTATTCTAGTGCTAGACTTCACAGGCACCTGTTGTCATTGGTTATGCTGGAGCAAGCAATGGAAATGATAAGGGTCCTGAGAGCTAATCAGTACAGGTAAAGGGTAAGGTAAGAGTACTCACAAATTTCAAGTGCTAGAGTGTAGGGTGAAGATTTCCTCTATGCTGAATCTCAGCCACTTTCTGGAGAGTAAAGCCTTCAAATTTGGGCTGTAGAAAGGCCATTGGGAATAATAGATGGGGAAGGTTGGGGACCAAGATGGGCTGAACTAAGAGGAGAGAACTGTGAGGTAGAACCAAGGCAGAACAGCAGAATAAACTAGTTTTGTGGAGAACTCCAAGGACAATTCTGAGCATCCTCTTTCAGGTTAAAGGCAACACCACTGTTAGAGGGAAGCTAGCTACACACCTGAGGAAGAGTTTCATGAAGACCAACAGGACTCTAGGTATACACACCACTGGAGACTGTTTTAGATATGTGATCTGGAGACCAGGTCTGATCCATCAACTCCGATCTCCCAGGAGGTTAGGTAACCAAGAAGAATCAGTTCCACTGAGTCTCTAGGACCAATGGGGGGGAATAAAACAACATCATGACCAGTTGAGAAAGAGCTTTATTGGTAACAAGGACCTCAGTTGAAATACATCTTCAAGCCAAACATCTTGTTTGCACTGTCACAGAATGGGGTTTTATAAAGAACGAAAACAGGAAACCATGTTTTTAGAAAGGGTGGATTTCAGGTTAAAGTGCCAGTATGAATAATCCCTTTATAGGCTGATCCCCTGAGATACACTCTATCTTATCTAAACTCTAAGCAAAATATGGGTCAGGCTTTCTTAAAAAGACAAAATGAAGCAGTATGTTCTTATCTTTAGGCTTCTTGGAGAAGGGTAAACTGAGGACAAACTGTGCTTTTCTATAGGGGAAAGGACAATTGTCCAAGTATGATATTCTTTGGCTTGGTTTCAGGTGAAAGCTCCTTGTGATGTCGGTGGGCCCCATGGGTGACTTATGTGAAGTGGGGAGGAGAAAGACAGTCACTTTCTCCCCACCCGCCTCTGTCTCCCGGGACCCTGGGTAGGCTAGGACCGGTAAAGTCTGCAGTGAGCACCTGCTCGGCACGGGCCTAAGCCCCGCCAGCCCCACAAGGTGGCCGTCAAGCCACACCTGAAGTCCGCTTGATCTTCTCGGCACGGGAGTTAATCCCCACCACCCGATTGCTTGGGGAGTCACGGACTCAAGCTGGGGCGAGAATTTGCTCTTTGCAGGAAAGGAGAGACCAGTCCCAAGCCTTACCCGAGGTTTCTAGGGTTCTTGTCTCGCTCGCAGAAAAGAATTTCAGGAGTAGACAAGCAGTGAAGTAACAGGTTTTATTTGGAGGCTTTTGGAGAGGGAGAGGAAGGGATAAGCAGATAAGTGGGGGAATGGAGAGTAAGAGAGAGAGAGTAACACGTCCAGAGGGAACGCGGGCTTCTCCGAGGGTGGAGAGAGCACCAAGTGGGCTCTCCAGCTGGTTCTTATAGATCCTTCTGACTTGGAATGTCCTGGAATCTCCTTGGGGCTGGGTCGCTGGAGTCAACCGGATTGAAAGGGGGTTCTCGGAAAGGAGGAATTTCATGGGGAGGAGGCCCATATCTTCAGGGTCTGGGGATGGTCTTATCAAGTCCTTATTCTCTGTCTCCACAGGGTGGGTTGGTCCTAGAATTCTTCTATGAGACTTTGTTTCATTGCAGAGAGCCTTTCCCTATCTACCTGCCTACATCAAATCCCCCCTAGAGATTCCACCACCTTAAATCTTTAAGGGAGAATGGCAGAAGGTCCATCTTCTGGAGCTGCTTCATGCTGACAATGGGACGCTGGCCCTGCCTACACAAGGGGTGAAATCTCATACTACCTCAGCTTTTAGTGGCCCTCAGCAATGAATTGGTTGGGTTCCTGAAGTTATCTGAAAGAAAAAATCAGTTCGATTAGACTGAGGGATATCACTTTGAAATGGTTAGACCCTGGGAGGAGTAGAAGGTCCTTTCTGACCCAGTGAGGACAATGTTGTTTGCTGTCTTAAAAAAACAAGAGTTAAAGCAACAGAAACCAAAGCGACATAATGCCATACCCATATCTATCATTAAAATAATGGAAAGAAATAACTCTCCCCACAGGGTTGGCTGATATAAAAATGACTTCCTGTGTCCAGATTTTTCTACTGGACACAGAAACACCAAGTCATTCTCTGGCTTTCTCAGTGCAGATTGGAAAAGCTTCTGCCCATACACTGAAGCTATCAATAAGTAAAGTAAAGTAAAGGCCCTCCCGTTGATCGTCGATTTGCTCGAGCGGGCCCAGTAACGTCTCCATTGGAGACTTTGTTGTTACTGTGTCTGGCATATCGAATACTCTCGGTAGCTTGCCGGGCTCTCCGAGAGGGGCGGAGGAATCGAACTCGGGTCGGCCATGTTGGCTGCGTGCAAGGCAGACGCCCTACCGATATTTATACCCTGAACATATGAGCACAGAAAGCATAGTTCTGAATTTCTTCTACCTTACTTGCTATTCAGTTCCTTTCCATGGAAGATGGTTCTCACTGGTGTTAAAGCATACCCCTTTAATAATATTCCATTGCATAGGTCCAGGAGTTAGTAACTTTCCTTGTTGGGTAAATCCATCAAATTCCTTTTGGAAACCTCCAATGTCCAGGTTCCTCTTCTGCAGAGCATTCTGGCTTAGAGGAAATATTATCTGGTGTTAATCCCATGATGCAACAAAAATTAAGAACTGTTAATATCCTTGTTCTCTTCAAATGACTGTTCACAGAAAATGAGAAGCAATACAGAAAGTATAGAAAGAAAATTCACAGTACTTTAGACTAGATATTAATCCATTCTAATTTAACCAGTTTAGATGCCCTTTCTTGACACTTTGGCCAATTCACAAACTGGGGGAAAGCAATTAATTCTGTACTCTTGAGATGAGCCTCACCCTAGTAAAACTCTGGCTTCCAATGCTCTGATCAGACTAGTGACAGCATGTATAACATTGAGTTCCTTTATACAGTAGGCTATTTACCTACAGTCAGTAAACCAAGTTTTATCTAAATTTCCCAAAAGAGGAAGTACCTTTTAGATCAGGATTAAATACATTTATTCAATCACCTCTGTAGAATTAGAATCTGGTTCTTACAAAAAACGAGTTGCAGAAACATGGTTTTCTCTCCACCTTCATTTTAAAACTTTGCAAGATAGCTTAACAAACCTGGCTTGTTCTTTTGCATAAACACAGTAAGATTAGAGAACTCTCCATTTGGGATACCCCATTATTTACTGAGAAGTCCTGGGGATTGACTAAAGACAGGAGACAAACCAAAAGTGGCATTAATCTTATCTGGCACGTCAGGGTTACCCAGGCCTGGCCAGAAGATGTCCCACGATGAACTGGATGGATGGTCTTGAGCCTTCGGGCCTCATTTTCCACATAGATGTCCTGGCAGAAAGGAGTCCATCCCATCCCTTCTTCGGGGCTGGGAGAAATCCTGGTTTCCAGGTTTTTCCTTGATGCTGAGAGTAGGCCCAGACTGAGTTAGTCATTACAGAGTCCTGGATTCCTCATTCTCCATAGCAGTGATGATTTCCACTCTTTCCTCGAGCCGGCCTGCCTCTAGGGTTGCCCTGAGGTTTGTAGGGTACATGAAACAATACCTGTTAAATTCCTGCTCCTGTCATTTAGACAGATCCCCTGTTCCCTGAAAGAGGGCTTTGGGGTCCCATAGTTGGCTTTTCCTGTCTGCATGAGGGGAAGACCCTATTACAGAGAGGAAAGACTTATCTGGATTTATGCAAACCAACATAGCGCCATGAAACATCAAAAACATACTGAAGGTACAAAAGAAGAGAAAAGCAAGCATTTCACTTTACTCACAGAGATGTAATACACCTGTTTGCTGTGGGTCCTAGTCAGAGAAGCTAAAATCTGTAGAGATAAAGCATACCGTTTAACATGTGTTTTCAATCCCATGTCAAAACCCTTGATTTCCTGCAACTTTTGAAAAATTCAATGATCCTAAGAGCACTGTAACAGTAGTCCAGACAATCCATCCATCATCTTTCTGACTTAAGACACACGTCTATATTCCCAAGAGTCATCCCACAAGTTTAAACTCTTATTTTACTGAATTTAGCACAACATGATCTCCCAAGTTTGGACACTAGTTACCAATCATCTCATTTAACATGACAAAAATACTCTGCAGTACCTTTTCAAAAGCATTACATCAGTTCTATAGATATTTTAAAAGGCTTTAGAGATGCTCACAACTAAAGTTCTTACAACATATATTCATTGGGCAAAAGTTCACTTTACATTAGAAATTAACCAAGAGACATTTTAGAATTCTGATTTCTAGGAAAACACAAATGCAAAAAGATTAAACACTCAGATTACCATAGAACAGAAAGCATTTTACACTTGTGTACAAAGTTCTGTGAAGGTCAGGATTAGGTTGATACCTGGAGACAAAGCTTGGCATGAAATAAAGTTATCATAATAATAGCATGCATTTTCACATACAGGACAAGCTGGTTAACAATACAGTTATCTCATACTTTCACCAAGGTGCAATGCTATGGCTTCAGACTATCAAGATGACATCTGAGATCACTCATAATTCTTTGCTAGGTACCTTTAGAAATTTTAGTTACCAAAAGTCTCAGAGATCAAATAAAACCACTGGTAGGATAAGTTTTGCAACCAACTTTATAACTCTAGAAACTCATATTTTAAAATAAACATGAACCTGTTTTATGTACCACATTATTTCAACTCACAAGATTTTCTAGGTCAAATATTCTAATCCAACGCAGATACAAATATGTGCATTGATATAACAGCATAAAACCTTTGAACTGCCAATTAATATAAAACATGGTAAGCCCTCTTTGGCTTAATTTCAATAGTTCTTGTCCCTGAGTTATTTCAATCATAAGCTTTCTACACCAGATACTTTTACCAATTCCACAAGAATACAAACATGTTGTCAGACACAGAAAAAGCCCTTTAGTTTTTTCCAAACTTTGATATTAGCATAGAAAAAAGCACTTGGACAGTGTTTATGGTAACATAAGAAAACTATTTATTAATATGAGGAAACTTTATTTTAGTGGCTTATGTACCTCTGTTGTTTGTAAAACAGCTAAATTCCTCATTACAATTGGCTGAGGCTTGTAAGATAAAACCTTGCATTTTCTGAACTTTATTTCACTTTAGTTTCAGACTCTAGTTCCACAGTTCTTCTAGATAGTACAGATTCTTAAGTTCAAAAGGATTTCAACTGTTACTAATCATTAATGTTCTTCTAATAAGAAATCTAGATTGAGAATTCTGCTTTCCCTGTAGGCTCAACCTTCTGATAAGAAATCTTCATTTAAACCTTGTCTAACAAGTTCCAAAAACAACTGCATTCCTTCAATCACTGAGTTGCATATCACTGACTTCTCAAGAATTTCTACTTCTGATTTCAACCTGATACCAGCACTCGAGTGTTCCACACAGACAGACAGACAGACAGACAATGAACTGACTAAAGACCACCACACGTACATGTACAGACATCCGCAGCTGATCGATTGATCTGACCCTTCAAAAATGGTAGGGAGAAAACTGATGGACTGACAAAGGAAGGAGCAGTCCACAGGGCAAAGAAGCCCTGTTGGCCCCCGTTTCCCAGCCTGACCACCCAGTCTCCTGTTTGTTAAAAATGGGTCAAGAAAGCGCTTTTGTTGATATCAACAGGCAAAATAAACTATGACAAAGCAGTTGAAACCTAAGGTTGTCAGATGTTACCATATTTTGATCAAGGCTAGTTCTGAGGCAGGGAACTGGTATCTTCTTATCAGACATGGGGATAGGCTGCATTAGTGACATACTTCTTTGTTTCTGATATCAAACAATTAATCATATGATCTTGCATTTTCCTGCCTCCTCTGCTTTGATAATCCTATTTCTTTTGTTACCTGCAAAGATCTGACTGCAAAATGATCTGGTCATGCAAACTGCCATTCACCGGCCATCTTTCCCCAAGTTCTAGCTTATACTCAGGCCACGTGGTGTTACAGAGGTCAACAAGATATTTCTTACTTAAGCTATCTAGCTTCAGGCTCTTCCAGTGTTTTAACAAGCAACCCAAAGGAGAATGTTTAGGTACTGATGTAGAATTTCCCATATCTCCTAAGTGTCAGCAATAACCTATGAAAGGGAGGGAAAAGAAAAATCTAGGGTAGAATAATTCCTTAGCAAGCTCTCCTTCTAATAGTTTCTAGTGTTGTGGTTCCAGAGAATGCGCGGACATGACCACAACTGCATGCCGGCCCGTGGTGTTGTGGTTCTAGAGACAGCGCGGACATGACCACAACTGCATGCCGGCCCATCAGAAAAATCTCTCTTTAAAGGACGTCTCCTTTAGAGATTTCTGAGTTACCCCAGGCGTCCCTTGGGGCCTGCCTCCCGAGCGTCCACATGACCATGGCTTACACGTATGGAGCCATACCTAGAGTGCCATGGGTTTCCAAGAAGCCTATTAAGGGGAGAACAGAAAAGTTCTGCCTCTCTTAGCTTGCCACATATTCCAATGCTCCCTGCTGATGCTTTCACTTTGCCTAGGGCTAAACCTGCTGACTACCTCCATTAGCATTTGAATTGACCTCTAGCTGATTCTGCTTGGGAAAAGGGATTTCTACCTAGAAATTGATCTGCCTTAGTTTTCCCAGGATCTTCTCATTAGTGGGCTTTCCTATCAGGGTGCTCATACACACACACATTCACACAGAGATTATCACATTCCTCCCCCTTCCCCCCTAGAGATTTCCAAGGGAGCATACTTCCACAGCAGATTTTCCACAGATTACCTCCTTCCTCGTGGATTCCTTCACTGCAAGTCCCTTCGTGGTCGCCATCTGATGTCGGTGGGCCCCATGGGTGACTTATGTGAAGTGGGGAGGAGAAAGACAGTCACTTTCTCCCCACCCGCCTCTGTCTCCCGGGACCCTGGGTAGGCTAGGACCAGTAAAGTCTGCAGTGAGCACCTGCTCGGCACGGGCCTAAGCCCCGCCAGCCCCACAAGGTGGCCGTCAAGCCACACCTGAAGTCCGCTTGATCTTCTCGGCACGGGAGTTAATCCCCGCCACCCGATTGCTCGGGGAGCCACGGACTCAAGCTGGGGCGAGAATTTGCTCTTTGCAGGAAAGGAGAGACCAGTCCCAAGCCTTACCCGAGGTTTCTGGGGTTCTTGTCTCGCTCGCAGAAAAGAATTTCAGGAGTAGACGAGCAGTGAAGTAACAGGTTTTATTTGGAGGCTTTTGGAGAGGGAGAGGAAGGGATAAGCAGATAAGCGGGGGAATGGAGAGTAAGAGAGAGAGAGTAACGCGTCCAGAGGGAACGCGGGCTTCTCCGAGGGTGGAGAGAGCACCAAGTGGGCTCTCCAGCTGGTTCTTATAGATCCTTCTGACTCAGAATGTTCTGGAATCTCCTTGGGGCTGAGTCGCTGGAGTCAACCGGATTGAAAGGGGGTTCGAGAATCATCTGACTTGGAATGTCCTGGAATCTCCTTGGGGCTGAGTCGCTGGAGTTAACCGGATTGAAAAGGGGTTCGAGAATCATCTGACTTGGAATGTCCTGGAATCTCCTTGGGGCTGGGTCGCTGGAGTCAACCGGATTGAAAGAGGGTTCTCGGAAAGGAGGAATTTCATGGGGAGGAGGCCCATATCTTCAGGGTCTGGGGATGGTCTTATCAAGTCCTTATTCTTTGTCTCCACAGGGTGGGTTGGTCCTAGAATTCTTCTATGAGACTTTGTTTCATTGCAGAGAGCCTTTCCCTATCTACCTGCCTACATCACTTGTACCATGACTTCTTGGATGTCTGGTCCTGTGATTGTCGCTACAGTTCTTTGAGGGCAAGATGCCTCCCTTTACCAACCTTCAACTTTATTTTTCAAAACTTACAACCATGCTAAAACAAAATGACAAACAGGACAGTAAAGTTGGTTGATTTATTTATTTTTCTACCTTCTCTGCCAATCACATAAACTATGTCATGTTGATACTGCATGGCCTTGACCACAGGTCAAGAATGGCTCTGACACCTGCTGCCTGGACAGTAGGGAACTTACCTAAATCTAGTAATAGACTATGTGGACATCTTGTATCACATTGGCAAGCCAGTAGTGCAATGTGAAAACTCTGCAAGACACCCATGATCATTAAACAAAAAAGAAATTTATCAAAAAGCATTGTAAACCAATGACCTGCCATTTTCTAGTAATATGCCTTGCTGACATAGATGAATGACGATGTTTGTAGAGAAATGGACCACTAAGATATGATTTAATCTGACTATAAGTATGTTATTTATTAATGTGCTACCAGATCTTACAGTGGCAAGAGTACGTTCCAGTGACCTTGACTTCAAGACTCCACTTGCCCCTTGAGAGCAGCATTGTCGGCCTGCTCTACGACATTTCACCAAAATGGGTACAATGGACTTGGGATCATAAGATTTTTCTATTTATTGCAACTAAAATATCTGTCTGGACTACAGCAGTACCTGCTGCTTCCATAGAAATATGGGACAGCTGCAGTCAGGAGAGCTAAATCAGGCTGCATGTAAGGAAAGGGTATGGGGTCAAATAAAGAATGACACAGAAACCAGCACCTTGTGCCAACTATCTCTATTGAGATCCCAGTTGTACTGGGATTCAACTACAAAAAATAATGTTTTCACTGAATTACATCACAAAAGCTTACAGTAGCTGCCATATCCCTACCAACATGTGAGTGAAATCTTTGTTCAAGACCACAACTTTAGTTTTTCATTTTGGTCTCAATTTGATTTAAAATCAGGCTTAAATGTCATTAAATTGGGACCATGGAAGACTGAATCAAAAGAGCTTAGGAGTATGAAAAGGTGGACATCACCTAAACACAAAATAATCTTTATCTTTTTTACTTAGACAAAGCAATAATGCCATGTGTTTATTAGAAAAACCTGTGGGAAAGGATCCGAGGATTGAGAAGAATTGCTTATTCAGCTCCCAACCTCATTGGGTTGGGGTATAAATGGACCTTAAATGAACCACAGGATGGAATGTGCCAGAAACCCTGTCCTTCATGAGTGCTTGTGAAGGTGAGGTGCCATTTGCCTGCCTCTACATCTTGAGATTTCCAGCATGGGACACGTGTCAAATTTCACAGAATTCAAGAGTGACACTCAAAACACATCACTTCCGGAAGCCTGGGAACCATAAAACCTACTGAGTTGTGAGTTGTGTGCTGTGCCAAAGCATCCAAGCCTGGCTGTCTCTGGTGTACAGTAGAAGGAGATGAATGGAGCCTGACTACAGCCTGACTCTTAATTACATAGTACAAGCATAGGGGAAATTAAAGAAATGTAATCTTGTTTCCAAGGACACTAAGAATATTCTCTTAAAGAGTATTTCTTCCAGGGAAAGATTTTTTCAAGGATATTGTAGCAATGACACTAATATTATCTCATCTTCTCCTTTTTGATGCACAGAAACAGAAAGAGTGGCAGCGTTCTGCTTTATAGAAAAAGCCTAATTCTACCCGTGCTTCAAACGATGAGGTGAGGAATACTCCCCCTTCCTGGTTCTTTCACCATAGGTCTCAGTTCAGTCACTGAATGCTATTTTGTTCAAGGGCTGGTCCTATTTCCCAATTTGGACACAGCTTCTTTTTGTGGCAACAGCTCCTATAATCACAGAATTGTTGGCTTGTTTGCCATGTATCAGGAGGATGAGTTGGAAGGTACCTCCTACTAATTGGATTTCTATTCTTGATTACTCTCTTTCTAATATCAGTCAGATTCCAAAAGCTTAAACTTTATTTTGGTTAAATGTACATGTCTGATATCAACTTACAAAGTCAAATAATCTCAATATCAAAAATTACAGGATTTATTATTCTACCGGGGGCTGGAGCAATAGCACAGCGGTAGGGCATTCGCCTTACAAGCGGCCAACATGGCCGACCCGAGTTCGATTCCTCCGCCCCTCTCGGAGAGCCCGGCAAGCTACCGAGAGTATTTGATACACCAGACACAGTAACAACAAAGTCTCCAATGGAGACACTACTGGGCCCGCTTGAGCAAATCGACGATCAACGGGAGGGCCTTTACCTTTACCTTTACCTATTATTCTACCCATCATTACTTAAAATTATCAATTAAGATTGCCTTACTTTCATCCCTATGGTGTATTTAAGGACAGATATTTTCTAATAGGACTTCTTTTTTGCCAAAATCTTTCCCTATGAAAATTTCATTCATGGTATCATTCACTATAAAAGTCCTATTATTTTTTAAGTGGTAGAGAATTAAGCAGTAAATGATTGCTGTGAAAAGTGGAGAGCCTAATAAGATATTGATAAAGCTATTCATTTCAGACTATAAGAGAATGGGAACAAGCATATATCTTATAGAAGAGATGCCTTGATCTTTGACATCTTCAGGTTTGACCCATAGATCACCCACCAGATCTGGGAATACATCCAAGAATAAGCCCAAACCCCCTGTGGATCCTACATTTTATAAAGATGACAGGCAATAAATAAGCAAGTAACTAGGTATGTTATTAATTGCAAAAGTGCCACACATAAAATGAACATTGTGATGAGGTGAAGAAGAGAACACTTACCTGAGCAGGCGGTGAGGAAGCTGGAGCTGATATAAGAATGCTAATGCTGAATCAGGCACAAGAGACCAGCGGGAGAGAGGCAGACACTCCAGTTTTTAAATTTGTATTTTTCGTTCTCCACAGGATGTAATATACTGCTATTATAGCCCCAAATATTAAAAAGGTATGCTATTATTATTTCAAATAATTACTGATTATAAAACATTTTGATTCCAGACATATTCAATATATACACTTCAATACGTATAAATTATAAATGTGTTGTATTAATTCAAAAGCTTTAGAAAAAGGCTTGGTTTATTGAGCAACTGAGGAAAAATGATGTGTGTTGGTAGTGAATTGAAGATAAAAAAAGGATATAAGGTTTTAAGAAGTAGAAGACTAAATCTTGGGGTTCTGATTTAAGGATATAAATGGACGATAATGCAACAGGAGACTTTTGAGTTGTCACATCAAAGTTAAACCACAATTACCTAGGTGAAGTGACAAATGAGACGATGAGAATTAAGAACTTTAATACTCACATAAACTCAAGGCATTTGGCAAGGCTTTGTTTTTCATCTTCAGGAAATCAGGGATCCCTTAAACTTTTGCTAAAGAAACTTAGTAAGATTCCCATAGTTATTTTATCATATATTATTCCATATGTATACCACATCACCACAATCAGTAAACTGTTATGGTGTCAGACAATGTCTGCACAATATTTGAACTCTGATTAGTAGGTATGTCATCTAGAATGCTAAGTTCCTTCAAGATTCAAAATCCCATTTTGAAAACTATTTTGGTGATAAGTTTTTCACTGAAGGCATTGGCTAGCATAATAATTGTGTCTATATGGCAAGTATATACCAAATGCCACTGCATTTCTTGTATCATTGAAATACTATGGCCTTCCAGAAAGGCACTTAGGGACTGGAACTATTAATAGATCAAAAAACTGATAACTGACTCTTAATGATATGTGCAGATACTGGAAGATACTGGCAGAACTGGAAAACGAAGCAGGTTGTTAAAGTTGTTTCCTTGGTTCTTTGTGCCAGACACTTAAAGGCCTTGGCTTTTTAGTTTCCTTATTGTCATTATCCCAGTACAGGTTCTATTTATGTCTCTACATTGAAATTAAAAATAAATCCATCTTAAGTCTCTACTACTAGATATTTTTTATTTTTGTGCTATCCCAGCCATAAATGAAAAATTCAAGCACAATCAAGGTTATTGGAATGCTAAAGTAATTAATGAAAACTGTTAGTATACTTACAAAATAGCCCCCAAAAGTATTTTGAACAAATGTTAGCATTCTGGAGTCTACCTCCAAATACCAAGACCAAGAATATGTTGCTTTTACTCCAAGGAGTAATATTTCATTGTTAATTTTATGGGAAAGACTAAGAGGAAAAAAGTATTCTCCATGAGTTAATGAGCAAATGAGTTAATGAGTAAATGGTTTTAAAACTTAATAATTAGACTTCATTCGAAGGCTCTAAAAATAGACTATATTTTATATGACCATTTTATGATATTGAAATATTCATATTTATTAAATTAGGTTCAGGAGTGAAAGAATGGAAGAATTGTGACTTTTTCTAAAGCTCCCTTGTAAATTTTTTTTATTAAATCATCTTGAAATAGTCACTGTCACTGTCCTCCCATTGTTCATCGATTTGCTTGAGTGGGGCCAATAACGTTTCCATTGTGACAACTGTTACTGTGTTTGGCATATCAAATATGTCACGGGTAACTTGTCAAGCTTTGTCGTGAGGGCAAGGTACTCTCGGTAGCTTGCCAGGCTCTCCAAGAGGGGCGAAGGAATCGAACTTGTGTCAGCCATGTTGGCCGCTTGCAAGGTAAATGCCCTACCCGCTGTGTTATCGCTCCAGTCCTACCTTGAAATAGAGCATTACAAAATTGTTCATGATTGAGTTTCAGTCATACACTGTTTCAACACCCATCCCTCCACCAGTGTAATTTCCCAGCATCCGTGTCCCCCAGTTTCCCTACCAGCCCTTCAGGCCACCCCCATCCAAGCCTGCCTCTCTGGCAGGCATCTCTCTCTCTCTCTCTCTCTCTCTCTCTCTCTCTTTTATTTTAGGCATTATGGTTTGTGATATAGATGCTGAAAGGTTATCATCTACATCCCTTTACCTGCTTTCAACACAGTTCTTGGCAAGAGTGATCATTTCCAACCAGTATTGTCTTAATAGATCCTCCTGTATCTTAACTACCCTTAATCTCCCACATCACTGACCAAGCACTGATCAGTTCTCCTGGCCCATTTTCCCTGGCCTTGGATATTAGTTTCACACTTTTTTTTAATATTCCACAAATGAATGTAGTAATTCTATAGCTGTTCCTCTCCTTTTACTCAAGACATCTTCAAAGATAAAACACTACTGACGAAGCAAATGGAAGCAAAGATTAGCAAATGGGACTACATTAACTGAAGGTGCTTCTGCACCTCAAAAGAAACAGTGACCAAGATACAAAGGCAGACTGTGGAATTGGAAAAATTATTCACCCAATACACATCTTATAAGAGGATAATATAAAAAATATACAAGGCATATAAAACTTTACAAGAAAAAACACCCAACCGCATCAAAAAATGGAAAGAAGAAATGAACAGAAACCTTCTCAAAGAAGAAATTTGAATGTCAAAAAGTGCGTGCATGAAAACAATGCTCCACATCACTATAATCTATCAGGGAGATGCAAATCAAAACAACAATGAGATATCATATTACGCCACAGAGACTGGCACACATACAAATGAGCAAGTACAACTAGTGCTGGTGAGGATGAGGGGAAAAAAGGGATTCTCATTTATTGTTGATGGGAATGCCAATTGGTCCAGTCCTTTTTGAAAAGAATATGTACATTCCTCAAGAAACTAGAAATTGAACTCCCATTTGATCCAGCAATACTACCTCTGGGAATATATCCCAAGGATGAAAAAAATCACAGTAGAAATGCTATCTGTACTTGTATGTTCATTGCAGCATTGTTCACAATAGCCAGAAACTGGAAACAATCCAAATACCCAAGAACAGATGACTGGTTAAAGAAACTATGGCACATCTACACAATAGAATACTACACTGCTGTTAGGAAAAATGAGGTCATAAAATTGCCCTTGTAATTTTGATGCTTGCACATTTGTTGAACCATGGCTCTGAACAGCCTCTCTAAAATAATTACAGTTCTCTGAAACAAGATCCTCACCTTCTTCCATCTCTCATTTCCTCAGACGTTTCTAGAGACAAAATTATTTCATCCTTCTCATATATAATGACTGGTTCCCCTTTACTAGTTCCTTCACAAGCATTTAATATGTTTAAGTATCGTAAGAACTTTTTTGCTTTTAAACGAATTTCACCCTGCTAAGCATCTCATTTGCATTTTGACCAACAATTGTCCCTTCTCTACTTCCCCCTAAGATCACATTAAAGGTATAGTCACCCCTTTGCTGGTGATTGAATAAACATGTTTTCAGTCTATAGCTTACTTGACTTCTTAGAAGTATTCATTTTTCTATGTCTCTTTTCCCTTTTCGGAATACTATATGATTGCTTTTTCACAACACTTCATTCTTTCATTCTTATAGACACTGAATTTTAGATAATTGAATAATGTTTCTTCCATCTAGTTCTTAGAATTGTGTTTCAAAAAAGAAGATTCTTGGCTTACTTGGGACAAAACTCATTGCAGGTTTTAATAATATAGATTTCTGCACCTATTAAGCCATAATTGCTAGTAAGGTTTGTACTGTATATTTTTTTCTTTTTGAGTCACACCCAGCGATGCTCAGGGGTGACTCCTGGCTCTGCACTCAGAAATTACTCCTGGCAGTGCTCAGGGGACCATATGGGATGTTGGGAATTGAACCTACGTTGGTCGCAAATGCCCTACCCACTGTGGTATCAATTCAGTCCACTGTAACATATCTTTTAAGTAAACTTTCAAACAAGCATATTAGAGATGATATAAATAAAGATGGGGGTTCTTAGGGTTTTTTTAAATTTTACTTATAATTTTTTTAAATCTTATTAATGCTTGAGGGTTACTCCTGGCTCTGCACTCAGGAATTACTCCTGACAGTGCTCAGGGGACCATATGGGATGCTGGAAATCAAACCCAGGTCGGCTACGTGCAAGGCACCTACCGCTGTACTATCGCTCCAGCCCTCAGAGTCTCCTGCCCTGTGCCTGGCTGTACTCACTGGGGCCCCTTGGAGGATGGCGGGTTGAGTTTCGCTTCCCGCCCTGAGAAGAGCCCCGGCAGATGAAGACCTTGGAACCAGCCACAGCCACGCTTAAGACCACTCTCTACATGCTCGGATAAGCTTTGTTTATGCATGAAGGAACCAGCAGAGGAACCCAGGTGTGCAGGACCCGGGGCTGAGATCTACAGGTCTGCTCAGGTTGGGACTGGGCCTCCTCTACCCAGAACACCCATCTTCCAGTAGCTATGTATTATACCCACCAACTTCCCCTGTCACCGTGTAATCCCACCAACGGCCAAGGCACAGAGACTATAAAGCCAAGCTCCTGGAAGCTCGCAGCTGCATTTGCGACCACGACTTCTTATTGTCTAGGTCTCGCTCTCGCTACTGAGAATATCCTACCTGCACGGCAGAGTCTGGCAAGCTCCCTGTGGCGTATTCAATATGCCAAAACCCAGTGATAATGATGGGTCTCATTCCCTTAACCCTGAAAGAGCCTCCAATGTGGTACTTGCTAAAATCCCAGGGCTAGGACGAATGGAGATGTTACTGGTGCCTGCTCGAGGAAATCAATGAGCAATGGGATAACAGCAATGCAGTGAATTTTATTGAATCACAGTGAGATAGGTACAAGCTTTCATGTTTGGGTTACAATCTCACAATGATCAAACACCCATCCCTCCACCACTGCACATTCCCCAGCACCAACCTCCCCAGTATATCTACCCTTCCCCACCCTCCCCCCACCTCCATGGCAGACAATATTCCCCATACTCTCTCTCTGCTTTGGGGCATTATGGTTTGCAAAAGACACAGAGTGGCAGGATGGATCAGAAATTGAACCCAACATTTTGCTGCCTGCAAGAAACACATCTGAACAGTTAGAGCAAACACAGACTCAGAGTCAAAGGCTAGAAAACAATTCTACAGGCAAACAACTCCAATAAAAGAGCTGGGGTGGCCATTCTGGTATCAGACCACATTGATTTCAGACTGAAGAAGGTCACAAGAGACAGTGAAGGTCATTTCTTATTGATCAAGGGATCTGTACAGCAGGAAGAACTTATATTCCCCTTAGGTTTATCTCCAACTTTCTCCCAAGCTTTCCTGTGATGATAGAAAGAAATTCCTGCACTGGTTGCCCCATATGAATGATTTTTTTGCTTTGCCCCCTTTGCCTTACTGTGGCTGTTAAGAACTGGAGAAGTTTACGAAGCACCAGTAAGAGGAACTTTTTATGCACAGACAAGTTTGAGGACCGTAGCCTTAAATATTGTTATCTTGATGACTAATTTTTTCTCACTACTTTGCTATTTCTTATTAACCACTCCACAGCTTTAATTTCCAGAGCAACTGATTTACTGATCTGCCTGAAATTGAAACCATATACCTAATTGCTTTCTGGTCATCAATGATTAAATATTCTAATATTTCTACAAAATAAATACGCAAAAGACAAAAAAAATCTAATATAACAAAAGCACCACACCCAGGACTGAAAACTAATCTGAATGTGCCCTAAATCAATTATGCACCATACCATACCCTTCCTTTACATAGTGTAATTGCACTGGAATTGCAATGAGATTTCTCCTCCAGTGTTACAAAATTATTTGCAACAGAAATTTGGGTTTCCAGTTTTAATAATCTGGTATGTCATATAGTCACTTGATCACTTGATCACTTGACATCCCATTACTCATCAATTTGCTCGAGCAGGCACCAGTAACATTTCCATTCGTCCCTGTTGCATGCTAGTATAGCCCAATGGTGTCTGCTCATTCTAGGAACACAAAGAGCCTCAAATCGATCGTTCGGAGTCTTGACGAAGAAGTCTGACCATCTTGTAGGTGGGTGACCATGCGATCTTTTGACATCCCATGGAATCCAGCCAGTAATGGCTCTAGTCCAGTGGTAGTCTCCAAATCTCAGTAACCCATCTGATTTTTGATGCCTTGGCAATCTAGACAGCGTTTCTTATTCTTAACCTTTGATGGAGGTTGGTTGGAACTCAGGATTCCTTCTCTCATTTGAGTGAAGCATAATACTACAAGCATAGCTCTTTCGGTTCCTCTTTGGGAGACCCAAATAGCATTCTCATCCTGTTTTCGTAGGGCCCAGGTCTCTGAGACGTATGTTAATGCAGGAAGAGAAGTGGAATCGAAGAGATGTGCCCAGAGCCAGAGGTTCTTCGTCCTCTTAGCTATTTCTTCGATGCTCTTGAAGGCATTTCAAGCAGCTCTCTTCCTTCTGCTCAACTCAGGTGCCAGGTCATTCTTCATGTTGACTTCTCGACCTAGGTACACATAACTGTTACATTTGGAGATGTTCGTTCAGTGGAGAGTGAAAGAAACTTCAGGAACAAGACTGTTTCTTATAAACACTATTTTCGTGAGACTTAACTGTAGTCTGACCTTTCCACACTCACGGTCAAAGTTGGCCAGAATTTGTCCTGTTTGGCTAATGTTTGGTGTTATTAGAATGATGTCATCAGCGAAGCGGAGGTGGTGTAGTTGCCGACCATCTATCTTCACTCCCATTCCGTCCCAGTCCAGTCGTCACATGATGTTCTCGAGGGTGGCACTGAAGAGTTTAGGTGAAATGGTATCACCCTGTTGAACCCCTCTCTATAGATGGAAAATCACTTCCTTGTAGAATGATGAGATCCTGATAGTGAATCCGTAACACAGCTCACAGTGAATCCTTGAACACCCTGTTTGGCTAGGGCTTTGATGACCACTTCAGTCTCAATAGAATCAAAGGCCTTCTTTAAATCAATGAATGTTAGACAGAGCGGCATCTTGAACTCCTGAGAAACCTCAATGAGCTTGGTTATCATGTGGATATGGTCGATATGGTCGATCATGCTAAATCCTTTTCAGAACCTGGCTTGCTCTTATGGTTGTCCTTCATCTAGTGTTCTGACAATCCTATTCAGAATGACTTGAGTGAACAGCTTGTAGACAACAGACAGCAGGCAGATCTGGCGTGGATGTCTTCCTTCTTGTGAAGTAGTACAGTCCTGTTGGTTTTCCATTGGGACAGAACCTTGCATTCAGACAGGTAGTGTGTGAAGAGCCGAGCCAGTGCATTGATGAGTACTGACGGCAGGTTCTTCAGGTGTTTGGGTCTGACCTTGCCTGAGCTGGATGCTGTTTGCTTTTTTACCGATGAAATGGCATGTCTAATTTTGGAAGGGAGAACGTTGGGAATGACATATCCATCCTCTGGAATTTGGTATGTGGGCAGGTGGACATGGCTATCGAAGAGATCCGAGTAAAAGTCATGGATAATCTTCCCCATTGCCCTTCTGGAAGATGTGATAGATCCATCAGGCCGTCTAAGGGCAGTCGTCTTGGTCTTATAGTTGGCGAAGTACAGGCTGGCATTGCGAATGCTTTTCCCGGCTTCTGCCGCATCTGTCAGCACTGCTGCTCTTCTCTCTTTGAAGTCTTCTTTTATCGCTTCTCTGCACTGCTTTGCAAGTTCAAACGTTCGCTTGCGGTTTCCTGAGGCTTGCTATATGTCATATAGTATTTTATATAAAACATAATTAATAAATATTTTATGTAAAAAAAGCTATTATATAATAGCTTCCTGAATGATTTCTGAGTGAGCATTGGACTCAGACATGAGTTGATTTGAATCTTCTGTAACTTAGTAGTATAGAACTTTCATTAAGTTGTTCTACTTTTCTTATAATATGAATTTTTTAACCTAAACTGAGATGATTCATTTCATAAAGTTGCTGAGTAGTAGCTTATAAACACCTAACAACAATACCAGGAACACAGTAGTTCTTAATAATTATTGGTGTTCTTTCCTAATATCTTAAAAGGTAATCATCACCAATCACAGATGAAAGCACAATGACTTTGATGGGTAAAAGAACAATCCCAACACCACTATGTGATAAAGTAAATGTGAGGATTAATTAAGAAAATGTGCAATTTACTTAAAAAACCTAATAAATAGCAAGTGTACTTAAGAATGTAAACTATATAAGGGAAAAGATTTTTTCTCTTTTGTTCACTTTTATTCCAAGTATCTAGACTTGTGCCTGTTCCATAGAAGGAACATATGTGTTGATATGTTGTTGACATATGTGTTCATAAATAAATGTTATTTCCCTTTTCTCATTTCTGCTTTCATTATTATTATGAACAAAACATTGAAGAGTTTCCGCTCTCCATATGTCTTGGCTTTTTGAGGCATATGTTCAGCTCTCTTGCCAGATAAAAGAAACATGGCAGGATTAGATATGGCTCCTATTCAGTGGTCTGAGAAGGTGTTTAATAGCAAAATATAAAAAAGCATTTGAAAAGTTAGTATGGTGTGGAACCAAACTACATAGAGGAAAGGGGTAATAAAAATATTGGGAATAACAGTATACTCAAGGGAGCAGTTTTCAAATAACAGAAAAATCTTGAAATGAATGCTGAAACTATGTTGAAATGCAGTGAGTGGGGTGGTAGGAAGGAGGAGAGAAGAAGAGAAAAAATGAAAACAGCAGGGATCAAATTTTTCCTGGCACCAGCACAAGCACTGAAGTGAAAACTGGTACTGGAAGGTACAACTAGAATTCCAGTTGATTGTAGTCAGGAACTAACTGGCACCAACAATGACAGCAAATAAAAGAGGAAGTAGAACTTAAAGTAACAGTACAATTGAAAGACAAAAAATAGTCATGTAAGACCCATTCACTTATCCATTTTCTCATTCAAGAGTTCATGATTTGGGGTCACACCTGACAGTGTTCACGAGTTTCTCCTGGCTTTACATTCAGGAATCATTCCTAGTGGGGCTCAAAGTATGAAATGTGGTGTGGTAGACAACCTAGGTCAACTGTGTACAAGGCAAGCTCCCTACCCACTGCAGCCAAATCTCTCACTCAGTAATAATTTTGTAAATTATCACTATATGGTAGGCACTGTGCAAGGCATAAGATGCAAAACTTGTAGATAGGACATATGGCTGAAAGATCTACATGGCATTTTGTTTCCCTGCCCTAGTGCCCAACATGCTCCCATTTCCCCCTAAATGACTTAAAGGAATAAGTGAAAAAAGAAACTGTAGATAATATTTTCTTTGGAACGCCAAATACTAAGGAACTTTTAAAGAAATACCAAGACTAAAAAGATGGTTCTGTGCTGATAATAGAACTCCTTACAGATGCATCTCTGATGTGGGAGCTTGCCTTGCACACGGTTGACCTGACTTCTAAGCCAAGAAGTGGCTCTGTGTACCAAAGAAACAAAGGAAGGCAAGAGAGAAATTCTACTGTAAGAAGTTAAGTTTCAATAGGTACACAACCAGTGTAGCCACTATGAAATATGCAGCCACAAGAACTATATTTCTAACCTTCAACTTTGAAAGAAAGAAAAAAATTGATTTGTGGTCACACTTAGTGGTGCTTAGGGCTTATTCCTAGCTTTATCTCAGGATGTAAACTATTCCTGGCAGAATTTGCATTATCATAATATGGTGCAGGGCATTAAAACAGGGCCAACTGCATGCAAGTCAAGCATCTTGCCCCTTGTACTATCCCTTCAGCCTCCAAAGAAAATAGATTTTATTTAATTGCTGTAATAAAGTAAGATTTACCTTACAAGAGAACCTGTCTATCAAGTTTTTATATCTATGTTTATTTGGCAGGAAACATTAGGATTCTCAATCACAATAGAGTTCATAAGTACTTTAGCAGTACCAGTCCCACATTCCATTTTCTTACGGTGATATAGAAGAAAGGGCATGTGTATCTGTATGTGCCTATTTTACAATAGTAGAGAAATTTCAAATTCATGAAACTCAGCATTCATTTGGTAGCTAGTACATCTCTTTTTTTAATCAGGCGGTGGGGGAGGGTAAGTGGGCAATGTTAGGAGAGGTAGTGTGGGGTGGTTGGTAGGAGACTGAAGGAGAAAGTAGGAGAAAGAGAGAGCACCTTTGTTCTGGACGTAAATAAATACTATTTATAATCTCTGGGGAGAGAAGAGGAAGTTCCTAAAGTCTTGAGGTGTGTGGGTGTGTGTGTGTGTGTGTGTGTGTGTGTGTGTGTGTGTGTGTGTGTGTGGTATTTTGTTTATTTTTTCTTTTTTAAAAAAAAACTCTTTAAATGTAAGCAACTGGCACAGGAACACCAGATAAGACTTCAGTTTCCTCCAGAGCTGGACATACTCTGACTATCAGAGTGTGCTTGTGATTTATTCAATCAGCCTTTAACAAAATTTGCCAGAGAGTTTTGCTCAGAAGTTTCTGCCTGCTTAAATATAAAAAGTGTTCACTGAGTTACTTCCTGAAACTAAAACACTGATGTGTCTTAATAGTAAAATAAATTGTATTTATTGTCTATGACCACACCTACTTTTTTAACCTCCTTTTTTCTTTCGCTTTCTTTTCTCTATTTTTACTCTCACTTTCTTTCTTCCTCCCTAACTCTTTCCCTCTCTCCCTCTCTTCTTTCATTCCTATACCAATACCATGCTATCCTGGTTAACTAAAATAGATCATAATTTCATGGCTTTGATATAATTGTGTACATCAATACCATAAATGTTAAAAATATTATAATCAAGTACAATAAAAATTAATATAAATAAGATAAACTTTATTCTTTTTAAAACTTGATTTATGTAGTCTAGATTTTTAAATTTACATATAAATTTTAGAATAGCTTTGTTATATACACAGTATATTTTAGGGATTTTGATAGAAATAGAAAACTGCTTGGGTTTCCCCAAGACTTGAGGAGAGCTGATATCTAATATTTTGATTTTCAAATCAGTAAACAGGTTTTTGGCTTTTCAGTGACATATTAACCTTAAATTTCTTCCATCAGATTTGATACTGTTTTCAGCATCTTATATGTTAAATAATTTCTATACAATTTTTGTTAGATTTGTATATAAATATTTCTGAGTCAATTATACATGATATATAGTTTATTTAATTTTTATGTTTGAAACTTTCTTAAACTGTGATTTACAAAATTGTTAATAATACATTGTTTTAGACACTCAAGGTCCAACACCAATTCTACCACCGGTGTGACCTCCACCAATGTTCCTGATTCCCTGTCCACCCCTCATGTCTGTCCCTTAGCAGGCACAAAATAGCTTACTTGAAATTGCTTGTTTCAACAAAATAGCAAATGTAATTCTCAAAAATAGTTTGGTAAGAGAAAATTTGTGAAAAGCTTTATATCTCACAGTGGTGTTACAAAAGTCATTGAGGGTTTACTGAGCTGTTTGATGTTAGTTGAGCCTTCTGTGTTACATTGTTTTCATTCACTGAGCTTGATAGGTTTCTACACAACTTCTCATCTAATATTCTATGTTCTTACAGGGATGACAGTAATGTGAAATTTGGAGGTGTTGCCGTTGTTTTATGTTAATCCAGGAGGTGAGGAACTGGGATAATTCAGCATCTTGGTGTCTTTTTGAGATGAGTCATGGAGCTGTGAGGGTAGGCTGTTTATATTCCCAAAGAATGTCAGGGGCGTGTGGGGTACTGAGCATTTTGGCAGGCCTGGGTCTTGACCTTCCAAATCTGGATAAGGCTCCAGAATTCTGAAGATCTCTTTGAGGTTGGTCTGGAATTATATTTTAAATTTTATTATCTACATGCTTATTGCTAGTGTACAGAAAAATGCTTATGTTTTTAGGTCATACCTTGTAATGCGCAGAGCTTACTTCTATTTCTGCACTCAGGGATCACTCCTTTAGGGTCTTGGGGAAACAAATGAAATATCAGGGATCAAATTCAGGTAGTGTACATTCAAGGCAAACACCTTACCCCTTGCACTCTCATTCTACCTTCTTCCCAGATTATTTTTGTGTTTTTTTATTTTGCTTTATATTTTATTCATTTGGGGGGCCACACTCGCAAGTTCTCAGGGATAATTCTTGGCTCTGCATTCAGGAATCTCTCCTGGTAGTGATCATGGGGTGATATAGGATGCCAGGAATATCCTGATCGGCCGCATGCAAGGCAAGGGCTGTACCTACTGTCCTCTCCAGTATATTTATTCTGCAGTATTTTTATTTTGTTTCTTGTTACACATCAATTCTAGAAAGGTTTCAGTTTTATTTTCTTGTGGTTTGAACCACATCCATTTGTGCTCAGGACTTACTCCTATGTCTGTGCTCAGGGATCACTCCAGGTGGTGACTTAGGGACCATAGATGATACTGGAGATCAAACCCTGCTGGGGTGTATGCCAGGTAGTTGTCTTACTGTTGTATTATTTTTCAAGTATGCTTCAGAGGAGTGTTTTTGTTTGTTTGTTTGTTTTGGGACCACATCCAACTGCGCTCAATGCTTTATTCTGGTTATGAACTCATGAAATACTCCTAATAGATTTGGAGGACTATATGGGGTTCTGGGGGTTGAACATAGGTTGGCAAGCATCTACATGCTGTACTATCTCCCCTCCAGTATCAAAGATTTTGTGTAAGAATACTGTTCAGTGGATTTAATTCATGTTTAAAATTCCAAATGGTATTAAAAGCTTTATTTCATTAAAAGTTTGCATTGAGGGGCCAGAGCGATAGTACCATGAGTGAGGCACTTGCCTTACACTTGGCCTCCCCTATTTCGATCTCTGGTGTTTCATATGCTTCCCCTTCCCCATGCCCCCACAACATCCCCAGAAGTAATTCCTGAGTGCACAGTCAGAATTAACCATTGAGCACCAGCAGGTATGGCCCCAAACCAAAATGATAATACAATTAAATTTTTTTAAAAAATAGAATTTCACATTGAGGCATGGGTAGGAGTTATAAAGAAAGCTCTCTAGCATTTCAAAAGACTCTGACTGCTTTTAGCATCCTCTGATTTTAATATTTATCTCTTATGTTAATGTGCAGGCATTGCCACTCATTGTTCTTTAAAAGGCTTTTTTAGGTTTTTTTGACTTAGAAACTTTTTGCTTTTGATTTTTTTTGAAAGAAATAGATTTTATTTGGAGGGTTTTTGAAGTTGCGGAGAGAGAGAGAGTGAGAAAGAGGAATGTGTTCAAGAGAGAACGTGGGCTTCTCCAAGGGTGGAGAGAGACCCTCTAGACACATCCAAGCATTAGACAAGAAACCATGAAAGTACACATCTCAAGAGGGGAGATGTGGGCGACACATGTGCTCGGGGACCACATGTGCTTGGCCATGTGAGCGTAAGCAGCACATGGACTCGGGCAGCATATGCACCTTAGAAACTTTTTGGGTTGAGCTTTACGACATACTGAGCTCACGAGTTGCCCCCAATGAGCAGCTCTCCGGCACAGCCATCGCTCCAGAGGCACAAGGACTTAATTCAGAGTCCGGCAGCTTGCGGCAGAAAAGTGAATGGACTATGCGTTAATCCACGGTATCATGCCTTCCAGGGAGGGAAGGGGTGTCGCTCCCTTCTGCCTTTTTCCCCCTGGGAAGCAAGATGGCAGCCACCTCAGAGCTTTTTGGGAAGCCAGGTATGAGCCGGCTGTGACGGGGCAACTGCAACCTCATGGGAAGGGGGGCATTCCTGTCTCGTCCTTCATGCCCTACTGAGGTCACAAGTTGCCCCCACGAGCGGCTCTCTGTCATGGCCATGGCTCCAGAGACACAGAAGACAATCTCGTAATTATCTGTCTCTTGGCAGAAATCCCTCCAGACTTAATTAGTAAAATATCAGAAATCCAAAATCGCTATTGCAGCCGCGCGACATCATATGGTTCTCATAACATCATAACATAACCATAACCAGCTGTAGAAAACAAATTATTTCACAATGCCTTTTCAGCAGTTCTGATTGTTGGGTGGAAACTCTAAACAATAATGGTGAATCTTTTGTCGAAATAATAAATGTAATCAAAGTAGATAAAGAGTTAAGTAGAATTCATCTTCCTCACATGCTCTGGGAGGGGTGGGAGGGGGGTATATTGGGGTTCTTGGTGGTGAAAAGTAAGTACTGGTGAAGGGAAAGGTGTTTGATCATTGCATGACTGAGACTTAAACCTGAAGGCTTTGTAACTTTTCCCATAGTGATTATATATATATATATATATATATATATATATATATATATATACACACATATATATATATATGAAACTTTTTGGCTTGATTCAAGAAAAGAGTAAATAGAAGACTGAGTCTAAAAGGCCCATTGGGGCTGCAGATAATTGGCAGTGTCTGGGCAGTATTCCCAATCTTCTGCGTCAGCCAACAAATTGATTCACAATTTTCAGGACACCCAAATTTTCCAGTTATCGAGAAGCTGAAGTGATATGCTCACCCTCTGAAACAACTTTGGTAGATACTGCAGCCATTCTAAGTCTTACCTTAGAATGGAAATGGCATTACTTTTGGAAACCGGTAGAAGGAAACTTAATCCAACTTCTTTGTGACATCTGGAGTTCTTTTCTGAAACAAAAAGAGTCACAATACATGTTGTTTGATGCCTCATAGAACAGTGTCTCTGTCTTAGGAAGAGTAACAGAGAGTAAAGTGAATAGGAACCATCCTCACTCTTTGTCAGATGTCAGAATCTCATCCAAACTTCTATTACTGGCAAGCAAATGTTTCTGTTCCATTGCTGCTAGTAGTTTTTGTTGTTGCTGTTGTTGATTTTGTTTGGGAGAACATATCTGGCAATGCTAACTCTTGGATCTGCACTTAGGGATTACTTCTGTCAAGGTTATGGTCTATTTGGGGTTCTAGGCATTGAACACAGGTTGGCTGTGTGCAAAACAAGAGCCCTATCCACTGTATTATCTCTCCAGTCCTGCACTACCATTATTTTTATACCAGATAATACATATTGAATTTCAAGGTACATTAAAAGAGGTATGCTTGGGACTGGAACAATAGTACAGTGGGTAGGGCATTTGTCTTGCACATGGCCAACCCAGGTTTGATTCCCAGCATCCCATATGGTCCCCAGAGCACTGCCAGAAGTAATTCCTGAGTGCATGATCCAGGAGTAACCCCTATGCATCTCCGGGTGTGACCCCCCCCAAAAAAAGGGTATGCTTATGATGCTTTCACTGAAGGAAAGTTTTTAGTTAAATATGTTAATAAGCCTACTTTTGGGCCATTCAGTGGTACTTTTATTGTCCCCCAGGAAAGAATCTGATAGCAAAGAGAAGAAATGGTACAGAGGTCAAATAACTGCTCAAATAATTTTTTATAAAAGTCACACTAGAAGGAAAACAAAAGTTGACAGCTCTTTCAATTTTCAGGAAGCAGTTGAATTGGAAAATCTAAAAGTCAAATTTTGTTTCTTCAAATTTGAAATGGTCACATAATCAGTAATGTTGAAGAAAATTAGCTTTTAGGTAAAATACCACTTTACTCTAAATAACTCAATACAAACCATGATGACTCAGTAGCACTGTCCTCCCGTTGTTCATCAATTTGCTTGAGCGGGCCCAGTAACATCTCGATTGTTGTTACTGTTTTTGGCATATCGAATACGTTATGGGTAGCTTGCCAAGCTTTGCCATGTGGGTAAGATACTCTTGGGTAGCTTGCAGGGCTCTCTGAGAGGGGCGGAGGAATCTAACCTGGGTCATCCAAGTCAGCTGCGTGCAAGGCAAACGCCCTACCACTGTGCTATCACTATTTTGTGTTTTTATAACATCTTTATCTACACCATTGAAATAGTGACACTGAGTTAACTCATGAAAATATCATGAACATGAACTATAAATAAGTGTCTCTGAGGGGCATAATCATCCATAAGAAAACTCACATCTTGAAACATTGTTATGTTCTCATAGAGAGGGCACTGCACTTCAGGATGCTATATGACATGATTTCACTTTCAGCTATGATTTGGGTAATAGTATTTTCCTGCATCTAATTTTCACCAACCAGGGGAGAAGTTCAGTTTTATAAGAACACCTTGATATCAAACAGAAAATTAGACTCTGTTTACTGATGTCACTTTAATTCAGTCACGGTCCTCCCATTGTTCATCGATTTGCTCGAGCGGGCCCAGTAATGTCTCCTTCTTGAGACTTGTTGTTACTGTGTTTGGCATATTGAATACATCACGGGTAGCTTGCCAGGCTCTGCCATGCGGGCGAGATACTCTCGGTAGCTTGCCGGGCTCTCCGAGAGGGGCGGAGGAATGGAACTCGGGTCAGTGCAAGGCAAATGCCCTATCCACTGTGCTATCACTCCAGCCCAGCGTCATTTTAATTATATGTTGTTTAATGTATTTGTTTGCATTTTTATTGTCTTTCTTTTAAATTAATATTTTATGCCTGTATCACTGTATCACTGTCATCCCATTGTTCTTAGATTTACTTGATTGGGCACCAGTAACGTCTCAATTTGTCCTAGTCCTGAGATTTTAGCAGCCTTTCTTTATTCATCTTTCCCAACATATTTGAGGCTCTTTCAGGGTCAGGAGAACAATACTCGTTATTATTACTTTTTTTTGCATAAAGAATATGCCATGGCTAGTTTGCCAGGCTCTGTCGTGCAGGTGGGATACTCTCAGTAGCTTGCTGGGTTCTCTGAGAGGCATATATACATATATTTCTCTATCAAATATGGTGTGGTAATTATGGAAAATGGGTAAGGAGTGGAGGATGCTCAGCCCTGATCTGAGCAGGCTTGGAGATCTCAGCCCTGGGACCCACTGAGCATCCTCCACCCAGATCCTCCTTCTTACAGTAGGCAGGGGTCACACCCACCAATTGGAACCCTGGCGCCATGTAATCCCATCAACGGCCAAGACCCAGAGACTATAAAACCCAGCTTCTGGAAGCGCGCGGCCACATTGACAGCTGCGTGACATCTTATTATCTCATTCTCACTTTGGACAAAATTGCAGGCTACCGAATGTAACCTGCCCACATGGGCAGTCTGGCAAACTCCCCGTGGCATTCCCAATATGCCAAATACCAGTAACAGTGATGGGTCTCATTCTCCTAACCCTGAAAGAGCCTTGAATATGGCACTTTTTTAAAATCTCAAGGCTAGGACGAAGGAGACATTACTGGGGCCTGCTTGAGGTAATCGACGAGCAACAGGATGATCATGATAGTGATCGTGATCGGGTAAGGAGTGTCTTATAATGCGTCCAGGAATATGTTCACTCATATGTGAGGCTCGGTCTGAACATGAGGAAAGTGACCTGGAACATGAAGGCGGTTGGGTAGTGGAGGTTGGCTGCTGGGCTGGGTCCCTTGGGGCTGGGAGGGCTCTTACCCGCCCCCTTCTGGGGCTCCCCAAGTGAAAACAGCCTGGTGCAGAGTCCCATTTTATGCCTAAAACTGTAAATACTTTTGGATTGCTTTGAAATTTTCTGATAATTCCCACAAAATAGTCTTGGGGGAAAAATCATACTATCAGAATCAAGCACAATGGGACCCAAAGTGATAGTAGTAGTGGGTAAGGTGTTTGCCTACTACTGGATAGACGCTCTTCAAAGCAGGGTGACTTCTGGGAAAAAGGTACTTCCTTCCATGAAGGGTATTCACAGTGAGCAACTCATGGGGAACCAAAAACAGCTAACACTCTAGGAATTGGGGAAGAAGTACCTCAGGTTTGTTTTGTTTTAGCGGTTATGTTAAAAAAAATGTGATTTATTTTTTGTCTTGTTTTGGGGCCATACCAGTAATGCTCAGTGGTAACTCCTGGCTCTGCACTCAAGAATTATTCTTGATAGTGCCCAGGGGACCATATGGAAAACTGGGAATTTAATAGGGTTGGCTGCTTGAAAGCCAAACACCCTGCCCACTGTACTATCTCTCCAGCCCCCAAATTATGGTTTCTTATAGCTATTTCTTGGTGTAAAATATTTGAAATTAATTGTGGAATGTCCTTTATATCTATTTATATGTTTTTTTTTATTTTACCTTTTAATTAACTTTTTTAAAATATAAGAGAAGTCCCAGTGATGCGCAGGGGCCAGTGTTGAACACTTGATATTTTGGTGCTTAAACACAACAAGCTTGGGAGTCACCAGAGCCACATCCTCCCAATCAGGCTGGAGTAGGGATCATGTGGTACCTGGGAACAAATTCACATGCAAGTTTCATCTGTAAGGTTCACGATCTATGTCTTGAGTCATATTCCCTATGCTTTATTACCTTTTTTTTTTTTTGCTTTTTGGGTCACAGTGGTGACGCTCAAGGGTTCGGGGGTTACTCCTAGCTCATGCACTCAGGAATTACTCCTGGCAGTGCTCAAGGGACCATATGGGATGCTGGGAATCTAGCCCGGGTCAGCCGTGTGCAAGGCAAATGCCCTCCCCACTGTGCTATCGCTCCAGCTCCACCTTCATTAAATTTTTACTTGAAGGAAGGGGTGGTGTATTCCCAAGCAGTGTTCAAGAAGGCCAGTTCAGAGCTCCAAAACAAAGGTGCTTCAGGCCATCATGGTCACTTCAGCTGCGGTGTAGGAACACCAGAAGGATACCTAGCAGTCCTGGGAGTGAGGGTGGGATGGGGTGGGATATGGCGCATAAATTAAACTCTGATCCTTGCACATGAAAGGCAGGTGTCTATGATCCCTGAGCTATTCCCAGACTCCTTCATTGACTTTTAACCAGTTTACAATGTCATGAACTTTCACAGATTAATTCAAATCTTTATATGTGTGTATCTGTTAAACACCCACCGCCAACTCTAGTTCCATTACACCACCAAAAGACCCCTGCCTCTCATTTCACTGTGACCTCGACTCACATTATCTGTCTTGCAATTACCGTAGGCTTTACCAGGTTTGAGTTAGTTTCTTTCCAGTTTGTTTGCTTTAACATTCTGTATATGTGTAAAACCATTATTTCATTTTTCATTTTTGGGATAGGAAACTATTGGGCCCAAACTGGCCGTGCATGTAGATTCTTAAAGTCTCTGGA
This sequence comes from Sorex fumeus, assembly GCF_029834395.1. Classification (NCBI taxonomy): domain Eukaryota; kingdom Metazoa; phylum Chordata; class Mammalia; order Eulipotyphla; family Soricidae; genus Sorex; species Sorex fumeus. The sequence continues at coordinate 3,732,434 of NW_026606078.1, read as the reverse complement.
CTCAGGGGTCACTCCTATGGTGTTTGGGGAGCAAGACATGTTCACCATTCAAATGACTTTCCCTTGTGTGCTCTGAACCTCTGAGCAATCTTTCTATGCTCACTTTCCTACTTCTGTTATGAATTTTAAAGACAGAATAGTATTCCACTGAGTCTATATGTGACATCTTCTTCATCCTTCTGAACATGGATATTTAGATTGATTCCATGTTTTCACTATTAAAAATAAAGCTCACATGAAGATAGAGTATGAATATTTTTTTTTCATATCCACTGGATTGGTGCCAAGAAGTGGTATCATGGGATATGTAAAATCTCCATTTTTAGATTTTTTAAAAGGAATTTCTATAATATTTTCACAGAGCTGCATCAATATACATTCATCACTTGATCACTTGATACCCCGTTACTCATCAATTTGCTCGAGCAGGCGCCAGTAACGTCTCCATCCATTCCTGTTGCATGCTAGCGTACCCCAATGGCATCTGCTCATTCTAGGAACATGAAGAGACTCAAGCCGATCATTCAGGGTCTTGACGAAGAAGTCTGAACATCTCATAGGTGGGTGTCTACACGATCTTTTGACGTCCCGTGGAATCCAGTTGGTAATGGCTCTAGTCCAGCAGTCGTCTCTAAATCTCATTATGTGTCCAGCCCATCTGATTGTTGATGCCTTGGCATATGAGACAGCATCTCTGATTCTTGAGTGTTGACGGAGGTCGGAACTTCGGATTCTATCTGTCAGTTGAGTGAAGTGTGATACTCTAAGCATAGCTCTTTCGATTCCTCTTTGAGAGACCCAAATAGTGTTATCCTGTTTTCGTGGGGCCCAGGTCTCTGAGGCATATGTTAATGCAGGAAGAACAGTGGAACCAAAGAGATGTGCTCGGAGCTGGAGGTTCTTTGTCCTCTTAGTTATTTCTTCGACGCTCTTGAAGGCGTTTCAAGTCACTCTCTTCCTTCTGTGTAACTCATGTGCCAGGTCATTCGTCATGTTGACTTCTCAAACTAGGTATATATAATTGTTGCATTCAGAGATGGTTGTTCTGTTGAGAGTGAATGGAACGTCAGAAACAAGACTGTTTCTCATGAACATTGTCTTTGTGAGATTCAGCTGCAGTCCAACCTTTCCACACTCACGGTCAAAGTCGGTCAGCATTTGTGCCGCTTGGTTGATGTTTGGTGTTATTAGAAGGTAATGTTTGCTGTCATCAGCAAAGTGGAGGTGGTGAAGTTGCCGACCATCTATCTTCACTCCTATTCCTTCCCACTCCAGTCATCGCATGACGTTCTCGAGGGTGGCACTGAAGAGTTTCGGTGAAATGGTATCACCCTGCCGAACCCCTCTCTTTACATGGATGATCACTTCTTTGTAGAATGGTGAGAACCTGGTAGTGAATCCATAATACAGTTCACGGAGGATCTTCATAGCAACAGTTTTTCAGAATTCCTTTTACTCTATATCCTTGCCGACAAGTTGTTTCCATGTTCTTAAAATTACCATTCTGGGGGTTTAGGATGATATTTCATTGTAATTTTCATTTCTCTAATAATAAATGATGTTGAAGAGACTTTTATGCCTCTAGGTAATCTGATTGTCTTTTATTGGATAATTGTTTTATCCAATAATTTTATTGGATAATTTAGCCAATTTTAAAAGTTAGGTGATTTTTTACTGGTGTTTTAATTATGAGTTATTTACATATTTTAGATATTAGCTTTTCCCAGATATGTAATGTAAAAATGAGTTTTCAAGTTGATAGGTTTCCCTTTTTTGCTTGTTATACTTTCTTTTGCTATGTAAAAGTTTTTTTAATTTCTCTTTAATTACTCTTTTGATTACTCTTGCTATAAATCCTGTGCCATTGGATTTAAGCTCCAAATTCATCTTTGATGTTGAGGTCACAGAGTACATTATTCATGTTTTGTTTCCACATAACTTATGGGTTTTGAGTATGATACCTAATTTTTAATGCATCTGAGTTAATTTTCATATTTGGTATTAATGATCTAGTTTCAGCTTTTTTTATGTGGTGTTCCACTTTTCTGATCTTACACCTTCATTGTTGGGTTCACTCCCAGATATTTAATGTTTTGATAAAATTGTAAAAGAGTTTGTGTTCTGCCTTTCTCCAACCCTCCATTTCCCTGATTCCCTTCCTTTCCCTTTATAGTTCTTTATGTGATAACTGATTTTTACCACTTGTTGTAATTTCAGCCAAGTAATTTCACACTTGATTGTGGGACACACTTTGATAAAGTATTCACACTTCTGTTGTGTTACTCACTAGGTGTAGAACTTAAGTTGTGATGCTTGTGCAATTTTGGTTGTAGTACATCCTTGGGTTCTCACGTTTAGTGATGGCACTCACTGGGAAGAACACATACATCTTATGATCATTATATCTCTGTCTACACTTTTTCTTTTGGGGACTATATTCCTTTTATTTTGAAATTAGCATGATATTGACATCATGTATGTGGGAGTAGCTGTTGAAAACCTGGAAGAGGGGTTTTATGTTACTTTTTTATTCCTACTAGCCTTCAGTAGTTTTAATCATTGACTTTTGCTTTGTTTTGTGACAGGGGGTGCTCAGAAATAATTTTGCTTTACACTCAGGAAACAATCCTGGCAGAACTCAGAGAACCATATGTAGTGCCAGGCTTTGAACCTGGGTCAGCTGGATGCAAAACAAGTGCTCTATCCACTGTACCATCTCTCTGGCCCCTAATCATTGATTTTGAAAATGGAGTAGGTCATTCTGTGTAGGTTTAATAATTTAGGATTCAAACATTTGGGTAGTCTCTTAGCTCTCTGGACATCTATGGTTACACTTTTCCTTAGGTTTAATAAATTCTCAGCTATAAATTTAGTATTGTCCCTGAACAGTTCCCTCTCTTCACTTCTGACTTTACCCATAATTTGAAGTTTGACTCTCTAATGAGTCAGATATCTTGCAATGACTTTTTCATTTGTACTATATCTTGTTTTTCGTTTCTCTTGTACTAGAGTCATTGCTGTGATTTTATCTTCAATTTTCAATTTTTCTGCTATGAAATTGAGTCTACTCCTTATTCTTCCCAACTAAGATCTAGTTTCAGTCAATATGCTCTTTATTCTCAGCAATTTTGCTTGAAACTTTTCAGTATCTTCAATTTCTATGTTGAAGAATTCCTTTTCCCATGTGGCTCTTATTTATTTAATATCTTGAAACTGTTTCTCTGAGGTTTGTGAGATTCTCTAAATTCATTAGTTTTGTTATGATGGATTTTCTTCAGTTTGCCCTATAAAGACTTGTTTTCATTGAAGAAGTCTATCTTATTCAGACAAAAGTTTCCTACAGGATTTTTTTGCTTATGAATCTAGGTGTGTTTGGTTTTCCTGTAAAGTACTATCATTGCTTTCAGTGTCAGAACTCTCATTTGTCTATATGAAGATTATGGGGAAGAGCATGACAATGATAAGAAAATCTAAAATCTTAATATACTGATTTCAGTGTTGCCAGTGAGGGGAACAGCCCAGGAGAGCTCACTGCCCCCTTATTGCTTATAATTGCTTATAATTATTCTGATTCCCAACAACCTGCCTAAGAATCTCTTCTGGGACATTGCTGGATGGCTGTGCTATCCCCCTGATGAAGGTAAAAGGAATGAAGTTCTCAGAAGGTTCAAGTGCTGCTAACCTAAAATATCATGGCTTGTCTGTCATTTTCCCTTTTTTATTTGTTTCCCCTTAGGCTGTGCCAGAAGGTCAGTCTTTCACCTCTAATTGGACGGTGGACTGATAGCTCTTGAGAGGTCTTCCCACAGTAGTGGTGGCAGATGTACGTCATTGACTGAACCTTGCCTCCACTTACATTGTGCACTACAGTCACACACCTTCACATATGTGATGTATGTTTATCTCAGGCAGTGGATGAGGCTTTTCCTGTGATGTCATTGATTTATGATTGTACTTTAGAACACAGTCTTGTTTTCAAGCACATTTTCTGTTATTATGCCAGGGGTCATGCTGCAGTACTCATGGAAGTTCTAAGCTGCCCGTGAAAGTTTCCACTACAGCACTTAACATGACTTAGCAGATGACTTGTCTTGATCACTATAGTACAAGCTTCTTAAGGATAGTCTTATTTTAGTTTCACAAGTGTTTAATCTATGGCACATTATAGGGTTTCAGTAAGTTATGAATTATGATTGTTAAATTATGAATAAATCATAGTCACAAAGGAAGAAAGGAAGGAAGAAAAAAACTCAACCTCTCCAACCTCTCTTGGATCAGTGGTCACTGCAGAATATAGGGCAGCCTTTAAAAATTGAGTCCACCAAGGCCACCACAATTAATACTCAGTCTTAGAGAAATAATTTGGAAGTGAATCCACTTTAACCAAATATATAGGGTAGAATGTAGTATAAAATTTTATTATGAAACGTATGTAAATGTTATTGGCCTTATAATTAGCAAATGTTTTACTAAATCAGCTTCCTAAAAGTAAGAATTTAGCCACTTAAGAATGAAATAGAAAGACATTAAATGGTATGAGTATTGTGTGTTAAACTAAAATTTTATGAAGGATATAAAATATTTAGATTATGGACAGCTAAATATCTTAGAAAGAAAGATGTATGTCATTGGTTTCCAGTGATAAATTTGCTTTACTTAAAATACTGACCGGATTCATTGTTTAAATATTAAGATCACTATTCCTTCTATCTCCACTCAGTCTCTCCTTATCTCTTCAAGTTATTTCACTAAGTTTCCAACTCCACCTTGAAGTTAAATTCAATGTTCTTTTCTTCAATTCATTTGGGCATTTTCTGCAGAAAACATTTTGACTATTTTTTGTTTGTTGAAACCTTCCTTCCAAATGTGAGACACTGTAATGGGTGTTTTGCACATACAACCTCAGTTATTTTCTTGAATATCTGCATTACATCAAACCCAAACATCATATTTGAAACTCTTTAAAACTGTTTTTTGAATGTGTTTACTTTTTTCCCTCCTACTTTGTTTCCAGTTCACATTCAATCAGCACATGCTTTTATAATTATGACAAACTCCAACCTATCTTGCTCAGTTCAAGTGTCCTTCATTTTGATCTAGACTATATGCCACTAACTTTCCTAACACTGTGTCTTTATGGAACATTCTGTACTTCTTTTCACATAAAAATACTTTGATAACTCTACCAAGTTTTCAAATCCTAATCTTTTTTTCTAATTAATGTTATTTTGAGTACTCTTCTCTATCTTTGGTTACTAAAACTGTTTTATTTAATTAATATTTCTCTAATTAAATACAATGGATTGGAGCAATAGCACAGCGGGTAGGGTGTTTGCTTTGCACGAGGCCAATCCGGGTTCAATTCCTCCGTCCCTCTCAGAGAGCCCGGCAAGCTACCAAGAGTATCCTGCCCCCATGGCAGAGTCTGGCAAGCTCCCTGATATGCCAAAATAGTAACAATGTCAAAATGGAGACGTTACTGGTACCCATTCACAATGAAATTGATGAACAATGGGAGGACAGTGCTACTATTGTTATTTGGAAACACAAAATGTAAATATAGTTTAAATTCAACTTTGAGAATGGTTATGAAATAATGCCAATAACTGAACTTTCTTATGATAAGAAATGTGCCACGTACTCTAATAAGTACCTGCAAGAAAATCACTATGGAGTGAAATGACACAGAAATTGGGTGGTGGGTAACAAGAAGTCTAATACATATTCAGAGGTTTGAAATTATAAACCTGGAATTCCATAGTATTGTAACCATGATAAATCAATTGTAAAACAGAAAGCTCCATGAACCTTAAATTCCTAAAGAGGGTGCTTCCTTCCAGCTAATAGATGAAGACTCACAGTAGCATAACCACTTCCACAGAAAGCACAAATATGCCTAATGACAGCACCCTAACTTGAAGCTGTGGAACGAACTATTGTTAACAACTTCCTCATTACCACTTTATAAACCATCCTATAACATTAAGCCTCTAAGCCTATTGAACAGCTTTGATTTCAAGAGTTCCATTGTGCAAATAATTCATATATGTACAACAAACTCTAATACTATTTTTACTGAAGTGGTTTGACTTTTATTATTTTTGATATTTTTATAACAATCTTAAAGGGCTCATTTCTCTTTTGAGTCCACTTTTATTTTTTTATCCACATGAGACTAGTACACAGGGGAATTTTAATGGACCTGTGTTGCTAACTGGTACACGGTTATTTCATATATATATACACAGGAATCTTCATGATAACTTGAATCATATTTCTTCAACAGGTATAGGTATCTTATCATCTTTTTAACAAAACACCACCATTGGTTTTAATAGTAGCAGCCAACAATCATGGAAGCATATGATACTAAGTGCCAAGCACTAGCTGAATATTTTGGAATTAGTATCTCATTCCACACCATGAAACTACTGTTCTTGTAACACTTGAACCTCTTACCACCTGTAGATATTCCTTAGGCTTAGTTATTACCACAAAAATTGATTCCTACTATAAATTAGCTATGAAAGAGTGTCTAACTTGATTTCTTTGTAGTTCCTGCCCTTGTAATTAATGGTTCATGACTCCCATAGGAGGCATGGCTGGGAATATTCAAAACTTAAGTTGAAATAGTCTCAATAATTTAAAATGTTTTACATACTCAGATCTAATCTATTTACATAAAAGTTATAATTAACTGATATAATTATTTGAACTTTTATCAATGCTCATTTTCAGAAATTTATTGCAATGAAATTTTTAATAAACTATGTTTAGACTTTTAGATGAATTTGGTACAATAAAATTGATCTTTTTTTCCTTTCCTCCAAAAAATAATGTATAATATACTGAATAATTCTTCATTCTTTCTCTAGTTCCACCGTTTTTTCTCCTTGGCCTATAGGAGAAAATCAAATTTACAACCAACCCTTTTCAAAACATTTGACCATTCTCTGTAGTATTAACTGTGATCTATCAGATGTTATGACTTTCAGGGAATAAATATATGTGACTTTACTATTTTTATTATCTGGGAAAAAGCTATTTATGACTCTCTTTACCAGATTATTTTTATATGATATAAAATGCTTCTTTCCTTTCCAACTTAGAGCAATGAAAGCCATTACAATTTCACAATCTTAATACAGAAAGAAAATCCTTAAAGAATCTAGGCCCTTTTGTTCTCTCCTTTAAGAACCTCCACTTAAAGAAGTGAAATATGTTCTTGGTAGATTATTGAAATGTGCTCTTGGTAGACCAGCTAGGTCCCCAGAGATCCATGTACAGGCCTTTGCTGGGAAGTGATTTCCAACAGGAACCTGAGGATAAATAAACAGGATAAATAAAGGGGGCCTCACTCAGCCCCATGCCAGGGGTGTCTGGGACAGCCTGGTCTCATTCTCAGGTCCTGAAATTCAGATGGCGCTACCTGGGAGGAAATGCTAGACCATGACAAAAAAAGACAGTCTAGTATTTCACTTTGTAATAGAGTTCTGTGAACTATGGCACCTGCCATAAACTATATCAACTTTAAAAATCTTGCAAGATCATACCTAAATGGATGGGAATAAGCTTAGTTCCAGCTTTTAAGGTCACATTGTCCTAAATTACAATCATCTCACCCTGTACCAAGCAGATCACTGTTGCAGAGGAACACTCCATTAAACAAATGAACACACTAAAGGACTCTTCTCCCAAATGAATGCAGCAATTTAGAGCAACAATGTTTGCAGAGAGCAAGAACCAGGTAACTTAAAGGGGTATAAAGTAAAGTATGCTTATATCTTGTGAACCTGTGGAACTATGTTTACCATCTGAATGTTCAACAATTTTATGCTTAGCACACTTTGGTGCTTCAAGCCACTACTAAAGAATGGAACTTAAGTGCTGATTTATGTGCAGCAAAACAATAAAATGTATATAAATAATGGAAGCAAGAGAATAGAAAAACCTTTAAAGATTAAAGATAATAATAATCAGTATAATTAAAAGACAAATGATTAATAGATAATTAAGAGTATATTTCAAGATAAGATAACTAATAGCATCCTATTTATTTACAGAAGAATTTAGCAATAAAGTAATCTTCATATGTTTCTCACCATGTTATCAATGGTTGGAAAAATGTGATGTTTAATTGGTTTATCTATTGAAAAATAAAAATTATTATTTAAAAAGCAATCCTCTTAAAGCTAATTAGAATAAATTTTGTATGTAAATATATCTTAGTTTATCTTCTGAGAGTACATTAAACTTAGCTTAACATTGTTATAAAAATTGCTATTTAGGGGCTGCAGCAATGGCACAGTGGGTAGGGTATTTGTCTTGCACACGGCTGATCTGGGTTTAATTTCCAGCATCTTATATTCCCTAAGCACCACTAGGAGTAATTCCTGGGTGCAGAGCTGGGAGTAACCCCTGTGCATTGCCGGGTGTGAGCCAAAAAGCAAAAAAAAAAATGCTATTTAAGTGATATCAGATATATGCTGTACTGGGGGTCATTTTCCCCTGCTGGAAAACACTTGGGAACCAATTTTCTCTTACACTGCCTCTTTCTTTCCTATTAGTCTCTCAGCAGCAACTACTCATTTTAATGCACTTCAGAGGAGACAGCATACAGTTCTCCACAGGGGTAAAATGGGGTAACTTGGATCCATGAGACACACTGGGTGTGTTTTAACCAACACCTCGCAAGTTTTAACTAACATGGAAAATCTACTTTAACCATAAGCATCCACATTTTTATAACCATGTTGACCTGCACTTTGGCTTGGATAAAATAGATAAAACTTGCTACATATAAGAGAAATGTTGTCAAACTCCTGGAATATGTGATAAGCTTTCCTTGTAAGTGTACAAATGGTGGTTGTGCATCAACTGCTGTTCTTGAAGTACAGGTGGTCCAGGGGGATGGCAGAGGACAGCCAGGAGGTGCCAATTAAATTTTGCCCAACCTTAGGAAACCACATAGGAATTACTGATACTACATATTGAAACATTCGGTTATTTTTAGCTTTTGCCAACCAAAATTGTAATATAAATATTATGCTAACACAAAATTATACAACTACTGAGTAGTAATGCTCTCCTTTATTTTCTGTGGATTAAGAATGCAGAGCAATGTTGTTGTTGTTGTTGTTGTTGTTAAAGTAAGTGTGAATAAATTCTGGGTAAAGCAAAGAGGGATCTAATTTTTCACTGTGTTTTATTGCCATACTGTGAAAAATACTTTCAAGCAGTATTATTTGACCTTTTTTACACCTGGTGGACTGATATCTGTATTTAGATGAGTGGTTGAAAACCACTGCTTTAAAGCATTCTTGTTTACTTTTGGGTTTTTTACTGCGTCTTTTGAAAGTGGGGTGAGATAGCAAGTAAGATAGGTGAGATATTTAGAAAAAGATTTTGAGCAAACAATTTCATGTGTTTATTCTCACAAAGGTTTTAGATATATCAATTTTTCATTGCAAAAAACTTTTGAAATATATGATCCTTCAGGAAACTTTAAATACACTGTAGAGACATTTAAAAATTTACCAGTGTATTAAATAAATGGTAAATATAGTATTATTTCTATTTCAGCTTTTTGAGGAAGTTTTGTTTGTAAATTTCTAAGTAATCATCTGTTTGGACATGTATATGGTTCTGAAACAACATCCCAAAAGGACTGCCTCCCTGAATGGAGGATCTCAGTATTAATCACAGTTACTTCTCTGTGTGCAGGCTTTGACAAGAAATCTCAGAAATAAATGATTGTATCATGCCGCACAATGAAAAAACTGTCACTGAATTGTTGTTTTGGTCATACCAGACAGTGCTCAAGAGCCATTATAAATCAGTGGAGCGTGGAACCATCTAAGTGCCAAGGATTGAACTTGGGTCTCTTACATTCAAAGCATGGGTTAAACCCATTGAACTATCTCACTCGACCCTGTTCAATGAATTATTAATGAGAGAAAATTCTATGTTCACCTTCCAAAGCACATTTAAAATGAACTTTTCTAACTAAATGATCAGTTCAAGATGGCAGTGGAGAAAGATTCTTGATTCAGACTTCCTCTTCCCATAGATATTTAAAAATTTAAAATATGGAGCTCTGTATGGTATGCATTTCTCAAAAAAGGATCTAGGAATAAAATGAACTGCCTCACGACAAGAGACAAAAAGACTATACAAGAACAGGTATGAGAATTAGAGATGTGATTTTGATAAGAAGAACAACTAACTCTCTATAACCACTCAAACATAAGGCTTCTCCTGAAGGAGGGATTTTGTGTCCCACATGAGATACCCCAGTCCATGGAACTCATATGAGAGACATAGCACTGATATCCCTGCACATATACACAAATACACACACAATATATAGCTTAGGAAACCAATAAAATTTAAGATTCTAGACGCTGTGAGAAACCCAATTTTCCCTGAAGGGCAAGCACACAGACACTCACCAAGAGATCCATCAAAAAGGTAGCAATTGGAAAAACATCCAACCAGCATTAAAGAGAGTTATAAGCTGAGGAAAAGAAAAAATTCTTCCTGTGGGACCACCACACTGATGGGTGCCATTTTGTGCTTCACCTTTCTTTACTTGAGTAGGATTGATGGGTACCATTTTTATACTAGAGTTGGTGGACTCTGCACACACCAGCCTCACTGATGCAGATCTCGTAAGCTACCTTGGTCTCAGAAAATGCACTACACTAATGAAGTCAGAGGGACTCTCAAGAAATGAAGACTGGGGATGCAATTTTTACTTTCACCCTTGATCTAACTATTGCTGGTATTTGCTATAAAAGAGATTATATACTTTGTCGCACCAGGTCCAAAAGTTAGAGGGGTTTTACAAATGTGACCCCACAGGGCCATATATAGATGTATTTTAAAAGCTGGAATGTGAGTGTCTGAACAAGGTGCTAAATCAAATCCTTTTCCTTGGAACAACGACAGGTCATGTCATGTCCTCACCAGCTGAGAGTTATCAAGAATAAAGAAGGCTTCCTATAAAAACCACAAACAATCAAGAAACAACCAAAATATAAGGCTATGTTAAGCAATAAGAGGTAGTTGTTTCACCTAAATACTGAAACAAGTACAGAGTCATTTTTCTGACCATAGTGGAATGAAACTAGAAATAAATTACAATAAAAAACTTAAAACCACCCCACAAATATACAGAGATTAAAATAATAAGTGTCTACATCCAACAAGGGGTTGATATCAAAGATATACAAAGTATTGGTTGAACTCCACAAGAAGAAAACATACAAGCCCATCAAAAAATGGGGCAACGAAATGAACAGAAACTTTCTCAAAGAAGAAATCCGAATGGCTAAAAGGCACATGCGAAAGTGCTCTATATCATTAATCATCAGGGAGATGCAGACCAAAACCACAATGAGATATCATTATACACCAGAGACTGGCCCACATCCAAAAGAACAAAAGCAACCGGTGCTGGTGTGGATGTGGCGAGAAAGGGACCCTCCTTCACTGCTTTGGGTGTGCTGACTGGTTCAGCCCTTTTGGAAAACAATACTGTTTTCTCATACGGATGATTCTCAAAACATTAGAAATTGAGCTTCCATTTGATCCAGCAATACCACTCCTGGGAATATAGCCCGGAGAGTCAAAAAAGTATAGTCAAAGTGACATCTGCACTTGTTTGTTCATTGCAGCACTCTTTACAATAGCTAGAATCTGGAAAAAACCTGAGTGCCTGAGAACAGATGACTGGTTAAAGAAACTTTGGTACATCTACACAATGGAGTACTATGTAGCTGTTAGAAAGGATGAAGTCATGAAATTTACATACAAGTGATACTACATGGAAAGTATCATGGTAAGTGAAATAAGTCAGAAAGAGGGACAGGCATAGAACGATTGCATTCATCTGGGGAACATAAAGTAACAAAATAGGAGACTAACACCCAGGAATAGCTGAAATAAATACCAGGAGGTTTACTCCAGCCATACACTCTAGGGGTAAAAGCAGCTCAGATAGAAAAGGGAGCACCAAGTAAACAGTGTTGGGAAGATCCTCCCAGGATGGGAGATGCATGCTGAAAGTAGACTATAGACCGAACATGATTGCCACTCAATTCCTCCTTTGCAAACCACAGCACCCAAAAGAAGAGAAAGAGCAGAGGGGAGTACCCTGCCACAGAGGCAGGGTGGGGTGGGGGATGGGGGATGGGAGGGATACTGGGATTAGTAGTGGTGGAGAGTGGACACTGGTGGAGGGATGGGTGCTCAATCATTGTGTGACTGAAACCCATGCACAAAAATTTGTAAGTCTACAACTGTATCTCTTGGTGTTTCACTAATAAAATTTAAAAATAAAATAAAATAAAATAAGAAGTGTCTAGACCAACCAAAAAAATAAAAACCCAAGAAAATACCTTGAAACTAATGAAGATGGAAATTCAATATACAAAAATCTACATGATGCAGCAAATGTAATTCTAAAATGGATGTTTATAGTAGTACAATTCTAATTCATGAAGCAAGAAAAAATATGAACTAAATAAATTATCATTACACCTACAGGAACTACAAAAAAATTAAACTCCGAAAATAGCACAAGAAAGAAAATAACACAAATCAGACAGAAACTTAAAAGGTAATTTTTAAAATGATCAATGGAATCAAGAGCTGACTCCTTGTTAGAAATATCAAAGAAAATATCATTTCATCTCTTTGAATAATCTCTTTGAATAATAAAATGAAATCAAATGAAGTATCTTTTAAAAGGTAGGACAGAAGAAAAGAATGAAATTCACCATTACCTTACATTGTCTTAAAAAAAACTCAAAATGCAAAAAGACTGGCACATTGAATATGTCACGAGTAGCTTGCTGGGCTTTGCCCCTCGGGCAAGATACTCTCGGTAGTTTGCAGGGCTCTCCGAGAGGGGTGGAGGAATCAAAACCAGGTTGGCCATGTTGGCTGTGTGCAAGGCAAATATGCCTTACTCACTGTGCTATCAGTCCAGCCTCCAATTAAAGACAACCTACTAAAATATTCACAAATCACATATTCAATGTCTTGAGGATATTATGGCAAGAGAAATAAGTTAGACAGAGATAAATACTGTAAAATTTTACTAACACATGGAATTTAAAATACAAAATAGACAAAAAAAAAACCCTAAAGTCATAGAAATAAAAAAGATTGATGATTACCAGAGAGAAGTGGGGTTGGAGGGAAGGTGAAATAAATGGGTGAATTTCTCTGTTTTTATTTGACAGAAGGGACTCTTCATTAATGCTCATGGGTAGCAGGGCAATATTTGGCAGTACTTAGCTAACTGAGTCAGTAATTCAGAAGTCAGACCACAAGGCAGTTCAGGCACTGTAGTGCCATAGGATGAATAGAGCCACCTCATCAGTGCTTGGGGACTTCCCATTGATGTTCCGGAGATCCTGTGTTGCTGAACACCATGTATGTACACTCTCTAACCTCTATGCTGTCCTCCTGGCCCCTAACTTTCTTCATAAGATGATTTTGGAGTCAGTTCCTGTCACTTGATCTGTAGTTCTTCTAGATTTGATGATATTGAGGAATTCTTACAGCAAGATAAATGGTAATTTCTATTCTAAATTCATCATACTTAACAGGATACATGAAACTTTAAATTCTCACACAGGAGTCAAGGATATGGCTCAAGGGGAAGTACACAATTCTTGCCTGTGTGAGTCTCTGAGTTTCATCTCTGGCACCACATGGTTTCTCAAGTGATACTCAGTGACCCCCCTGAACATCATCACAGTAGAAATTTTTAAAAAATATTCTAGCACAGTATTATTCCTTAATGATAAGTTTATACAGTATATATTAAGAGCATACTATAGGGTTTTTACACACTCTATCTGGAACACTTCTACTCAAGAACTTGATCCTTCAGTTCAGTCTCCTGTTGATCACACAGAATTATCTTCTCAGCAGGAGAATTGGTTTTTAATAGGAAGCTTGGCACTAGGCAGGGGTGAGAGGATTAGTTAGGGAAGGGAAACTAGGACAATGTGGGAGGGGAAAAGTGCCTGTGACAGACGTAGGCCTGGGGTGGGAGGGACACTGGGGACATTGGCAGAGAGTAGTGGACACTGTTGAAGAGATTGGTGTTGGAAAAATATAAGCCTGAAGCTCAATCATAAATACCTTATAACTTTGTAATTCATGGTAATTTGATTAAAAAATCATCTTCAGTATCCACTTCCACCTTCAAGTCTACACTCTAAATGAGGGTTTCAATGTAAGTTTTAATTATATATACAGATTGAGCTGAATGGTTCAGAAAACATAATTCAAATGCAGTGACAGATGCTAACATTCTAAAAGGAAAAAAGTCCAGGAACAGCTCAGTGGTAGAATCCCTGCCTTGTAGGCAAGAAACCACGAATTTAATCCCCAGCACTGAACCACATAATCCCCAGCAATTCCCCACAGGTAGCACTGTTGTTTGTATCATCAGTGCCACAACACAGTGTGTGATATTTGGTGCACCAAAACCAGGGACATGAGCAAATTAGTGTTAGATCTCTGGTCAGTACAGTTGAGTGTGCAACTACCGTAACCAGATGTACAACGCCCAGAAAGGACTGGAACCCAAGAATGACTGATCACACAACCAAATATGTGACAACTTTTCAATGCAACAGAGCAGCACCAAATGGGAAGGGAGTATATAAATTTATAAATTAAATGAGGTCCAGAAAGATAGTACAGGGAATTAAGGCAAGCCTTGCCTTACATGAGGTCAACCCTGGTTCAGTCCCTGGCACAGAATATGATTCCTCCAGTAATGCCTAGGTGATCTTCTGAGCCACAGAGGAAGAGTAAGCCTGGGTGAGCATCATTGGGTGTGCTTCTCCCCTACAAAAAAGGAAAGAAAGAAAGAGAGAAAGAAGGAAGGAAGGAAGGAAGGAAGGAAGGAAGGAAGGAAGGAAGGAAGGAAGAGAAAGCACAACAAAAAAATAAAGTGAAAGCAATCACTTGTTTATGAGAACATTGATAAACATACCGTGTAAAGATAAAGAAACATACCATGTAAGGATAGAGAAAACTCATAGAGAGACTTAAAAATAACAGGTGGTTTTCCCTAAAAAACGGCATAGCCCTCCCTGAGTCTGATGTTACAAGTGAAACTGTGGACCCTGAATGATGTTGCTTCTTGCCTTAATCATCCTGTGGTTACATGTGATTGGAGTAAATTGGAAGTGAAACTTCTTACCTAGCTTTAAAAGAAGGTAGGGACCTAAATAACTCGGCTGTACTGTCCTACCTCATGGACTTCCCCTACTTGAGATTCAACTTACCCTTCCCTCAGGACTGCAAGGAAACCTCTGCCTATTGGTAAATGACAAAAAGTAAATTCACAACTGACACTCTTACAATTCTTAACTGACAAGGTGTAGGAGACAAAACTTGCTCTCATGTTTGTCTCATTTTTTACATCAAAACAAACAAGTACAACTTATGATGCATCATAAATTGCATTCTATTCAGATTCAAATATGCTTTGAAAATCGAGTACCTAATATTACTGTTTACTAATAACCTTTTGATTAAAAATCTTCCCTTTACTTTAGACTCTGCCTCTTTATATATTCTCCTCCCCTCTCAAAGTCAAGCAAGAGGAACACAGCAGACATTCTCCCACCCGCTGCTATGTTCAATGAACTATAAAAAGTATTATGATCACTGCAAACTTTTCCAGATCTGGTCCATTATGTTGAAGTCTTTATTATTTCCCTCCTTACTTAAACAAATGCTACACTGAAAACAGAGCGGCTTCCACTCTGAAGACATGGTAAGCCTGGAATGCAGATAGAAATGTGTTTACTGGACAGTAAAATGAGACTTGGAAAAACAGAACACCTTAGAACACTGGAAGGGATCTGCTGAGGATGGTTTACTAGTAAGTGGCTTACACTGAGCCTATAGAGTTGAGTAAAATTTTCTTACAGTTTTGTGACCTCTGAGACAAATGGAAATTTTAAATAATAAAGGATCCTACTATAAATTAGAGACACCTGGTTTTAAAAGTGAACACAGACAGGGCTAGAAATGTTCAGGGCAGCATGTAACATAGCAGGTACATGTCTGATTAGTTCTAATTAGTTGAATCGTCAGAGATGCTGATCTTTAGCAATATCTCAAGCACCTCTTGTAGATGAGACTAAATTCATGAGCACAAGTTTTAATGTAGAGTCTTTCTAAATATCTGATATTCCTAATAATTACATGTCCTCCATGTAATTATTGCTTTGTGGTTACTATAAAGGAAGTTATATATATAACTTACATGGAGGAAAATTTTTCCTGAGAGATTAAAGCATGAGCTTGCAACCAGCTGTGAATGTTATTTATTTCAGCTTATAAACATAAAATTCTCAGTTTAATTTGACAGAATTGGTCAAATTTAATTTGACATTCAAATCCACTTTCAAAACAAAAATGTCTTACTCTTGTTTACAAGTCACATTTTTCATCATTTGCTTACCTCCAGAGGAATGTCTAAAACACTTTAGATGTTTCTAACATACTGTTGCAAATGGGTAAAGAGATTTATTGTAGAATACTGCAGTAGCCCACTCTTCAATGCACATAACTACTCCCCTTATTTTATTGAAGCAGTTCTTGATTATTTAATATAAATAGAAATCTAAAGGAAAAAATATCTACAATCTTGGATTAAGAGTATGCTGGAAACAGGTGACCTAAACTAGTGGTTTTCAACACTTTTACACCTGTAGACAAGCACCGATCCATGGACTGGTAGTTGAAAACCACTGACCTAAAGCTTATATACAGAATATAAACATATTTAAATTTTATATGTACATAGTCAAACGTTTCCTATTCATTATAAATAGTTTTTAACTTAGATTCTACAAAAATAATGATTGTGTTTGGGCACATGCAAATGATCCACATAAACTTATTTATAAAACCATTTCTATGCTTTTTTTTTGCCTTTAAATATAAATATGGCTGTTTTGCCATCAACTAAAGATTTAAGTGCAAATCCCCAAAGTCCCCAGTTAAAAGTATAAAATCTGCCTCTAGACTTAGGAGCACTCTGCTTCAAGTATTTTTCACCTAGTAGTGATGTCTAGATAATATTTTGTCACAGATGAATATAGGAATATAGCCCATTTGCTAGGTATTAGTTCTCTAGAGTAAAAGCTTTCTTTCTTTGTTAAAATCTTGCGATCAGTAGCTATTAAAATATTATCTTGGGTTTTTACATTTTCATAAAAATGAACAAAATGAAACCTCTTCCTCACTGCCCTGACACTGAACTCTCGAGAACAATGTAGCAAAGCTCTAAGCTCAATGGTTCACGGAGCCATCAGAGCCCTCTGATGATGAAGGGGCCACGAAAGGCTCATCCTGCTTCTGATCCTCCTTCATTCCAGCTGCTTGATCGGTGATGGAGGAGAAGGACAGCTGGTCATGCTCCATGATGTGCACCTGGTCTTCATCCTTGTCCTTCTTCACATAGAACATTTTTCTGAATTTTTTCAGCTCATGGAGTTCACAGAAGGTTTCCAGGACAACCAACATGGCAATAAGGCCAAGCAGCAGATAACCTGTGTGAGAGAAATGACAGTGTCTCTGGGGTTTCATTACAGATGAATCAAAACTCTCGGTAAATACATTCATGATCACTTTCCTGATTGCTTGGATGGTTTGGACTACTGTGGCTCAAAGAGTGTAGATTATTCACTATAATATGGTCACGGTCCTCCTGTTGTTCACTGATTTGCTCGAGCAGGCCCAGTAACGTCTCCATCCTGAGACTTGCTGTTACTGTGTTTGGCATATCGAATACCTCACGGGGAGTTTGCCAGGCTTTGCCGTGCAGGCGAGATATTCTCGGTAGCTTGCCGGGCTCTCCGAGAGGGGCAGAGGAATCGAACTCAGGTCGGCCATGTTGGCTGCGTGCAAGGCAAACGCACTACCGCTGTGCTATCGCTCCAACCCACACTATAATATGACATGATTTATTTATTTATTGGGTTCTGGGTCATACCCAGCAATTCTCAGGGGTTACTCCTAGCTGCATTCAGAAATTACTCTGTGCTCAGGGGAAAATACAGAACGCCAGGAATTGAACCCGGGTTGGAAGCATGCAAGGCAAATGCCCTACCTGCTGTACTATCTCTCCAGCCTCAACATGGCATAATTTTTTGATTAAAAAAAATTAGAAGTTGGGGCTGAAGAAGCATTGTTTGAGATGACATACTGAATCCTCCCATAAGCAGTCTCCTTCTTCCCAGTCAGGGTGGCCTTGGAGATGTGAAATTTCCTCCAATCAAAGGTTCTCAAAGAGCCAGAGGCATTTAGAAAAAAAAAATATTTATCATGATTGCTCAGAACAAATCTAGGTAGGTACCATTTTTTTTTCCTTTTTGGGTCATATCCAGTGATGCATAGGGGTTATTTCTGGCTCATGCACTCAGGAATTACTCCTGGTGGTGCTTAGGGAACATATGGGATGCTGGGAATAATACTTTTTTGGTTAGCCACATGCAAGGCTTATGCCCTACCTGCTATGCTATTGCTCCAGCACCTAGGTAGGTACCATTTTCTGTATCTTATTTTGTTTTAGGACCATGCCTTTCACATGTGCCAGCAATGCTCAAGAGACCATATGGTGCTGGGGATCAAACTTAGGCAGGTTCCTGCATGCGAAGCTTATATAAGTTCCATCCCTTTGAGCCATAGCACTGACCTAAGCACATAATACTTTTTATTATTATTTGTGCCACACAATAAGATGTTTAAGAAATAAGAGTTTAAACTATAAAAACTCCTTTAAAGACGATGCAGATATTAAAATGGTCAGTGTCAAACATATATTTCTACTTATGTGGTATACAAAGAACCAAATGAATTAAATAAAACAAACTTTTGCCTAAATAAACAAAGTTTTGATTATCTAAGGTAAAAAGAAAGTGAGAAGTGGGTTAATTAGATAAAATGGTGTCACTTGAGAAAGACAGAATTAGACTTTAAGTAATAAACTAATACAAAATATATGAAAATTGGTGTATAAACAATGCCACCCTAAATCCTCTGATATAAACCAGTGCTACTTAATTTTTTTCCTAGATTTTACTGTTTTGTTTTTGCTTTTTTTTTGGGGGGCGGGGGCGGGCACACAATGAGTGGTATTTAAGTGCTACTTCTTGCTCCCGGGGATGCTCAAGCAGTTTCATGCTTGAATCCAGGTATTCTGCATGTAAAACAAGTGCTGAGCCCACTGTGCTGTCAATCTAGTCCAACATTTTTTTTGTTTTAATGTTTATTTGGGGATGGAGAGAGTAAGCAGCAGGTAAGCCATTTACTTTACATGAAGTTAATATGGGTTCACTTCTGCAGCACACAGAAATGGGTCATTGGGAGACGTCTGAACTTCTTCTGAGATCAAGTCACAATTTAGATTTCCATTATGTAAAGAAGTTTTGGTGTTTCGGTGTTGTTCGTTTTTATGATTTTAACAGTCTACTTAGTTTCATTGTGAAGTTACTATTATTTGCTTCTGCCAGTGTCATACCAGATAAATTTAAATAGGGCAATGATACTTATGAAAACCATGTTTACTGAGGATATGGAACTTTTTCTTTGATTTGCTCTTTCTTTTAATTCAATTTTTATTTAGGCACCTGGGTTTTTATTACACAAAACTGTAATAATGGAGTTTGAGAATATAATGTTCTAACCTGAAGCCCACAACCAGAGTTTCGATCACCACTACACCATGTCCCAAGGTTCCCTTCCAGGCCTCCAGTTCCATTTCCTTAGCAAACACATTTAAAAATTTTAATTATTATAGTTTGGGTCACAGATAAGGTGTTTGCCTTGCACACGACTGACATGACCGGTCCGGGTTCGATTCTTCTGCCCCTCTTGGAGAGCCCGGCAAGCTACCGAGAGTATCTCGCCCGCACGGCAAAGCCTGGCAAGCTCCCTGTAACGTATTAAATATGCCAAAAACAGTAACAACAAGTCTCACAATTTGTTGTGAGATGTTACTGGTGCCCGCTTGGGAGGACAGTGCTATAGTGCTACAGTGCTACAGTTTGGGCCACATGATTACAATAATGCTGACTCCTGGTTTTAATGTACTGTTACCTTAGCTCTACATGGAAGTGTTCAAGAGCCTTGACTAATGTTGACAATATCTTTCTGTTATTTCTGGTCACTCCACACCACCACCATTCTCACTTCTGTAATCCAGGGTAATGACTTTCAATTATTTGATACCTCCCATTCCCTTATCTTATTCTTCTCTATGCCACAGAGAATAAGATCACCCAGTATGTTCTTCCCCTTTGAATTTCTCATTAAGCTTGATACCCTCAGTTAAATAAAACTCCATGGTTTCATCTTTTTTGACTGTATAGTATTCCATTAACTATAAATAACTTCTTTATCTACACTCATTTTTCACTGGATATTTAGGTATTTCCATATCCTGGCTGTTGTACTAAAAGCTACAGTGAACATAGGTGCACAAATGTCTTTTAAAATTCATGTTTTTATGTTGGGTATTTGCCAAGAAGTGGAATCACTGGATCATATGAAAGTTCTAACTTTTCTGAGAAATCTCCATACTGTTTTCCATAGGGACTGAACCAGAAAAATATTCCTACCAGGACAGAATGAAAGTTTATATTTTACTACATCACTTCTAACACTGGTGTGTTTAGTCTTTTGAATATATGCCATTCTCAGTGGTGTGAAATGATATCTACTTATCACTGTAATTGCCTTTCCCTGACAATAAGTGATGATGAACACATTTTTACTGACCATATTTATAGTCTATGTGCAAGTTCCTGTTCATTTTCTCCCATTTTTTGATGAGATTATTGGTTTTTATTGTTGTTAATGAGCTGTATGAATACTTCATATTTTTATATTAAATCTTTGTCCAATATATTTTGTGAAAATATCTTCCTCCATTTGGTAGGATGTCTTTTTATTGATTTTATTGTTAAGGTGATTCCTAGCAATTTGATGTTTTGAGGGACTTTTTTTTAAGAGTGGGTCTGGGCCACAATGATGGTATACAGCTATCCAGGAGTTATTCCTGGCTCTGTTCTCAGGAGTAGCCTCTGGTGGTGCTCAGTGGACCATGTACCCAGGGTTTGAATCACGATTGCGATCACCATGGTTGAATGTAAGGCAGTGACTTATATATAAAGGTATAGTCCCTTTATATCAATTCTTGAAAACAAAACAGAAAATCATAAATACACAAAATAATCTTACTGAAGTTTTAAAAAATAATGTCCTGAAATTGGAAGCAATATAAATATTCAACAATAGAGGCAGTGTTAGATTGTAGTAGAGCCACCTGGTGATAAGTTATGAGGACATTAAACATTTATGGTAGCTAGGAGAAATATAAAAACATTTTGGTAACTGTTTGGTGTGTATTTATTGAACTTGTCTAGTATTCAGGCACTATTCACAGCCATGTCAACAGTGAAGTCTTTGTCTTGGGTGAGGCCCATAATTTAATAGACATGGTAAAATATACATAGTTCAACTATGCATTTTATCAGACTAAGACCAAAAAACAGGTCTGAGAAAGAGAAACTGACTGCCTGAATACCTATGATGATTTTCCTTGCAGACCTGACATAATGAAGTCTTGTAAAATACTTGAGAAAACAGACATAAAAATTGTACATACATTACAATGTAATTATATTTGTCTTAAAATGATAAGTTCTGGAAAGAGACACATAAAAACAAAGTTCCTTGGTAAATAGATTAGTAAGCTTTCCATATCAAATTGCTTTTTAAAAAAACTATTGAAAAATCAAAATTCACTAGCCAGTGAATTTTATTGCAATTATTGTCATAAGTTTCTAAAAATTGCTGACATTCTAACTAGCTAATTGCTAGCATCTAACATTCTAGCAATTCTTCAAAAAAGAACAAGATTGACAAACCAGACAAGCAACTGCTTTAAGATTTTCTTGGTAAGTGAAAGAACATGATTGATGCTAATGAGTTACATACTAGCCCCTAGTTTTCTTTAGTTCAAAGTATGATCTCAGGGTTGGGAAGTCAGTTCTCAGAGTTAGACTGCATACTCTGCATGCAGAAGGCCTAGGTTCAATCTCTGGCACCACAGGATTTGGGAGTGACACTCCAAGTACTGCAAAGTATGACACTGAAGCCAAAAGTAAATAAAAATTTCCAAATATATAAACTTACTCATATGTGTTACATACAGAAGCAAAGCAAGGAATGGCTAAAATTCAGGGAAAACCTTTGAATTTCTTTTTTATGTAGAAGTACTGCTATTTGTTCAGCCACTGATTAGGCTGATTTAATTGGGTATGAACTCCACAAAAACCCTTTAATCTTGACAACAAAGTTAGAGATACCAAGTAAGGGTTGAGGGGAGCTTGGAGAAGGGGAATAAAGTTCTGAACCAGAAGTGACCGAAGCACACTAGTAGGGTATATACCAAACCATTAACACTATCATAACCATTTTAACTCAATAATAAAATATCAATTAAATATCAATAAAGAAAAGTAACTATTTTAATAATAATTTTTTTAAAAAAATTTCATTCTGTGTGATTTTTTGATACTTTATAATGCCCATTACATTATTATTATTAAGACCTTGATTAGTAACTATAGGGAAACCAGGAAAAAATAACTGTTGGTAAGAAAATTTTTGCATAAAGAATTTTGAAGGGAATCTGAATGAAATAAAACATTTTTGGGAAGGTAGCAAAACTGAAAAAAACTATCAATCAAAATTTAGGACTTTCATAAATTAATATTCATTAGTAGGTGAGGTAGGATTTGGAAAGGAAAAACAGAGACTAAGGAAACAGTCTGTGAACCTTGATACTCACATGTGATCCCAACCTTATAGAGTTCTCGGAATTTCTGATTATAGCCTTCTCCAGGAACATAATCCCCTAAGCCAATGGTACTCAGGGAAATGAAACAAAAATAAAATGATTCTAGGAAGTTCCAATCATCCTCCAAAACAGAGAATACGGCCGCTGGGATAAAAAAGAAACAGGACACAGTGACAAACCCAAGGATAACAGCATGGACGATGGCCACCATTTGCTTGGAGAAGCCCCAGCGGAGGTGGAAGTAGAGGACAGGTCTTCGGGTGACGTGGATAGTAACACGCTGTACTACTGCTGTCAAGAACAAGAGCGTGAAAGGAATGCCGATGACCGAGTAGATGATGCAGAAGGCCTTACCCCCATCTGACAAGGGCACAGTGTGACCATAACCTGAAAGAAGAAGGAAAAAATGAAATGACAAAGAAGAGAGGGGTGGAAACATTTTTAAACAACTGTTTATCTTTCACCTCTATTCTCCTGAAATCCAGGAGCAGTGCCAGGCTTCAGGTCTGATTATTATTTGGGGTTTGGGGGCCTAACCTGGTGGACATCTGGCAGCTTCTCCTAATAATGCTCACGACCATATGGTGTTGGAGATGGAACCAGTAGGCCAAAGGCAAGGCAAGGGTCCTTATCCTCTGTACTGTCTCTTTTGGTCACACCCACTAGTCTGATACTTTAAATTTCACAGTGGATACTATACATTCAGGATGTTCACCATTCTTTACAATATTCTTCAGCTGTTTCCAACACTTCTTAATCATGTGATGAAGTGCTAATTTCATACCTCCTTACCCATTCAAGAAAACATATCACAGGACATTTACTTTATCAGGCCAAGAAATTCCCCTCTATCTGCAAGAATTCTCACTAGTTTACATTTAAATCTCAAACCATTCCAAGTGCATTTTCATAAGGATTATTAACATCTCTGTGGGGGAATAGAATCAGGTATTGTGGAGGAGACTAAATGAATACAAAAACACAAAAAATAATTAAAAGGAACATTCAAGCATACAGGATTGTGCACTTCTTTTAAAAATTTTTTTAAATGTTTGGTTAAATAGTACATTCAGAAATTGTGGCTTTCAATACCCAAAAGGAGAGAGAGAACAAAAGGGAATGCCTTGCCACAGAGGCAGGGTGGGATGGGGGGGTTGGGGGTGGGTGGGAGGGATACTGGGATCCGTGGTGGTGAGAAATGGGCGCTGGTGGAGGGATGGGTATTTGATCATTGTATAATTGAAACCCAAGCACAAAAATTTGTAAGTCTACAACTGTACCTCATGGTGTCTCTAATAAAAAATTTAAAACAAAAAGAAATTGTGGCTTTTACCCCTTGTCATTTCTGTAGGTTCTAAAATACCAAAAATTCTGAAACAAAGCAAACATTAAAAAAAATTAATTAGGGCAAGTGGTCTAAACTAGTTTTATTTTGAGAATTCTCAAATCAAGCCCACCACAAGACTCTTCATTCAGTAAGTGTAAGCAAAGAGGAATTCAGCTAGGAACCGGGCTCAAAATTCTCCTGAGTATTTCACCTGGAAAAGATTAACATAGCTGAACAAGTCAGTTCAGGAAAAAGCTAATGAAATGCCATTTTTGTGAAATTGGATTCTATAAAAAAAATTTAAAAACAACCCCCAAAAAACCCTCATGTGATTATAACTAAAATGTGGTTCTAAAGCTTGATTTCTAAAATAATTTTGGCTTAAACGTAAATGTCACTAAAAAAACTTTCAGCTCCTGATGCCTCAAACCTCTGCTTTGTTTTCCTCGAGGTAGTGGCCAGGAAAATATGACCATCAAAGTTTCCATACAATTCTGGTGCATGACCTCACCCCAACATTCAGGGATGTTGATCCACTACAAAAGGTAAATTCAGGGGTGGGAAAGAAAGGTATGAACTGACCTAAAAAGAGTACCAGGATTTCCCAAAAACTATATTGCAACCACCCACATTTGGCACTTTTCTGTGGAGAGAGTTCAAAGCTTAGATTTTTTCAAAGGATTAGGGGGTTTTGAGCATCAGTTAGTTCCTGAATCCATTTAGTTCTCACACCCAGCTGCTCCAGCAAAGCCACACCAATTTTTGAGCATGGTTAAAGAGGGAAATGGTTGAGCTATATTCTCCAGAAAATATCAGAAAGGATGCAGAAAGCATGTCAAAGCAATGTTCATGCACACAATGTCAATTAAAGACAACTGTTGATTTTGGGGGGGGTTGGGAATTGGGGAACTGACAAAGGAATGAGACTTGAATAAAGCAGTCCTAATCACAGAGGAAAGGAACCTATCAGTTACCATCCAAGCTAGGTGTTAAGATTTAACTATCAGAGATGGGGATAGGGTAAGGGCTGGAAATTGAATCTGAGAATGCAATTTTATTTAACCATAACCAAGCCACCAGAAAGCAACTCACAACTCACAAATTCAGTTGTGAGTCCAAGACTAAAAGAACAGATACTTGATCATTGTATAAAAGTACTTGATCATTGTATAACTGAAACCCAAACATGAAAGTTTGTAAGTCTACAACTGTACCTCATGATGTCTCACTAATTAAAAAAAAAAAAAGAACAGGTAACAATGTTCAAGAAGAAATAGGAAGGTGTAGATTTCACATAGGCAGGAATTATGTGGAGGAGACCTAAGATTAGCTGAGTCAATTAGACTAGGCAAAAGCCTTTATATCTCTGATCTTATTCAGTTTTTGGTGGCAACTTTGTAAATTCTTAAATAAAAGTGCAATACTACTGCACACATCCCACCTCTTTAGAATCTCTCTTGCAAGAAATTTCAGTTCCAGTATGGTAGAATAAATCAAAGTTATATTTTTTAAATGTTTTAGGATATTAGTTTTATTCTCAAATGATGATTGCCTTTTAGTAGAATGTTAATAAAATCTGTTTACTAAAATGATTTACCTAAGTAACAGACTGTAAGAGCTCACTCTGAAGTGACACATTTTTATATCAGTAATTTGTTCCCACTAAGAGATTGAAAAATCACCAACATGAAAATTTTACTGCATTCTAGTGTCTTCTCCTAATGTTTAGCTACATTATTTTTGATGTGATGTGAAATGCAAAATTTACACCTCATTTGTATTCTTAAAATTTCAGGGAGAGCCACATTGGGAAAGCCATTCTCTGAACGAAATCACACAGAAATTCTTTTGTACTAGACAGCTTAATGAATCAAATAGAAACCCTTAACTATCTGTATTGTAATGAAATAGTAAATAATTTACTAATGTTCATTCAACTGAATCCCCAGATAAATCATAAAGCAAATCTTGTATTTTAAATCAAATCAGTTAAGATTCATTACAAAACACAAAGAATTTAGTGAGCTTTGCATATGCCTTAGATATTTACTATTTTATACATATGTATATATATTTTTTCTAATTTTATTCATTTAATTTGTGGGGCTTAGACTGAGCACACCAAAGTATACTAAAATACAGATTTCAAAAACTTAGGATCATGAGATGAAACTACCATGTACAAATGTTCTTGTACTGTAGTATCCAACTCCATATTTGCTGGATATCCTGTTAACTCTCAAGTATCATATTTATAAGTGTCCTAAGAAAATTTTTTCCATTAAGTTACCATGATACATGCTAAGAAAATAAGCCATGGAATAAGAACCTCATTCCCTGAATTCAATCTCAGCAGAGAACTGAAATTTATCTCAATATTTTCTTTTTGAAAAAAATACTTTTTATTCATAATTTCTTATTTTAAATGAATCAGAGTGTATACACAGTCACAAAGTTGTTCATGATTGAGTTTCAGTCATATAATGTTCCAACACCCATCCACCTTCACCAGTATATACTTCCCACTACCAATGTCCCCAGTTTCCTTCCTCTTCCCTCCTCCCATGTCTCCTCCCCACCCCCACCCTGCTTTTGCCCCCCCCACACATGGTAAGCTTCCAACCATTGACCAGTCCTCCTGGCCCTTGTTTTGGAAAAACACTTTAATTCATAAGTGTCTCTTTCTCAGTAGACAGCCAGTCTCCCACCCTCACCTCCCACCCCCATCCCAATTCTATACCCTGAGTCTCTCCAGGGCTATTTGACCACAGGGCTATTCAGCCTAAGGAGAGCAATAATACTGGGGTTGTGTCTTCCAATTCATTGAATAATCTTGGGAGCAAACTTACTTGTTCTGCCACTTTAGTTTTCACTGAAAATATGTTCTACTTCATGGTTTCAATAAAAAGCTTCCAGAAATCTTGCCTACGATAGATCTTTATCTTTTTAATATTGTGATAATCCATTTCAAAGACCTGCATTTAGAAAAACTCTATGGATAAAATGACTATTCCTCCCAACAATGGCATCTACTGGTGTTCTCAACCTTTCTCCAATTGTATCCCCTTCCAAACTTTTCTTCCTGTTGTTCCTTCCTGCTCCCATCCTACCAGTTGGCTCCCTATTCTCAGGCATCAGTCCCCCATTTAATGCATTTTTTCCTTATTTTTAGGCCATACCTGGCAGTGTTCAGGGCTTGCTCATGGCTCTGCATTCAGGAATCACTTCTGGCAGTGATCACGGTGCCAGGGATCAAATACAATTTGATTGCATGCAAGAGAGATGCCCTGTATGCTGTTCCATTGCTCCACCCTCACCCCCATCACTTATGCACTTTTTACCTGTGGCTTTCTGGTAGTTATGTTGGTTGAGAAACACTGTTATGTGTAATAGAGATGTAAAGCTTCTATTACTTGCTTATTTATGAAAGGATGTTTATCTGAAAGAGGTAACTAAAAGGAGGATTAAATTAGACTAACTAGAAGTATTAGGAAACACTAAAACTGGACTATATCCAATACATTTTGTAGGATGTACAACAAACCAAAGGAAATTGAGTTAAAAAGTCACAGGGATTGTAAATGTCATCACCTTTGCACCCCCTTTTTGCTCCAGTCATGTGGTATTTTTCTAAACATTTCTTGTTGCTGCTACTTAATCACAGAGGTTTCTTTTTCATATCCAAACAGAGAGCAAGGCCAGTGGCATTCCTTGTTAAGATATTGCCCTTATTTATTTTTATCTCAGAGTATTTCTTTCTGAGAAAGAGATACGCTTGACACAACATATTTGAACCCCAGAGGATTCTAAAAAATTGTTTGAATGTCTCAGAACGGAACACCCTGCACTTTTGCAATGGATGTTGTAACTAAAAATAGCATAGTTGAAGAATAACTAGAAACAATAATGGCAATAAGCACCTGCCAGAATGCATCAACCTGAAGCTCCTTTTTTTTAATTGAATCACTGTGAGATACAGTTATAAGCTTTCATGTTTGAGTTTCAATCATACAATGATCAAACATCCATCCCTCCATCCCTCCACCAGTGCACATTCTCCACCACAAGAGACCCTAGTATTCCCCCCCCTTTCCAACCCCCTGCCACCATGCCACCATAAAATTCTGATGAAATAAAATTGTTTACCCATTTCCTCTTCAATTCTAGTTACCTACCCAAATTACTGTTATTATGTTATATTAAATTAGTTTCTCTATTTTTTAAACATTTAGATATTTAAAAGAATGACAATTTTTATCGTAAATAGTAAAACATGTATTTTGTTCTCCAAATGTTAAGTTTTCTTTGAACAACATATCTGGCTCCATGTCAAATAATAAAGATAAACCTGTTCATTCTCTAATTTTATAGGCTTCACAGCCAGCAGTGCTTGGGAGTCCATTTCATGCTAGGAATTACATTTAGAGACTCACACATTTGACTTATGTGCTCTACCACTTGTGATATGCCTTACGTGTTCATTAAATACAGTTTTCTGTACGATGAAAGAACCCTGGAGATGTAGGGAGAAAGGTTTGGAGAGGTAGTACATTAATGCCTAGCACCTCATATGGTCCCCAGAGCCCTGCCTAGAATGATCCTTGAATGCAGAGCCAGGAGTAAGATTGAACAACCCTGGTGTCTGTCTGTGGGAGGAGGGTAGTATGCTAGTATGCAAGAGCCCTAGATTATTTAACCATCCCCAAATTGATGAACATATAGAGTGTTTCTAATTCTCCACTATTAATAACCACAGGTCAAAGGTAACTTACTTAGGTCTTTGGAAAGTCACCTGTAATACAATGGTTATACAATCTATGACATTTCCTTCTAGGCTCAGGTACTATTCAAATTGTCAGTTCAAAAGAGAGAGTATTAACAGAAACCTAAGAATAACTTCTAATGCTCTAACAATCCACTAGCTCTCAGCAGAAGGCATTCCCAGGGGTTCATGTACACAGTTCCTAGGTTGTGCTTGCACAACAACACTCAGTTTCTTACAGAAGAATATAGTACTGTGATTTCCAGGTGAGAGCTAGACCTCTGCCCTGGTGTAGCGTCTCATTTATTCCTTGGATTCTATGCCTCTGGTCTTACATTCACCTATACACTATTTAATTAAGTGTTCACTGGCAAATAATCATTTTTCTCTTGTATGTCGAGGATTAGCATACAACATCTGACATACAGTAAACTACATTTGTTCTACTGATTCTAGTTAAATAATTTTTATTATTTAAATACTACCTATATAAAGGGCTGGAGCGATAGCACAGTAGGTAAGGCGTTTGCCTTGCATGCGGCTGACCAGGTCAACCCAGGTTCGATTCCTCTGTCCCTCTCAGAGAGCCCAGCAAGCTACCAAGAGTATCTCGCCCACATGGCAAAGCTTGGCAAGCTACCCATGACATATTCCATATGCCAAATACAGTAACAAGTCTCACAATGTTACTGGGCCCACTTGATCAAATTGATGAACAACGGGAGGACAGTGCTACACTGCTACCTATACAAAATTAATAAAAATACTTGATCTTCTAACTTTAATTTTTAGTTAACCAATATGAGTATCATAGGAATTCTTAATGAATGCTTTCTTTGCTAAGCAATAAGTGTTTTCAGCCCCCCACCCCCCTGTGCCCCCGTGACAACATATAACAACCGTTTATTTGGGGCTGGAGAGATAGTGCAGTGAGTGGGTAGGGTGCTTGATTTGAACAAGACTGACCCAGCTTTGAGTCTAAGCACCACATATGATCTCCAGAGCCCCACCAGAAGTTATATCTAAATGTAGAGCCAGGAATAAATCCTGAGCAATTCCAGATGTGGCTCCAATGCTGAAGAAAACAAAGCAAAAATTGTATATGCATATCCATTTTAGCTCCTTTCCAAACTAGTAATATTAATAATTTCTAGCTGATACCAATTGTTTCATTTTTACACATTTACTTTTCCCTAGATTAAATACCGAGAGTATTTGATATGCCAGACACAGTAACAACAAAGTCTCCAATGGAGACGTTACTGGGCCCGCTCGAGCAAATCGACGATCAACGGGAGGGCCTTTACCTTTACCTTTTAAATTTATTGAAAGATATTTCTTAGCTCTAGAGCTCAAATTATAATGATGTTTACCTTTTTCATATTATCATAACTGTTAATCTATTGGTTGGGGAGAGAGGGTTGCTAAATGGGGATAAGGTGGTCCCCGGAACCACTCCCAGCAATTCTTGACCAACACTGCTATTAGATAGTTCGATGCTAGTCAGTACAGCTCTGGCCCTTGGATATATTGATGGGAGTGGAGGGGCCATCAAATCCACAACCTGTAAGGTTTAGGGGCCCTCAGAGCTATCTCAGAGATACTCAGGGGATCCTGAGGTAATGGGAATCAACTAGGACCAGATACTGTCATCTGTTGTTCGTCGATAGCCTCGAGCAGGCCCCAGTAACGTCTTCTTCGTCCTAGCCCTTAGATTTTAAAAAGTGCCACATTTGAGGCTCTTTCAGGGTCAGGAGAATGAGACCCATCATTGTCACTGGTATTTGGCATATTGAATACGTCACAGGGAGTTTGCCAGACTCTGCTGTATGAGCAGGATAATTTTGGTAGCCTACCAGGTTCTCCAGAGTAAGAACTAGATGAGAAGATGTCATGCGGCCACATTAGCGGCCGTGCGCTTCCGGAAGCAGAGTTTTATAGTCTCTGGGTCTTGGCCATAGCACCCTGAATGTGCCCCATCTCATCTGATCTCGGACCAGATACATACAAGGCAAATGTATTAACTACTGAACCTGTCCTTCATGGATTTCTTCTCATTAGCTTCTATATATTATACGTTATGGTCACCAAATGAAGCTTTACTTAATAAAATCAAAATTGTGGAAGGCATAAGTATAATAAATTGCTCGATAAGGTAAAGGTAAAGGCCCTCCCGTTGATCGTCGATTTGCTCCAGCGGGCCCAGTAACGTCTCCATTGGAGACTTTGTTGTTACTGTGTCTGGCATATCGAATACTCTCGGTAGCTTGCCGGGCTCTCTGAGAGGGGCGGAGGAATCGAACTCGGGTCGGCCATGTTGGCCGCTTTGTAAGGCGAACGCCCTACCCGCTGTGCTATCAAATTACTTACTATTTTCAACATTCCCTTTGAGCTGATTACCTTGTTGAGAAGCTCACTTTCTGACCTATCTACCTTACCTTAGCCAAAGTGCTAACTTAAAATTGAGGAAAGAGAAACCTCCCACTTAATTAATTATTTTAAATAGAATTTCTATGGCTATTTAAAGGAGAGTTTGGTTTATGACTTTAAAATTTGTCATGGGTATTTTTATAGAAACTGTAATGAACCTGTATGTGTTTTGGGTAGGACTGTCATTTTGGCAATATTGATCTTTATAATCCATGAACAGGGGATGTGTTTCCATTTTCTCATGTCTTCTTTTATTTCTATTGGTAGTAATTTATAGCCATTTTTTGGTTTAAGTCTTTCATCTCTTAAGATGATTCCCATTTTATGGATAAATTCCTAGACTCCTACAGACTCCCAAGGCTGAACCAAGAAGACCTGGAATACCTGAACAGACCTATCACCATCAAGGAAATTGAAATGGTAATAAAAAGTCTCCCCAAGCACAAAAGTCCTGGCCTGGATGGATTCACTAGTGAATTCTTCCAAATCTTTAAAGAGGACTTACTCCCGATGCTCTTTAAGCTTTTCCACGAAATTGAAATATCAAAAACACTTCCGAACAGTTTCTACGAAGCAAATATCACACTGATACCAAAAGCAGACAGAGATACCACAAAGAAAGAGAATTACAGGCCGATATCCCTGATGAACACAGATGCAAAGATCCTCAATAAACTACTAGCAAATAGAATCCAACTACTCATCAAAAAGATCATACACCACGACCAAGTAGGATTCATCCCAGGGATGCAAGGATGGTTTAACATTCGGAAATCAATCAACATAATCCACCATATCAACAAAAGAAAAGATAAAAAGCATATGATCATATCAATAGATGCAGAGAAAGCATTTGATAAGATCCAGCACCCCTTTATGATGAAAACCCTAGCCAAAATGGGTATAGAGGGGACCTTCCTCAACATAATTAAAGCCATCTACCACAAGCCTACAGCAAGCATCATCCTCAATGGGGAAAAACTGAGAGCCTTCCCTCTCAGATCGGGGACGAGACAGGGATGCCCACTCTCTCCACTGCTGTTCAATATAGTACTGGAAGTACTTGCAATAGCGATTAGGCAGGAAAAAGGTATTAAGGGCATTCAGGTAGGAAAGGAAGAAATCAAGCTCTCACTATTCGCAGATGATATGATACTTTACTTAGAGAACCCAATAACTTCCACCAAAAAAACTCCTAGAAACAATAGACTCGTATAGTAAAGTTGCAGATTATAAAATCAATACCCAAAAGTCCATGGCTTTCCTATACGCAAACAGTGAGAGAGAAGAAAGCAACATGAAAAAAACAATCCCGTTCACAATTGTGCCCCAGAAAATCAAGTACCTAGGAATCACCTTAACTAAGGAAGTAAAGGACCTGTACAAAGAAAACTACAAAACGCTACTTCAGGAAATAAAAGAGGACATAAGGAAATGGAAAGATATCCCCTGCTCATGGGTCGGGAGACTTAACATTGTCAAAATGGCAATACTACCGAAAGCATTGTATAAATTCAATGCAATCACTATAAGGATACCCATGACATTCTTCAAAGAAATGGAGCAAACACTCTTGAAATTTATATGGAACAATAAGCCCCCACGAATAGCTAAAGCAATTCTTGGGAAAAAGAAAATGGGAGGAATCAACCTCCCGAACTTCAAACTGTACTACAAAGCAGTAATAATTAAAACAGCATGGTACTGGAACAAAGGCAGAACTGCAGACCAATGGAACAGGGTTGAATACACTGACATCTCTCCTCAATCATATGCTCATCTAATCTTTGAAAAAGGTGCAAGTAATGTGAAGTGGAGTAAGGAAAGCCTCTTTAATAAATTGTGTTGGCATCACTGGACGGCTACATGCAAAAAAATAGGCTCAGAACTCTGCCTAACACCACGTACAAAAGTAAGATCAAAATGGATTAAAGACCTCAACATCAGACCAGAAACCATAAGGCACATTGAAGATAAAGTTGGCAAAACCCTCCATGACATTGAAGCTAATGGTATCTTCAAAGATGCCACGCCACTGGCCGAGCAAGTGAAAACAGAGATAGATAAATGGGACTATCTTAAACTAAGAAGCGTCTGCACCTCCAAAGAAACAGTGACCAAAATACAAAGACAATCTACAGAATGGGAAAGGATATTCACCGAATACACATCTGACAAGGGGTTGATGTACAAGGATATACAAAATACTGGTTAAACTCCACAAGAAGAAAACATCCAACCCCATCCAAAAATCGGGCAATGAAATGAACAGAAACTTTCTCAAAGAAGAAATCCTAATGGCAAAAAAAGCACATGAGAAAATGCTCTACATCATTAATCATCAGGGAGATGCAGATCAAAACCACAATGAGATACCATCTCACACCTCAGAGACTGGCCCACATTCAAAAGAACAAAAGCAACCGATGCTGGCGTGGATGTGGCGAGAAAGAGACACTCCTTCACTGTTGGTGGGAATGTCCACTGGTTCAGCCCTTCTGGAAAACAGTATGGACGATTCTCAAAAAATTAGAAATTGAGCTCCCATTTGACCCAGCAATACCACTCCTGGGAATATATCCCAGAGAGGCAAAAATGTGTAGTCGAAGTGACATCTGCACTTGTTTGTTCATTGCAGCACTCTTTACAATAGCCAGAAACTGGAAGAAACCTGAATGCCCAAGAACAGATGACTGGTTAAAGAAACTTTGGTACATCTACACAATGGAGTACTATGTAGCTCTTAGAAAAGATGAAGTCATGAAATTTACATACAAGTGGTACAATATGGAAAGTATCATGCTAAGCGAAATGAGTCAGAAAGAGAGGGATAGACATAGAAAGATTGCATTCATCTGGGGGATATAAAGTAACAAAGTATGAGATTAATACCCAAGAATAGCTGAGATCAGCACCAGGAGGATTACTCCATAACTTAGAGGCCAGCCGGGTATCCTAGAGGAAAGGGCAGCTCAGATAGAGAAGGGAGCACCAAATAAAGGATGTTTGGAGGATCCTCCCAGGAGGGGAGATGCATGTCGAAAGTAGACTATGGACTGAACATGTTTGCCACTCAATGCCTCTTTTGCAGACCACAACACCCAAAAGGACAGAGAGAACACAGGGGATTGCCCTGCCACAGAGACAGGGGGGATGGGGGGATGGGGGTGGGAGGGATATTATCTATGGTGGTGGAAAATGGGCACTGGTGGAGGGATGGGTATCTGATCATTGTATAATTGAAACCAAAGCACAAAAAATTGTAAATCTACAACTTTAAAAAAAATAAAATAAAATAAAGGAAAAAAAAGATGATTCCCATTTTAATTCTTTTAATTTTTTTCTTTGGAAGCAAAATTGCGAACAGAATTTTTTTATTATTTCTTCTTTTTCATTGTTGCATATAAAAATGTCAGATATCTGTGTATTGCTATTATAGACGTCTATATTATTGTATTCATTCATTCATTTCATCATCCTGTTATTCGTCGATTGCCTCGAGCAGGCCCCAGTAACGTCTCTTTCATCCTAGCCCTGAGATTATATTCAAGGCTACTTAGGAGAATGAGACCCATCATTGTTACTGGTATTTGGCATATTTGGTACGCCACGGGGAGTTTGCCAGACTCTGCCCTGTGGGCAGGCTAGTATTATTGTATAGATCATTCATTGTATATTATTGTATAGGATCATTCATTTCAGGAGGTTTTTGTGGAGCATGTAGGTTCTTTTAAATATAGAATTATGTGATTTTCAAATAGTGACCATTTTATTTATTTTCCAGTCTGGGTGGTCTTACTATCTCTTTCTTACCTAACTGCTATGTCAAAAACTTCTGACACTATATTGAATAGCGTGATGAGTACTGTCTTTTTCCTGACCTTAGAGGGAAAGTTTTCAGTTTTTCACCATTGATTATGATGTAATCTGTGGGTTTATGGCTCATGGCTTTAACTATATTGAGGAAAGTTCCTTATATGCACAGATTATTTAGTTTTTATTATGAATGGGGGCTGGAACTTTTCAAATGCTTTTTCAGCATCTACTGATATGATCATTATTGATTGATATGATATGACATGATCATTATTATAAAAAATATGGTCTTTATTTTTTCTTATATTGATATGTCCTAAATTGATTGAGTTGCATATCTTATTAGAAAATAAATCAGGGTGTGTGGTGGCACCAGCAGGTCAACCTGTACCTGCAGGGCGAGTACATCAGCAGCCTGATGGTGCCTTCAGGTTTGCTAATACCCCAGAATTGTCGTGCCTTTGGCTGGACCCCAACAACTCGGGGCCAAGTTTACCAAGAAATTAAACGACCCAAAGTTAGGTATGTGGGAGTCATGCCCACAAGCCACCTCTGGCTAAGCTACACAAGTCAATTTATTGGCCTTATTTCAGAGACCCATAAATAAATCTTGAAAAAGATCAAAAGCCACAGTTAATCTTGGACCCACACAAGGCTGAACAGACCTGGGTAAATCAGAGGGGGTGGGTTGGCCTGGTGCCTGCCCAAGCAGAGACCCAGGCAGCTGCTTGTTCCCACAATCCAAAATCACCACCATGCTGCTGGCCTAACTCCACTGTCTCAGGGAAAACCTCATGGAGACACAATCTGCTGAAAATTCGGGTATGTGGATTTTGTGACTGAAATCTCCAGGCTTTCTTGGGGTTGGGTTGGGCTATGTTCCCACACCTCCCTGTATTTCTAGAAACCTCAGAAGTCTTATCCACTCCCCAAAACAGCTACCCAATTGAAAAGCTACTCCAGCTTTATCACCCCGATAAAAATACAAAATGACCTGAACAAACACAATGACCTCTTGGTGACTGTATTGCAAACAATAATGCAAAAAAGGGAAAGGAGAGAAAGTGAGCAAGAAGAAAAGTGCCTCCCACAGAGGGAGACTGGGGTTTGGGGGTGGGGTGTTGGGGGAGGGGGTGGTAAGGAAAGAGGAGACATTGGTGGTGGGAAATGTACACTAGGGGGTGGGATGGATGCTGTATCATTGTATTGACTGAAACCCAATTATAAAAAACTTTGTAATGGTCTATCTCATGAATATTCAATTAAACTTTTTTTAAAAAAAGTAATGTGGAGTTTATGGCCAATTCAATCAATTTAATTGATAGCTGAATAAATAGCAGTACTCCAACATTAATTAAAAAAATAAAAGAAATCAAATAATCACTATTTGAAAATGACATAATCCTGTACTTAAAAAATCCTAAATACTCTACAAACCATTGTTGCATGCCTAGAATAAATCCTACTTGGTCAAAGGCTCCCAAAAGTATCCTGCCCATATGGCAGAGACTGGCAAACTTCCCATTGCATATTCAATATGCCAAAAACCAGTAAAAATTATGGGTCTCATTCTCCTGACCCTGATAGAGCCTCGAGTATGGCACTATTTAAATTCTCAGGGCTAGGACGAAGGAGACGTTACTGGGGTCTGCTCGAGGCAATTGATGAATAAAAGGAAGACAGTGATACAGTGGTCAAAGTGTATGCTTTTTGAAGTAATATTGAATTCAGCTTGCTAGTACTTTGTTGAGGATCTTTGCATCTATAGTCATCCAGAATGTGTCTATAATTTTCTTTTTAATAGTTTCTCTGTCTGGTTTGGATACCAGGATAATGTTTGCCTCAAGGAACTTTTTGGAAAATTCAAATGGCCAAAAGGCACATGAAAAAAATGCTTTACACCACTAATCATCAGGGATATTCAAATCAAAACAACAATGAGGTATCATCTTATACCACAGAAACTGGAAGAGAACAAAAAGAACAAGAACAATCAGTGCTGGTGCAGATGTGGGGAGAAAGGGGCTCTCCTTCATTGTTGATGGGAATGTCGACTGGTCCAGCCTTTTTCTAAAACAATATGGAAGTTCCTCCAAAAACTAGAAATTGAACTCCCATGTGACCTAGCAATACCACTACTGGGAATATATCCTGGAGATGGAAAAAGAACACAGTAGAAATGACATCTGCATTTGTATGTTTATTGCAGCACTGTTCACAATAGCCAGAATCTGGAAAAAAACCTGAGTGTCCAAGAACTGATGAGTGGTTAAGGAAACTGGTACATCTACACAATGGAATACTGTGCAGCTATTGGACGAAATTCAATCATATAATTTGCATATAAGTGGATGGACATGGAGAGTATGATGCTAAGTGAAATTAGTCAGAAAGAGAGGGACAGACATAGAATGACAGCACTCATTTGTGAAATATAAAGTAGCGTAATATGAGAGATAAGGGCCAGGAGGATCACAACATGGTTTGGAAGCCAGCCCTATGTGCTGGGGGAAAAGACAGTTGGGATAGAGAAGGGACCATTAAGTAAATGATGGTTGTAAGGATAACTCAGGATGGGAGATATGTACTGAAAGTAGACTAAGGACCAAACACAATGGCCTCTTAGTTTCTATATTGCAAATATAATGTCCAAAATTCGAGTAAGAAGGAATGTACCAGCCAAAGAGGCAGGAGGTGGGATAGTGTGGGGGTGGCAGGAGGGACACTGGGAACAATAGTGGTGGAAAATGTGCACTGGAGGAGGGATGGGTGCTTAATCATTGTATGACTGAAACGTTATCATGTCAGTGTGTAACTATCTCACAGTGATCCAATAAAATTTATTTTTCATTTTTTTAAAAAAGGAACTCTTGGGTTGGAGCCATAGCACAGTGGGTAGGGCGTTTGCCTTGCACATGGTAGACCCGGGTTCAATTCCCAGCATCCCATATGGTGCCCCGAGCACCACCAGGAGTAATTCCTGAGTGCATGAGTCAGAAGTAACCCCTGTGCATCGCCGGGTGTGATCCCCCCAAAAAGGAACTCTTTGGGAAAGATTCATGTTTCTTCCTGGAAAAACCTGAAAAGGACATGGAGTAGGCATTCTTTAAAAGTGTGGAAGAACTCATTAGTAAACCCAACTGGGCCCAAGCTTTTATTTGCTTCTGATTAACATTTCCTCTTCTTTGATAGCTTTTTGCCTGTTCAGATACTCTTTTCTTCTTAGTTCAACCTTTGAAAGTAATCAGTCAAAAAAATTGTCCATTTTTTTCTAGGGTCTCTAATTTTATGGCAAGAAGGTTTTCATGCCATAAATGATCCTTTTCATGTCTCGATGATCCCTTCAACTTCTGTGGAATTTATTGTAAAATCTCCTTATTCATTTCTGATCCATTTTACTAGTGTTTGATGTCTTTCTTTGTGAATTTTGCTAATGGTGTAACAATCTTGCTTATTCTTTTAAAGAAACAGTTCTTTATTCTTTGATCTTAAAAATTATTTTTAGTCTTCATTTCACTGATTTATACTCTGTTTTATTTTTTCCTTCCTTTGTCTTGAGTTCTCTTTCATAGTCTTTTTTCAAGTTGCTTAAGCTGTGCTATTAGTTCATTAATTTGAGTGCTTTAGCTTCCTAATAAATAAAACTGCTATGAACTTTCCTCTCAATACTGCTTCTGTTGTGTTTCATATGTAATGGTAACATGTCTTCATTCTTATATTTTTCCAGGAATATTTTTAATTCTTCTCTGATTTGCACCCTGATGCACTGATTAGTAATAAACTGTTTAGTTTCCAAATATTTAAATTTTCCCCTTTTCTGTGTTATTAAACAGTTTATCGGAGAGCCCGGCAAGCTACCGAGAGTATTCGATATGCCAGACACAGTAACAACAAAGTCTCCAATGGAGACGTTACTGGGCCCGCTCGAGCAAATCGACAACCAACGGGAGGGCCTTTACCTTTACCTTTACCTGTGTTATTAATTTTCATTTTCAAAGTATGGTCTGAGAAGGTACCTTAAGAAGTTTTTGCACCACAAAAGAAATGAGTACAAGAATTGAAAGATTCCTCACAGACTAGGAGAAAATATTGCTCAACACTCATCTGAAAAAATATTAATATCCAAGATATATAAAGAACACTTGCAAAACGTAGCACTGCCCTCCCGTTGTTCATCAATTTGCTCGAGTGGGTAAAACATAACAAGAAAAAAAATCAACTTCATCAAAAAGTGGGGAG
Organism: Sorex fumeus; assembly: GCF_029834395.1. NCBI lineage: Eukaryota > Metazoa > Chordata > Mammalia > Eulipotyphla > Soricidae > Sorex > Sorex fumeus. The sequence goes on along the minus strand of NW_026606078.1, from coordinate 3,692,948 downwards.
AATAGATTAACAGAAACTTCCTCAAAGACATACAGATGACCAAAACACACATGAACAATGACATGCTCTTCATCGAATCATCAGCGAGATACAATTCCCAGCACTGGGAATATTGACTGTTTCAATCCCTTTGGAAAAAAATATGAACAACTCAAAAATTAAGAATTAAGCTTTCCACAGTAGAAATGACATCTGCACCTATATGTTCACTGCAGTACTGTTCACAATAGCCAGAATATGAAAACAACCCCAGTGCCTGAGAACAGACCACTGGTTAAAGAAACTTTTGTATATCTACACAATGAACTACTCTAAAGCTGTTAGGAAAGATGAAATCATAAAACTTGCATATAAGTGGATGCTCATGGAGAGTATCATGCTAAGTGAAATGAGTCAGAAAGAGAGGGCAAGACATAGAATGACTGCATTCATTTATGGAATAAAACACTGTAGTACTGTCCTCCTGCTGTTCATTGATTTCCTCGAGCGGGCACCAGTAATGTCTCCATTGTGAGACTTGTTGTTACTGTTTTTGGCATATCGAATATGCCATGGGGAGCTTGCCAGGCTCTGCCACACAGGCAGGATACTCTCATAGCTTGCCAGCCTCTCCAAGAAGAATGGAGGAATCAAAGAGGGATGAAGGAATCAAACCTGGGTTAGCCACGTGCAAGGCAAATGGTCTAGCCACGGTGCTATCGCTCCAGCCCATGTGGAATATAAAATAATATAATATGAGACTGACACCCAAGGACAATAGAGACAAGGTCCAGGAAGATTGCTCCATAGTGGAAGCCTGCCTCATGAACTGGGGGAGAAGGCAGCTGGGATAGAGAAGGGATCACTAAGTCAATGATGGTTGGAGGAATTTTTCAGGATGGAAAATGTGTGCCGAAAGTAGATAAAGGACCAAACATGATAGCCTCTCAGTATCTATATTGCAATCCATAATGCCCAAAAGTAGAGAGAGTATGGGGGAAACTGTCTGCCATAGAGACGGGGAGGAATAAGATGATGGGGGGATACTGAGGATTTTGGTGGTGGAAAATATGCACTGGTGGAGAGATGGGTATTCGATCATAGTATGACTGAAATTCAAACATGAAAGCTTTGTAAGTGTTGCTCATGGTGAGTCAATTAAAAAAAATTAAGATTTCAGATGATGCAGCAATTCGAGTCTGGGCATCTACCTCAGGGCCCCAGAAACTCTATTTAGAAAAGACATCTGCACTCCTATGCTCCTGTGTTCTGTCTTCACTATTCACAATAGCCAAAATCTGGGAAACAACCCAAGTATCCAAGAAAAGATGACTAGATTGACTAGATAAAGTAATTATGATATTTTATGGCTATGATATATCATAATTTCTTTATGATATATGATATCAATATCATATATATCATAATTTTCTTATTATATATACATAATGAAATGATACTTTTCTATAAAGGATGAAATCATGCATGGTTCTACATAGATTGACTCAAGAGTGTGAAATCCTGAGTGAAGTTAGACAGAAGAAGGGGGATAAGATTCAGAATGAGCTCTCTTACATGTGTGGAACATAAAAAAAACTTAGTAAAGGACTAACAAAAGCCAAAGGCAATAGAACCAGAGAACTGGTCTATAGAACTGAGCGTATTATGATGGGGGAAAAGGGGACATTCTGGTGGAGGGTGTGATGTTGGAACATTTTGTGCATAAAATTCTACCATTAATAGTATTATAAACCATAGTGCTTAAAATAAAATGTTTTAAAAATGGCATGCCAGGTATAAAAGTGGTGAAAATAACAGTTCAGCTTTGAATAGCAGGCCCATGTAGTAGCCTTAGAAATAGCATCAAACTTGAGGAAGTTATTCTATTAACCAAACCAATAAGAATCCAGTATACTGGGTACAGGAACAGGATAACATGCTTGAAAGCATTTAAAAAATGGTCTGCAAATATGAGCCCTAGGTGTTCAAAATAATAACATTTGACCAACTAGAATAATGTATTAGAAAATTTGACAACATAGTAACAGAACATAGAAATGGCAGAACAACAGGTCCAGCTTTTTCTAAAGCCCCAATACTTTAAACCAGGCTTTCTGATCTATTAATCAGAGTATAATTTTCTCTACCTGCCTTTCTCTCAGATTTGTCTTCTGGTTTGACATAATTATCCTACAGTCATCACTAACCTGAGCTTTAAAAGTTATTACATTGTAAAAGTTTCCCAGTGGTGCACTCTGATAACAGGATTTTAAAATTCATGCTGTAGGCATTTTCCTGGGCATGGATACTATGACAGATAACTCTGGATTTCAACTTATTTCCCAAAGGAAATATCTGGGTAATTTATTCTGTGAAAGTAATGAATGAAAAAGTAATGAAACATAAGTTTGATGATAAGATGACACACCATTTACCTGATGCTGAATTTCCACTCTCATCCACAGATAATCAATAGATTCTTGGCCCAGTGCTTACCTCCCTTATTGTGGGTGGAGAGCTCTAAATGCAGTTTGAATCAAATCAAATTTCCAATGTTTCTTTTAGAGTCATCGAAGCTCTAGCCAAACAGGGCATTCAAACTGAATACATCAGGGTCCTCCGTGAGCTGTATTACGGATTCACTACCAGGATCTCACCATTCTACAAGGAAGTGATCATCCATGTCAAGAGAGGGGTTTGGCAGGGTGCTACCGTTTCACTGAAACTCTTCAGTGCCACCCTCAAGAACGTCATTCGACGACTGGAATGGGAAGGAATGGGAGTGAAGATACACAGTCGACAATTACACCAACTCCGCTTTGCTGATGACATCGTTCTCATAACACCAAACATTAGCCAAGCGGCACAAATGCTGGCTGACTTTGACCGTGAATCTCACGAAGACAATGTTTATGAGAAACAATCTCGTTCCTGACGTTCCATTCGCTCTCAACAGAACGACCATCTCCGAATGCAACAGTTATGTGTACCTAGGTCTAAAAGTCAACATGACTAATGACCTGGTACCTGAGTTGCGCAGGAGGAAGAGAGCTGCTTGGAATGCCTTCGAGAGCGTCGAAGTAATAACTAAGAGGACGAAGAACCTCCAGCTCCGAGCACATCTCTTCGATTCCACTGCTCTTCCTGCATTAACATATGCCTCAGAGACCTGGGGCCCTACGAAAACAAGATGAGAATGCTATTCGGGTCTCCCAAAGATGAATCGAAAGAGCTATGCTTGGAGTATCATGCTTCACTCAAATGAGAGAAAGAATTCAAAGTTCTGAACTTCATTGACGGTCGAGCATCAGGGACGCTGACTCATTTGCCAAGGCATTGAAGATCAGATGGGCTGGACACATAATGAAATTTGGAGATGACTGCTGAACTAGAGTCATTACCAACTGGATTCCATGGGATGTCAAAAGATCACTTGGCCGCCCACCTATTGTCAAGACCCTGAACGATTGGTTTGACGCTCTTCATGTTCCTAGATTGAGCAGATGTCATTGGGCTACACTAGAACGCGACAGGGATGAATGGAGACGTTACTGGCTCCAGCTTGAGCAAATCAATGAGTAATGGGATGTCAAGTGATCAAGTGACTGTGGGTGGAGAGCTCTAAGTGCCTTCTGAATCAAATCAGATTTCCAATGTTTCTTTTACAGAAAACAGAATAGGGAAGCTCAAAGGGTTTTGGTGACTCTTAGAGGAAAACAAATGCTTTGCTTTAGTGGTGACATCTACACTTTCCAGATGCAAAAGTTCTTTGTTAAACATCTCCCTCCCCATTTCCATTAAACTTTATAGAATTTGAGGCTCTCAGGCCTTAGGAAAGGGGATAAAATGCAAATAAAACAATGTCCTTTGCAATATACAATATAATACTTAGAAAATAAAAGAGTTTCAAAACAGTTTGAGAAATCTCACTGTTCAAATTTGATTTGGTTATAACTTTTGTTTTTAAATTAGTCAAATAAAAATGGTTTACACATTTTTGTATGTAGCAGGGGTGAAGAGTTACTATATAACCCTACCACCTAATAACCATTCCCCATCACTAGAGTACATATGACCTTCCCCATCTTGGTAACCTCCAAGCATTAGAATCTAAGCATTCATTTTCACTGAGCATTGTCTATTCCTTTCCTTTGTTCATTATACTCTTCAGATAATTTTACTAATCTTCTATTTTTCATTTCCTTTTGACTTAATTTGCTTGATAAGATTCCATCAATTCTATCCATGGTCTAGGAAAGGAAATGCTTTGTCGTTTATTATAGTTAAGTATTATTCCATTGTATATATACACTAGACACCTGTTGCTGTGATCTTGGCTATTGCAAGTGTAAAATGCTTCACTTGGATTCAGACCTACCTTACTCTCATGTGTTGTCTCTCTATACACAGATACTTCATAATCTTTCCATAATCTTTCCTTCTTAGGGTGTACATCATATCAGTTTTCCAGGACTTGGTCCTAATAATTGACTCCATCTATACTAATTTTGTTTTCTCTCTTTTATCTCATGGGCCAAAAAAAGAAACAACACCAACCCAATCTAAGGTCACGCTAACATCCAGGGATCAGAATCTAGCCTACCCATGACCTATTAATAAAATATTTTCCATAGTTCTGTCTTGTATAGTTCTGTTTGGGGTAACTCATTCAGACTTATGGTTTTCAATATATATCACTGTCACTGTCCTCCCGTTGTTCATCGATTTTCAATATATATCACTGTCACTGTCCTCCCGTTGTTCATCGATTTTCTCGAGCAGGCCCAGTAACGTCTCCTTTGTGAGACTTTGTTGTTACTGTGTTTGGCATATCAAATACGTAATGGGTAGCTTGCCAGGCTTTGCTGTGTGGGCGAGATACTCTCGGTAGCTTGCCTGGATCTCCGAGAGGGGTGGAGGAATTGAACTCGGGTTGGTGATGTTGGCTGCTTGCAAGGCAAACGCCCTACCTGCTGTGCTATCGCTCCAGCCCATGGCTTTCAATAATTATCTTTATACTTGTGGCTCTTCAATCAGATTCTCTTTAGAGTCATCTGCAGCACTCTTCAGAGTCTTAAAAGTTTCATTTCAACTTCCCTGGGATAAATTATAGCTATTGGTATACTGGAGCAACCCCAAGGAACTCCAATGTACAGCACTGAGAATTTTTATAGATGTATATATTAATGATGTCCAAAGCTATTTACATTCACTTCTTCTTTAAAGCTGAAAACACAATCCTATTATTACATTCAAATATCCATGCTGAATATGATACAAGCATCTCAAAATGCGTATGTCCACATGACACTTCTCAATTATGCAATACTCAGAACCACCTCTTCCCAACACATCATCTCTCATCCTGAATATAGAACTAATACCTGTTTAGGTCAAATATCATCTTTTCCTAGTCCTCTACATAAAACCTATCAACAAAATTTTTTTAAAAATCCTACTTTCAAAATATGTTCTAAATTACCAGTTTTCACCATTCTCAAATAGTTGATCCAACTCACATTACTTTTCCCCTGGATTTATTTACATCCTCTCCACTGAGCCCTATAATTTAATTCCCTTTATCCCTTAATATAAGTCAAGACTATGCCACAATTAGTTTCTTGTGGCTGCTATAAACAATTGCCACTAATGTGATAACTTAAAACAATAGAAGGGTATGGTTTCTCGCTCGGGATGGGAGAAGAGTGCTGAAAATAGACTATAGACTGAAATTGAAGGCCACTTAATACCTCCATTGCAAACCACAACACCCAAAAGTAGAGAGAGCAAAAGGGGATGCCCTGCCACAGAGGTGAGGTGGGGTGGAAGGGATGGGATAGGGGTGGTGGGAGGGATGCTGGGACCATTGGTGGTGGAGAATGGGCACTGGTGGAGGGATGGGTACTTGATCATTGTATGACTGAAATGTAAGCACGAAAGTTTGTAAATCTGTAACTGTACCTCATGGTGATTCAATAAAAAAAGAAAATTATAAAAAAAGAAAAGAAAGAAACTTACTGCTTGCTAAAAGAAAATAGAAAGGCATGGTCTCACAGTTCTGGAGTTCCAGTTTTTGAAACTGAAATGTCAGTAGAGTTACACATCTCCTAAAATGCTTAGGGGAGAATTTTTTCTTCTCCTCCAGCTTCTCCTGGAAGTCTGCAGCTTATGTTAGTGTAACTTCCATTACTACCCCTACACCTATATCTTTATAAAGTCTTCCCACTCTATATCTATCATCTTTTCTGACTCATATTAAGACAATTGTCAATTAATTAAAAGAACCATAATTACCTTACTCCAAATTCTTAACTAGATCTGTAAGACTCTTTTTTCAAAAATAAAAACCCAAAAATCAAGTATACACGTTTTATGGTTATACATAATATAAATTTTGGCAGTGACTAGTAATATACTACAATGCTGTAGGGTTACTTTTAATGACACAAATTATAGCACTTTATATTAAAAGTTCCACAACTTTTATTTCAAATATTCAAACTGTCCCCTTAAATTCCTTGCTCTGATTTATAGAACTCTACATCACCTGGCCCCTGACTATTTCTTCAACTAAATTTTTCTACTAAAGACAATTGCCCTGACTTAAAAATAGTCTGGTATTTGAATTTTGATGGTGCTAAAGAATATGCATTCAAGTTAAAATATACTTCAAATTTTAGATTTTTATCTTTTCACAGACTAGTGATGTGCAATAGGACTTTCTCTTGTGATACTGGGTGGCAGAAGTGAGCTACTGCTACCATTCACAAGGGTAAACTGACATTCTGTTTTTCCCTTTCAGAAAAGTATTCAACAAATTACATTAGATGCTAGATGCTTTATTACACAATAAACTCTGTGTTAGATGATTTTTACCAAACTCTGAGTGTTCTGAGCACATTTAAGATAGGTGAGACCAAGCTATAACGTTGAATAGGCTAGGCACACTCAATTTATTTTTGATTCAAGATATTTTCAACTTAAAATGGGTTCAGTGAGGGGACCTCAGAGTCGGGGGACTAAACTCTTGATGATATCCCTAAAGTATGGTAGCACTGTCCTCCCATTGTTCATAGATTTGCTCCAGCGGGCACCAGTAATGTCTCACAACAAGTTGTGAGACTTCTTGTTATTGTTTTTAGCATATATGTCAGAGAGAGCTTGCCAGGCTTTGCTGTGCACGAGATACTCTCAGTAGCTTGCCGGGCTCTCCAAGAGGGGCAGAGGAATTGAAGCCGGGTCGTTCATGTCAGTCAAGTGAAAGGCAAATGCCTTACCCACTGTGCTATTGCTCCAGCCCCTCAAGTACTATCTCTTCAAAATAGTCTCTTGTCTGTTCTTCAGATTCCAAAATCCTACCTCAGAGTCTTTGCCCTCCTTTTTCTAAGCTCCAAATCTCCTGGCACTCAGCTTTCACAGGAGCAGTACATTCTCTTCATTATAGTCTGAAAAACCAGTATCAATATCTCAGGCACAGGCTAAAAGCTCCCCATCTCCGAGGTAGTCCCTTTCTCTCTTCATCAGTCCATTATCCTGTTTCTGTTTAGTTTCTGTAGCACTAAATCCCACTGTATTTGGTAACATGCTGACTGTCTCTCCAACCTAAATGGACACAGGGTCTTTGTTTTTCTGTTTACTGTTACCTTGGAGCCTAGAAAGCCACTTAAGCAATCAAGTGTGTGTCCTAATACATGTTGACAACAAGAGTTATAGGGGATCTGTTTAAGAAACAGGATGAAATCTCTTAGCCTAGGTGACAGTACCATTGCAAAGAAAAGTGAATGGAAATAGCTGTCAGCATGGTGGCACCTAAGGTGATTTTGTACTTCCACATGCCTTCCTTCCACATTCCTAGTATTCCATACTGAGCATGGATGGGGCAATTACATCTGCCAGTAATGTGAGCTGTGATATATATGGATTCATCTCATACCAATACAATGGGGCAGAGGAGGGTAAAGGCAGTATTAGCTACTCCTGCCAATCTGATCTGAGATCTCATGGACAATAAACACCCATGTAAAAGACCCAGGTCTCCATGACTCATGTTTTCCTTATGTAGGCAGGTGACAATGGGTATATCAAATTTTGAGGCCAGAATAAGGAAAGAGAAGTACAGCAATTTCAGGGAGAAGTTCGGGGCTTACAGAGAACTCACTCAAGGAAATTTGCTACATTCATGGGAGCTCATCAGAGAAAATGTTATAATTTGGGAGGAAAAGGGACACTTTGAATTCATATATTGACATGAGTACCAGTTGGTGAAGAGTGAGTGAATGGGTTACTCTGCCACCCCACTCAACCATTGTGGCACTCCCACTCAACCATTGTTTCAATCAGTATCTACATGTTACCCATACAAAGTCCCTGACCTACATATACTCCAAGATCTATATCTCTCTTCCAATCCAGTCCTCCATTTCCAGCCACCTCAGGATATATTAGGGCTATCTCTCACTCAGCTTACCTATGACTAAACAAGCAAGCTCAACTCACAAACAAGCTCCACCACCTGCACCCTCTAGCTTAGAAAGTTGCTTCCCTGTACATTCACTGAAATCTCTGGCTCTTTCTCCCTCATCACAGGTCTTTTGTGATGCGGAAGAATATACCTCATTTACTCTGCAACCACTGTGGTCTGAGTTGAAGAATTTCTTTCCTGTACACACACTGCCCTAGATGGAGTTTTCCTATTCTGCACTCCATTCCCACTATTAATCCTCATTGCAAAAAGTTAAAATACAGATTCCTCCCCTCAAGTGGTGCCCATATGTCCAGCCTCCTCTTTGTTTCAAGCTCTTAGCTATATCAGAGAACCATCTTCCTTTACACAGGATTTAGAATATGCCATTTCCCATTTATTTTCCTGATCTGTCCCCAATTCCCTTAAATATTGATCTCTACTCATCTCCATTAACATCTGACACTATACCAGCTTTCAATGCACTGAGGACACCTTCTCCCTTTTCTAGAGAGGCTGGAAAAATTCTACATTTCCTTCCCTCTTCACCCTGGAATCCAGTAGTAACCACAAGGCATAGGTCTGACTATTGAGATAAAAATGAATTAACATGGGGGTATGGTGCCATCATCTGTACCTGTGAGGCGAGTGCATCAGCAGCATGATGGCGCCTTCAGACTTCCAGATACCCCAAAATTGCTGCTGTGCCTTTGGCCAGACCCCAAAAACTTGGGCCAAAGTTTGCCAAGAAAGTAAACGGCCAAAAGTTAGGTATGTGGGAAACACACCCACAAACCACCTCCAGCTCAGCTATATAATTGGAGGCAAGGCCTCTCTGGTTCCTGATTGAACTGCTTAATGGCCATGATCCCAGAGACTCAGAAACAAATCTCGAAACCCAGGGGCTTTTGGCAGAAATGCATCCGGTCCCTGCAGTAGGTTACTGGTGCAGGGCCAACCGAGGTGGAAATAAGTTTTGTGCCTTGGCCTGTTCCCCCCGGCAGCCCAGTGGACGCCATCCTCCAGAGGCCACTGGACAGTCAGGTTTGGGTCCCCAGTGACAAGACACGCAGAGCCTCACAGGATGGGGGTGGAGCCGGTCCTGTCCTCCCCACCCCAACGAGACCCCAAGTCATCGCCCAGAAATGGCCTCTCTGGCTCCTGATCAAGCTGCTTAACGGCCATAATCCCAGAGGCTCAGAAACAGATCTCGAAACCCAGTGGCGTTTGGCAGAAATGCATCCAGACCATGCAGTAGGTTACTGTCGCCAGGCCACCCCAGGGGGGAAAAGGTGCTGTCCCTCCGCCTACTTCCTCCTGGCGGCTCGGTTGCTGTCATCCTCCAGAGGCCATTGGACAGTCAGGTTTGGGTCTGCAGTGATCAAACTTGTTGGGCCTCACGGGATGGGGTGGAGCTGGTCCTGTCCTCCCCACCCCAATGAGACCCCAAGTCATCACCCACAAATGGCCTCTCTGGCTCCTGATCAAGCTGCTCAACGGCCATGATCCCAGAGACTCAGGAGCAAATCTCGAAACTGAGTGGCTTTTGGCAGAAATCTCTCCAGATTTAAGTGTTAAAATTTCGGAATTTCAAAATCACATGGCCCTACTGCAGCCACACGACATCATATGTTATTCATAACCAGCAACAGAACACAAATTGTCTACTGTTGCCTTTTCAGCAGATCTGAGTTTTGGGGTAAAATCTCAAATAATAATGGTGGGTCTGGTGTCGAAATATTGAATGTGATCAAAGTAGAGAGAGAGTAATGTGGAAATCATCTGCCCCACAGTTAGCGGGAGGGTGTGGGATTGGGGTATACTGGGGTTTTTGGTGGTGGAGAATGGCCACTGGTGAAGGTAAGGTTTCATTGTATGACCGAGACTTAGACCCGAAATCTTTGTAACTGCTCTCACGGTGATTCAATAAATAAAATTATAAAAGATGAAAAAAAAAGTAAGGTGGAGTTCATGCACAATTCAATCAGCTAATCAGTGGCTAAATAAATAGCAGTACTCCTTAAAAAAATAAAATATATCTCAAAAATATATATCTCAAAAAAATGAATTAACAGTAGAAGGGAAGATGGTTGAGAGTTTTGCTGCTTCTTCCTTTATTGTAGTGTATTGTGCTAGTCATCTTGTGATGTTGAGGGTCTAAAGATGTCTGCAGGATAGACATGTTATAAGTTATACAAGCCCACCTTTCTCAATGTAAGCCACTCTAAACTGGCATTTGGTTTATTGTAGTTGAATACAATCTTAATTATTGCCGTCACTTGAATTCTAATGAATAGTTTATGCACTTCTTTAACATAAACTTCATTGCTGGGACTCTTAGTCATCTCCCAAATTCCAGAACCCCAGCACAGCACTGTTTTTATGTGTGGTTAACTAAGACAAGTTTCACCCAGTATCTGAAAGTAGAGCATTTCTATAGGGTATGACCTAATGAGGTATATATTAGAAACACTTTTTTCTTTTTTGAGGCGGGGGTGAGAGGTGGGGGTGGAGGAATCACACCCAATTGTACTTAGGGTTTATTTCTAATTCTATGCTCTGGTATCATTCCTGGTAGGCTTGAGGAACTGAAGGGGTCCTTGACCAAACCCATGTCAGCTATGAGCAAGACAAGCAACTTACCCACCCAAAACTCTTTTTTTTTATGGTAATAGAGTATCCAGATCTGAAATACCAAAAATACTAGTAGTAAGTTCCTACTTTCAGTGGAGAATATTCATGGAGCCCATGAACCTTGAGAGCATCCACCCATGTGAAAACAGTTAGAGAGACTATTAAATTACTAGGCAAATCTGACCTTTTTTTCCTCAATGATTTTCTAGAAGCATTTATTTTGGAGCAATTTATTTAATCTACCAAAGAGATTAAAAATACATATTAACATATTAAATTTCCACCTTAAGGAAATTAGCTATATAAGAAAATCATTTTTGATGCCAACTCAGTTTTACTATTAACAACTAACAAGAGTTACTTTTAAATCTATCTTTCAATGGAGATGAAATTAGCGTGTATTGAGTCTAAGGAATTCAAGTTAATTACTAGGTTAAAAGCAAGACCGGACTTAAAGCTGGTTCCTGAGAGTTTAGCAATAAGATTTTCTATTTCAGGAAATACCTGCCCACTGAGCAAGATATAAAGTCCCAAAACTAAGACCACACTTATACTAATATTGTACTGTTGCTATTATTAAGCGTGCCCAGAACTTTTAAAAATTATTTATGGGTACAAAAACAGTTATTTTACAGAAGAGTGTTTTTCCAATTTATTTAAATGTTACCCAAAATGTTTACCTCTCATGGTTTAACTATGTAAAAATACTACAAAAAGTTTTTTTTGTCATTATTGACTCAATCACGTCAGGGGGATTGCAGTCTTCTGTTTGTAAAGAGATTTCTCATGTTATTTCTCACTTTAAAGAAAAAGCTTGCAATCACACTTGCAAATTCTCAAGTGCAAAATGGGAACACTGAAAGCAGTTAGCTGCTGCAGGGTCAATTTTTCAGTCAGCATCTTTTTCATTCAGCCCACAGTTTCAGATTAGCAACTCACAAATCAGTGACAAAGGAGGAAGCAAGCCAAAGAGGATCTATGCCAGGCAAGTTCAACCGACCACAATATAAGAAGGAACCAGCATTCAGTAAAGCTTCTCTGGAAGCAGTACTCAAAAGTCGGAAGTCTTAAATGAAAACCAAAACTGAAACCAAGAAAATATGCAGCAAACCCGAAGTTCATAAGATGACTGATTACTTTGGAGTTTGATTTTTAAATGGATTCTAAATGGAAACAAAATGCACAATTTTCTTCCCTAGGATATTAATGGAAAGAGGGTTTAAGTATTTGCTACAAGTGTCTAGATATTGTTCAATATAGTTACAGACAATGGATTCTTCTAATTTAAATATTCTTGGAACATAAATGAGAATGAGGCTTGATGGTAAAAAGGAAGGTTTCTTTTCTTTTATGAGATAAATTAATCAAGAAGACAACATAACAATTGGAAAAGTAACGATAGTTTTTTTAACTATTGTTTAAAAAAAATAGACCTTTTTTGATCACGATCACTATCATGACCATCCTGTTGTTCGTCGATTGCCTCAAGCAGGCCCCAGTAACATCTCCTTCATCCTAGCCCTGAGATTTTTTTGAAGTGCCTTATTAAAAGCTCTTCAAGGGTTAGGAGAATGAGACTCATCATTGTTATTGGTATTTGGCATATTGGGTACACCACGGGAAGTTTGCCAGACTCTGCTGTGAGGGCAGGTTACATTTGGTAGCCTGCCATTTTGTCCAGAATAAGAATGAGATAATAAGGCGTCATTCACAGCCGCGAATGTGGCCGCTCGCTTCCGGGAGCTGGGTTTTATAGTCTCTGGGTCTTGGCCGTTGATGGGATTACAGGGTGCCAGGGGGCCAGTTGGTGGGTGTGACCCCCGCCTACTGGAATTTGGAGGATCTGGGTGGAGGATGCTCAGCCCCATCCGAGTAGGCTTAACAGCTCAAAAAAAGGATGAATGTGCTCTAGTTGTGATGTTCAGAACTCTGTGTCTCATCTATTATGTACCATGTAATTTATTATTTTTTATTTCATTTTCCCAAATAATTTTAAGTGCAGCATCTTTTCCCAAGATCTGATCCATGTTCTTCTTTGTCTCAAAAAGTTGTGAGGGCCAAAAAGAAAATTAAAAATTTTAATAAGAACTAATATTTGGGATACAGTATAGTGTATTAACTCATTCAATGCTAATAGCAACTTTTGAGGTAGATACTTTTATTCTCTTCATTAGCACTTGAAAAAATGACAACAGAATAGTTAAATAACTTCCACAATAACTTCAATAAGAAGAATGTAGATTTGAATCTAAGTAAAAAGATAACATTTTGAAAATGCAAAAGATTGTATGATTTAGGATCCATGTAAGTAGTTAAATTGTGCTCTGAAAAAATAAAGAACTTGATATATTAGGATTGGATATAACAGGAGTGGATATACATGTGGGTGCAGAAATGTGAGAATAAAATTTATAAAGGCTATGGCCAGAGGAAACTAATTCTCCTTCAGCATTTGTTTGACTTTCCTAACCAGCAAATAGCATCATTTATTTTGTAGGTGATTATCACAGAATATTAGGAAACTGAACCCTCTACTTCTGTAGACTCACACTTTATCCCATGAAACCAAACATAGGAAGAACTAGGTGGTAAAATCATGTGAATTCCTCCCTTTCTATAAATATTGCTTTCTAGCATAAATCGCTTTCCTACATATTGTTCCATTTATTCACTGAGTCCCTGAATACAGAACTTTGTCACTTCATGTCCTGTTCATCATCAGCTGAGTCGCACAGAGAACCTACTAACAGGAGGGTGGCCTCAGGCCATCACTGCAACCTCTAGGATTTGTCCACTCTGAAGCTGCTGCTGAAGCGCTTTGTTTTGAACTTTTTAAAAATAAGGAAATCTCACTCCTTCTGTTAATTTCCTGACCTGTTTTTTTTAATGTAGAAGTACTGCTATTTATTTAGCTATTGATTAAGCTGATTGAATTGGGGAATAAACTCCACATTACTTTTTTAAAAAAATTTTTTTAATTGAAAATCCATGAGACCATTACAAAGCTGTTTATAATTGAGTTTCAGTCATACAATGATCCAGCACCCATCCCTCCACCAGTGTACATTTCCCACCACCAATATCCCCTGCTTCTCTACCACCATCCCCCAACACCCCACCCCCCCAACCCCAGTCTTCCTCTATGGGAGGCACTTTCCTTCTTACTCTCTCTTCTTTTCCTTTTGCAGCTCATTCTGACCCCAAGAAGCCTGGGGATTTCAGTCACAAAACCCACATACCCACATTTTCAGCAAATTATATCTTGGTGAGTTCTGATCTGAGATGGTAGAGTTAGGCCAGGGAAAGGGCGGTGATTCTGGAATGTGGAAGCAAGCAGCTGACAGGGGCTCTGCTTGGGCAGACACCAGGCCAACCCGTATCCTCCAATTTAGCCGGATCTGTTCAGTCATGAACGGGTCTGGGATTAACTGCAGCTTTTGATCTCTTTTGAGATTTATTTATGAAGTAAGGCCGGTAGAAGAGCTTACATGATGGCACTGGACATGGGGGTGCTGGAAGCCAATGCATCCAGAAGTATTGGGAAATGGGGGGAGGTAGCCCATCCCAACTAAAGAAACACTGGAGATTTCTGTCACAAAGCCCCAATGCCTAAATTTTCAGCAGATTATATCTGGGTAAAGTCCGTCCTGAAATGGTGGAGTCAGGCCAGGGGCATGGAGGTGATTTTGGATTGTGGAAGCAAGTGGTTACCAGGGGCTTTGCTTGGGTAGACCCCTGGCAAACCTGACCCCCTTCAATTTACTCTGTCTGTTCAGTCATGTGTGGGTCCGGGATTAACTGTGGCTTTTGATCTCTTTTGAGATGTAAGGGTCTCTGAAATAAGGCCAATAAATGAGCTTGTTATAGCTGAGCTGGAGGTGGTTTGTAGGCATAGCTACCACATAACTAACTTTTGGCTATTTAATTTCTTGGTAAACTTGGCCCCAAGTTGTTGGGTCTGGCCAAAGGCACAGTGGCAGTTTGGGGGTATCAGGAAGCCTGAAGGTACCATCAGGCTACTGATGCACTCACCCTGCAGGTACAGATTGACCTGCTGGCGGCACCACACCCCCTGAACTGGATGTTTTTAATTTGTGTGTGTGTGTGTGTGTGTGTGTGTGTGTGTGTGTGTGTAAACTGAACATTAAAACATAACGAGAAGTCACCTTTTCTCCTTTTGTGAATGTCAAACACTGTCTTGTGTGTACAAAGAGGTGCATGAGTACCCTGTTTAAAAAGGCATTTCTTGAAAGCAAGTAAGTTGGAGGCTCACATCTCCTCTTTTAAACATCTTCACTCAGACAGTTGGCTGCTTTATCATTTTGGACACAAGAGGTGTCTTGCCATCCAAAAGCATGGGAACAAATGAGTAAAAAAGATGGGCTTTATTGGTAAGAAAATGACTTAAATTACAAAGCTAGTCAAGCCAACAAAGGCTGTGCTGTTTTCACCCCCACGCTTCCATAGTGCAGCTGCCATTACTACTTCCTTCCATCTAGGGTGTGTGTATCCTTATCAGAACAAAGGCCTATGAAATCTTGTTCATTTCAAAGTCAAAAGAGTACAACAATGGGACTGCACCTAGGGAAGCCAGGACATAGCCTCCAAAGCCTCAGGACAATACTTCTTGATTTCTTAACCCCAATAATTTTGTTGTTTTTATTTGCTTTTTAAAAAAATTCCTGTTTAATTATTTGAGGTGTATGTGTGTGGGTAGGATATGTGTTAGATTATTCATTAAACACACATTCCTCTTTAATCAATGCTTATTTTTATTTGTTTATTGATTTGAGAGCCACACCTGACTATGCTCAGGACTTCTGGTTCTGCACTCATTTAACCGTCAGTCCTGGTGGGGCTTGGGGGACCATAAGGGATGCCAGGGAATGAGCCCGGGTCCACTGCATACAGCAACTTACCCACAGTGGCATCTTACCCACTGTATTATCTCACCAACCGTCATGCCAATGCTTCCTTTAGTTAAAAGGACAGGAAGAAATTTGTCGCAAGAGAAGGCCCCATATATGCCAGGCAGGGACTACAAATACTCTGTTTTTTTTTTAACCAGAACATTTCATCAAGTATTAGTTTCGGCAATCTGCATGATAATAATATAAAATGTATTTAGTATGCAATCTATATATCCCTCTTCTTCCCCGCAGCCCTTGAGGATCTCAGTTCTTCAAAGGCTCCAAGAATTGAGTCCAATCAGTACAGTAAATAGAATAATTTAAAATGCAAAATGAGAAGGTATAGTGCTGCCAGCAGCTCAGCTTGTACCTGCAGGGCGAATGCATCAACAGTCTGATGGTGCCTTCAGGCTTCCTGATATGCCAAATTGCCACTCTGCCTCTCACCAGACCCCAACAACTAGGAACCAAATTTCTCAAGAAATTAAACACCAAAAAATTAGCTATGTTGGAGCCATGCCCACAAACCACCTATGGCTCAGCTATATACAAGCTCATTTATCAGTCTTTCTTCAGAGGACCATAAATAAATGTCTAAAGAGACCAAAAGCTGCAGTTAATCTCGGACCCATGCAAGGCTGAACAGACCTGGGTAAATTGGAAGGGGGCAGATTAGCCTGGTGCCTGCCCAAACAGAACCCTGAGAAGCCTCTTGCTCTCACAGTTCAAAACTGCCATTGTGGCCCCATTTGGACTTCACCATCTCAGGACAGACCTCATCTAGATATTAACCTGTTCAAAATTTGGATATGTAAGTTTTCTGACTAAAATCTCCAAGCTTTCTCGGAGTTGGCATGGGTTACCTTCCTCCACTTCCCTATATTCCTGTAAGCATTGGTAGTCACCCCCACAAACCAACTCTAGTGCCACCTTGTAAGCTATTCTACCAGCCTTGCTTCAGAGACCCATACATAAATCTTGAAAAAGATCAAAAGCTGCAGTTAATCTTGGACCAGCGAAAGGCTGAATAGACCAGGGTAAATCGAAGGGGGGCAGTTCAGCCTGGTACCCACCCAAGCAGAGCCCTCGGCAGTCACTTTCTTCCTCAATCACGGCCATGTCCCAGCCTGACTCCTCTATCTCAGAGCAGACCTCATGGAGATAAAATCTGCTGCTGAAAATTTGGGTATGTGGGTTTGTGACTGAAATCTCCAGACTTTCTTGGGATTGGAATAGGCTACCTACCTCCACCTCCCTGTACTTCCAGAAGCCTTGGAAGTCACATCCACATCCAAAGCTGTCACTCAGTTAAAAAGCTACTCCACCCTTACCATTCTAATAACAATACTGAATGCCCAGAACAAACACGATGGCCTCTTAATATCTGTATTGCAAACCATAATACACAAAAGGAAAAGGAGAGAGAGAAAGAAGAAATGTGCCTGCCACAGAGGGAGGATGTGGATGGGGGGTGGCATGTTGGAGGATGGTGGGAGAGAAACAGGAAACATTGGTGATGGGACATTGTACACTGTTGGAAGTATTGATGCTGGATCACAGTATGACTGAAATCCGATCATGAAAAGCTTTGTAGTGATATTCAATAAAAAAATTTTTAAAAAAAGTAATGTGGAGTTAATGCCCACTTCAGTCAGCTTAATGTAAAATGAGTTTTACATTTTTCAAGTGACTAAGTTGAATTTTCTTTTAATCCAGAGATTCCCAAACCTACAATATATTCTAGTCAGCATATTCTATGCAAAAAAGGGTGGGGGGAGTCTTATTGTTTAAATTTTATGCAGATGAAAATTTTCATCACTGATCAGACCCTACAATGAAAAGAAAAACCACAGTTAGAGTCAAAAGGACCCACTAAAAGCTTGGCTATTCTGTGTTTAAGAAAAGATAAATTTCCATTTACTGCCAAATGTAAATTTTTATTTGACAAGGCTGAAAGGCTAGCTTAAAAGAAACTAAAAACTCATAGATGGGCAGGATGGAAAAAAGGTGTATTTTTTAAGTGTGTTTATTTCCAAATCTCCTGACCTGCTCACTTAATCACTTAATCACTTAACTTCCCGTTAGTCGTCGATTTGCTCGAGCGGGCGCCAGTAACGTCTCCATTTGTCCCTGTCGCGTGCTAGTGTAGCCCAATGGCATCTGTTCGCTCCGGGAACATGAAGGGCCTCAAACCAATCGTTCATGATCTTGACGAAGAAGTCTGACCATCTGGTAGGTGGGCGGCCACGCGGTCTTTTCACATCCCGTGGAATCCAGTCGGTAACAGCTCTAGTCCAGCGGTCGTCTTTAAATCTCATTACGTGACCAGCCCATCTGAGTTTTGACACCTTGGCAAATGACCTGACCTGCTCATCTCTTGAAAAAAAAGGACATCAACAGAAAACACCCTACTGTACCTTTGCCACTTGGGAAAATTTTCCCATCCTTTCTCTTCCACTCTGGACAATGGCTCCCTATCTAGGCATGATCCCAACCTCATTTACCTACTGAAGGACCCTGTCTGACACATCTGGTTTCTTTTAAAACCACCAATTCTCTCCATCTTAAACAAATTAGCACTTATCCCCATCGCTCCAACTACTATCATTTTTCTGTTTCTCTTTGCAGTAAAACTTAGAGGAAACCACTATTGACTTTCTGCCTCCAGTTTATCTCTCGTATTAGACATGTTATTAGAATAGATTGAGGTTTAGAGGAAACTTGAGAGTTATAGAAAGTTCCCATAAAATTCTTGGCAAATTATAAAAGGATCATCCTATTATCAACATCCCCCACTAAGTAATACATTGGTTATACTTGATGAACTTATAGGGAGACAAAATCATTACCTAAACTTCACAGTGTGCATTAGGGTTCACTCTTGGCATTGCACATTAGTTTGGGCAAATACACAATTACATTCATCTATCATCACAGTGTCATACAGAATAATTTCACTACCCTAAAAATTCCATGCTTTCTCTATTCATTTCTCAAGCTTTTCTTACTGTCTCCATAGCTTTGACCTTTCAAGAATGTCATATAATTAAAAACATAGTGTTTTGCCTTTTCAGATTGTATATTTCATTTAACAACATGCAGTTATGATTCCTTTGAGGCTTCTCATGACAAATTCATTTCTTTGTAGAGCTGAATGAAAGTCTGGATATCCAAAGGATACCCTCTTGAAGGGTACTCTCATTTTCCTTTGAATTTCTCTTTCTTCAGCTTATACCCCCATCAACCTACTGATTATGGCATTCTTAATATTTGCTTAATCTTTCCATTTTTATTCAACCAGTCACAAAATTGCAAAAAAGTAGCAAAAGTTTGAGCCCCAGGTTCAAACCCCAGTATTTCATGAACACCACGAGAAGAAGGCCCCTGCCCTAATACCTCCTATCAAAAAATCAAATATTATTTTCCCTTTTGTAAATTGATAATTGCTTCTAGTATAATACTAAAATGGTTCTTAAAAATAAAATGAAAATGCATGGAATTTACTTTCTTCAGCTGTAATCAAAGTGATCTCTCTCTCCCTCTCTCTGTCTTAAAAGACTTTCTTTTATAGAAATTTTAATGTTCACAGAAAAAGGGAAAGCTACAGAGAGCTACCATGTATCTTTTTCCCCCAACTGCCTTTCCACTATTAATATCCAGTTAGGATAACATTAGTTTGTCCTTTCTGCCTTGTCACAGGGAGCTTAGGTTTATTGAGTTACTCCCATCACAGTGCTCCCATTCCTCTGTGTTTATTTGTAACCTTGTTCTTTGTACTCTGTTAACTCGTGAATATTGCTTTTCTCTTCTCCTTAAATCCTTTGCATAGTTGATTCAGAGCAATGTCCTTTTTGTATAGACATAGGAATAATGCTACACTTTTGTAATTTGGGAGTTAACTGACCTGAATGATATTCATTTCTGGGCATCTATTCTTTGGACTTAAGCCTCAGTTGCCCTTACTTCTTAGCACCCCCAAAACAGGGTCCCGATGAGGGACTGGATGGAACTAGGACAAACTCTGAGCTATCCTGGCATCAAAATCAGCCTGGCCAAAGTGCCATAATACTTAACTATAAGTTAAGAGCATGGTCATGGACAAATTCTGTCCTGATCCAAACACTAACATCTAGAGTAGGAGCCTACTAGGGTTAGGAAACATTAATCTAACCTGAGCACTGTATTCTGAGATCTATAGCAAGATGTCCCCAGGAGAGACACCCTACAAGCTCAATGTATCTCTTACTGTGTCCATACAAAATAACTAATATTAAGAAGTAGAATTAAGATATTAATGAAGATGTTAATTAAGCTATTGGACCAAGGAGAAGAGAAACACCCCAGGTGTTTCAGCTCTTGAGCCTGATGTGTGATCAGGACGGGCTTTTGATATGTTAATTGTGCTACCAGATGGGGTGTGGTACCCCCAAATGCTGGAGAGATGGTAAAAGACTAAGGCGATTCCAGGGCACCAAAATAGAGCACGGAGAGACTAGCAAGAGGGACAGAGGGAGAAGAAGGTACGAGAAGAATGCAGGAGCAGGTACATGGAGAGATGAGAACCAAGGCTGCGAGATAGAGCATGGAGAGATGAGCGGGAGAGACAGGAGGAGATGGGAATGAAGGGCAGTGTAAGACTAGAATGAAGGATTCAGTGAGACTGGAACAGGCGTGTGGGAAGAATGGTATAAATCGCAACTGATCATCAATCAACCAGCTTGGTGGCCCTCATTTCCTCCTTTGTCCACCCATGGCATTGGCTGTCCCAGGACTGGGGTGAGTGACTCGAGAACATCAAATGCAGGCAGCCAGAGAGAGCTGCGCAGGGCTTTCCCTAGCCACCTGGAGATTACACAATCCACCATCAGAATGAGAATTTTATTACAATGTCCAAAACTTATTTGGCCAACTGACTTTACAAATCACAAATCACAAATCACAAATCATCCTGTTATTCGTCGATTGCCTCGAGCAGGCCCCAGTAACGTCTCCTTCATCCTAGCCCTGAGATTATATTCAAGGCTCTTTAGGAGAATGAGACCCATCATTGTTACTGGTATTTGGCATATTGGGTACGACACAGGGAGTTTGCCAGACTCTGCCGTGTGGGCAGGCTACATTCGGTAGCCTGCCAGTTTGTCCAAAGTAGGAATGAGATAATAAGATGTCATAATAAGATGTTCCGGGAGCTGGTTTTTATAGTCTCTGAGTCTTGGCCGTTGATGGGATTACACGGCGCCAGGGGGCCAGTTGGTGGGTGTGACCCCCACTTACTGGAATTTGGAGGATCTGGGTGGAGGATGCTCGACCCTGATCTGAGTAGGCTTGGAGATCTCGGCCCCGGAACCCGCGTGGCTTTGTCCCTCTGCCAGTACCTTCATGTGTGCGAAAAGTGGTCTCAGCATGGTGGTGGCTGGTCCTGGAGGTCTTCGGCTGCCAGAGCCCTGGTCGGGGCGGGGAGGAAAGCTCAATCCGCTCCCCTCCAAGGGGCTCCGGCGAGGACCGCCAGGCGCGGGGGCAGGAGACTGCACTGTTCTCTTGAACACTACTAGGTGTGAACAGCTCCAAGCACCAAGTAGGCAATAGCTCCAGAGCACTGCAGGGCCTGATCTAAAGCCACTGTTAATCACTTTGATGTCGGTGAACCCCACGGGTGGCTCACACGAGTTGGGAGGAGAGAATGATGATCACTCTCTCTCATTCCGCCTCTGCCACCCAAGAGTCCCTGGGTAGGCTAGGACCGGTAAAGTCTGCAGTGGCCCCTGCTCGGCACGGGCCTAAGCCTCGCCAGCTCCACAAGGTGGCCGTCAAGCCACACCTGAAGTCTGCTTGGTCTTCTCGGCACGGGAGTTAATCCCCGCCACCCGATTGCTCGGGGAGCCACGGACTCAAGTTGGAGCGAGAATTTGCTCTTTGCAGGAAAGGAGAGACCAGTCCCAAGCCTTACCCGGGGTTTCTAGGGTTCTTGTCTCGCTCGCAGAAAGGAATTTCAGGAGTAGACAAGCAGTGAAGTAACAGATTTTATTTGGAGGTTTTGGGAGAGGAAGAGAGAGGGGTAAGCAGATAAGTGGGGAAATGAAGAGTAAGAGAGTAACGCGCTCAGAGGGAGCACAGTCTTCTCCAAAAATGGAGAGACTTTACAAAAAAAATGGAGAGACTTTACAAAAAAAAATAAAATTAATCCGCACCGCCTCCCATTCTGTCCAAACCCCAGAAATCTACATTTTTAAGCAGAGAAAGTACCCTCTAATTTCACCCAAGACAACTATGAACCTTTATCTAAACTGTTCCATTAGCCATTTGTTGGGTGTGGGGGAAATATCTTCCACTTAGGAAAAACTAGCAGTTGGGGAAGCTACACTGACACAACACCAAAGTCCATAGTTTACCTAGGGATTCACTCTAGTATGGTAAAATACATAAACTTAAACAAATAATGACATATATCCAATTAATATAGTATCACTGTATCACTGTCCTCCCGTTGTTCATTGATTTGCTTGAGCGGACACCAGTAACGTCTCACAACAAATTGTGAGATTTGTTGTTACTGTTTTTGGCATATCGAATACATCACGGGTAGCTTGCCAGGCTTTGCCATGGGGGGCGAGATACTCTCAATAGTTTGCCAGGCTCTCGTAGAGGGGCAGAGGAATCGAACCCAGGTCCGCTGCCTGCAAGGCAAATGCCCTACCCACTGTGCTATCATAGATAATATTTTGGTTGCCATAAATATCTGGTGGGTTCTATTTATCACTCCCCTACCCTCACCCCAAGAGAATTTTGTTTTCAAGGGCTCGGCCTAAACTAATGGATTGGATGAACCAGAGTACTGATGTTCAAATATCCTTTGATCCATGGCATGAAAATCTTGCATAGCAATGAATATTATAAGTAAATTTAATTTTGAAAAGAAACAATTACTTTTTTATGTAAAGTATGTCCATCTGGGGCTGGAGAGATAGCACAGAGGGTATGGCGTTTGCCTTGCATATGGCTGAATAGGGTTCAATTCCCAGCATCCCATATGGTCCCCCCGAGCACCGCTAGGAGTAATTCCTGAGTGCAGAACCAGGAATAAACCCTGAGCATCATCGGATATGACCCAAAAAGTAAATAAAATAAATAAAGTATGTCCATCTGGTCAACGTGACCACCTTCATATTCATGTGCCCCAGCAAGACACTGGCAAAGTGATATACTTCCACTTCCATGAGATTTCCATTTTTCTTTCCATTACCATTTTTTTTCCGTTTTTCTGCTCAACGACTCTAAGGAAGCATAAGTAAGGGATTGCTGGCAACAGCAGAGGTTTCCTAGGGATGTTTAATACCAAAAAAAAAAAACCCTAAAATAACAATCTGGACCATGTAATAAAGTTACAATTACTAGACACAGATCAGAGAGTGGCCTTAATAATCGCATGAGCCTTTCTGCATCAAGTCACACCTCACCAACTCTCTGAAAGATCCTCTTCCAGGACCCCTAGGTTTCTGTCTTAAGGATCACTTGAGTTTCTGTCCCATCTTGTCACTTCCTGATTCTGGTTAAATATTTGCCCTCTCAATGATAGCTTTCAGAGAAACTGCAACAATTAAGATCCTTTACTCATATTTAAATGTCTTAAAAATCAAAGAAATATAGGTGGCAGCAGTCTGAAAACTTTAGAAGCAATATTAAAATGTAAGTACTCAAACTGAAGGAATTTCCTATTGTCCCTTACCATCATTGTCATTACTAACTATGTATCTGCACAATTTCTTATAGCCAGCAAAAGCTCAGTACATTAATAAAAGGGACTATTATTTTGCTGTGGACCTAGAACTTTACCAACAGACTTATCATCATACAAAACATTAAAACGTGTTGTCTTGACATTAGTCATCACTGAGGTTTAGCGTTTGCTTCTGAAACCATGTGCTACTGATTTGTAACCCCTCCTTCTCTCTCACTTCCAAACAAAAAAAGTATCACCCCTAAATCAAAGCACAGTTTTAAACACTGAAAACAATTGAAGTTTCTTTCCTTGACAGACTAGTCCTAAATATCCTATTCTCTAAATTCAAGGTTCTATAATACTTTATGCAATACCTTAGAGAAATTAATGTCACAATCTTATTCTTTCATAGAATATAGCCAAAGATGGTTCCATATTACAAAACTGTCATTTGATGAGTGCAATAAAATCAAGATTCAGGAATATTTCTTTCCTTAGAAAAGAAGATTTAAAAGAACTTTCTTGATCTAGCAACATTTCCTAGTGTATTACGTTAGTCTGGCTTGTTTTAACTGACTCATTAGAAAATTCCCTATAATACCTAGTAATAGAGTTTCCCTCTATAATTTTTTACATATTTTGTTTCAAAGAGCACAAAGGAATGACACGAATATACTCAAATATAATTAATTTCTAAGGGTCATAAAGCAAAAGCAATGCAATTAATGTCCTCTTCACCTCCTTGTAAGATATCCCAAAGATCTTACTACCATTTTCATATGAAGCGCTTATGAGCAATCAGTAGTTCTCCATGAAATTACATCTAGATTCAAACTGGTTAATCATTAATCAAGCCTAAGAACCAAGGAAAAAATTTTGACAGAGATGCTAGACATATGGAAGGCAGATTATAAAACATTTCTGAGAATATAGAAGATCATCTCCTCATTCATATGCTTAAAAAAATACCACTTAAGAAATGAGGTGTTAAGCTTTGTAACTAACTGTATCTCATGGTGATTCAATAGGAAAAAAAATTTTTAACAAGTCTCACAATGGAGACATTCTGGTGCCCGCTCAAGGAAATCGATGAACAGCGGGAGGACAGTACTACTACAAAAAAGAAATGAAATGTTACTCTAAAATTAAGTTCTGTGAACTGGAGGCATAGGAACCTGATAAGGAAGAAAAGCTGAAGAGCAAATTAAAACCGGAGTGCAAGTCAAGTGGGAGCTTAGATGGGGCTACTACTAAAAAAGAGATCCAGACACTTCTCAAAAAATTAGAAATTGAGCTCCCATTTGACCCAGCAATACCTCTCCTGGGAATATATCCTGGAGATGCAAAAAAGTAAAATTGAAATGACATCTGCACTTATATGTTCATTGCAGCACTGTTTACAATAGCCAGAATCTGGAAAAAACCCAAGTGCCCAAGAACAGATGACTGGTTAAAAAAACTTTGGTACAGGCAGAACTGCAGACCAATGGAACAGGGTTGAATACACTGACATCGCCCCTCAATCATATGATCATCTAATCTTTGACAAAGGTGCAAGAAATGTGAAGTGGAGTAAGGAAAGCCTCTTTAACAAATTGTGCTGGCATCACTGGACGGCTACATGCAAAAAAATGGGCTCAGAACTCTGCCTAACACCATGTACAAAAGTAAGATCAAAATGGATTAAAGACCTCAACATCAGACCAGACACCATAAGGTACATTGAAGACAAAGTTGGCAAAATCCTCCATGACATTGAGGCTAATGGTATTTTCAAAGATGCCACGCCACTGGCCAAGCAAGTGAAAACAGAGATAGATAAATGGGACTATCTTAAACTAAGAAGCTTCTGCACCCCCAAAGAAACAGTGACCAAAATACAAAGACAGTCTACAGAATGGGAAAGGATATTTGCGAATACACATCTGACAAGGGATTGATATCAAGGATATACAAAATACTGGTTGAACTCCACAAGAAGAAAACATCCAACCCCATCCAAAAATGGGGCAATGAAATGAACAGAAACTTTCTCAAAGAAGAAATCCGAATGGCAAAAAAGCACATGAGAAAATCCTCTACATCATTAATCATCAGGGAGATGCAGATCAAAACCACAATAAGATACCATCTCACACCTCAGAGACTGGCCCACATTCAAAAGAACAAAAGCAACCATTGCTGGTGCGGATGTGGCAAGAAGGGGACACTCCTTCACTGTTGGTGGGAATGCCGACTAGTTCAGCCCTTTTGGAAAACAGTATGGACGTTTCTCAAAAAATTAGAAATTGAGCTCCCATTTGACCCAGCGATACCACTCCTGGGAATATATCCCAGAGAGGCAAAAATGTGTAGTCGAAGAGACATCTGCACTTGTTTGTTCATTGCAGCACTCTTTACAATATCCAGAAACTAGAAGAAACTTGAGTGCCCAAGAACAGATGACTGGTTGGAGAACCTTTGGTACATCTACACAATGGAGTACTATGTAGCTCTTAGAAAAGATGAAGTCATGAAATTTACATACAAGTAGTACAATATGGAAAGTATCATGCTAAGCGAAATGAGTCAGAAAGAGAGGGATAGACATAGAAAGATTGCATTCATCTGGGGGATATAAGGTAACAAAATATGAGATTAATACCCCAAGAATAGCTGAGATCAACACCAGGAGGATTACTCCATAGCTTAGAGGCCAGCTGGGTATTCTAGGGGAAAGGGCAGTTCAGATAGAGAAGGGAGCACCAAATAAAGGGTGTTTGGAGGATCCTCCCAGGAGGTGAGATGCATGTTGAAAGTAGACTATGGACTGAACATGTTTGCCACTCAATACCTCTTCTGCAGACCACAACACCCAAAAGGAGAGAGAGAACAAAAGGGAATGCCCTGCCACAAAGGCAGGATGGGAGGAGGGGGAATGGGGGGGATATTATCCATGATGGTGGAAAATGGGCACTGGCGGAGGGATGGGTATTTGATCATTGTATGACCGAAACCCAAGCACAAAGATTTGTAAATCTACAACTGTACCCCATGGTGCTTCACTAATAAAAAAAAAAAAACTTTGGTACATCTACCAATGGAATACTATGCAGCTGTCAGAAAAGATGAAGTCATAAAATTTGCATATAGGTGGATCAACATGGAAAGTATCCAGTTAAGTAAAATGAGCCAGAAAGAGGACAAACATAGAAAGATTGCACTCATTTGTGGAATATAAAGTAAAAGAATGGGAAATCCAAGAATAGTAGAAAAAAGTACCAGGAGGATTACTCCACAGCTTAGAAGCCGGCCTCACATGCTGGGAGAAAAGGCGGCTCAGATAGAGAAGGGACCACCAAGTAAAGGGTGCTAGGGCCCACTTGGGATGGAAGATGCGGGCTGAAAGTAGACTATAGACCATACATGTCAGCCACTTTATACCTCTATTGCAAATCACAACACCCCAAAGGAGAGAGAGAGCAAAAGGTAATGCCCTGCAACAGAAGCAGATGGGGTGGAGGGGACGAAGTGGTGGTGGTAGGAGGGATTCTGGGACCATTGGTGGTGGAAAATGGGCACTGGTGGAGGAATGGGTACTCGATCACTGTATGACTGAAACATAAGCACGAAAGTTTTTAAGACTGTAACTGTAACTCACGGTGATTCACTAATAAAAAGTTAAAAAAAAAAAGAGGTCCAGACCCCAGAGATGATCAGAGAGCTGCTGAAACAGCCAGTATCAGCAATTCCCAATTAAGTGAAGGACACAGAGCCAGTTCCAGTAGGTGTCCTTCAGTGTGTGGTCAGCAGGTGGTAGAGATTATTGGGCTTCATAGAACCTTGTCAAATCTAAGCAGCAATAAAGGATGAGCCGTTGCCTGTTGAGACAGCAGCAGTGTTTACACTAAATTTCAACAAGGGTTTAGTTCAAAGTCTCAAAAAGAAAGAAAGAAAAAAATCTAGTATTGGCAAGACTATGGGAAGAAATGGACCTTTGAGGCTTGTAGTACACTGACTTTACGTTATGACTGAGTCAAATTACTAATAGTACATTCTGCTTAATATAATCTCACAATTTGACTATTTATGCATAAGAACTTAAATTTATTTATGCATAAAACTAATTAGATTCAAATTAGCACTATATTTTTAGCGAGAAAAATGGAAAATGGGCAACTACATTCATGTAGAAGTGAATTCATGTAGAACATCTTGTGAGAGGAATCATTAACTTAGGCAGGTGCCTTGGGACAGTTATAGAGAACATTCCAGGTACTGAGGGGACAGAGCATGCATTGACCTGTGATAAGAAGCTCCTCAGCACCACAGCCCCATGCCACTTAGTAGACAAAGCTCTACTGTTTTTCCTTAATGCTCAGCAGTACAGAAGTGGAAGCAGAGTGTGAAGGTATGCATTTGCAAGGTAGCTTGGTCACTGCTTGGTGTTGCTACCAAGGTCAAAGCCACTTTCAGATAAAGGACCAGGCAAAGCTATACCACTCTATGTCCTGGGATAGTGGTTCACCCTGGGCAAGTCAAAGAGGGTTGAACTAGAAGTCAGTGTCAATCTCTCAAGTTTCTGATAAAAAAAAATTCTCTATATTGCTGCAGTTAATGAGAAATGAAGAATTACCTGCTCCATTTCCTCCCATGGAGGAACCTATGACCACGCAGAAATAAGTCTAAAGTATGAGCATGGTGAGGATGTTTCTTTAAGAAAAGAGAGCAACATTCTAATCCAACCTCATTTCACAGGAGAAGAAATGAGGAAAACTTTGCAAACAAATGAATTGTGATTACTGTGTTACGAATGTGAACCCCAATGTATCAGAAGTTCTAAAACATGCAAAGTATAAGGATGAGGGCGGGTGACTTTATTGCACTCTTTAATAGATGAGACAAAGATATTCATAACTATTACTTATATAAGCAAGGAGAAATGCAATTAAATTCATGGTGTGCTCCACAATACACACTCTCTTCAAAGACTTACGGTTTAAGTTAATTTTGTCTGCTTTTGAGTTTCAAACCCTTTCTTGGAAAAACATAATGATGTGAGCCTAATTAAATGCAATGCCTCAGAGCAGTGATTCTTGCCCTTTTCCCCAGCAGATAAACAGACATTAGACATCCTTTGGGTGGTACACTCTCCTGGGCATACTTCAGGAGGTCAGAACCTAACAACAGTATAGTGTTATAGGAAACACTATAATAATCAGTGCCCAACATATCTAGTACAAACACTCACAGACGTATAAGTAAAGGGGATTGTGGATGATGTGCCATTCTGAGGACCTTAACTTATGCATGAGTTTGTTCCTTTTTAAGAAAGTATATTCAAAGAAATGTGTATGTGAGGGTAACATTATTAGAGGAATAATAATAAATGCACTTTAATTGTTGGGGTGGTCTTGTATGTTTTCAGTTTTGCTATTACTGTTTTGATTACCAAAAGCTGGGAAAGGGAGGAGTTGAGAATTAGTATGTTTCATTATTTTTTGATATCAACAACTAAACCCAGAGCCTCCAGCATGCAAGGCATGCAATATACCTCTGAGACATACCCTTCTGACCCTCTAACTTGTTTTATCTTTTGGAAATGCCAAGGCTCTACCTCTCATGTCATCATTTCAATCTTGTGTCAGAGATTTATGAGAATAAATCTTGAGAAGTTAGATGGCCAGTCTTAAAGGGGTTTAAAATTCTGATATTAATTTTCTTCTAAAACGCTTCCACATACGAGTGTATTCAGACTTGCCAATGAATTTGTAAAAACATCTCGGCTAAAAGAACAACTTATTCACATGTGAATTCAATATGAAATTCACTTTTTGAATTCACTGTTTTCAAGTAAGGTAGCTAGAAGGAAAAGGCAACATTCCAAGTGTGATTATGTGGATAGTTAAAATTATATATGTCAACAAAGAAGACAGAATAAGAGTATAAACTTATATACAATGAGATGTGGTACCATTTCCTAATTCTCATAAGCTTTTTTCCAGTAATTACACCCTCCCAGATTTCCTATGAAGTACAAAGTTCTAAAGAAAATGGGATGCTCTAAAGCAAGTGAGAATACTAAAAAATTATAGAGAAGCAATTTGCATGCCAAGCCCAATGTGCTAAGATATTATCTTAATACAAAGATATTACAAAATACGAAGAAGTATATTTCTAACACCTGCTTTGTTTATTTTTCCTCTCCCCCTTTTCTTTTAAGAAAAGCACCTCATTAAGTACAGTTTAGTCATTCAGAATCTAAAATGAAGTTGAGACTTTCATATGTCAAAAATTATGTAAAGATGGTTGTATAAACACCGTCTGGGGAATGCCTGTAACCTACTTAGAACTTTTCAAAACTATTTAGAATGCTAATTTATCAGCATCCAACAAAATAATTACTGAGCTCATGTATAGCCATGAAGTGAAGAGTTTAATCACTATTTTAGGCCTGAACTCCTAGTATTTTTGTTTGAAGACCCAGACCCCGATAGCCTCCCTCTGTGCTCTCAGAAGCACACCCTAAGGCTGTGATCTGGCCTTACCACACATGCATGAAAACAAGTGTAGAATTTGAGGCGTTCCCTTCTATGTTCCCCACCAAATATACTCCCAGAAAGTTTTAAACCTCCTACATATAGCAACAACTTGTCTACTCACCAGGCCTCATAGGGCAGCTCAGAATGGGAAATTCCCAGAGCACTTTACTTGACCCAATGATGTCCCCCAGGACTTAGGTAATTCCACTGATGTTCTGCCTAAAGGCTCTCATGCATTCTTCCATGCTTTCCCCTGCCCATCTTTCTGACTCTGTCTTCGTGGCCTGGTGGATGATACTTTGGGCAGTTTTCTCTCTACTGCTCAAGCTGTTTGAAAGGCTACCTCCGCTGAGATAAGTGAGCTGTGTTATCCAGTTTTTCCTGTGTTAAGTCAGCCTGCAAGCTGAACAATCTCCACATAGGATCAGAATCTGTTGCCTATGAAGTTCAGAGCTAATTCCATTTCCCACATGAGACCCTCCATCTCCACCTTTAAGTCTCTAATCAACCAACAGGTTAGCTTGGTGAAGCTGGCATCATTATTCTCTTGGTTGGTATCAATTCCTCTTTTAGGGTACCTGTGCTGAATACATGTCCTGTTCCTTAAAAGTTCTTTCCTCTGGGAAAGCTAACCAAACTTCCCTCAGTTGCTTGTTCATCTAAACCCACATCCTTCTTGAAGCTTCTTTAACCCTGTAAGCTCATACTGTTCTAACCCTCAAAATCTCTTACAGTTCCTATAGCCTCATATAATTCAGCAGTTGTGAAGCTATATTCCATAGTTTTCAACATTTTAGGTTTTGATTTAGTCTCCCAGCTGGGCTATATATTTTTTTCAGGCCAGAGGTTATCCCTATGTATGCATATGTCCTGGGTAAAGAGAAGACAGACATTCAAAAACACCTAGGAACACGCAGGGCAGAGCTGTTACAGGAAACAACTGAACTCTTGAGAATTTATAGATAAATTTTCACTGACAATGACTTGCCTAAAGCAAACCCAGACCTACCATTCCTCATCCCAATGTTCAAATTTCCTGGTACTGAGATCTTTCATTCTTTTCATTCCCTGAAAAGCATTCCTATGCCACATTTATTCATTTATTACTGAAAATAAAAATTCTTTTTAAGGGCTGAAGAGATAGCTCAAAGGGCTGACAACATGCTTCACATGCAAGAGCCCCGGATTAGATCCCTGGCACAGCATGGTCCCCCAAGTGGGAGCTACAAAAGTGGGAGTAGCCCCTGAGCATCACTGAGTGTGGCCCTCAAAGCAAAAGCCAAAAAAAAGCCAATTCTCTCTAAAAATAGCTCTTCTCGGCGCTGGAACTATAGCACAGCGGATAGGCAAGGCATTTGCCTTGCACACAGTTGACCAGGGTTCGATTCCCAATCCCATATGGTGCCCTGAACACTGCCAGGGGTAATTCCTGAGTGCAGAGCCAGAAGTAACCCCTGTGCACCGCTGGGTGTGACCCAAAAATTAAAAAAAAAACTAGCCCTTCTCATTTTCACTCAATGAGACTATACTTTTAAAAATATTAACTTAGTGGGTCAGTGAGGCAAAACCTGTCCATTGTTATTTGGGAGTCTGGCTCTCTGGCACTCCTTCAGTGGCACTGGTGACCAGCAGAAACAAATACACAAAAAGTGGTCATCAGCAAAGCAAGCATGTGCCTATGTGGCTGCCAAAGACAAGCTCTTTCCTTCCTCCAGATGACCCTTTACAAATAATAGGTATTCAGACAGAGTTCTCCAGAGCAAAACGAGGCCTCGGTGATATTACAAAAACTACGAACAGAAGTTTGCTTATTTTGTTGTTACAATTTTAGTGTTGCTCTTTCCATCTTTGTTGGTTCAATTTCTAAACATAAGATGCTTTGCGGAGGCAGGGGAACAGAAGATGGGCGAAACAGATGGTGGATTGCTTGTCTGCACACCAGCACTCTTCCCTGCAGTTAGAGGGTGTGAACTTGGAGGGCTCATCCGTAGCTCCACTCTGCACCCTGCCAGGAAGTTCATCTGTGCAGGCAGTCATGGATAAGAAGTTGTTTTGTGGTTATGGCTCATGTCACAGCACTGGGTGGTAAGTAGGCGGGATGGGGGCTTCTTTTCTTTTTCAGGGAAGCCAAGGGCCTCCGGTAGCCTCTCCAGCTGCTTTAATCAACTTAATCCACCCAACCACTAACATGTCTTTAAATAATTGAGTGCCTGGTGACTGGTGAACAAGCATTCGAAGAACTTTCATTACAAGAAGATTTTAACTTTTCAAGTCTGGTGTCAAATATTTCAATTACAAGCTGGGGGAAACCTCGAAAATATGGAATTTACAAAAACGCTTATTTGAGAGATCACTGGGAAGCTTATTTGAGAAATTACTGACAAAAAGCAGGTAGCCATGTTACTCAAGTGAGAAAATGTGCAAAGATAAAGTTGCAAATTTAAAAACATGGACAAAATAATGATCACTCAGATGTGTACAGAGAAGTCACTAGACCATGCTCCCATCAGTTACAAACTGTGTGTTTATTTGAAGCTGATATATTTTTTTAAATATTTAGATATCTTATTTTGATATATTATTTTATCAAAGGGAATCTGCGCCAGGCTGTTTTCACTTGGGGTGCCCCAGAGTGGGGTGGGTGAGAGCCCTTCCCACTCTAAGGGACCCAGTCCTGGCAGCTGACCGCCACGCTCCAGGCTGCTTTCTGGACACATCATAAGACACTTCACACCCATTTTCCATAATTACCACACCATATTTGATGGGGTTTAGACATTAGGCAACAAACACACACCTCTCGTAGAGACTGGCAAGCTACCGAGAGTATTCCATCTGTACAGGCAGAGCCTGGCAAGCTCCCTGTGGAGTATTCGATAAACCAAAAATGGTAACAATAACAGATCTCATTCCCCTGATGCTGAAAAAGCCTCCAATGGTTGGGAAAGACGAGTAAGGAGAGGCTGCTAAAATATCAGGGATGGGAGGAATAGAGTTGTTCATGGCACCTTCTCAAGTAAATCGAGGAACAACGAGTTGATAGTGATACAGTGATAGATATTTTGGGAGGTAAGTGTGATATGGGGATACAGGGAAGCAATTGATGTTTTTCTTATTTAATACCTGAAAGTATCATTATGAACAATAAACAAGCAATCCAGATTGATTGATTTTTTTGTAATTTTATGTACTTACTAGCTGCTCCTAAACACTTAAGGCATTTATTTATTGCTGTTCTTTGGAATACAAAAACATAATTAATAATATTAAATAAGAAATATATTATTGTTACTTCTAAAAAATAAAACAAATTTTCTGTCCTCGCCCAGCTCCTGATTTTTCCAGAAAATTAAAGTTGAAAACACATTTTCTTGACCTGAAGTTAGAAAACACTTAAACTGTTGTCAAAGTATTCACCAAAAAGCAACTCAGCCAGAGAATTCACATTCGCAAACTAGATAAATTTTCTCTATTCTGGACTTTCAGTTTTTTCTTCAAGGCCAAATTCAGATGTTACCCCTCAAAAGCCTTCTTCAGCTTCTGAGTCAGATAAATGACGCAAGTAAGAAAGCAAGGGGTCATGGTCCATATGGGAGCATCACGGCATTATCAGTTCAGGCCTTGGACACCTCACCAGGTTGAGTGCAGAACCCAGTAGAGCTCTCAAGTTCAAAACCCTCCACTCAAACTGTCTTTCTAGTCTGTTTTCTGCCAAATACAGAGACCAGATAATCCTGAGATCTTTCATTCTCTAAAGACTCTCTTGTTTGAGTTAGGGAAAACAGGGACCAGGAGGACTGGTCAATGGTTGGAAATTACCATAAGTGTGTGGAGGGGGGAAGGGAGGACGGAGGGTAGATAAGATATAAGGCAGAGGAGGATCAGTATGACAACAATAGTGGAAAATGATCAATGTGGATAAGAGCATTGAAAGTAAGTAAAGGAATATACATAATCTTTCAGCATCTTTATTACAAACCATAATGACCAAAATGAGAGAAAGAGAGAAAGAAAAGGTACCTGTCACAGAGGCAGATGGGGGGTGAGGGGGAGTTCAGGGGGTTGGAGGGAAACTTGAAACATTGGTGCTGGGAAATTACACTGGCAAAAGGATGGGTGTTGGAACATCGTATGACTGAAACCCAATCATGAACAGCTTTGTAATAGTCTATCACACCGTGATTCAATAAATTATTATTATTATTATTTTGCTTTCTGGGTCACACCCAGCGATGCACAGGGGTTACTCCTGGCGGTGCTCAGGGGACCATATGGGATGCTGGGAATTGAACCCAGGTTGGCTGCGTGCAAGGCAAATGCCCTACCCGCTGTGCTATCGCTCTAGCCCCCTCAATAAATAAATTATTAAAAAAAAATAAAAAGACCTTCTTGTTTGTTTGTTTGTTTAGTTTTTGGAGGGCCATACCCAGAGATGCTCAGGGCTTACTCCTGTCCTGTGATCAGTGATCATTCCTAGAGTGGCTTAGGGGACCAGATAAGGTCCCGGAGATTGAACCCAGGCTGGCCATGTGCAAGGGAAGCTCCTTACCCACTTGTACTATCTCTTCAGTTCTTCTTGATTATTCTTTTTCACAGACCTCACACCTGGATTCATCAGCAAGTTCTTCTATCATGGTTATATGGTTATATGAAAATCTGACCTTTACTTCCTTCTACCAGTACTCTATGAGTCATGGGGGGGTATTATAAAACACACTGCGGGCACTTTGTTGTCACCCTCACAATCCCATATCAACGAGACAGAATGTGTTAGAAAATAAACCAGGTCATATTATCCCTCTGCTTCACTTCCCCAATACTTGCCAGCTTATTTGAGAAAACCCAAAAGTTTGCTGTGGTGTACAACTCCCTATGCCAGCGGCCCTTTCCCTTCTTCATGTCCCCATTTGTTCTTTGAACTCCAGCCTCAGTGGCTCACCAGATGTACCTCCAATAGTACCTAGGGCACAGTTGTACCTCCAGTTGTACCTAGAACACAGTTTCTCAGAAAGCTGAGTTTTAACACCCGCCTGTTTCAGTTCTTTACCCAAATACCACAGTCTCAGGAAGGCCTATTTTGGTTATTAAAGATGGCAAGTCTAGACCCCAGTGCACCCCTCAGCACTCCCTGCCATACATGCTCCCTTTCTCCTAGGCTACCTTGCCTGCAGGATATTTCTTCCTTTGTAACAACATCCTTTGCATTTCACTTACCTTGTTCACCATACCTTCCTCTCATTCTAGATGAACTCATCTGAGCAAACAAGATCCATAATTGCCTAGAGTAGAGGTTCTCAAATATTCCTCTTCATTTTAATAACTTGAAAAACTTCTAAAATTTCTAACATCTTTCTAACACTCAGGATGAAAACTGAACCACTACCTTGACAACTAGATCAGAATACTTTCTGAGGACTGGACCCAGGCCGCTGTATTTTTTCTGTCTGTTTAGGTGAGTCTAGTGTGCAGTCTACTTTGAGAACCACTGGCCTCTTAACAACATCTGAGAATGTGAAAGCTCAATAAATATTTGAAGAGTGCCTGTCTCTTTTTAAATTCCCCTATGGCCTATTACACTGCACTACATGTACATGAAGTTTCCTGATTTTTTATATGACATATAACATATTGGTATTATATATTTTATATGTAATGTTGTATTATGTGTTTCACATGAGTAACTGCATCACTTAATAACTGACCCTCTGTTTTCTTACCAAGATCGATAAAGTCTCTTGAAATGAGTAACATCTTTAGAACCTCCCTGAATATACATGTGGAAGAAGGTATCGTAATTGTACTTCTGGAGGACCTAATGAATGCCAGCAATGCAGAATGAGCCCAGCCAATGCTTACTCTCAAAACTACACTTGTAGGGGGACTGATAGAAAACCAAATCATAGTAATACAAGATGGGAGTGCTAGAGCTGAAGAATAAAATATTTCAACATATAATGCGATACAAGGTGTAAAGGACACTACCCTGGTGCGAGCGCAGGAAGCAGAGGAGTACAGGTCTGGGTAAACAGGATCCAGTCCCTAGGCTACAGCAAGCTCCTCCTTGCTACATGGACACTCCTCCCAACTGCTTTTCTAATATCCTATTTGAACTATATTCACCTTCAGGCTGTGCCTCTGATCAAACAGCAAAACCAAGATCTGAATAAACTTCAAGAGGCCTCTGTAAACTGGAAGGAACCATGTTAAGCAAAGAAAGTCAGACGGGAAAAGACAAACACGAGATGATCTAATTTACTTGTGGTAAACAGAAAAATAAAGAAGAAGAAAATAAACAGTACTGAATCATGGCAAACCCTTAGCCTTAGAGAACAAATCTGTGAATACTCAATTTACCAAGTCAGAGGTTGGGGGTAATGAAGAGGTGGACTAAAAGTAATGTAAGGACTTTGGTATAAAGGATATTCTGGGAGTTGCAAAACATGGTAATTGTACATCAAAAATCTGTACATTAATATTTTTTAAAATGCTATCTTAAATCATAATAATTTTTAATGTTTAATTTTTTAAAGAGGTCTTTATAAAAAGGGAAAAGGGGTTAAGACACCAATTTAGTAAATACCTTAAATTGGGTCACAATGCATACACATATAAAGTACAGGAACGGAGAAGTAGTACATCAGGTAAGGCATTTGCCTTGCATGCAGCCTACCCGATTTTGATCCCTATGCCCCAGGTCTGCCAGAAGTGATCGTGAGCATAGAGCCAAGAGTAAGCTCTGAGAATCACCAAGTGTAACCACCAAATCACGGTCCTAAATGGTCACGGTCCTCCCGTTGTTCATCGATTTGCTCGAGTGGGCCCAGTAACGTCTCCATCATGAGACTTGTTGTTACTGTGTTTGGCATATCAAATACATCACGGGGAGCTTGCCAGGCTCTGCTGTGCTGTGTAGGCGAGGTACTCTCGGTAGCTTGCTGGGCTCTCCGAGAGGGGCGGAGGAATAGAACTCGGGTAGGCCATGTTGGCCGCTTGGTAAGGCAAACGCCCTACCACCGTGCTATCGCTCCAGCCCTACCACCAAACAAAATAAATATAAATAAATAAAATAAAAGATAAATAGGTTCCTTAAAAATAATACTATAGAGTACAAATATTTTAGTTTCACAAAAGAACTGCTTTTGTTTTAGGTATCAAAAAAGAAGACTTGAATACTAGAAAATAACAGACAAATTCTGCTAGTCTGATTTATGATCAGGGAAAGAATCACCCCATCTTTCGGTGTTTTTCACTCCTTATTTCCAATTCTCACTCAGTCCTTCACTTTGATCTTGGCTCTGGGGCACACCTTGCACTAAGAAAGTAATCACCAACTCTTAAAACAAGATAAAGGAGTGAAATAACAGAACAAGTAGACACAGGAAAAACAATAAAAACCAGAGCACAAAATGAGTCCAGGAGACAAAAACAAGGGAATCAAGGAGATGACTCCTTTTTAGAGAGAGACAACTCCTCAGTGACAGGTCAGGTGATTACAGTGTAGTCAAAAGGAATTAAGTCTTTAGAATCCCACAGATTTGATGCCAATTAGGAAGCAGTGATGTCTCTATATAACAAAACCTAGCACAGTGCAACTATGAAGTTATCTCTGTCCTTAAGGCCAATGCATCATATATTGACTTTTATGAAATTTCTATGTCCTGGGTCATCAAAACAATCAAGTACCAGTAATTTCACATACTCCAACTATCCCATACTCATCTACTCCACAGCTGTCTTCCTCCTACCCAGAAGTATAATCCAATGAACAGCGTTATAAAACTATTTGTCCTGAAGAGCACCAGATTTCCCACGGGGTCACTGGCAAATGAAACTTACGTCTATAAGAGTTATAGTTATAGTTATGTAATAAAACATATAATTTATTTCAAATTGTCATTTATAATATTAATAGTATGTTCCTGATGCCATAAAATAGCACTGAAGCACTGTCGTGTCATCCCGTTGTTCATTGATTTGCTGGAGCGGGCACCAGTAACATCTCTATTGTGGACTTGGTGTTACTGTTTTTGGCATATCGAATACGGCACGGGAAGCTTGCCAGGCTCTGCTGTGCGTGATGGATACTCTCGGTAGCTTGCTGGGCTCTCTGAGAGGGACAGAAGAATCAACCCAGGTCAGCCGTGTGCAAGACAAATGCCCTACTCGCTGTGCTATTGCTCCAGTTTTGAGTAAAAGCCTACGAATACTTAAGAACAACATTTTATAAATAATTATGGGCTTTCACATTAAAGACTAACATCTATTCTTTCACCATTATTGGATATAAACTATTTTTAGGAGCCAGAAAGATAGTGTAGGGGTTAAGGCACTTGCCTTACATACAACTGACCCTAGCTCAATCTCTGGCACCAATTATGGACTCCCAAGTACCACCAGTAGTAATATAAGCTTAAAGATAATAGCACTGGGGCTGGAGCGATAGCACAGTGGGTAGGGCGTTTTCCTTGCATGCGGCCAACCTAGGTTCAATTTCCAGCATCCCATATGGTCCCCTGAGCACCGCCAGGAGTAATTCCTGAGTGCATGAGCCAGGAGTAACCCCTGTACATTGCCGGGTGTGACCCAAAAAGCAAAAAAAAATTTTTTTAATTAAAAAATAAAGATAGTAGCACTGTCCTCCCATTGTGCATCGATTTGCTCAAGTGGGAACCAGTAACGT
This sequence comes from Sorex fumeus, assembly GCF_029834395.1. Taxonomy (NCBI): domain Eukaryota; kingdom Metazoa; phylum Chordata; class Mammalia; order Eulipotyphla; family Soricidae; genus Sorex; species Sorex fumeus. The sequence goes on along the minus strand of NW_026606078.1, from coordinate 3,654,046 downwards.
CTTCATTGTGAGACTTGTTGTTATTGTGTTTGGCATATCAAATAAGTCATGGGTAGCTTGCCAGGCTTTGCCATGTGGGCAAGATACTCTCGGTAGCTTGCCGGGCTCTCTGAAAGGAGAGGAGGAATCAAACCCAGGTCAGCTGGGTCAGCCGCTTCCAAGGCAAATGTGCTATCGCTTCAGCCCTAAAGATAGTAACTATGGAATAATAGAGAGAGAAATGTATATTTCTAGAATTTGTTTCACACATCACTGCTTTATTAAATAGATGCATAAAAAAGCCTTTTCTTGATCATTCAAAAACATCAAGTATTATACTAACAAAAATGTCTTATTCGGGCATATAAAACTTTACTCCAAGAGTAAAGAGTTAAAAATTCTGATTCTAGAAAAAGCTCTTCCAAAAATGGTGCTGGAAAACTCAGATACCCTCATTGCAAAAGAATAAAATTGGATCATTATCCGATACTATAAATGAAGGTTAATTTAAAATGTATCAAAGTTTTAGACCCTACACCCAAAACTATAAAATGCACCGATGAGATCATGAGCAAAATACTCCATGATAATTGGTTTCAGTGTCTTTGGGATTTGACTCCACTGGAAAGGGATTATAACAAAATGTAAATCACAGCTTCTGCTGTCAATAAAACAAAAGATATCCTACTGAATGGAAGAAAATATTCACGTATCATTCATCTAACATAGGGATAATATCCAAGATATGCAGAGTATGCAAAGAAGAAAACAACAACAAAAAAGTACTCCATCAACATAGGGAAAATAGCTGAGCAGACTTTCTAACGAAGAAGATACACAGATGGCCAAAGTGCACATAAAATATTTATTAGCTTTATTATCAGAGAAATGCAAATATAAACAATGAGATAGTACTTCACACCTATGAGAATGGTCTGTATCAAAACAGAAAAAGAACAACAGCAGTTGAATCTTCCCAAGTGGAACTGATCTACAGGCTGAAAACTCTACGTCCTCTCAAAATGGGCATAGACAGGTTCCCTCCAATTCTCCCATCCTTCTCCCCATACTTAACACCACCCCCCACATACACACCAGAAAATGCTGTAGGTCCCCACACACATACTCAACATCCTCTCACAAAGAAAGAGTCCAACTCCACAACTAATCTCAAAAAGAGCATGATGCCATTGAGTCATCCTAGGCAGATTAGTCTGGGCTGACAGCTCTGGGACTTTTTTGGAATGAGAGACTCTCCTTTCTGCCTGAAAACAGCACAAACTGAACCCCATCAAGCCACCAAACAATCCCAGCTCCACACTCCTGGAGCACATAACACCTCCAAATTTCATAGTACTATCAGCCTCGTAGGACCATAATAAATTTGAAGGGAAAATTGCATAGAAGACCAAGCTCAATGAGCGAAACAATAGAGAAGTTTCAACTAGCAGCAACCAGTCTGGTAAATGCTCAGATAAGGACTTTAGTAACAACATTGTGAGAGTTAACAATTATCACAAATGGACTTTTATTGATTTTCTTTTCTTTTTCTTTTTTTTTTTTTTTTTGCTTTTTTGGGTCACACCCAGCAATGCTCAGGGGTTGCTCCTGGCTCTTCACTCAGGAATTACTCCTAGCAGTGCTTGGGGGACTAAATGGGATGTTGGGAATTGAACCCAGATAGGCCGCATGCAAGGCAAACGCCCTACCCGCTGTGCTATTGCTCCAACCCCCGATTTATTTTTTTGATAATTACATTTTCCATTTTTGCTTTAACAAGAAATATTAAATAAATTTGTGTCTGTAAAGGGCAAAGAGGGCAGGCTAGGATGGTGGGTGGGAAACTGGGGACGCTGGTGGAGAGAGGGCACACTAATGGTGGGATTGGTGTTGGAACATTGCATGTCTGAAACTGTATTATGAACAACTTCATAAATCATGGTGTCAACTTTAAAAGAAAAAATAATTCTCAAGGGAAAAGGAGTTGTGAATAAAAAAATGAAGAAACCTTGGATTATACTTTCTGAGTTTGTGTAATTACTCTATGATGTTTGCACAATGATGAATTCACCCAGTGGCACAATTCTCAGGATGCACCCCTGAGGTTAAATGTCACACAATTATGTATATTTTCAAATGGAAAACAAGAGAATTTGTTCATTTTAAAAAGTGTGCTGAGACTCTACTGTCAAGAACTTTGTAATTCACAATGCCTAACTAAAAAATGTTCTGTTAAAAAAAAATAGTCAGAAACAAGTGCTGGCAAGGATGTGCAGACAAAGGAGCCCTCAAATACTACTGGCAAATATCTAATCGTGACAGCTTCTGTGAAAACAGTATGGAAACGTCTCAAAGAATTAAAAATAAGAATATCATATAACTCAGAAATTCTAATCTTAAATTTTAAGCCAAGTATTACACAAAACTAGTTCAAAGATACACACACACACACACACACACACACACACGCACATACATGCAGACAAACCTAGGTTCATTCCCCTATTATTTACAGTATCCAAGATTTTAAAACAATTCAATAACTCAATTCTGTGACCAAAAATGAGTGGATGAATAAGAGGGTAAACATGTGGCATATCAACAGAACAGAATTCTATTAGATATCTTGCCTTTTGCTACAAGGTGGATGAAACTTAAGTCAAAACAATGCCAAATGCTGAATGACTCTGTGATATATAAAGAAGCAAAGCAAGAGAAGAGAATGTTCAATGAAAACAAACCCTTGAATTTTGACCACAGAACTAAACTTACTAAGGGGGTGGAAGGCACTGGTTAAAAGGGTAGGGGATGAAAGAGTGTCCCTTTTTCCCCACATCCACGCCAGCACTGGTTGCTTTTGTTCTTTTGAATGTGTGCCAGTCTCTGTGGTGTAAGATGATATTTCATTGTTGTTTTGATTTGCATCTCCCTGATGGCTAGCAATGTGAAACATTCTTTCTTTTTCTTTTTTTTTAAATTCATTTTATTTTTTTAATTCTTATTTATTTATTTATTTTGCTTTTTGGGTCACACCTAGCAATGCACAGGGTTTACTCCTGACTCTGCACTCAGGAATTACTCCTGGTAGTGCTCAGGGGACCATATGGGATGCTGGGAATCGAATCCAGGTCAACAGCATGCAAGGCAAACGCCCTACCCGCTGTGCTATCACTCCAGCCCCGTGGAACATTTTTTTCATATGCCTTTTGGCCATTTGTATTTCTTTTTTGAGGAAACTTCCGTTCATTTCTTCTCCCCATTTTTTGATAGTGTTGGAGGTTTTTTTCTTGTACAATTTTACTCGTGTCTTGTATATCCTGGATATTAATCCTTTATCAGATGTGTATTGGGTAAATATTCTCTCCCATTCTGTGGGCTCTTTCTGTATTTTAATCACTGTTTTTTTTAAAGTGCAGAAGCTTCTTAGCTTGATGTAGTCCCATTTGTTTATGTTTGCTTCCACTTGCATGGTCAGTGTTGTTTCACCCTTAAATATGTTTTTCGCATCAATATCGTGGAGAGTTCTGCCTACATTTTCCTCTATGTACTTATGGATTGGGCTGGTGCGATAGCACAGTGGGTAGGACATCTGCCTTGCACGCAGCCAACATGGCCGACCCGAGTTTGATTCCTCTTCCCCTCTTGGAGAGCCCGGCAAACTACTGAGAGTATCTTGCCCACACAGCAAATCCCGAGTTTGATTCCTCTTCCCCTCTTGGAGAGCCCGGCAAACTACTGAGAGTATCTTGCCCACACAGCAAGCATGGCATATCTAATATCTGATGTATTAGATATGCCAAACACATATGCCAAACACACAAGTCTCACAGTGTTACTGGGCCCGCTGGAGCAAATCAATGAACAACGAGAGGACAGTGACAGTGACCTTATGGATTCATGTATGATACTGAGGTCTTTAATCCACTTTGATCTGACTTTTGTGCCTGGCATTAGACAGAGGTCAGAGTTCATTTTTTTGCAGGTAGCTATCCAGTATTTCCAGCACCACTTGTTGAAGAGGCTTTCCTTGTTTCACTTCACTTTTCTTGCTCCTCTGTCAAAGATTAAGTGGTCATATATTTGGGGGTCTGTGACAGAATATTTAACTCTGTTCCATTGGTCTGGAGGTCTGCTTCTACCCCACTACATGCTGTCTTAATTACTACTGCTTTATAGTACAGTTTGAAGTTGGGGAGGGTGATGCTACCCATCTCTTTTTCCCAAGGATTATTTTAGCTATTCGTGGAGGTTTATTGTTCCATATGAATTTCAGGAGTGTTTTGTCTATTTCTTTTAAAAATGTCGTGGGTATCATCATAGGGACCACAATGAATTTGTATAGTGCTTTCCAGCCTTTCTGGAAAACAATATGGACAGTCCTTCAAAAACTAGAAATTGAGCTTCCGTATGACCCACAATACTACTTCTGGGAATATATCCCGAGGATGCAAAAAAGCACAGTAGAAATGACATCTGTACCTATATGTTCATTGTAGCACTGTTCACAATAGCCAAAATCTGGAAACAACCCAAGTGCTCTAGAACAGATGACTGGTCAAAGAAACTTTGGTACATCTACCCAATGGAATACTATGCAGTGGTCAGGAGAGATGAAGTCATGAACTTTGCTTATAAATGGATAGACATGGAGAGTATCATGCTAAGTGAAATGAGTCAGAACAAGAGGGACAGACATAGAAGGACTGCACTCATTTGTGAAGTATAAAACAACGTAACATGAGGCTGACACCTAAGGATAGTATATACACAGGACAGATAGATTGCTCCATAGCTGGAAGTCTGTCTCATGAGCAAAGGGGAGAAGGCAGCTGGAATAGAGAAGGGATCACTAAGAAAAAGATGGCTGGAGAAATTGGTCGGGATGGGAGATGTGTACAGAAAGTAGATAAAGGACCAAACATGATAACCTCTCAGGATCTGTATTGCAAACCATAATGCCCAAAAGTAGAGAGAGATTATGGGGAATCATGTCTGTCATGGAAGCAGGGGAGGGTGGGAAAGAGGGGGTATACCGGGGATATTGGTGGTGGGGAATGTGCGCTGGTAGAGGGATGGGTGTTTGATCATTGTGTGATTGTAACCCAAACATGAAAGCCTGTAACTATCTCACAGTGAGTCAATGAAATTAACAAAAAAAGGGTAGAGAATAACCAGTGGACAGAGGTGAAGGCATATTGGCAATCTGGTGGTGGGTATGGGGCAGTAACATTGTTTTGTTAACACATGTAAATTTTTGAGAGGGTTCTGGGCCATACCTGGCAATACTCAGGAGTTACTCCTGACTCTATACCAGGAAAACTCCTGGCAGTGCTTGCTCAGGGGACTGCTGAGGATCAAACCCAGGTCAGCCATGTGCAATGCTGTACTTTCTCTCTGGCCCCATAACATATAAATATTGTCATTTAAAAACCAATAGTACCTCAATAAGAAAGAGGGGAAAATCTGTACCTCATGCTTCTGTTATTTGTTTCATTTATGAACAACAACAAAATAACTGATTACTTTCTGTACTAGTTTGCTAGAAACTACCCATGGCTTATTCGATATGCCAAAAACAGTAACAACAAGTCTCACAATTTCTTGTGAGATGTTACTGGTGCCCACTCGAGCTAATCAATGAACAATGGGAGGACAGTGCTACAGTGCTACACAGTGCTGCTAGTTTTCTAAAGCTGCCTCAACAATGTACCCAAGACTAGATGAATTAAAAAGCAAAAATTAATTTTATTATCATTTATTACTGACATAACATGGCTTACATTAGTGTATGTTATGACACCTCAAGTACCACCAAACTATCATTACCCTCCGCCATTATCTCTAGGTCCTTTCCTGCTGCTGGCAAACTCAGTTCTGTTGGCAGAAGCCTAGGACTTACTCAAATGGCCATTGTCTATTCAAAATTCTTATTTCTTTATACATGAACGATGTCATCTGGTATGTGTCTTTCTTGTCTGGCTTATTTTGCTTACATTAAACCCACTACACCTATTCATGCTGTTGTAAAATGCAAGATTTGACTCTTTATTAAAGCTGAGTAGTATTCCATTGGGTAAACCATATTTAAATTATCCACTCATCTGTCATTAGGAACTTGCGTTGTTTCCAGATATTGGTTATTGTTAAATAACAATGAACATAGGCATATTTCTATTTTTTTAAATAAGTGTATTTGTGTTCTAGAGACATATACCAAGAAGTAGCATTACTGGATCACATGGATGTTCTGTTATATATTTTTTACAAGTCTCCATACCATTTTCCATAGAGGTTGAGTAAGATAACAATCCCACTATTAGTGAAATGGGGGTTCCTTTTAGAAATCAATTTTTTCACTTAATCACTTAACTTCCCGTTAGTCAACGATTTGCTCGAGCGGGCGCCAGTAACGTCTCCATTTGTCCCTGTCGTGTGCTAGTGTAGCCCAATGGCATCTGTTCGCTCTGGGAACATGAAGAGCCTCAAACTGATCGTTCATGATATTCCCGAAGAAGTCTGACCATCTGGTAGGTGGGCGGCCACGCGGTCTTTTGACATCCCGTGGAATCCAGTCAGTAACAGCTCTAGTCCAGCGGTCATCTTTAAATCTCATTACGTGACCAGCCCATCTGATTTTTGACACCTTGGCAAATGAGACAGCGTCCCTGATTATTGATCGTCGACGGATGTCGGAACTCCGGATTTTTTCTCTCATTTGAGTGAAACGTGATATTCCAAGCATAGCTCTTTCTATTCTTCTTTGGGAGACCTGAATAGCGTTCTCATCCTGTTTGCTTAGGGCCCAGGTCTCTAAGGCATATGTTAATGCAGGAAGAACAGTGGAATCAAAGAGATGTGCCCGGAGCCGGAGATTCTTCGTCCTCTTAGCTATTTCCTCAACGTTCTTGAAGGCGGTCCAAGTTGCTCTCTTCCTCCTGCGTAGCTCTGGTGCCAGGTCATTTGTCATGTTGACTTCTCGACCTAGGTACACATAGCTGTTGCATTCGGAGATGGTCGTTCCATTGAGAGCGAATGGGGCATCAGAAACGAGGCTGTTTCTCATAAGCATTGTCTTCGTAAGATTCAGCAGTAGTCCTAACTTTCCACACTCACGGTCAAAGTCGGCCAGCATTTGTGCCACTTGGCTGATGTTTGGTGTTATTAAAACAATGTCATCAGCAAAGCGGAGGTGGTGTAATTGCCGACCATCTAACTTCACTCCCATTCCTTCCCATTCCAGTCGTCGCATGATGTTCTCGAGGGTGGCACTGAAGAGTTTCGGTGAAATGGTATCACCCTGCCGAACCCCTCTCTTGACATCATCGATCACTTCTTTGTAGAATGGTGAGATCCTGGTAGTGAATCCGCAATACAGCTCATGGAGGATCTTGATGTATTGGGCTTGAATGCCCTGATTGGCTAGGGCTTCAATGACCGCTTCCGTCTCAACAGAATCAAAGGCCTTCTTTAAATCAATGAACGTTAAACAGAGCGGCATCTTGAACTCCCGAGAAACCTCAATGAGTTTGGTTATTGTGTGGATATGGTCGATGGTGCTGAATCCTTTGCGGAACCTGGCTTGCTCGCATGGTTGTCCTTCATCTAGTGTTCTGCCAATCCTATTTAGGATGACTCAAGTGAACAACTTGTAGATGACAGACAATAGGCAGATCGGGCGATAGTTGCCAAGGTAATGGATGTCTCCCTTCTTGAACAGTAGTACGGTCCTGCTGGTTTTCCATTGGGACAGAACCTTGCATTCAGACAGGTAGTGAGTGAAGAGCCGAGCCAGTGTATTGATGAGTACTGATGGCAGGTTCTTCAGGTGTTCAGGTCTGACCTTGTCTGGGCTGGGTGCTGTTTGTTTCTTTACCGACGAAATGGCGTGTCGGATTTCCGAAGGGAGAACGTTGGGAACGACATATCCATCCTGTGGAATTTGGTATGTCGGCAAGTGGACATGGCTATCGAAGAGATTTGAGTAGAAGTCATGGATAATCTTTTCCATTGCCGTTCCGGAGGATGTGATGGATCAATCAGGACGTCAGAGGGCAGTCATCTTGGTCTTGTAGTTGGCGAAGGACAGGTGGGCGTAACGAATACTTTTCCCAGCTTCTGCCGCATCTACCAGTACTTCTGCTCTTCTCTCTTTGAGGTCGTCCTTGATCGCATCTCTGCACTGCTTTGCGAGCTCAGACGTTAGCTTGTGGTTGCCTGAGGCATGCGCCAAACCACACTGGCGAATTAGCTCAAGAGTTTTCGAAGACAGGCGTTTTTTTGTGGCTATCTCTCTCTTGGCGTTCCTCGCACATTCAAGGAGTTGCTGAACCAGTTGATCGTATTCCTCGTCAATGTTGTCAACAGTGGCATCTTCCCATGTTGCCGCAATAGTGCCAAAGAGTTCCCAGTTGGTGGTCGTTCTGGGAGTTCTCTTTTTGAACTTTGCAGCCCTTTCTCCCCGCTCTGTGAAGTAGAATTTTGCACGAAGGAGATAGTGGTCCAATCCCATTCGAAATTTTGGGACAACAGTGACATCGGTCAGGCAAAACCGTCAATTGAATATGATGTGGTCTATTTCGTTGTGGAATCATCCACCGGGAGACTCCCATGTCCAACGTTTAGATTCTGCCTTCTGGAACTGTGAGTTACCATGGATGGTCTTGGTCGACATGATGAACTCAGACAGTCTCTCACCCTGTTCGTTCCATTCTAGGCCATGGGTCCCGATGTGAAGTTCTTCAGCTGATCTTCTTGGTCCTATCTTGGCATTAAAATCACCCACGATGATCTTGTAGAAGGTGTGGTCTTCTTTTTAGAACTTCTCCAGCTCCATGTAGAACTTCTCGATTTCTCTTTCATCATAATGAGATGTTGGTGCGTAGACAATGAAGATAGAAGCTGCCGGCAGTGAGCCACATCTATTCAAATGTAAACGTCCGATTCAGGTTGTTAGGCATTCGAATGAATCAATGCTCTTGGCCAAGTTTGTGTTGACAAGGACACTGACACCTCCCACACCTCTTTTATCGCATGTTCCGAGGAACAGTTCTTCTCCAGTGTCGAAAACAGCATGGTGAGATTCGTGCCTTCTTGTCTCGGTCAGACCAATGATGTCGTACTTGATTATTCTCGCTTGTACCATCAGGTCCTCGATGGATGTATCTGATGCTAGCATACGTGCATTGAAAGTACAGACGATCATTTTTGTCTTCCTTCGTTGTGGCAGCCTAGTTCGGCCTTGAGATTTTGTTGGCCTCTCCTTTCTCATCCTTCTCAGTGCTGCCATGTCGGTGAAGCCTTCAGGGTCAGGTGAATGAGACCAGTTGTAGTTACTGGTTTTGGCATATCGAATACACAATGGATAGCTTGTCAGGCTCTTCCGTGTGGGCGGAATACTCTCGGCAGCTTGCCAGTCTTTCCGAGAGGGGTAGAGGCTTTTGGGGCGACCTCTAATCACCCTTGTAGGTGTTACCATATTTGAACCCTATCAAATATGGTACGACAATTCCGGAAGATGGGTATTTAGTGTCTTATGATGTGTCCGGAAAGCGTCCTGGAGTGTGGCGACGGCTGGGTAGTGGAGGTAGTGTCCAAGCATATGCTTGTCTCAATTTTTTCATAGTCTGTAAACTGTCCACGTAAGATCCAGGTGTCAGTAGGTTAGGTTTCTTCAGATGTTGCAGATGAAAACTATTTCTTCACGTACTTTCTTAACCCTCTTTTTAAAAGAACAATCACCAAATATGGGGCTGGAGCGATAGCACAGTGGTATGGCATTTGCCTTACAAGCAGCCAACATGGCTGACCTGAGTTCGATTCCTCCACCCTTCTCGGAGAGCCCGGCAAGCTACCGAGAGTATCTTGCCCGCACGGCAGAGCCTGGCAAGCTACCCATGATGTATTTGATATGCCAAACACAGTAACAACAAGTCTCATAATGAAGATGTTACTGGACCCACTCGAAAAAATCAATGAACAACAGGAGTACCGTGACCATGACCACCAAATATAGTCACAGGTTTCAACATATGAATTTTGGAAAAACACGAAACAGTCCATAAAACTTTCTACAACTATGTGAAAGATCAAAGTTGAAATCAAATATATCTGGATTCAAATCAAGGCCATACCATGTCCAGCTTTATGACATGGTTGCGGTTGAGAAGTTCACTGTTTTAACTGTAGGTTGAGCTTCTGTAAGTAAGGATAGTACGCTGACACATCATTCATTTCTAATACAAGAAAGATCACACATGCAAACACTAAATGCCACATGGACTCTATAGTTCTTTTAGTATTTTACTCTTAGTACTTTATAGGTCAGTTGGTTTGGCAGTGCCAGAAATAAAACCCAGATTATCACACATGCAAGGAAAATTTTTTATAGCTGAGCTACATCTGTCTTTCTGAGCATTTCCACTTGTATTTACTTGTATATGTGTTTAAGTTTCACTTCTGTTTACCTTTCTTTCTATCATCTGTTATAAGAATTAAACCCAGATCATTAGATTTGTTAGAATTAAAGGTAAAGTCTCAAAACAGACTAAAGGTTCTTTGATGAATAACAAGCAGATTGTTAAGTTCAGAACTTTCTTTTGGCTGACAGATGTTTGCTTTCTGTGAAAAAAAAATCTTTACTCATTGTCAGTTCTGTTGCATATAATATAGTTTTTGCTACACATTTTAGATAAAATTATATTAGTGTGAATTGTAGCTTATTCAATCTTCTTTTTAAGGTAAGGTCTAGAGATGACATGGTCTAGTAGCTCACATGGTAGAATGTATGTTTTGCATACCAGAAGTCCTGAGCTTAGTTAGAACTGTGTGGTCCCTGCAGCACTGCAAGGAAAGGGCCTCACAAGAAACATAATGATCATAATGACTTATTAAAAGGAAATTTCATAAATTTAACCTGAAATTAGTGACATTCTATATGACTTGTTTGCAAATTGATAGTGTTATAGTGCGCTTTTTAGTGGTACTGGAAATCAAACTAAGTCTGTCTCTCCTCTCTCTTTCTCTCTCTCTCTCTCTCTCTCTCTCTCTCTCCTGTCTTCTGCTTCTACCACTATTATCTCTCTCCCTCCCCTTTAATTTTCTCTTTACATATTCAAGGAATATGATGTATAGGTGATTATATAATGTAAAAAAAATTGGGGGGCTGGAGAGATAGTATAATGAATAGGGCACTTGCCTTGCATGCAACCAACCCAGAATAGATCCCTGGCATCTTATATAGCTGCCTGAGTAGTGCTGGGAGTAATTCCTTAGCAATTCTTTTATGTTCCACTTTAAAAGCATAACAAAAAGTCAGAGTGGCTAAATTGTCTTAAAAGAATGTTTTCTGAAAGGAGATAAATCACTTGGAACTCTGTGAGAGCTCCTTCCAAGGATCATTCTAACATAGGAATTAGCAAACGCTTTCTGCAAAATGCCAGCTACAGTATTTTTGGTTTTGTGGCCATATGGTTTCTGTCACAACCACTCAACTCTGCCATTGTAGCTGGAAAGCAGTCACAAATGACAGAAACAAATGGGTTTGTCTGTGCACAAACCAACTTTGTGCTTTTATGACACTTTCGTGGATACTGAAAATAGATTTTCATAAAAGTTAATGTGTCAAAAATATTCTTTTCTTATTCTGTCATTTTTAAATATAAAAAGCATTCTTGGCTAGAGAAAGGAAATTCTTAGCTTCACAAAATCAGGTAATGAGTCAAATTTGGTCCAAGAGCTAATTTATGTACCCCATTCTATTCTAAAGGTTCAACAAATAGTAACTATAGATAATAATACATTTCTCCTCTTAAAAACAATGTCACCAATCTCTGTTACCCTTGACCATCCTGTTACCTTGAAAATTACCAATACTATAGTAATTTTCTACCTGCTTTAATCAAAGCCCACTCAGTGATGCTGGGGCTGGGTGGTGGGGACAGGGAATGTGTGCAGTACTAACTAAGGATTAAACTCAGGGTCTCCAACACACTAGGCAAGTGAACTACTTGAACTATCTCATAATCCTTCTGAGCATTATAAATAAAGCTTTCAATAGTTCTTTTCTTAAAAATGGATCAAGCTGTATCCTGATAAAAGGCATCTTTCTTACAAATGACAGACACGGCTGAGGCAGCAGTAAACCCCATACTTAGAAAGCAGCCAAAGGTGGCTTTATATTCATATGCATACAAAACCTATATTTATTTTAGGGCCAGAAAGACAGTACAGAGGGTAGTGCACTTGCCTTGTATGCAGCAAATCCTAGAACCCCATATTGTTTCCCAAGTCCCTCCAGGAGTCATACCTGAACACAGAACCATGAGTAAGCCCTAAAGACAAAACAACAAATAAAATAACAACAAGAAAATCTATTTATTTTAACCAAAAATCCATCATCATGATACAGCTTTTCTTAGAGCAATGAATAAAAACAACAAACTTACAGTAAATTGTTCTTAACTTTGAATGAGATTGCTCCAAATTTCATATGGTTACTAAAGGTATCTTTAATAAAAATTATTTTGGGAGGCTGGAAAGATGTGGTACTTGCCTTGTACATAGCCAACCTGGTTTGATCCCTGATATCTTATATGGTTGCATGAGTATCTCCAGGAGTAATTCTTTAGTACAAAGCCAGAAGTAAATCCTGAACACCACCAGGTGTGGCCCCCAAAACAATAAATAAATAAATAAAAATTAATTTTTACTCCTACTCAATGTCATCTAGACATTATTTTCTTAATCCTTGAAAAACAATTTTAGACATATCATTAAAAAAGAAACAAAAAAGTAAAAAAGAAATAGCAAGACACAAATGAAATTCTTTCATTTGCTTGCCAGGTCAAAATTTAATGTCTAATCTAACTGTAGTTTCAACCGCTCCCAAGATTGTTATTTTAAAGTAGTCAACATGGAGTTTCTCTGGTTAGCACTAATAAGGTGATTTTCACACTTCCCCAGCCTGACTTCTCCTAAGGAAAGGTACTTGGTCAAAAAGTACTTAGTTAATAACCTTGGCTATCCTCCTTCACATTACTAAAGACTTTCTATTTAGCAAAAATTCTTGCAGGGTCGTTTTAGTTATTAAAAGCAGTGATTTAAAAGCATGGATTGTTTTTGTTGTTATTTTTGGTTTGGGGGCCACACCCAGAAATGCTCAGGGGTTACTCCTGGCTCTGTACTCAGGAATAACCCCTGGAAGGCTCAGGAAACCAAATGAAATGTTAAGAATTAAAAACAGTTGGTCTCCTGTAAGGCCAGCACCCTACCCACTGTACTATCTGTCTGGCCCCAAAGCATGAATTGTTTATCAAAGCCAATTAGTCTCTAATTTTTATTAGGATACATTTTATTTTAATAGTGGAAAATTCCTCGTTTTATTATAGCTCCTTTATCTTACTTTTATGTTGCTGTGGTTTTAGGGTCTTACCAGCTGTACTTTAGGGGAGGTGGGCTTCATTGTGGTTGAGGGGGGGGGCACGATGTGCCAGGAATAGAACCTGAACTTCTGGCATGCAAAGTATATGTACTAACCCTTTGATTTATCTCCCGAGCATATGTGTCTCAGTTTTATACAGCCTTTTACTCTATAAAAGTGCGCTGTCCTTTTTTTCCCCATTCTTTTGATTCCTATGTAGATGTTGTCATGTTATTCAGAGTCATCTTTCATCTAGTTCATACTTAAGACTGGCTGGAGCGAGAGCACAGCAGGTAAGGCATTTGCCTTGCAAACAGTGGACCTGGCTGACTGGAATTCGATTCCTCCACCCCTCTCGGAGAGCCCAGAAAGCTACCGAGAGTATCTCGCCCGCTCAGCAAAGCCTGGCAAGCTACCCGTGACGTATTCGATATGCCAAACACAGTAACAGTAAGTCTCACAATGGAGACGTTACTGGGCTTGCTCAAGCAAATTGATGAACAGTGGGAGGACAGTGCTACAGTGCTACAATGCTATACTTAACAGAATAAAGAAAACAATGCTGAATTACCACCTAAAATTTCTTCCAAAGGGATGGTGAAAACTTTACTCACTGCCTTCCAGAAAGGCTGTGCTGTCCGATATCAGTACAACTACATTCCTGCACGACAAGGACTCCTAATAACAGCACATTTGTGACGTTAAGCTATTCATCATTGAAAACAGGCATGGCAGGCGGAGCTATAGTCCAGTGGGGTGGGCATTTGCTTTGCACCCACCTGACCCGGGTTTGATTCTTGGCATCCCAGGAGTAATTCCAGCATGCAGGCAGACAAGAGTAACCCCTGAGCATCATCGGGCGTGAACCAAAAAGCTAAAAAAAAAAAAAGAGGCATGAAGGCTGCCTCACAATTATCTGAGTGATTTACCATCAAAAGTGGTAAGAGTCTAGGGTGCCAGAGAGATAGTACAGTAGTTAAGGCACTTGCTTTGCACGTGGTTGTCCAGGGCTCAATCGCTGGCACTCCATATGATCCTTCAAGAACTTCCAGGAATGATTCCTGAATTCAGAGACAGGAATAAACCTCGTGCATAGCCAGGTATGGCCCCAAAACAAACAAACAAAAAGTGGCAAGAGTTTTTGGTTTGCTTTTTGTTTCAATTCTACATGTATAACATCTAGCTAAAAGAAAAGCTTAAACCACAGTTCAATTGCCTTGCCTGGTACTTCCCCAGAAAATACTGTTCTAGTAATAAAAATACACTGTTTTTGACCCTAAATTGTCGGATCCTCGGCCACAAAGATCAGTGTTTCGATATAGGGAACATCAAATGTGTCAGACAGTAAGTCAGTACAAAACTAAAGAGTGTTTTGGATTTAGAATAGAATTCTAAGGCCCATTCAAACTCTTTTTGAACTAATAAATTCAATTGTGATCCATCAATGTTAATTCACTGGTTTGCTAATTTTATAAACCAAGGGCACCTTTTCATCTAGTTTATCCTTAAATGCCCCTTGCACTGATTTCCTAAATGAACTCTTGTTTTGAATGAATACAGACTTTTTTAGGAACTACAATGCAATCTGAATAACAATAATAAGACTCATTACTGTTACAAAAAGTGCAATTTTTCCTAATGTGAAAAAAGAGGAGTAGGAATCTGAGAAATAACTGTCAGATGCAAACTAATGCTTTTCACATTAGGCGTATTTGATGCCCACATTGTATATGAATTACATCATAAATTTAAAAAATCCCACCCAGGAAAAACAAACATAATCTTGTTACTTATTCCTGCTCTCCTTTAAAATACCATTACATGGAAAATGCTAAAAATTATCATTCTTCACATTTTTTCCAGGTCTGTGGTTGGGTCATAGACTTTCTGTAGCCTTTTCTGCAAAGAATGATCTCAATTTAATACAAACATACTTAAGGAAAAAAAGACATGAAAACTTATAAATGATCCAAGGAAAAGAGAGGTAAAGACAATAGAAAAAGTACTTGACAAATTCACAGTAAATATTGGTAAAGATGAAAAGAAAGATAACATGTCTCAGGGCTACCTTCCATATAATTAAAAATATATATTTACTATATATACTTTACCTTTACTATATATATATATATATTAAAAGTTAGAATTACTCTTGTTTATTTCAGAGTAAACCCATCATTCAGTAATTCACTCCAGACTTCTTGGTCATTGTTTTACAAGATCTACACAGTGCATTACTCTTCATTACCAAATAACTACCAAAACAATCAACCGATTTAGTCCCAGGGGATTACAACCCTAGGCGGTGGGAGGGGGAAAAGGGGGAAAGAGTTGGAGTCACACAGAGTTGATTCATCAGTGAAAGGATTTGAGAGAGTGTAAATGGACAGGGGTACAAAGCGTTTCTGGGAGAGAAATCAGGAGACCTAGATTCCAGGACTACACAGGTAACTTGAATGTCGGTGACCTTGTGACAGCCAAAATATTTGACTTGGAGATCTGATGTCACGGATTAGAAGACAGTACTACACTGAACTGCCTTTGGGATACTTTGCGGAGTCAAGAAACCAATTTGCAAATATCTCCCCCGAGGTTTATGATCCTTTCCTGGACAGGGCAGGATAAAGTCAGCCTTCAGTCATTTAGTCTAGCCCAGAGACTGTACCCTGGGGCTCGGCCCGGCCTCCTCCGCACCAAGCTCCTCCGACCGCCAGCGTCCGGCTGCAGGAGCGGTGCGGGGAAGTGGCTCTGTGAAGTTAAGGGTGGCCGAGGAGACCTAAAGTTGCAGAGACTGCTGAATCAGGGTGCCCCCATTTTGCCAGAACACGGGCAATCGGATGCTCCTTCCCTCACCCCTCCTCCTCCTCCTCCTCTGAAAGGAAACCGGATCGGCCTGTCCGCTAAGAGGTCACCGGCAAGGAGCAGAGTGATGTCACCTTAATAACGTCCTCGAGAGCGAAAGCAGCCAAAATGTCCGTGGATTATCCAAAGACGAGACAGTCCGGAAGGTGACCCTTGACTGTCCTTAGATCCTGCAGCCTGGGCCCTGCGGGATGGGTCGGGAGGACGCCGGGCGCTCTCGGTTGCACCGGCTACTTTCCGTGTCCTCCCCGGGTCGCGGAGCGCAGGGTCCGCAGGTGAAGCGGTTGGTTGGCCATAAGGGTATCGCTTCAGAAAGAACGTGGTCCGAAGAGTCCCCGAGACAACCCCCGAGTAAACGCTTTCGGGATCACTTGTCAAGAGTTAAGAGACAGCACTACCCAAGTCACGTTCCGAAGCCACTCGCCGGCTTCCGGCTCCGCGAGTGGCCGCGTCCGCTCCCGGGCCCCAAGTGGTCAGGTCTGGTGGGGTGGTTTGGGGACAGCGCGGTAGGACGCCCCGGGCTCGGGGTTAAGGTTTGGGGCGGGGGTGGGGGGCGGGGCGGGGCGGATGGCATCCTAGGAGCAAAGTTAGCGAGGAGCGGCGGGGGCCCCTTCCTACCTGTCGTGGAGAGCACGGTACTGGCGAAGAAGAGCGCGGAGGTGAAGTCCCAGTTCCAGTTGCCCGAAGCGTTGCTGAGCACCGACACGCCGTAGTTGCTGGCCTCCAGCACCCGGCCCAGGAACTGCTCGAGCTGCTGCTCCGACAGGCACTCGTGCTCCTCCAGGAAGCGCCGCTTCAGCTTGCGCAGCTCCTGGCGCAGCAGGTCCTCGTAGGGCAGCTCCACCGAGGAGAAGACCACGGCGCCGAAGACCAGGTAGAGCAGGTAGCCGAGCACCAGGAAACCGAAGCACCAGGCCGAGCGGTGCCGCTCCACCAGGCGCACGCACGAGCTGCCGGCCAGGGACTGCAGCATCTTCCCCCCCGCTGCCGCCGCCGCCGCCGCCACCTCCAGGGCCCACACGCCGCAGACTGGCCCCAGCGCGGCCCGCGGCCCCGCCGCCCTTTCGGGCCCGCCCCGCGCCCGCCCAGCTCCCACCCACTGCCCGCTGCCCGGCGCGCGCCCGCCCGCCCCGCTCCAAGGCACAGCCGGCTGCCCGCGATTGGCTCACTCCAGAGGGTTGTGTTGTTTTTTTTTTCTTTTCTTCTTTTCCTGTTTCCTTGATATATAAAAAGCCCAGATGATGTGGCGCTGACGTGTTTGCCAGCTCAGGTAACCCGAGAATCCACCGCTTCCGCGCGCTGCAAACTTGGCCTTGAAGACCGGACCTGCCCACTGCCCGGGAAGCCCACACCCTGCGCTTTGAACCTCTGGGTCGGGTGTGGGGGGTCACTGGCACTCAAACGCGGTTGGGGGTGAGGGGTTGTGCGTTTAAGGGGCTCTTCTAGGCTCTGTGCTTCCTCGGATTTACATTTGTTTTCCACCTATTTCTTCTTAATTCAAGCTACTGTGACAAAATGGAGAGCCTTGGGATACTTTCCTTCCTTCAAGTCTTGTTGGCCAAAGAATTGAGCAAGCTGGAACCTATGATGAGCGTTCCAAACTCTGGGTTTGAAGGCACCCGGGATTGTAGATGTCTCCTGCCCTCAGGTCCTCATCACTCACACTCTAATGTAGTAAAACACGAGGGATAGAAAGAAGTTACCAATATAACTAACTAAAGACACTGAGCTTTTCCAGGATTCGTTTCCTTTCAAGGTAACTGCAAATGTTGATGAGGATCAGCAAATACCTTACCGTGGATACACCCGTTTTGGAAAGTTAATTTGACAAAGCTATGAGAGTATTTATGTAGCATAGTGTCTCCATAAAGTACATACCATATAAGTAAGTCTATTGAAATGCAAGCACTCTTACCTGTGAATATATAGTCATGTGTGTAAATATTTGTATTTTGATTTGTAAAAAAGAGCTATCTCTGCACAATACACGGACTGCATGGAAATAAAATTATCACCTGAAGGTTTCTTTGGGTGATAGTGCAGTATTCAGTGTATTTTTTTAAGTATTCAGTATATTTTTGTTTTTCTAATCCTCTGCAGCAGACATATTATTACTTGAACAGGAAAATAGTAAAATACGAAATATAATTGTATAATCATTTAGTTCAGTACCTTGTGTGCTGCCACTTCTTTTTGAAAATATTGTACTTGGGGATTTATCTAGAAATTTTCATTGAAATCTCTAGCATACTCATCAGTGATTTTTTCACTTTCGGTAAATAACCTCATTTCCTACTCAGAAAGTCGAAACCATCTGCCTACTTTTCTGCATTTCAGAATCTCTTAACCAGTGACCTGTCTTTTTCTTTCTCTCAGGAAAATCACAGTTCCAGTTGCGCGAAGCGTTGCTTTTAAATCCTTTCTAGATGCCATCTCTAACCCACCACTCTCAGTCCCTCAGAAGACCTTCATGTCATTAATCAATCCCCTACCCTTCAGAACTGGATTCCTTCCTTCTCTGTTAGGTCCATTCTTTATCTCTAAGAAATCCACCCAAGTCTCCAGTGTCTCCACGCTCTTCTATGTAACCTGTTTCATAACTCTTGCCCCTCCTCCCCCATACTTATTGATCTTTGGCAGTTTATTTATTTTGGTTTGGGGCCATGTTGGATGGTGCTCAGGGCTTACTTCTGTACAGAGGGATCACTACCGGCAGTGCATGGGGGATCATATGCAATGCCAGAGATCAAACTGAAGACAGCCATGTGCAAGACAACTTTGTCAGTTCCTGTACTATTTCTCAGACCCATACGATCACGATCGGGAGATCACGACCATCCTGTTGTTCGTCGATTGCCTCGAGCAGGCCCCAGTAACGTCTCCTTCGTCCTAGCCCTGAGATTTTTTTTTAAAAAGTGCCATATTCAAGGCTCTTTCAGGGTTAGGAGAATGAGACCCATCATTGTTACTGGTGTTTGGCATATTGGGTACGCCACGGGGAGTTTGCTGGACTCTGCCGTGTGGGCAGGTTACCTTCGGTAGCCTGCCAGTTTGTCCAAAGTAAGAATGAGATAATAAGATGTCCAGGAACTGGGTTTTATAGTCTCTGAGTCTTGGCCATTGATGGGATTACACGGCACCAGGGGGCCATTGGTGGGTGTGACTCCTGCCTACTGGAATATGGAGAATCTGGGTGGAGGATGCTCAGCCCCGATATGAGCAGGCTTGGAGATCTCAGCCCCGGTACCCGCATTTGTTCCTCTGCTGGTACCTTCATGCGTGTGGAGAGTGGTCTCAGCATGGCGGTGGCTGGTTCTGGAGGTCTTCTGCTGCCGGAGCCCTGATCGGGGCAGGGAGGGAAACTCAACCTGCTCCCCTCCAAGGGGCCCCAGCGAGGACAGCCAGGCACGGGGGCAGGAGACTCACACATTGACATGCTTTTTTTTTTTTTTTGCTTTTTGGTCATACCCAGCAATACTCAGGAATTACTCCTGGTTGTCCTCTCAGGAATTACCCCTGGCAGTGCTCAGGGGACCATATGGGATGCCAGGGATCAAACCCAGGTCGACTGTACTCAAGACCAAAGTACTACCCACTGTACTATTGCTCCGGTCCTGACATGCGCTTGTTTTTTTGGAGGGACAGTAGACCTGGGCATTCCTGGCTCTGTGTACAGGGATTATTCCCATCAGTGCTTAGGGAGGATGTGGTTCAGGGATCAAACCTGGACTTATTTCATATAAAACATGTGCTCCACCCCTTTGAGCCATCTCTTCAGTCTGGCCTTTGACTGGTTCAAGGGCCAAAATGTTGCTGACTCTATTTACTCCTGAAGTCACTTTTTCCATCTTAGTTGTCCCAGACTTCTCCTTTTGCCTTTTCTCCTGTGTCAGTATTTTCCTATTCTTTTTTTCTCAGTGCCTCTGTTTAGGTATTTGGAACCACCTCTTCTCCATCACCAATTTGCTAGGGTATGGCATACATGCTATACTCATCCACAAAACCTATGATATCTGGAGGAGATGCATTTTTTTCCTGCTCCTATACCACATAACCCTTTGAATATAGTAGCTTGTTAGTTGCAGATTTTTTATTTTTTTTGTTTTTTAATTTTTATTAGTGAAACACCATGAGGTACAGTTGTAGACTTACAAAGTTTGTGCTTGGGTTTCAATTATACAATGTTCGAATACCCATCCCTCCACCAGTACCCATTCTCCACCACCACTGATCCCAGTATCCCTCCCACCCCCCCAACCCCCCAATCCGACCCGTTAGTTGCAGTTTGGTCAATTGCATACACAGGTATGGCATTAGCAGTATATAATTTCTAAGTATTTATCTACTCACAAATACAAACATATATATGCTCAGCAACTCTAAAACATGGTTGTGTATTGTTTTACTTTCCTCTTACCAACCAATAGGTAGGGTTTGTATCCCTTACCTGTGTTCCTACTGTGTGGACTTGTAAGTATCAATCAGTAAAGTACAAGAAATATGACACTTGATGATTCCAAGATTATATAATAGAATGACGCCAGCAGGTTGTCCTGATTTACTAGAATATGTCTATTTTGGAAGTTTGTGCTACCATGTAAGATTCCTGGTTAACCTGATGTAATCAAGTAATCTGCTTTGTTAGGAAAGCCATGTGAAAGAATGTTAGTTCTAGGAGGAAGTTCCATTGGGCCATTCTATCCATTATCCTCACGGTGGCCTGAGATCTGAGTGCAGTTATCTTCACCCTCCAGACTGAGCCATCCACATGCTGAATACCACTTAGGAAACTGGTTAATAAGAATCCCTCACCTGAACTTGGCCTGAGTCATGAGATATGATAAGACGATTGTTATTTTCTGCAATCACATTTGGGAGTGGCTTCTTATGCAGTGAAAAATAACCAGAGAAGCAGTGATCAGCAGTGTGTTTGAACATTAAAACTTATCATTGGAAGTTTTCTTCAGATTAATTTGCCATTTTCCCCAAGATTTGATTTCTTTTATTGAGACTCTGTCCCAGTTTCATACTGCAACTAGGTCAGAGATATCAAATATTTTGGAAACGTATGCTGTTCTTAAACTACGGGTAGAAACTGGAAACATTATGTGATTGTTCTGAGAGGGACTTAGGTCCTACCGTGCAAGGTATCATCAGTTTTTGGAGCCCAAACTTGAAGGTAGGCTGAGTATGAAGTGTTGTTTCTTAGAGTTGTCTGGGATCATTGTTATAAAGGTGATATTTCTCTCTTCCTATTTCTGGTTTGCTGATCTGGAAAGGTTTTACCTGTCTTCAAGGAAATTAGCAATATCAGACATAGTGTGATATTTCTGTTCTGTATAAATATTTGCCCTACATGATTTCTATGTATTACATTGCTAGCTAGCTATTTCTCTCCAGGGAATATTATGAGATGAAGCGGGCACCCTGCTGTCCCACCCACAACACAGTGTTCCAGAGGTTATCCCAAGCATTTCTCCTAAAAATATAAAACACAAAAGAGTATGGAAGAATACTGAAAGAAGAGTCAAAGATTCACAAAAGGACTGGAATAGGAGGAGCTGAAAGGAATAGGAGAAGTGATATGTTACCAGGTCAGTGGGAGGCTGCTTTCTGTTCTCTGTAATCGACAGAATTTAGAGACAGGTGACCAAGTGTTATGAGAAACAAAACTTGCACCTGGCATAGAGCCTTGCAAATTAATTTGCCACAAAGCTAATGGTATAAATAATTGCTACTGTGCTGTATTGGTAATTAGGCATAAATGGCAAGCAGTTATGTAAATGGATTAATTATCTCAACAGGTTGAGATGATGAAAACAATTGTAGGGCTGGTAGTTCTAGGAAAGTCATTCACTTGGGATCAAACTATGCAATTCATAAGCACAAATTGGGGAAACTCAGTCAAACTGCAGCAAAAACAAATTGTTATAATTTGTAATTTCTCTTCTGGATTTACTTCTAGAAGAATTGAAGTACAACTATGTAACAGTATATACACAACCAGATTCATAGCACCATTATTCACAGTAGTCAAGGGATAAAAACAAATAAAGAGTCTGTATGAATGAGTAGATTGAAATGTGTAGTGTATATACTTGCTTGGGAGTATTTTTTTAATGTAGGAGTACTGCTATTTATTCAGCCATTCGTTAAGCTGATTGAATTGGGCATGAATGCCACATTGCATTTTTTTTTTAGTGAATCACCATGAGATAGTTACAAAGCTTCACTGTTTGAGTTTCAGTCCTACTATGATCAAACACCCAACTCTCCAGCAGTGCACATCTTCCACCACCAATGACTACAGTCTCCCACCCCTCCCCCTGCCTCATGGCAGACATTCTCCCCAATACTCTCTTTTGTATTGCTTGTTATGAATACATACATAGGAAAGCCCATAAGATTCACAGCAGGTCTATCAAATGAGACTCTATGAGTCAGAGGGAATGGGGAGATATAGTACAAAAACTCAATGAAATAGTCATGAATACTCTAACCAGCTAAATTATCATTCAAATTTGAAAAAGCAATACAGAGAGAGCCTCAAGGACAGGTAACTGTTTAGGACAGACAACTAGAATTCATAGTCTTGAAACCAATCTGCTAGAAGTATTGGAAAAGCTTCTTTTAAAATCAAGGCAAACTCTTCATCACTTGACATTGAATATGGCATTCAGTCATAGCGCTTATGTTTGCCTTCTACTAGAAAAGAAAGGTTCATTTGCTTTGGGGGGCTAGAGAGATAGTACAGTGGGTAAGGTACTTGCCTTACATGTGGCTGATCTGAATTCTATCCCTGCCATTCCATTAGGCCCCTTTACACTGCAAAGAATTCATGAATGCATAGCGTCTGAGTAACAAAACAAAGCAAAACAAAAAAAGGAGAAAGTTTTGCTTATCCTATCCTGTTATGATTGAATTCATTTGCACTAATTTTTTTTATATTGAATACTATATGTCTGATCAGGTGGGGTTTTTTTACATTTGCAGAAATTTTTATTATAATCCTTTACTTATTAATGTACAAGTAATATATAATATATAATAATATACAATATATAAAATTGTATGTATAATACAATTTTTCTAACATAAAGCCAATATTCCCTTTCTTAGAATATAACACACTTTTTTATTTCAATGGTGGATGTGGTGTTGGAAGGATGTGTCCATAAAGAAGTATGATTAAGAATTATAAATCCTGGCACCTCAATTTAAAATGCATTTTAAATAAAAATAAATTCACAGAGGATCTGAAAGATTCTAATGATGTTCAGTCCTTTTTCCCACAAGGCATATTTAGAATGTGTCCTCCATCCTCAAAATCCATTCCCCCACCCACCATCTCAGTGTTCTTTGGTGAGTGAGCTGGGATCAGAAATGCCTGTTATCACTTTACTGTTCACTGGCAAGCCGCCTTCGATCTGTCTAGAATAAGATCATATATCTCAGCACCTTAGTATGGGCTTACCTTATCTTGATTGTTTGATGATTTGGGGCTAGTTCGATTCCTCCGCCCCTCTCGGAGAGCCTGGCAAGCTACCGAGAGTATCTCACCTGCACGGCAAAACCTGGCATAATTTGTCTCCCCACAAGACTATACACTTAGAAACAATTTCTATGCCTCTTTTCTCTTTTACTAATTCTTTGTAAAAATTAACATAATTATATTCACCTTGTGAATGGGGTTGAGTTATTTAAAATATCTTCAGAGTAATATTTCAATGATGATGGGTATGTATCAATACTTAAAAGGTAAAGGTAAAGGTAAAGGCCCTCCCGTTGATCGTCGATTTGCTCGAGCGGGCCCAGTAACGTCTCCATTGGAGACTTTGTTGTTACTGTGTCTGGCATATCGAATACTCTCGGTAGCTTGCCGGGCTCTCCGAGAGGGGCGGAGGAATCGAACTCGGGTCGGCCATGTTGGCCGCTTGTAAGGCGAGCACCCTACCCGCTGTGCTATCGCTCCAGCCCTACTTAGTGAGTGGTCGCAAGGTCAACCTAAAGTCACTTAAAAGAAATTAAGAAAATATTTGAAACAAGAATTAGAAAGTCATGGACTAACTATAAGAAAATCCTAACTGAAGACGGAGTATGAACAAACAAAGTAGAAACCAATGTTTTTTGGTTTTTTTTTTTAAAGCTGAAAGGTGGTTAGAGTCTCCAAAGGATATAGTAAAACATTTTTCTTCTCATAATGGAGAGCATAAACCTCCTACTTCCCAGAAAAATATAAAAATTATCAGTTTGTCAAGTTATAGGAAGTAAGCTTGTTATAGCAGTAGGGCCATATTACTGAGCTCACAGATAATAAGTAGAGATTAACACTTTTGATAGCCCTGTCCATACTCTTTCCCAAAGTTCTATTCCCCTTCAGCTTCTTTGGATTATGGTGCAACCATATCTCATAACTGGTGATCTTTAGTGGCCCTAATATATTCAGATAATTCCTACCCCTCTAAATGGTTTGTTTCTTTTCTCTTGTAACTGATCTGTTTCTACAGATACAAAATGAGTAGGAGAGTCATGATACATGTAAGTCCTCATAGGAATGAACATTTTGTTCTAGTATTTTTAATGCTTGATTTTTATTGCTTTTAAAGCAAACTCAACATCATATTCTTCTGTCATCAGCAGCACATTACAGAATAACAGGATTCCAGAGTTATCCCCTGATAATTTTATTTCCTGGCTCTCCAATGACACATAAATATAGTCACTGCCAGAAAGAAACTTCACTGTTGGATTCACAGTTCTTAATCATCTGACTTTAAAAAAATAATCTGTATTATCTTTCAGGGTCCATGAGCCTTTAACATCAGAAGAGAGGTTGAATATTTAGAGAGATGACCAGCTTAAGGGCAAGTTTTAAAGATTTAAAGCTTGAGATAAAGTTGACCCTTGTTACTGGCTTTTAGGAGGGACATGACTCAGGAAATTCAGGCTCTTCTAAAAGCTGAGATCAACCCTGTTTTACAAAGAACAGGGAAAGTGAATCCTGCTAACATTCCAAAGGAGAATCATTCCTTGAGCTTGTTTCCAAGCTACAGTTCTTTGATATCTCAGTTTCAGCATGAGAAACAATGTAAAAGAATTAGAATATGGTGTGATCTGATTTCTGACCTCAGAAATTGTGAGAAAAACAATACAGTACTGGACCCACTTGCCATAGAAGTTAAGCAAGAGAACGATAGCAAAGGCATCCAGATAGGAAAGGAGTAAGTCAAACCTCTCACTATTTGCAGATGACATAATATTATACTTAGAAAATACTAAAGACTATACCAAAAGGTCCTAGAAGCAATAAATTTATACAGCAGATTGGCAGGTTACAAAATAAATGTCCCAAAGTGCATGGATTTCCTATATGCAAACAATGAAAGAGAAGAAAGAGAGATTTAAAAAGCAATCCTCTCTTTTGTACATGGCGTGAGGCAGAGATCTGAGCCCACTTTTCTGCATGTAGCTGTCAAGTTTTGCCAGCAAAATTTATTAAAGAGGATTTCCTTGCTCCACTTCAATTTTCTTGCCCCCTTATCAAAGATTAGATGATCATATACTTGGGGGGAGATGTCAGTATATTCAACCCTGTTCCATTGGTCTACAGCTCTGCCTTTGTTCCAGTACCATGCTGTTTTAATTATTACTGCTTTGTAGTAGAGTTTGAAGTTAGGGGGGTTGATTCCTCCCATTTTCTTTTCCCCAAAAATTGCTTTAGCTATTTGTGGGGGTTTATTGTTCCATATAAATTGCAGGAGTGTTTGCTCCATTTCTTTGAAGAATGTCATGGGTATCCTAATAAGGATCACGCTGAATTTGTTCAGTGCTTTGTGAAGTATTGCCATTTTGACAATGTTAATTCTTCCCATCCATGAACAGGGGATATTTTTCCATTTCCTCATGTTCACTTTTATTTCCTGAAGTAGTGTTTTGTAGTTTTCCTTGTAGAGGTCCTTTTTTTCTTAATTAAGCTGTTTCCTAGGTACTTGATTTTTTGGGACACAATTGTGAACGGGATTGTTTTCTTCATGTCACTTTCTTCTCTTTCACTATTTGCATATAGGAAAGCCATGGACTTTTGGGTATTGATTTTATAGACTGCAACTTTACTATACAAGTCTATTGTTTCTAGGAGTTTCTTGGTAGAGGTTTTAGGGTTCTCTAAGTATAGTATCATATCATCTGCGAATAGTGAGAGCTTGATTTCTTCCTTTCCTACCTGGATGTCCTTAACTTTTTCTTGCCTAATTGCTATTGCAAGTACTTCCAGTACTATATTGAAGAGCATTGGAGAGAGTGGGCATCCCATTTTGGTAAGATCAAAGTGGATTAAAGACCTCATCATCAGACCGAAATCCATAAAGTGCATTGAAGAAAAAGTTGGCAAAACCCTCCATGACATTGAAGCTAATGGTATCTTCAAAGATGTCACGCCACTGGCCAAGCAAGTGAAATCAGAGATAGACAAATAGGACTATCTTAAACTAAGAAGCTTCTGCACCTCCAAAGAAACAGTGACCAAATACAAAGTCTACAGAATTGGAAGGGATATTCGCCAAATACACATCTGACAAGGGGTTGATATCAAGGATATACAAAGTACTAGTTGAACTCCACAAGAAGAAAACATCCAACCCCGTCAAAAAATGGGGAGATGAAATGAACAGAAACTTTCTCAAAGAAGACATCCAAATAGCTAAAAGGCACATGAGTAAATGCTCCACATCATTAATCATCAGGGAGATGCAGATCAAAACCACAATGAGATATCATTTCACACCACAGAGACTGGCCCACATCTACAAGAACAAAAGCAACTGGTGCTGGCACGGATGTGGCGAGAAAGGGACCCTCCTTCACTGCTGGTGAGAATGCTGACTGGTTCAGCCCTCTTGGAAAACAGTATGGACTATTCTCAAAAAATTAGAAATTGAGCTCCCATTTGAGCCAGCAATACCACTCTTGGGAATATATTGCAGAGAGGCAACAAAGTATAGCCGAAGTGACATCTGCACTTGTTTGTTCATTGCAGCACTCTTTACAATAGCCAGAAACTGGAAAAAACCTGAGTGCCCGAGAAAAGATGACTGATTAAACAAACTTTGGTACATTTACACAATGAAGTACTATGTAGCTTTTAGAAAAGATGAAGTTATGAAATTTACATACAAGTGGTACTACATGGAAAATATCATGTTAAGCGAAATGAGTCAGAAAGAAAGGAATAGACATAGAAAAATTGCATTCATCTGGGGAACATAAAGTAACAGAACAGGAGACTAACACCCAAGAATGGCCGAGATTAGTACCAGGAATTTTGCTCCATAGCTTGGAGGCCAGTCACACATGCTAGGGGAAAAGGGAGCTCAGATAGAGAAGGGAGAACCAAATAAAGGGTGTTGGGAGGATCCTCCCAGCATGGGAGAAGCATGCTGAAAGTAGACTATAGATCAAACATGATTGCCACTCAATGCCTCTTTTGCAAACCACAACACCCAAAAGGAGAGAGAGAACAAAAGGGAATGCCCTGCCACAGAGGCAGGGTGGGATGTGGGGGATTGGGAGCGGGAGAGATACTGGGATCCATGGTGGTGGGAAATGGGAACTGGTGGAGGGATGGGTATTTGATTATTGTATAATTGAAACCCAAGCCCAAAAATTTGTAAGTCTACAACTGTACCTCATGGTGTCTCACTAATAAAAATTAAAAAATAAAAAAAGTAAAAAAAAAAAGCAATCCTCTCACAATTGTGCCTCATGAAATCAAGTACCTCAGAATCAGTTTAACTAAGGAGGTAAAGGATCGGTACAAAGAAAACTGTAAAATGCTACTACAAGAAATAAGAGAGGACACAAGGAAATGGAGCCACATTCCTTAATTATGGATCAGGAGAATTAACACTGTCAAAATGGCAATACTCCTCAAAACATTATATAGATTCAATGCAGCTCGTACAAGGATACCTATGACAATTTTCAAAGAAATACGACCAAATACGCCTGAAATTTATATGGAGAAATAGCTCCCCATAATAGCCAAAGCTAGAGAGAAATATATATATATATATATATATATAATATATATATAAGCTACCGAGAGTATTTGATATGCCAGACACAGTAACAACAAAGTCTCCAATGGAGACGTTACTGGGCCCGCTCGAGCAAATCAATGATCAAAGGGAGGGCCTTTACTTTACTTACTTTACTATATATATATATATATATATATATATATATATATATATCTTGGAGAGTGCGGCAAGCTACCAAGACTATCCCGACAGAGCAAGGGCAGAGACTGGCAAGTTCCCTGTGGCGTTTTAATATGCCAAAAACAGTAACGATAATAGGCCTCATTCCCCGACCCTGAAAGAGCCTCCAATCGTTGGAAAAGATGAGTAAGAAGAGGCTGCTAAAATCTCAGGGCTGGGAGGAATGGAGACATTACTGGCACCCACTCGAGTAAATTGACAAACAACAAAGAAGAAAACTGGGCACCTACATGTTAAAAAAATGAACTTATACCTCTTTCCAATGCCATGCAAAACAGTCAGATTAGAATGGATTGAAGAATTCAACATCTGACTTGAGTCCATAAGGTACATGGTAGAAAACATAGGCAAAACCATTCATGAAGCTAAAATCATGTTCAAAGATGAAACACCATTGCTAAGCAAGTGGCAGCTATGATAAACAAATGGCACTACATAAATCTAAGTTTCTATACCTCAAAAAAATGGCATCTAAGATACAAAAACAGGCCACAGAATGGAAAAAGTTATTTACCCAATACTCATCTGATAAAGGGTTAATATCAACATTATATAAGATACTGGCAAAACTTCACAAGAAAATAACATCCAGCCCCATCAAAAAACGGGGAGAGGAATTGAACAAAAATTTCCTCAAAGAAGAAATTCAAATGGAGAAAAGGCACATGAAAAAGTGCTCTACATCACTAATCATCAGGGAGATACAAATCAAAACAATGAGATACCATGTCACACCACAGACACTGCACAAATCCAAAAGAACAAGAGCAACCAGTGCTAGCAGGGATGCAAGGAGAAAGGGTCTCTCCTTCATTGTTGTGGGAATGTCAAATGGTTCAGCATTTTTGGTAAACAATATAGACATTTCTTAAAAAACTAGAAATTTAATTCCCCTTTGACCCAGCAATTCCATTTCAGGAATATTTCCTAAGGGCTCAAATACAAATAGCAGAAATGCTATCTGCACTTTTATGTTCATTGCAGCACTATTCACAATAGCCAAAATCTGGAAACAACCCATAGATAAAGAAACTATGGTACATCTACAATCGAATACTATGCAGCCATTAGAAAAAATGGGTCATAAAATTTTCTTATAAATGGGTGGACATGGAGATTATCGTGCTGAGTAAAATGAGTCAGAAGGAGGAGAACAGATATAGAATAATTGCATTCATTTGTGAGATATATACACACTGTCACTGTCCTTCCATTGATCATCAATTTGCTCCAGCGGGCCCAGTAATGTCTCCATTTTGAGACTTGCTGTTACTGTGTTTGGCATATTGAATATGTCACGAGTAGCTTGCCAGGCTTTGCCATGCAGGAGAGATACTCTCGGTAGCTTGCCGAGCTCTCCGAGAGGGGTGGAGGAATCAAACCCTGCTTGGCAGGGCTGGCTGCGCACAAGGCAAACGCCCTACCACTGTGCTATTGCTCCAGCCCATATGCTACAAACTGACACAGAACTGTCTAATGTGTAATACATTATACAATGCCTGCAAGTATGCATTCGTAGATTAAAAACAAGGATATTGTTAATGAAACTGCATAGGAGTTTGGAGGTGTATTTGTAAGGATATGAAATTTGTACGTAAGGTTTATCTAAGATCATGAAGAAAGATAATTTATAAACAAGAAATTTTTCTATTACTTAGAAAGGGTTTCTGCTTCACCTACCCCTCTACAATTTTTTGACACTGATTAAGGAAAAGACAACTCTTCCTATTTCTTATACTTCCTGTTTTTGAAGAACTTTTTATGCACAAAATTTTAAGGTAATATACATCTGGACTGTAACCAAATGTGTTCAGCTAGCCACAGACATAAATCCATAGAGAAGAAAGAAAGTAGAATTTCTTTTAGACATACCAAGAATTTACAAGCTTAAATACCTGTTACAGTCTGTGAAGTCATGAGTTCTAGGTCTGTTGTCTGAAATCTAATCTCTAATTTTCCAGTAAAATAAACTAGGAAAATTAAAATAAACTACAGATCGTCCCTTATTTAAGATGCTTTAACTATTGATTTTTCAGCTTTACTGTCATTTGAAAGTAAGACTCAGTGAAAGACACAAGATGATTCTCCTGTGATGCTGGGCTGTGGTAGCAAGCCAAGGTTTCTAGTCAGCATGTTTAGTATAATTATTTTTTTTCCATGTAATATTGATTTATTAGGGACTGGAGTGATAGCACAGAGGGTGGGGCATTTGCCTTGCACACAGCCGACCCAGGTTCAATTTCTAGCATCCCATATGGTCCCCCAAGCACTGCCAGGAGTAATTCCTGAGTGCAGAGTCAAGAGTAACCTGTGAGCATCGCTGGGTGTGACCCAAAAAGAAAGAAGAAAAAGATTGGTTTATTAGGTTGTAACCCCATCATAAGTCATTGAAGGTCTATAAAAGTAATAATTATTATGATGAAAATGACTGTTACACATTTAAATATGGCAGTGGATTAAATAATTTGAATTTTTAATTAAAATATCCAATGAATTACATAGCGTTCTTACTAATGAGGATAGGAAGGATGAAGAAATAGAGGGTCAGGGAAATTAATTTTCCTGAAATCACATGGTACCACCTAGGAAGCAAAACTATGGTTAAGACAGGTTTGTTTTCCCAAATTCAAGTTATATATAAAAGTATAGTATTAAGAGGGTGGTATTGGAATAAAGACATACTCACATTCACTGCTGGTGTGAATGATTAGTATACCCTTTTTTTAAAAAAAAAAAAACATTAAATATCCTAACTAAACTCTCATACATGTGAAAACTGCAGGGACATACAGTAGCTGGGGTCTGAGGATATAAAAGAGCCAGAGAGAAATGGTATGTGTGTGCGTGTGTTTGTGTGTGTGTGTGTGCGCGTGCGTGTGCACGTGTGTGCGTGTGTGTATCTGATCCCACCTGCAATTACATCACAGCAGAGCCAAAGATTTAGATAATCTGTGGAGGTTTTTGGAAGACTCTGGGATCTAGAATTTCCGTATAGGCAAAGCGTCTATTTAAGAGGCTAGGTGATGGAAAAACTAGGCTTTGGGAGACTTGCAGAGCAATTGATGATGCTGCCTTCTCCACCTTCATCCAATTAGCTAACAATATGAGTTCTATCTGATGGTCAAGAGTCCTCCTTCCTTTCTTGCCTCAACCAAGAAACACCCCCTGCAAAGACCAACCCAGAGATTCTGAGACGTGTTCAACTATGAGAAATCAAGTAAATATCACAGTGGGCGTGTGCAGTATGGGGAGTAAAGGCAGGTTCTCATATCAGCTAGGCATGTGTTCTGGCTAATTGAGCTACCTTCTGATTTTCAAAGTCTATGCTTTTATAAACTATACATTTCACACTTTAAAGCTTACAATTGTGTTAATTTTTACCTAATAAAGCTGAAAAACAAAAATAAAATGAGTAGAACTCTAAATAAAGGAAAAACCCTAAGTCAGCAAAGGCTTATTTTAAAATGTCTATTCTCTACACGTAATATACTTTGCTTAAACTATGTAACTTAATAAAATGAAGTGCCTCCCACTCTATATAAAAGGGTGAATCTGACACAGTATACCATGTGATGAGGTAAGATACAAAGCTAGAAAGGCTGAAGTAACAAATTATGTAATTGATATGCACCTTTAACTGAAGATCCTTTTTCCTGGATGTAAAAAATCTTTGAGGGTGGCGGGGGGGGGGGGGGGGGGGGGGGAATGGTTCTCCCCTTCGTCGCCCACATTCAGGGGGTGCCCGAGCCGCTCCTGCAGCCAGGGTGGCCCGGGCCATGGGGTGGAGGAGACGAGGTCCAAGCCGGTTGATTGATCAGTTGCCATTTATTCCATTCTCCCCCGTGCCTGCCCCAGTCTCTCTGAGCCTCCTATTCTAGTCTTACACTGCTCCTCATTCCTGTCTCCTTCTGTCTCTCCCGCTCATCACTTCATGCTCCATCTCGCAGTTTGGGCTCTCTCTCTCTCTCCACGTGCCTGCTCCTGTATTCTTCTTCTACATTCTTCTCTCTCTGTTCCCCTTGCTAGCCTCCCTCTCTAAGGTCCATCTTGCCGCCCTGCTCTCTCCTCTCTCCTCTCTCCAGCTCTCTTGTCTCCAACTCCCTTATCTCTCCAGGCTGACACTGCCCCCAGTCAGGTAGCCAAATCAACATAAGAAAGCCCTTCCTGAGGGCCCACCAAGTTCAAAAGGAACACCACCTAGGATATTCCAAAGCTCTTCCTGACTGCCCAAGGGCAAAATACCCCTTAAGGTGTTTTTCTCTTTTCCTCAGTCCAATAACTATCAACATATCAATACTAGCTATTTTTGTATGGACACAGTAAGAGATATATTGAGGCTTGTAGGGCAGCTCTCCTGGGAACATCTTGCCACAGACTCAGACAGACTACAGCGCTCAGGCCAGATTAATCATTCCTAACCTTAGCAGAGTCCAAATCTAGTTATTACTCTCTGGATCCTGACAGCATTTGTCCATGTGCAAGCTCTTAACTTATAGTTAAGCATTATGGCTCTTTGGCCAGGCCATCTTGATGCCAGGGTAGCGCATAGCTTACCACTTGCCCTGGTTCCATCCAGTTCTTCATTGGGACCCTGCTTTGGGGGGGGGGGGGGCGCTAGGAAGTAAAGGCAGCTTATGATTAGGTGAGAGAATAGATCCACAGGAGGGAAATATCACTGAGAGTCACATTACAAAAGCATGTCTTCTTGTGTCCATACAAAAAGGACATTGCTCTGAATAAACTACACAAAGGACTTAGGGAGAAGAGAAAAATACTATTTACAAGTCAACAGAGCACAAAGAAAGTTACAAATAAACACAGAGGAATGTTACAAATAAACACAGAGGAATGCACTGTGATGTGAGCAACCCAATAAACCTAAACTACCTGAGGCTTTGCAGGAAGGACAAAACAGTGTTATCCTACACTTGGAGAAAGAATTCGGTTCCTCTCAGGATGGGAAATGTCTGATGAAAGTAGACTATAGACCAAACAAGATTGCCACTCAATGTCTCTTTTGCAAACCACAGCACTCAAAATGAGAAAGATAACAAAAGGGATTGCCCTGCCACAGAGGTAGGGTGAGATGGGGGAATGGGGGGAGGGAGGGATACTGGGACTGGTGCTGGTGGAGAATGGGCACTGGTGGAGGGATGGATATAATTGAAACCCAAGCACAAAAATTTGTAAGTCTACAACTGTACCTCATGGTGTTTCACTAATAAAAATTTAAGAAGGAAAAAACCCCACAAAATATTAAATATTGATATATAAATATATTAAACTATTATAACTATGTTACCTAAACTATTGCAACAATTTTAAAGATCTCTTTTACTGTTGTTTTACTGTGGTCTGAAGTTAAAGATAAACTTCCTCCTCTTAAAAAAATGAAATTGATTTAGAACTTGTCTCCTGATCTCTTCTAAGTCTTCAGTAGTAAATGAATAGGATCTATCAATGTTGTGTCAGGAAGATGCTGGAAGTACCAGGTTTCAGGGTTTCAAAGAGGCATGGATGTACCATGGTTAGAATAAGGAGTAGGAAAAGTGTCTATTATAAAAGTTCCAAAGAGGATCTGATATGGAAAGTTCAGACAGGGGAGGAAAAATCTAGAAGAAACTACAATCATAAGCAGAGCATGGATATGCGTAAGAGCCTACACTGCACAAGGTAACCAAGAAGATGGAGAAATGAAGCAGAGCATAGTTTAACTGGTCTTAAGGCTTCAAAGAAAACTGTGATGCTAAGAAGGTTGGCTTCAGGTGCAGATGAAACTAAAGTCTAGCACTGGCTGCAGTCCTCCGGGTAATAGCTTCAGTTTCTGCAACTGCTCACCTCTCCATTTCCCTTTGCCTATTCCTTACTTTTCAATGGGCACAAGAACATGGTCGCCTTCAACTTGAGAATTATCACAGCAAAACTAACCAGCATTGCTCATTGTCTTCATTTCTGTTCCCTGAATACAGTGTATGCTACAAGTTTTCATTCTGGAATAGTTAAGAACTAATTTTAGAGCATTTTTAAAATTTTAAATATATTTTGCTCTTAAAAAATTGTTTTGATTGGGGCCAGAGATGTAGTACACAAGGTGAAAGAATCCATATTAGGGCATCAAATTTTTGTGTACTTCAGCTAACTTGCAACATTGCTTTTTGTAAAACTGCTTGGCTGCTTTGCACCTGGGGGAGAGGGGACTTGGAAAGTGAACAGGGCATAACTTCTTTCTAAACCAAGTGTGACAGGATTCAGGTGTATTTACTGTTCCTGAAATGTATTGTCTCAGTAAAGCACCCTGCAGATTTGGGTAAAGGATAACTCAGGATGCGGGTGGTTGGGGGAAATTGCCCTTTCCTGGAGTGTATTGTCTCACTAAAGCACCCTGCAGACTTGGGTAACTCAAAATGTGGATGGTCAAGGGAGATTACCTAAGGCTTAATGATTCCGGCTATAACCTTGCTTGTGCTGACAATCGATGTACGATGTACGTAAATGCTGATCTTTGAATCTATAGGCTAAGGAGTGAGGTACTTTTAAGTGGATTGGTTAAGAAAGTATATGTTGTTAGAAATCTATTGGCTATGAAATTTGCGGGCTTTGCTGTAACGGCCAGTGAAGGCCTATATAAGATCCTCTTTGAAGAAGCTCAGGGCTCTCAGCCACTGCCCACTATGGGGTATGCTGTGGAGCCCCAGCATGCTGGTCTAAATAAACCCTGTTTGTACTCCTGCAGGAATTGTGTCTATCTGGTCTCTCCGCGCCTCCCAGGGCTAGGGAACTCCTGATCCCAACAAAGGTAAGGCTTACCTTGCACAAGGCTGACCAGATTTTGATCCCCAGCATAAAATATGGTTCCCCAGCACTGTTGGGAGTGACTCCTGAGCACAGAGCCAGTAGTAAACTCTGAGCATTATTGGTGTGGTCCAAAAAACCCAATAAATAAGAAATTTACATTTATTTGCTGTTTAAAGTTTGTAGATTATTTCCATATTAATCATTAATTTCTTTCATTGTAATAACTTAATAAAGGGTACAATGTTTCCAATGTCTATAGGTGAGAAAATTTTAAAATATGGAAATTCTTTTTGAAGGGCACATCTTAGCTCAAAGCTCTCTTGATGCCTTTGACTTGTAAAGTCATATAGTATGCATCTTCTCTGAAGCACAATACAATATGACTGTGATGCACTTGGTGATATATTTAAAAATGAAAACTAAGGACTGGTAACCAGAACTTCCTATCACTATTGCTTTGTCATCATTCAAGGACTTTTAAATCTCTGAGAAATACATTGCTTTTTATTGAAAGCCACATAAACAGGTGAAAGTGACAGATAATCAATTATGAGAATGATTAATAGTGGTGACTGCATTGGAAACAATGAGCATGTTTAATTTCTATTTAAGACAGCATAATATCTGAAAAATAAGAGTTGATGGACTTGATCAGTGATTCTAAGATTTTTATTAGTCTTTGAGAGCAAATACCTTTATCAATACATATCTTTAATGCAGCGAGCAATTCTTAGAATAAATATGCCATGTATGTATTTGCAGATCAAGGAAGGATAATTTCAAACTTTTATAAACAAATTTGGAAGAGTTATAAGAAGTAAAAATTGCCAAAGTATTTATGTCTTTGTTGAAATAAGGAGTAGGTATCTGACATGTAAATTTTTAAGAACTTGTAATGACCTCCAAATATTTCTGTTGGTGAATACTTAACCCTTTAAAATATTTAAATTTTTATTTGAAATCTATTTTATCATGCAAAATCATGATAAAATACAATAGCTTTATAAGGTTGGGTAGTATTTATCCAACATTAAAGATGAGGAGCACCTAATTCTGTAATATGTGCTCCTCTGAGAGAGCTGTAAAACAATAAAAGGTGTAGTTTTTTCCTTTATGCTCCATATTTTCTTCTTTCTTTGAATCAAGGTAACCTATATGACCCAATATTTTTAGAAATCTACATTTCACCACTGATTTGAAATGGCATTACTATTCTCCCACCAGATCATGTTTATACAGTTGTTTTTTTTTTCTGAGAGAAACAGATTGTACCTTGTAATAAAAGACCCAAAGAACCCAAGATTTCCTCACCAAGAAAGTCTTGATTCAACTATACACAGTTAATATCCTATTATTCTATATTAGGAACGAGGCTGTTTCTCATAAACATTGTCTTATAAGATTCAGCTGTAGTCCTACCTTTCCACACTCACGGTCAAAGTCGGCCAGCATTTGTGCCGCTTGGCTGATGTTTGGTGTTATTAAAACAATGTTGTCAGCAAAGCGGAGGTGGTGTAGTTGCCGACCATCTATCTTCACTTCCATTCCTTCCCATTGCAGTCGTCGCAGGATGTTCTCGAGGGTGGCACTGAAGAGTTTCAGTGAAATGGTATCACCCTGCCGAACCCCTCTCTTGACATCAATGATTACTTCTTTGTAGAATGGTGAGATCCTGGTAGTGAATCCACGGAGGATCTTGATGTATTGGGCTTGAATGCCCTGATTGGCTAGGGCTTCAATGACCTCTTCCGTCTCAACAGAATCAAAGGCCTTCTTTAAATCAATGAACATTAAACAGAGCGGCATCTTGAACTCCCGAGAAACCTCAATGAGCTTGGTTATTGTGTGGATATGGTCGATGGTGCTGAATCCTTTGCGGAACCCGGCTTGCTCGCATGGTTGTCCTTCATCTAGTGTTCTGCCAATCCTATTTAGGATGACTTGAGTGAACAACTTGTAGATGACAGACAATAGGCAGATCGGGCGATAGTTTCCAATGTCATGGATGTCTCCCTTCTTGAATAGCAGTACGGTCCTGAGCTATGCTTGGAATATCACGCTTCACTCAAATGAGAGAAAGAATCCGGAGTTCCGACATCCATCCACGATCAAGAATCAGGGATGCTGTCTCATTTGCCAACGTGTCAAAAATAAGATGGGCTGGTCACGTAATGAGATTTAAAGACGACCGCTGGACTAGAGCTGTTACCGACTGGATTCCATGGGATGTCAAAAGACTGCGTGGCCGCCCACCTATCAGATGGTCAGACTTCTTCATCAAGATCATGAACGATCGGTTTGAGGCTCTTCATGTTCCCAGAGCGAACAGATACCATTGGGCTACACTAGCACGCGACAGGGACAAATGGAGACGTTACTGGCGCCCGCTCGAGCAAATCGATGACTAATGGGAAGTTAAGTGATTAAGTGATCTATATTAGGCAAA
The DNA here is from genome assembly GCF_029834395.1 of Sorex fumeus. NCBI lineage: Eukaryota > Metazoa > Chordata > Mammalia > Eulipotyphla > Soricidae > Sorex > Sorex fumeus. The sequence goes on along the minus strand of NW_026606078.1, from coordinate 3,616,269 downwards.
TATCAGTATAATGTAAGTGGTAAACAAATATTAAAAAATTTATTCTTCTCTCACTACATATTCTAGACCTATGGGAAAACAGAAAGAAATTAGTCATTTTTTTCCCTTTCAGGTTTATATTTACCCAATTTGGGAAATTTGTTTTATTCATTTTTAAATGCTACAAATATATTTCATGTTTGGCTAGACCATTTAATAAAAAGTAATTATATATTTTATTCTGTAGATAAAGAAAATATTGCCATAGAAATTTTGATGCTGAGTTTTTAAGTATAAAAATTTTATTTTTGAAATCATACCTGAAAAACGTTTTGTAAATAAAGTTGAACTTCATCATCAGAAGCAAGAAATTGCCTTTCCATTTTATCAATCAATTGTGTTGAATACTAGTTTCAGTTGGACATGTCTTCTTTATCTCATCCCAGCTCTAATCAAAGCATTTTCTAATCAAGACATCATTGAAAATGCTTTAAAAGCAGGTTTTTAAGTATGTGACTTCTTTTATAAAACATTTTTCTGGAAAATAGGTTAAAAGTACTGATCCATAGAAAACAGAAGACTTTTAAATGAACTTTATCTAGAGGTTGAATTTAGATAATTTATAACTATTACATTAAAAATTCAGTAATAGAAATTTTCTACAAATAAAAAATGTATAAGTGTGAAATGACAAAATACTAAAAGGAATTGGGTTCCAACAAGTCATTTTTACTGAACCCAGTCCAATTTTTCTTATTATCTAGTGCTGTTCATTTCAACTATATGATAAATTTCTTTGTACCCCATGTCTATTTCCATTAAATATAAAGTTGTGGGCTGGAGCGATAGCACAGCGGGTAGGACGTTTGCCTTACAAGCGGCCAACATGGCCGACCCGAGTTCGATTCCTCCGCCCCTCTCGGAGAGCCCGGCAAGCTACCGAGAGTATTCGATATGCCAGACACAGTAACAACAAAGTCTCCAATGGAGACGTTACTGGGCCCGCTCGAGCAAATCGACGATCAACGGGAGGGCCTTTACCTTTACCTTTATAAAGTTGTGACTAAGACATGTATAGTAGCTATTTTCTACATTTCACTTATGTTCTATACTGCTTTCAAATAGTTACATATTTGTATCTAAAATACAAGATGCAGAAACAGACAGATTAAAAAACACATAGGATATCTTTTTTATAATAATTAAACCCAAATACATATTTTAGAGGTATCACAATTAAGTGGGTTTTATCTCAGTAATGCAGGATTGATTTAATATAAACAATTATTCAGTTAAATTTACCATGTTGACCCACTAAAAATGACAAATCACACATGATCTGCAATAAATGCAAAAATATATATACGGAAAATCCAATAATCATATCTGACTAAGAAAAGGAAATAATTCCTTGGAAAGTAGTAAAATAGAAAAACTTTCTTGATCTGATCAAAGGAACCTACAAAACAGCACAGAAATGTGCTCTATCACCACTTGTATAATAAACATGTTTAATTCAGAATCAAATCATTTGTTTTGAAACCATCTTCTATAATTTGACTTATTTCCTCCTCATCCATAATTTGTTTTCCTGTGGATCTCATATCATCTGCCTGGAATATTTTCCAGCTAGGACCTCGAAGATTATGTCTCATAAATTCCTTGACTTTTTTTTCTGTTAGGAGATAATCCTTGTTTTTGATTATTTAGATTATGAACTCCATTCTTAATTTTTTATCTCTCTCTGGTTTGCCTTTGGACTTTTTAATTCAGAGTGTATATATCTCACTCCTGAAACTCTTCATGTATGCTAATTATATCTTCCTGGGAGTTGCTATTACTTCCATACAATCCCTTCTACCTGTTCTTTATGCAGACTGATCTTTCTCTCTTAGCTTACTGATTTTCCCAGAATTGTCCTTTTTACTCTCCTTTTAACCTCTCTTCTCCCCTTTGCTCCCTCTTATTTATGTCCTTCAATGCCCTCTTTTCCTCCCCATTTCTCTCTTTTGCTTTCTCACATCTTGGTTGTTCTGCATTAATAGAGGTTATCTTGTTCAGAGTGTATGAAGCAGTAGAGAACACACCGTACATGAAGTTCTGACAAAAATTCTTTCTGTACTTCTATGCACAAGACGCTGCTTTTCCCAGGCAAGGACATATGGTCACGCTACTATGGGTAACTACAGGGACCATAAATAACTGTAGGAACCAGAATCACCAAATTAAGAAGTTTTTCCATGATCCAAAGATGGTGTACAGAGTAGACACTGACCACCCTAAGAGGATTCACAGGCTTCTAATAAGCTAATTCCTTCAGACGATGAAGATATCCCAGTTTTTGCTCTTAGTATTGAATGAAAATGAGGTCCTAAACCTTTGCAATTTCTTTAAAACTGAGAATTCTTGGCAGTCAGGATCCTATTCACTATTCATTATAATATTTTTATAAGTCACTATCCCTGGTAGTTTTACTGTTATAGAGAGAGGCAAAATAGAAGAAGAGACGGGGAATCAGATTGAGTTCAAAGATCTTCCCTGGAAGTATTTCTTTGTCTTCTTCTCATAGCATCTGTAAAGCTGTATTGTATGTACAATTCTAAATAGTTGCTAATTTCAAGATTTAAGCATGTATATGTATATTTTGGAGAGGGGTAGGAAGTTTTTAAAAATAATTCCTTTATTGATCTTGATTAAAAGTATGAGACCAGACGAACAAGCCCTCTGGCTGCTGATTGAGCAGCTTATTGGCCATGATCCCGAGACTCAGAAACAAAGCTTGGAACACAGAGGCTTTTGGGCGATATTCCTCTAGATTTAATTATTAAAACTTCAGAATTCCAAAATCGCGCGGCTGTTATTGCTGCCATGCATCATCACATGCAATACATAATCAGCAATAGAAAGCAAATTGTCTAATGTTGCCTTTTCTGAAGAGTGTTGGGGTAAAATCGCAAGTAATAATGGTGAGTTTGGTGTTGAAATATTGAATATAATCAAAGTAGAGAGAGAGTAACAAGGAAATCATCTGCCACACAGGTAGGAGGAGGGTGTGGGATGAGGGAGGATACTGGGGTTTTGGGTAGTGGAAAAAGGGCACTGGTGAAGGAATGGTTCTTTCATCATTGTATGACTGAGACTTAAACCCAAAAGCTTTGTAACTGTTCTTACAGTGATTCAATAAAAAATAAATAAATAAATGTTTTTTAAAAAGTATAAGACCAATATTATAGCCTTATGTTTTATATTTAGTGTTAGAGAAAGTTCCAAGCTGACTGAATAGAACATATCACAAGTGTTTAGTAAGTCTAAGGCTTTAGTAAGGCTTTTAATGACGATTATCTGTTTTTTTTTTCCTTTTTTTATGTAGGAGTACTGCTATCTATTCAGCCACTGATTAGGCTAATTGAATTGTGCATGAACTCCGCAGATTGTCTTTTTTTTTGATTATTTAAATCTTCTACATTATAGTATTTGTCATGTCATCTGGGAATTCGGGAAATTGACACTGTATGTTTGTTCAGGTGTTAGCTTTTTGTAGGCCAACATATAAGACACTAGAGTTGAAGTGAGAAAAACAGGTTGATTCAGGGACTAGCAAGTTGAGAATATAGTGGACTCATGAGTTCCCTCCAAAACATTTGCTGTCTGCATGGTCAGAAGAAACTGTTTTACAGGAAAGGAGAACAGGAAAGATAGGTAATAGACTGGTGGTACAGGGGGTGATTAATAAATTCACTAAGGGTTTGAATTCCTGGGGTATACTTCTGATGTAACTGCAAACACAGATTTCTAATTAGGGTTTCTTTGTTATCTTTAGAAAAAGAGAAAGTCTTACCATTTTCAACTATTCCTAACTAGACTCCTTTTGTTATTGTTGTTGTTTCTAATATTGAATTCCGTTCTTAATTTCTTTAGGCTATTCCTACAATCATTGTGTATTTATAATTTCTCATTCTTTGCATCAAAGTTAGATTGTGGGCTGGAGAGATACATTGGCCTGGCATATGTCAACCCCTACTCCTTCCCCAGTATCCCATATGGTCCCCACAAGCCCTGCCAGGAGTGATTCCTAAGCTTAGTTAGAGCCAGGAGTAACCCCTGAGCATTGTCGAGTGTGACCCCCAAACAAAACAAAACAAAAAATAATAAAGTTACATTGTTGGGATCACATTGGCTTATGATTCTACTTCTTTTCAAATCTACATCTTTTCAAATAATTTACATAATCAAAACTGCTAGTATACTTAAGTTCTATTTACACAAGGTTTGGCTCTGCTGCTACTTCTTTTCCTTCTTTTGCTCATTGCTTTATCCCTAGTACCAAAAGTATACCTGGATCGGGAACTCAATATGAGGAATGACTTGGAGTCAGAGCTGTGCAGGAGGAAGAGAGCAGTGTGGAACGCCATCAAGAGCATCAAAGAAGTTGATAAGAGGATTAGGAAAATCCAGTTGATGGCACATCTTTTTGATTTCACTGTTCTTCCTGCACTAATATATTCCTCAGAGACCTGGGCTCTACAAAAACAGGATGAGAACGCTATTCGGGTCTCCCAAAGAGGAATCAAAAGAGTTATGCTTGGAGTACCATGCTTCACTCAAGTGAGAGAAGGAATACGAAGTTCTGACCTCCGTCAATGATCAGGAATTAAGGACACTGTCTCATTTCCCAAGGCGTCAAAAATCAGATGAACAGGACACGTAATGCAATTTGGAGACGATCTCTGGACTAGAGCTGTTACTGACTGGATTCCACAGGATGTCAAAAGGACAAATGGCTACCCACCTATGATGTGGTAGACTTCTTCATCAAAACCCTGAACAAATGGTTTAAGGCTCTCCGTATTCCTGGAGGGAACAGATGCCACTGGGTTACACTAGCACGAGACAGGGATGAATGGAGACATTACTGGCATCCACTTGAGCAAACTGATGATCAACGGGATGACAAGTGATACAAGTGATGACAAGTGACCAAAAGTAATACTGACATATGATAACAATTTTTCCAGTATTCAGTATACGGAATAATTTTAGCCTCAAACTATGACCAAGTTTTTGTTGCTTGGTCCATAATTTGCTTCTAGAAATTAAAATATAATAAGTAGCACTATAGCACTGTCCCACTGTACTCCCGTTGTTCAATGACTTGCTCGAGCGGGCACCAGTAACATCTCACAACAAATTGTGAGACTTCTTGGGGCTAGTTTGAAAGTAGTGAGTGATCGCAAAGTCAACCTAAAGTTAACCTGCACCAAACTATAAACTATAATAAGTAGCATACCTATTATTTTGATTTTATTTGTGGCTGCAACAAACAATATGCTAGAATAATGTTTCATTCTGTAATGGATGAGTGTCAGTATTTTGGAGCAATTTGAAGAAATAATGCTCTTAACAGCAAAATAAAATGGAGACTTTATACTTCCTCAACAATTGGAAGTATACTATATTTCAGTTTGTATTTCAAATGTTTTTTTCTGTGATTTTTATTTAGACTAGAATTTAAAATAGCCTTTTCTAAAATTTTTTACCATTCTTTCTATTCTTTTATGTGTTTTTATGAAGTATAAAACCACTTTATCTTACAACTTGGAAGGCATTGCTTGACTTCTATATCTCTCGGTAAAAAAGGTAAGAATATGGTGCAGGGCTTATCTCCGCTCCTTTTCAGGTGAACTTGTTTTCCTTTAGTAGAAGTTTTTAATATTTTTTTCCTTTTTTCTCAATATCTATACATTTAAAAAAAATACAGCTTGCCAGGCACTTAACAGCACCTCTCCACTTGAAATAAATCACTTTAAAGCTCTGATAAATGCTTTCTGATTTCTATCACAACTTTTCTCTCTGTTCCCTCCACTCTTCATGGAATCCTATAAATAAATGCAGGATTTCCAAGACTTTCATCTAGGTATCATCTTTTTACCCTTTCCCCCACCCCAATTTTCCCATCTTTTTTATCCTTTTCTTTTTTTCTGGCTCTATGATGGAAAACTTCCTTGGCTTCTATGCTACTGAAAGTTTTAAATAAAAATATTTACGTCTAAAAACCTTTTGTATTCCGTCATTGTTCTGTATGCACAGGCAGCTATTGTTTAATAGCTGAAATATCCTTTTGAGTCTTGTTGAGCATCAGAATAAGAGGTTTTATTCAGTTATATGTATGCTGCCTGTATTATTTGTTTTCCCCAAGGTCGATTTTAAAACCTTATTTTGGTCTTTCTCTTTCATGCTGTGTTCTGTTCATATATGGTTTAATGTCTCACACTCATCTACTCAAGTTTTAAAAAACAAGCCTGGGACAGCTTGTACCAGTTGTGTAAATGAGATTCCTCAGTTCTTCTCTCAATGGGTAAGAAATATGTGCTCATGAAAGTTGCTTTGTGTTTCCTTTGAGGGCCAAAAGACAGAGATTTGAGATTTAGTCCCTAAAAATGCCCTCCAAAACAGGAGAAATTTCATTAAAAACTAAGAATATTTTCAATGGAAAATTTTCAGCTTTTTGTTCTTATTTTGTTTAAGCTCTATGTAAGATTTGCTCATGGGAACTTGGAAGAATAGGTGCAAATCACTGATGTGCTTGGCTTATCTAATAGTAAATAGTAAACTAATAGTAGACATAGCACTGTAGCACTGTCCTTCCGTTGTTCATTGATTTGCTTGAGGGGGCACCAATAATGTCTTCATCGTGAAACTTGTTACTATTTTTGGCATATTGATACGCCACGGGTAGTCTGCCTTTCAGGCGGGATACTCTTGATAACTTTCTGGGCTCTCCAAGAGGGATGGAGGAATTGAACCCTGGGTCAGCTGCGTGCAAGGCAAATGCCCTACCTGCTGTGCTATCACTCCAGCCCATAGTAAACAGTACTAATAGTAAACAATAATCTGCTATTACAAAGACTTCCAATGATACAATGAGTAAACATAAAGAACTTTATTTCTTGTCTGCTCCATGAACTCATCCAGGGACCCATGGTCCTTTTGTTGCCTGGTCAGTGGGGAGCCACATTCTGGTGTGAGAGAATTCTACCTTATTCCTATGTGGGTTTTCTTTGACATTAATGTTGCCAATAAAATGAGAGCCAAAGGAGGTCAATACTGTTCAAACGGGGGTTGGGTGGAGCAGGGGAAGTGGTGGTGGAGACAGTACAGTGGGTAGGACACTTACCTTGCATGTTACCTACCTGGATTCAATCCCTCAAATCACATATGGTTCCCCGAGCACCGCAAGGAGTGATTCCTGAGTGCAGAAACAGAAGTAACCCCTGAGGATTGCCGGGTATGGCCCCCAAAACAAAATTAACCAAAACCAACTAACCAAACAAAAGACTGCTCAAATGTCTGCTCAATATGGGCACTGTATGAAGTCCTGCCAAATTCAGTAAGGTAGTTGTGAAGTTCCACTTGATATTTACTTAATCAGTACAACATGGGAGTTGGTTCCTGCCAGTTGAATTGTTAGCAAGTTGGGTTCTAGGCTGAGGTATATTTATGCTTTTACTAGGGAAAGGAAGTGAGTCTGATTTTTACCTGAATTTTCTGGGTTTGTGTATCTGCCTTGCTAAATAATTTTTTTAGGAGAAGATGAATAGTGAAGTGGAAAAAACTGTAGTAGAGAAATATAAGCGTATCCAAGAGAAAATATGGGTAGGTGAAGTTTCTCCAAAGAAAGAGAGAGTCCTGTAAATGAAACATCCTGATTTGAGTGACTCCAGAGCAGAGAGCACTGGGGTTGGAGCAATAGTACAGCAGGGAGGGCATTTGTCTTGCACACAGCCAATCCAGGGTTTGATCGTCAGCATCCCATATGGTCCAAAGAGCACCACCAGGAGAATTCCTGAGTGTGAAGCTAGAAGTAACCTCTGAGCAACACTAGGTGTCACCCCAAGAAAACAAACAAACAAACAAACAAATAAAAAATCCCAGACAGCACTAAGTTGCTCCGGGGAATGATCTTAGTACTGTTTCAAACTGCCTTAGTCTGGTGCTACACCACCATGGCACCACACACACACACACACACACACACTTGACTATTTCATTTCCTTTCTCTGTTATCTGTTGGAAAAATGTTTTTTCAAGCTTTGATGCACTGGACTTCTTCTGAACAAGAATAGAGTGAACAAACTTGTGAAAAAAAAATGTATGTTTGTGGAGGGGCCAGGCAGGTAATCTGCGTTACTAAAGATTGGGAGCTGTGAAAAACAGCTCAAAATATTAAACTGGATATTAAATTTAAGATTAAGTTTAAAACCAGGACCCTCATCAGTAACGAATTTATTAAAAAACTCAGTATATGGGTTTTGTGACCAAAATCTCCAGGTTCTCACAGAGATCAACAAGCTGCAGAGATGCTTCTGGACCCCAATGTCACCATCCAGTTAAAATTTAACTTCAGCTATCTCACGAATCACGAATCACAACCATCCTGTTATTCGTCGATTGCCTCGAGCAGGCCCCAGTAACGTCTCCTTCATCCTAGTCCTGAGATTTTTAAGAAAGTGCTATATTCAGGGCTCTTTAAGAGAATGAGACCCGTCATTGTTACTGGTATTTGGCATATTGGGTACGCCACAGGGAGTTTGCCAGACTCTGCCGTGTGGGCAGGTTACATTAGGTAGCCTGCCAGTTTGTCCAAAGTAGGAATGAGATAATGAGATGTCAGCTATATCACCCCGTTCAAAATTTTAGAATTGCTGAAGCAGCCCTGAAACATCTCAAACTCTACACCACTGATATTCTAGGAGAAGCACACCATATTGAATAGGATATAAAGTAGAAGGTAATCAATCTCGATTAAGAAAATATTAGCACACAAGAGTCAACTTGTAACAACATTTTATAATACAACGGCTTAGTGGCTCCAGGGTGAGATTAAACAATCTCCACACACTTTTTTCTAAGGAAATATTTTAAAAATTATTTTTGGTGAATTATTCACAACAAGCAATACAAAATAAATTATTTAGAACTTGTTATTGGGATGGTTTTTGGGAAAATTGGGAATAATGGTGGTCGGGAGGTGTAATAGTGGTGGAAATGCTGTTGGAATACTGAATGTAATAAATCATCATGGACAACCTTATAAAAATAAAATTAAATAAAAAATAAATAAATCCAAAGGGGGACAGCACAACAGAAACTTCAGAAATGCATAGGATCATCAGAGATTACTTTGAAAATTTCCACAGCATGAAACAAGAGAACCTTGAAGAAATGGATAAAATCCTGGATTCCTATAATCTGCCAAGGATGAACCCAGAAGATTTAGCATATGTAAACAGACCTATTATCATTGAGAAAATTGAAATGATAATCAAAAATTTTCCCCAAACAAAAGCCTAGGCTCAGATAGATTCACTAGTGAATTCTTTCAAACTTTTAAAGATAGCTTACTGCTAATCCTTTTCAAGCTTTTCCAGGAAATTGAACAAACAGAAACACCCCCAAACAGTTTCATGAGGCAAATATCACTCTGACACCCAAAGCAGACAAAGACACCACAAAAAAGAAAATTATAGACCGATATCCCTGATAAACACAGATGAAAAGATCCTCAATAAAATATAGCAAATGGAATCCAGCAATTCATCACAAAAAATCACACACTATGACCAAGTAGAATTCATCCTGGGGATGCAAATATGGTTCAACACTAACAAGAAAATCAATATAATACACCATATCAGTAAAATGAAAGATAAAAACCATATGATCATATCTATAGGTGCAGGAAAAAGCATTTGACAAGATCCAGCACTCACTCATGATAAATACTCTCAACAAAATGGGAGTTGAAGGAACTTTTCTCAAATAGTCAAAGCCACCTACCACGAGTTCACAGCAAGCATTATCCTCAATGGGGAAAAACTAACAGCCTTCTCTCTAAGATAGGGGACAACACAAGGTTGCACACTTTCACCATGTCTATTCATTATAGTACTGGAAATACTTGCCACAGCAATTAGGCAAGAAAAATATATCAAAGTCATCCAGATAGGAAAAGAAGATATCAAGCTCTTACTATTTGCAGATGACATGATACTATACTTAGAGAATCCTAAAGACTATCAAAAAAAGCTCCTAGAAACAATAGATTTGTATATTAGAGTGGCACTTACAAAACCAATAACCAGAAATTGATGTCTTTTCTATATACAAATAATGAAATAGGAGATATATTATAAAAACAATATCATTCAAAATCATGCCTCAGAAAATAAAGTACCTTGGAATCAGCTTAACTAAAAAGGTGAAAGATCTATACAAAGAAAACTATAAAACGTAATTTCAAGAAATAAAAGAGGACAAAAGAAAATGGAAACACATTCCTTGCTCATGAATTGGGAGAATTAACATTGTCAAAATGGCAATACACCCCACACATATACAGATTCAAAACAGTAACAACATGTCTTACAATGGAGACGTTACTGGTGCTCGCTAGAGCAAATCGATGAACATCTGGAGGACAGTACTACATACATAAATATAGATAGATAGATAGATAGATAGATAGATAGATAGAGATATATATGGAAGGCCCAGAATTTTTTAGATGACTGAAAGCTTCCTAAAGTTAGTGAGACTTAACCGGAAGCTTTAAATTCTTCAAAAATTATAATAAATTGCTTTACTAAGCTACCGAGAGTATCTGGCCTGCATGGCAGAGCCTGGCAAGCTACCCGTGATGTATTCGATATGCCAAACACAGTAATATCAAAGTCTCCAATGGAGACGTTACTGGGCCCGCTCAAGCAAATCGATGAACAACGGGAGGACAGTGACAGTGACAGTGACTAAATATTGAATAGGAAAATATTTACAAAATGTGTACAAAGTATAAGGGAAAGCAATAGAGGGACCAGAAAGAGAGTACAAGTATTTCCCTTGTACTTGGGAGGCCCGGTTTGCACTGGCACAGAATATGGTCACCCAAGTACTGCCAGGAGTGATTCCTGTGTAGGGTCAGGAGTATGCTATGAGAACAGCAAATCTGTCTAACCACAACTTTGACCACAGTGAAATAGATATACTCCTCGTTCAAATTTAATGAACATTATCATTTTCTTTGAAGTTTTTTTCGATTCATACTATATCAAATGCCTCCTTCAATGTCAGGGATTAGCCCATGTCAGTCACATGTAAGGCAAATGCCTTACCTCCTGTGACATCTCTTAAAGCCTATTGTAATTTTAACTTCAAGTTCAAAACCTAATCATCTAATTTAGGGATCCAGATTGATAGTACAGTGGGTAGGGCATTTGCCTTGTATGTGGCTGACCCGGGTTCAATCCCCAGCTTCCCATATGGTCCATCCACTGCCAGGATTGGTCCTGAGTGCAGAGTCAGGTGTGACCCCCTCCCCCGCAAAAAAAATAAAATAAAATAAAACCAGGAGTAGGAGCAACCATTTTTTTTTTCAAAAAAGAAAATCATCTAATTCAGGTGTGTATGAGGCTCTTGGATATAATTTATTGGTAGACATGTAAAACAAGGATCCCCCTTATACACTGAACATATAAGTTCAGCTTATGTGGACAACACAGTAGAAAAAAATAATCACATTTCAGCTGAATAATGGGAACATGGAAGGGAATCATTAGTTATAAGAGCTTTGAAATAGAGAAGGGAAATTGTTGGATTTTTCTTCATTGGGTTTGAATGCCTAAGAATAATCTTGATAGCACCGGGCTCCACTATACTATTAAACAATGTCACTGTCACTGTCACTGTCCTGCCGTTGTTCATCGATTTGCTCGAGCAGGTCCAGTAACGTCTCCATTGTGACAATTGTTACTGTGTTTGGCATATTGAATATGTTATGAGCAGCTTTCTGAGCTTTGCTGTGTGGGTGAGATACTCTCAGTACCTTGCCAGGCTCTCAGAGAGGGGAGGAGGAATTGAACTTGGGTTGGCCACATTGGCCACTTGCAAGGCAAATGCCCTACCTGCTGTGTTATTGCTCCAGCCCAATATAAAATATAAAATTAAACAATGTAGGTTCTACCCTGTAGATTCTTGACTCTTTCCCTTAAGTTCTTAATTCCATTTTTCTTTATTCTTTTTTATTAATACAATACAGCAGTTGTTTTCAGTGTAGTCATTTTGTCAAACTCAATCCTATCAGTGCAATTGTAAAAATCTAATATTTAATTTTTTTCTTTTTTCTTCTTTTTTGCCAAACTGAAAGAAAGTATTTTTCTTAAAATAATCTTTTCAAAACTTTTGTGGTTCTAACATTACTTTTTTGAGATTTTTACTCAAATTCCCAAAAATCTTTTTGAGATAAGCTCTCCTTTAGTTTTGGCTTCTGCCAGATGGCCAAGGGACAAGCTTTATGTTTTCTTAGAGGAACTCCACTGTGTCTGTAGAATCTTGAGGCATAGCCTTTATTTGCTGAAAAGAGCTTTCTGTGTCATCTCTTCAACTTTCTGAGAATCTTCAAAAGTTATAGAGTTAGTCATGCTGGGAGTTTCTCTTTATACCTCACCTTTGGCAGCCGTTTCTTGATGTTGTGCATCAAGAAATGACAATCTCCAGCTGGACAAAAAGAAATTTTTCTGATATTAGTTCTTGGTGTTGAACAGTTCTTTTCTCAATATATCACTCTCCTTTTGTGTTTTATTATGAATGGTAAAAAAGAAACCAAGAAGACCTTCAAAGTCTGTTAAATTTTCCAAACTATGTACTTAAATTCATCACTTGCATTTTCTATTTTTACAAGAAATAATTCTTTAAAGTTTTCTGCTCTAATCATCAAAAAATCTCCTTGTTATGAAGAGGTGAAGAGGTGAAAATAAGAGATATGGGGATGGATTAAGAGCAAGAAGTAGAAAGCAAAATTGTTTTCCACTGACCTTATCTTCTTAAAAAATAATTTGACTCACAAATTGTCGTTAAATTAGCCCAAAGTATGGAAGTAGATTGTTATCAACAACAAAGATATGGGGGAAATCATAAACAAGCAGCAACAATTGAGCCTATATTTATTATGCATCAATAGTACATCAATATTTAAAGCTGGGGGGAAACTAGCCTATTAGTTTTGAGCCAATACGTTGACTAGATTTTATAAGGTCAAAAAAAAAAATAACTATACACAATACTAAATTCCATCTAGGAAATGTTTCCCACAGTAGCATGAACTAGTGATGCTGTAATTACTTTAAGTGCATGCAAAAAGATGACAAACTCAATGAATATAAGTAGGAAGATTCAAATCTATAACTCTTATAGAATAAATTCATAAGCAGTAAAATATAATAGAGTAAACTTTGTGAAGTTGCATTAGAATTGGATTTATCCCTATAAAATCATGATTTATATGTACATATTTATATATATCTGTGTGTATGTATATATGGCACATTGACAACTATAGAAATATATGTGGATGTGTGTGCATCTCCGCCCCTCCCGGAGAACCTGGCAAGCTACCGAGAGTATCTCGCCCACACTGCAAAGCCTAGCAAGCTACCCGTGACGTATTCAACATGCCAAACACAGTAACAACAAATCTCACAATCAAGACGTTACTGGGCCTGCTCGAGCAAATCGATGAACAATGGGAGGACCATGACCGTGAGCATGTGTGTATATTTTGTTTACATATTTGGTTACTAGCAAATATGTACACCCTCCCCACCCAGCTCCTCAAAAAAAGTTTATGAGCACTGAAACAAGAATGCCCATACACAGGTAATATCATTCTACCACTGTGCAATAAAAAAGAATCATGGCTCTTTGAAGTGGCTAATTACATTACTAGGATTGTGAAAATATTAGAAGAGATGCACTATATTACAATGCAAAAAAAAGACTTGGAAAACAAGATTATTATATATGAAAGACTAAGTAAATAAACTAAAACATTAGTCAAAGGCCAAAGTTAAAGTCTGTGAACAACAAAACAATGATAATATTAAGTTATGGCTAAAAATATAATGATGATAAATAAGAAAAACTGATACACTAAACAGCTAAATAAATAAATAAAAGTTGTGTTACAGAAATTCAATCAATAAATGTATCTGAGAGAAATAGAAATTCACTTTTCGGTCAACACCAAAGTAAAAATTGTTTTAGGTAATATTCTAATGAGAAGGCTCAAATAGATGGATAATTTTGAGGAGATAGCTTCAAAGTTTTTTCCTTAAGATAGTCATCAATTTCTTTTTTCTTTCTAAAGTTTATTTTAGTTTTATAAAGTTTTTCACAATAATTCATTAAATTTAATATTCAAACACCAGTCCCACCACCATTGCACCTTCCCATCATATTTTGAGTGTTTCCACTCCAAATACCAAGCCATGCCCCCCAAAGCAGAACTTAAACAATTAATTTTGTATTGCTTATTATAAGTAATCCACTAAAAATGGTGCAATAAAATTTCTTTAGAGGAAAGTGTGTGAAGATTGTCGTATTTCATCCCAGAGCCATTAAGCCCTTGTATAACAAACATGTGTGTAAAACCCAATCAAATATTGTGTGCTACTCTTGGTACATCAGTGGTGGACAGTATGAGGGGTCCAGGAATTCTAAAATATAGAATATGATTACACAGCAGATTCACTCATGGGTTAGACTTATGCTCCTCTCTTCTGGTAGCTTTATTTCTGACTCTCTGGATCATGGCCATTGATGACATTATATGGCACTCAGGGCAGTTTGTGGGTGTGACTGCCAAGCTACTGGAAAACTAGAGAGCTGAGAGGTGGAGGCCCAGTCCCATTCTGAGTGAACTTGAAGATCTCAGTCATGGGTCTTGCATACCTAGGTTTTTCTGCAGATTCCCTCATGGGTGAGGTTCATCTTAGCCTATGGAGAGTGACTGTGAGCATGGCAGTGGATTGGGTTCTGGAGGGTTTTGGCTGCAGGGGCTCTGTTGAGGCAGAGAGGGAAACTCAAGTCATGACCCTCTGAGTTGCCCTGGTCCATATTTGTCAATTTCTAAAGAAAAAGAAGACCTGAATAGTGAAAAAACCTAGTGGACACCACCTTAAGCAAATTGAACTGAAAGTTATTACAGAGATGTCACCAAGATTGTGTTGATGGATTTTCTTTGGCTCACTCCTGAGAGATACCACTAACAATTCACTAGAACAATGTGACATTGAGACTGTCTTAAAGCTCAGGTGGAGCATCTCTTACATGATCAACACAGGCAAGAGAGTCATGGAGAAATCCATGTTTCGGGAGAAGACAGAAAGAAATGTCTAGAGCTTTCAGCCCATATAAGAGGCAGGGACAGCAGGGCTGCTGGACAAACCAGGGTCCCTGAAGAAGGGACATGGCCTTGATCTAAGTGAAACCCACAGCTAGTGATTCATCAAATAAAGGATGCTCACAAGGAGACGAAAGTGAAAGTACTCTTAACCATACACCTCCTACCTACAAACCCTAGGGTTTAGTACTAATTTTGTAAATTACCCTAACATTGGACAGACTACTCGGTTTCAAATTTTCAGTCCCAGGGAACTGGGAGATAGTTCAGTGGGTGAGACATTTGGTCTCCAGATCCCTACCAAGACTTTTCCCTAAATGAAGAGCTAGGACTAAGCAAGGAGCAAAGCTGGGTATGCCCCCCCAACAAAACAAAAGACAAAATAAACAAATTCCAGCAAGTAGGGATATCAGAAGTGTTACAAACATAAATCAGAACTCCACCCAGTTCAATCTCTTAAGCTATTAGGTCCTTCTATACTCCTTTCCCATCCCACTATTATAGCAATTAAATATAAATAAACCTCAGCACCTATCTATGGATGTCACTGGAGAACCCCTCCCCAAAGTCAAAGTTATTGCATGATATGGAATAATTAAATCTGCTTCAACAAATGATACAGGGAAAACTGGATAGCTACAAGCAAAATACATAAAATTGGATTCATATCTCACATCGTAAAGTTAATTCAGAGTGGATTAATGACCTTGAGTTCAACAGAATTATCAGAATTATCATAATCCATGAAAAAGAAATTTGAGAAAAACATCTGTAGAACTCTCCAGGATATGGACTTCAAAGATATTTTCAATTATTTGATTCTATTGGCCAAGATCAAAAATATAAACAAACAAATAGGACTACATCATATCAAAATATTTTTACATGGCAAAAAAGAAACAGAGGCTAATATAAAAAGATACCACAATTAAGCCTTGAGCACAGCTGGGTGTGCCCCAAACCAAAACAAATGAATAAATATTATTCTATTGAATAAGAGAAAATATTTGCCACTATACATAAGATAAAGGGTTAAAATAAAAAATATATAAAGCACT